>NW_026652286.1:42596142-43194560 GCF_009828535.3 Hylobates moloch
TTTTACATCTTTTTAAATATATGAGCCACAAAGGGTTTATATTGAGGGATGTGTGTATGTGTATTTCTGTTGCCTGTGTGTGTTTGTGGTGTGTGCACGCTCATTTATTTTCGTAAGAGATGTGAATTTTGATGAGCAAATAAAAGAACAAAGCAGTAAAGACACTTGTACACGGGAGTTCTGCAAGTGGGAGTAAATGGTGTAGGAGAAATCCGGTGGGAATAAAGCCCTCTATAGGACAGGACTCCTCAGAAACAGATGTTTTGGAAGAGGTGGGGAAATGTTCAGTGAAGACCTGAGGACTGGATTGCAGCAGAGTAGCAAGGATGGTTCTTAATGAACGGAAAGTGTTCCAAGCTTTAGGAGGTCAAGTTTAGTCAGGTTTAGCAATTCTATTTTATCAGGGGGAATACTCTTTCTAATGGCACTTAGCTTTTCGCAGCCCTCGTGGATGCCTAAGAAAGTGAAATTAATCCCATGCCCTCAAGTGTGCAGATTGGTCACAGCATTTCAGGGGAGAGACCTCATTGTAAGCTTCTGGGGAGGTGGGGACTTAGCTGTAAGAAATGAATCAGCAGAGCCTCACAAGTCAGCATGAGCATGTTATGTCTGAGCAACAGGCCAGCACTGTGAGATCAAAATGTAGTGGGAAGAATTTGTACAACATTAATTGGAAGGCTTACTCAATGGAATTTTTTTATAGTTGGATGTTAGTGTATCTCTATAAATAAGAGTTTAATGTGATGGTGTTATGGACCTAATGTTTGTGTCTCCTCAAAATTCACATGCTGAATCCCCAACTCCCAACTGACCTTATCTGTAGGGGAGGCTTTTGAAAAGTAATTAGGTTTAGATGAGCTCATGAGAGCAGATCCCCACCATAAAATTATTTTCCTTATCAGAAGCAGAGAGACCAGCCATTCCTCCTTCCTCCAGGTGAGGACACAGTGAGAAGTCAGCCATCTGCAATCCAGGACCACGAATCAGCCTTCAGAAATGTGAGAAAAAACTCTGTTGTTGAAGCCATCCAGTCTTTGGTATTTTGTTATAGCACCTTGCACTGAGTAAGGCAGATGAAGAAGGAGAAAAAAATAAGCTTGGGTTTTGAGTGGACTAGAGACCACGTTTATCTCAGGTTTGCAAATCTCCCCTCGTCCCCTATGTTTCAGTATACAATACCTACTCTACTACTCTCATCTGTAAGACCCAAATAATAAGCCTGCGCCCTTCTCTCTAACTTTGATTTCTCCTATTTTTACTTCAACATGCTTTACTCTAGCCTTGTAATATCTTTACATACAGTGAAATGTAAAGTTCTTTATTCTCTTTTTCTCTTTCTTTCTTTCTTTCTTTTTCTTCCTTCCTTCCTTCCTTTCTCTTTCTTTCCTTTCTTTCTTTTTTCTCCTCAGCCTCAGAATTTGGCACATGCCCTTCCTTCTTTCAAGAACTTCTCCAAACGTCTCTGCCTGGCTCCATCATATCATAAAGGTCCCACTTCAAATGCAGTCACTACCATTTCAGAATACGCACTTTCTTTCTTTCTTTTTTTGTTTTTTGTTTTTTTAAGTCGAAGCAAATTTCTTGAGAGTAAAGAAATAAACGAATGACTACTGCATAGGCAGAGCAGCTCTGAGGGCCACTGGTTGTTCATTTTCATGGTTATTTCTTGATGATATGTTAAACAAGTTTTGCATTATTTATGCCTTCTCTTTTTAGGCGATAGAGGGTAACTTCCCGACATTGCCATGGCATTTGTTTTTTTTTTCTTTTAATTTAATTTAATGTTACCTTAAATTCAGGGGTACATGTACAGGATATGCAGGTTTGTTTTATAGGTAGAAGTGTGCCATGGTTTTAATGGGGTTGTTTTTTTTTTTTGTGTGTGAAGTTGTTTAAGTTTCTTATTTACTCTGGATATTAGGCCTTTGTCAGAAGAACAGATTGGAAAAATTTTTTCCCATTCTGTAGATTGTCTTTCACTCTGATGGTAGTTTCTTTTGCTGTGCAGGAGCTCTTTAGTTTAATTAGATTCCATTTGTCAATTTTTGCTTTTGCTGCAATTGCTTTTCATGTTTTCACCATGAAATCTGTGCCCGTGCTTATATCATGAATGGTATTGCCTTGATTTTTTTCTAGGCTTTTTATAGTTTGGGGTTTTTCATTTAAGTCTCTAATCCATCTGGAGTTAATTTTTGGATAAGGTATAAGGAAGGAGCCCAGTTTCATTTTTCAGCATATGGCTAGCCAGTTCTCCCCCATCATTTATTAAATTGAAAATCCTTTCCCCATTGCTTGCTTTTGTCAGGTTTCTCAAAGACCAGATGGTTTGTAGACACAATATGCAGTTTCTTCAAGTCATATAATACCATCTGAAATCTCCTATTCATTCATTTCTTTTAGTATGTATGCTGGTCTCCTCTGCTCACTATAGTGAGGGCACCATTAAACCAGAGAATCTGTCTGTCTAGTTCATGTAAGATTCTCAGAATTAAGAAAAATGGATGGTATATGAATGAACATTAATGGATGACATATGGAACCTAATATGTATTTGTTGAATTAATGCATAAAATGCAACAGGGAGAAGTTGACAACTGCAATGATAACCTGGTATTGATGATATAAGAGTCTATAGATCACAGTGGAAGCAATAATCATGGAAAACAATTGGAAACGGGGAACAGCCACAAACAAGAAAGAATCAATACTTCCAGGAAAGTGACTGCAGGTCACTTTTCCTGGAGCAGATGAGAGAAAAGTGGAAGTTAGCAGTAACTGCGGAATTCCTGGTTGGCTGACGGAAAGATGCAGCAGCTGTTCACTGGTATGCAGGGTTTTAGATGTATGTACCTAAGGATATGAGGTATGGCAATGAACAGAAATACTTTTGGGAATTAGTTTTAGGGCCATTAAAGGACATGACCTGAAGTTTCCTCTCAGGCCAGTCCCCACAACTCAATATAAATGTGTTTCCTGCGTATAGTCAAACTTACCACTTCTTTTTCTTCATATCATCGATCTCTGCTCTTAAAGATAATCTTGGTTTTGCCTCAAACTCTGTTTGTCACTACAAACTTTCCCCATGTTCCTAAGTAAAACAGATAACTGCCTCTCAACTGTATCAAATAGACTAAAATATTGTGTCTGTAATATCAGAAATTCAGCTCTAATATATTGGGTTTAACTCTTTGAAATTTAGAGTCTCCTTGAAATACACATGGGGGTGATTTCCTAAACTTTATTTCTTGTAAGGATTTATCTCAGGGGTAACACACAAACCAGCATCCTGAACCTCTAAGTATGAGGACAATAAGCCTTAAGAATATAAAATAAACTGTTATTCTCTCTGCCGGTGGAAGTGTGCTCTGTCTATCCCTGAAATTACTTGTTTGAGACGCATGAGACGTGCAGCACATGAGACACGTGCAGCAGCCTGTGGAATAATGTCAGTAAAGAATGTCTCTGCCTGATTAGATATAAAGACAAGTTTAACACTGCATTAGACTGTACATCGAGCCTGTACCAGACACAAATGACCTAATGCCCAGCACGGGCCATGGAATCTTCTATCCTCTTGCTTGAACAGAGCAGCACACTTCTTCCCCAACACTATTAGATGTTCTGGCATAATTTTGTAGATATGCAGGATTTGACATGGACTGTTGTTCAATGGTTCAGAGGAAATCTCCTTTGTTCAGATAAGTACACTGACTACTAAATGGATTTAAAAACATGGTAATAAAACCCAGTTTTCCCCTTACCTCCCTAGTTTGTTTCTTATTCTGCTTTCTTCCAAATTGATGCTGGATAGAGGTGTTTATTTCTATTCTAAAAAGTGATGAAATCGGCCGGGCGCGGTGGCTCACACCTGTAATCCCAGCACTTTGGGACGCTGAGGTGGGCGGATAATGAGGTCAGGAGATCAAGACCATCCTGGCTAACATGGTGAAACCCCGTCTCCACTAAAAATACAAAAAATTAGCTAGACATGGTGGTGGGCACCTGTAGTCCCTGCTACTCAGGAGGCTGAGGCAGGAGAATGGCGTGAACCTGGGAGGCAGAGCTTGCAGTGAGCGGAGATCGCACCACTGCACTCCAGCCTGGGTAACAAAGCGAGACTCCATCTCAAAAAAAAAAAAAAAAAAAAAAAAAAAAAAAAGAAAGAAAGCAAAAGTGATGAAATTGTGTACTCAATGTAGTCTCAAGAGAACTGAAAATCAAGAAGGCCTGTGGCTTCTTCCACATAAAGCTTGGATGAATAGCACCATACATGTTGTCACATTGTCACAACTCCTGATCCAGGAATTGATGGCTAAGATACTCGTAATTCTTATCCTTTTCAGTTGTAACTTATTCATATTTGTCAGCATTCAGGTTATTAGTGGCCACTGGCGAAGTCCTTGAGAAATAAACTGCACGCTGGATGGTGGGGGTAGTGTAGGAAAATGGAAGGGAAGGAAGTAAAGTTTCAAATTAAGCCTGAACAGCAAAGCTCCCCTGAGAAGGCCACCCAGATTCTATCAGAAACTCAAATGTCCATGTTGCAAAACTTCCTTGCCCAAACCCCACCCCTGGAGTCACAACCCACCCTTGACCAATAGATTCATTTCACTGGGAGAGGCAAAGGGCTGGTCAATAGATTCATTTCACTGGGAGAGGCAAAGGGCTAGGGGCTGGAGAGGAGAAGTAAAAAGCCACACATGAAGCAGCAATGCAGGCATGCTTCTGACTCATCTGTGATCACCAGGAAACTCCCAGATCTGACACTGTAGTGCATTTCACTGCTGACAAGAAGGCTGCTGCCACTAGCCTGGGAAGCAAGGTTAAGGTGAGAAGGCTGGAGGTGAGATTCTGGGCAGGTAGGTACCGGAAGCCGGGGCAAGGTGCAGAAAGGCAGAAAGTGTTTCTGAAAGAGGGATTAGCCCATTGTCTTACATAGTCTGACTTTGCACCTGCTCTGTGATTATGACTATCCCACAGTCTCCTGGTTGTCTACCCATGGACCCAGAGGTACTTTGGAAGTTTCGGCTATCTGGGCTCTGACTGTGCAATAATGAGCAATCCCAAAGTCAAAGCACATGGCAAGAAGGTGCTGATCTCCTTCAGAAAAGCTGTTATGCTCACGGATGACCTCAAGGCACCTTTGCTACGCTGAGTGACCTGCACTGTAACAAGCTGCACACAGACCCTGAGAACTTCCTGGTGAGTACTAAGTACACTCATGCTTTCTTCTTTACCCTTAGATATTTGCACCATGGGTACTTTTGAAAGCCGAGGTGGCTTTTTCTTGTGCTATGAGTCAGCTATGGGGTATGATATTTCAGCGGTGGGATTTTGAGAGTTATGTTGCTGTAAAAAACATAACTAAAATTTGGTAGAGCAAGGACTACGAATAATGGAAGGACACTTACCATTTGATGGCTCTGAAAAACACATCTTATAAAAAATTCTGGCCAAAATCAAACTGAGTGTTTTTGGTTGAGGGAACGGAAGTTGAGATAGAGAAAATAACATCTTTCCTTTGGTCAGTGAAATTTTCTGTGAAAATTAATAGACGCTTTTCTGCATAGTCCTGGAGGTTAGAAAAAGATCAACTGAACAGAGTAGTGGGAAGCTGTTAAAAAGAAGATTGTTTCCCTCTGAATGATGATGATATACTTTTGTACACATGGTACAGGATTCTTTGTTATGAGTGTTTGGGAAAATTGTATGTGTGTGATGACTGGGGACGTATCTTATCCCTTACTGTTCCATGAAGTACTATTATCCTACTTTTTAAAAGGATGGAGTCTCTAAAAAAGTGAAACAATTAATTACAATGTGCTGGGGTAGTGAGTTGGCATAGCAAGCAAGAGAAGGATAGGACGCAATGGGAGGTGCAGGGCTGCCAGTCATAGTGAAGCTGATGTCTAGCCCATAATGGTGAGAGTTGCTCAAGCTCTGGTCAAAATGCATGGAAGTTCAGCTTGAGGCCTTCTATTCACTATGTCACATTTTCTTTTTATCTTCACTCCCTCCCCAGCTCTAAGGCAATGTGATATTGATTGTTTTGGCAACCCACTTCAGCGAGGAGTTTACCCTACAGATACAGGCTTCTTGGCAGGAACTAACAAATGCTGTGGTTAATTCTGTAGTCCACAAGGACCACTGAGTTCCCCGTCCACTATGTTTGTACCTACTAGTCCACTATGTTTGTACCTATGTCCCAAAAGCTCATCTCCTTTAGATGGGGGAGGATGGGGAGAAGAGCAGTATCCTGCCTGCTGATTTAGTTCCTGCATGATAAAAATAAAATAGAGAAATATGCTGTCTAAGAAATATCATTGTATTCTTTTTCTGTCTTTATATTTTACCCTGATTCAGCCAAAAGGACGCACCATTTCTGATGGAAATGAGAATGTTGGAGAATGGGAGTTTAAGGATAGAGAAGATACTTCCTTGCAATCCTGCAAGATAAGAGAGAACTTGTGGGTGGCTTTAATGGGGTGGTTATTCCTAGGAAGGGGAAATCATCTCTAGAATAAGACAATATCTTTACAGAAAGGCAGGGCAATGGAGGTACTCTTTAGAGATGTAAGACGATTGTTGGTAGTGTGTAGAGGTATGTTAGGACTCAAATTAGAAATTCTGTATAGGCTATTATTTTATTTATATGAACTCAGGATATAGCTCATTTGGTGACTGTAGTTCACTTCTACTTATTTTAAACAACATATTTTTATGATTTATAATGCAGTGGGGATGGGGCTTCCTAGAGACCAATCAAGGGCCAAACCTTGAACTTTCTCTTAATGTCTTCAATAGTATTAATAGAGAATTATCTCTAAGGCATGTGAACTGGCTGTCTTGGTTTTCATCTGTACTTCATCTGCTACCTCTGTGACCTGAAACATATTTATAATTCCATTAAAATGTACATATGATAGATTTATCTTGTATTTATTTATATTTATTTTCCTTAAAGGATTTTTGTAAGAACTAATTGAATCGATACCTGTAAAGTCTTTATCACACTACCCAATAAATAATAAATCTCTTTGTTCAGCTCTCTGTTTCTATAAATATATACAAGTTTTATTGTTTTTAGTGGTAGTGATTTTATTCTCTTTCTATATATATACATATGTGTGCATTCATAAATATATACAATTTTTATGTATAAGAAATTATTAGCGATCAATATTGAAAACAACTGATTTTTGTTGAAGACAAAAGTCTTGTTTATGTGAGTAAACAGCAGATTAAAAGGCTGAGATTTAGGAATCAGCATGTTAGGTCAAGTTGATAGAGGAGAATATGGACATTTTGAAAGAGGCAGCATGATATAAAATTAGGGAAACTGGATGCAGAGACCAGATGAAGCAAGAAAAATAGCTATTGTTTTGAGCAAAAATCACTGAAGTTTCTTGCATATGAGAGTGACATAATAAATAGGGAAATGTAGGAAAATTGATTCACATGTATATATATAGAACTGATTAGACAAAGTCTAACTTGGGTATAGTCAGAGGAGCTTGCTGTAATTATATTGAGGTGACGGATAAAGAACTGAAGTTGATGGAAACAATGAAGTTACGAAAAAAATTGAGTAAGAGACCATTGTGGCAGTGATTGCACAGAACTGGAAAACATTGTGAAACAGAGAGTCAGAGATGACAGCTAAAATCCCTGCCTGTGAATGAAAAGAAGGAAATTTACTGACAGAACAGAAAATGTCTACGAGCACCCTGTTTGGATCTGGCAATGAACATAGCCATTCTGTGGTAATCGCTTCAAACTTCTGTACCCAAGACCCTTAGGAAGTATGTAGCACCCTCAAACTGACTCAAGAAATAGGTTTTAGAAGATGTAATATCCTTTCTTCTCCAGTTTCACTAATCCCAAAACCTCTTTCTCAAAGTATTTCATGTGTGTGTCCACTCCAAAGAGCTTGTCTCACCATATCTCTTGAGTGGGAGCACATAGATAGGCGGTGCTACCATCTAACAGCTTCTGAAATTCCTTTGTCATATTTTTAAGTCCCCACTAATAACCCACAAAGCAGAATAAATAACAGCTGCTCATGTACAATAATCACTCAACTGCTGCCTTATAGCATACATTAATTAAGCACATTCTTTGAATAATTACTGTGTCCAAACAATCACACTTTAAAATCTCCCACTTGTGCTATCCATTGCCCTTCTGAATGTCACTCTGTATTTTAAATTAAGAGACGAGGGTTCAATTTCCTGTGTTACTTGTTGTTCATTTCTCGATGAGCAGTTTTCACATTCACCTTTACTGGAAAACACATAAGCACACATCTTATAGGAAAAATATACGAAACTGACATGTAGCATGAATGCTTGTGAATGTAGTCATATAAAATCTTGTAGCAATGTAAACATTCTCTGATACACACATGCAGATGTGTGTATATGTCTACACAATTTCTTATGCTCCATGAACAAACATCCCACGCACACAGAAGAACACACACTGTTACAGATGCATACTTGAGTGCATTGACAAAATTACCCCAGTCAATCTAGAGAATTTGGATTTCTGCATTTGACTCTGTTAGCTCTGGGCATGCTGTTCATTTACTCTGGGTGACGTCTTTCCCTCATTTTGCCCTGTCTATCTTGTACTCATACTTTAAGTCCTTACTTAAATGTCATCTCAACTAAGAAGCTATTTTTTTTTTAATTTTAACTGGGCTAAAGGACCTGTCTATAAACTCTGCTACAATTATGGGCTCTTTCTTATAATATTTAGTGTTTTTACTACTAAGGTACTTAATCTGCTCATTGTGTATTCCTACCACTAAATTTTAACCTTTTATGGTAGAGACATTGTCTTGTAAACTCTTATTTCCCTAGTATTTGGAGATGAAAAAAAAAGATTAAATTATCCAAAATTAGATCTTTCTTTTCTACATTATGAGTATTACACTATCCACAGAGAAGTTTGTTTGAGACCTAAACTGAGGAACCTTTCGTTCTAAAATGACTATGTGATATCTTAGTATTTACAGATCATGAGGTTCCTTCCTCTGCCTCCATAAGGCTGTTCCCTCAATCTCCCTAGCTATAGTTTGATTAGTCAACAAGTATGTGTCATGCATTTATTCACATCAGAATTTCATACACTAATAAGACATAGTATCAGAAATCAGTTTATTAGTTATATCAGTTAGGGTCCATCGAAGGAAAGGACAAACCATTATCAGTTACTCAACCTAGAATTAAATACAGCTCTTAATAGTTAATTATCCTTGTATTGGAAGAGCTAAAATATCAAATAAAGGACAGTGCAGAAATCTAGATGTTTGTAACATCAGAAAACCTCTTCCGTCATTAGGCCTAGAAGGACAGAAGGAGAAAATGTTTATACCACCAGAGTCCAGAACCAGAGCCCATAACCAGAGGTCTACGGGATTCAGTGAGCTATTGGGGGCTCCTTGGAGAGAGCCAGAACTGTCTAATGGGGGCATCAAAATATCAGCCATAAAAAAACATAAAAAAGACTGCTGTAGGAGATCCCTTCAGAGAGAGAGAGACCAGAAATAATCTTGCGTATGCTTTCCCTCAGCCAGTGTTTACCACTGCAGAATGCACATGCGACTGAAAGGGTGAGGAAACCTGGGAAATGTCAGTTCCTCAAATCCAGGGAACACTGAGGGAAGAATGATGAATAAATTTCAAAGCAGAATGGTAATTGACATAAGGAAACTAGGATGTGTCCAGTAAATGAATAATTATAGTGTGCAGTGATTATTGCAATGATTAATGTATTGGTAAGATAACATGAAAACACAGAATTCAAAGAGCAGTGAACTGAGATTAGAATCGTGGAGAGCACTGGCATTTAAGAATGCCACTTACACTTAGAATGTGTCTCCTAGGCATTGTTCTGTGCATATAAATGTATCATCTCAATATTTATTATCTGAAAACTATGAATTAGGTACAAAGTTCAAATAATTTATTTTTTCAGGTTAGCAAGAACGTATGTTTTTTTTGTTGTTGTTTTTGAGATGGAGTTTTGCTCTGGTTGCCCAGGCTGGAGTGCGATGGCACGATCTAAGCTCACTGCAACATCCACCTCCCAGGTTTAAGCGATTCTCCTGCCTCAGCCTCCCAAGTAGCTGGGATTACAGGCGTGCCACCACCATGCCCCGCTAATTTTGTATTTTTAGCAGAGAGGGGGTTTCACCATGTTGGTCAGGCTGATCTTGAACTCCTAACATCAGGTGATCCACCCTCTTTGGCCTCTGAAAGTGCTGGGATCACAGGCGTGAGCCACCATGCCCAGCCAAGAATGTGAATTTTGTAAAAGGATATAACCCATATTTCTCTGACCCTAGAGTCCTTAGTATACCTCCTATACCATGTGGCTCATCCTCCTTACATACATTTCCCATCTTTCACCCTATCTTTTCCTTTTCGTTTCAGCTTTTCACTGTGTGTCAAAATCTAGAACCTTATCTCCTACCCGCTCTGAAACCAACAGCAAGTTGACTTCCATTCTAACCAAAATTGGCATTACACTAATTAAAATTGACACTGAGTTCTAAAATCATCGGGGATTTTGGGGACTATGTCTTACTTCATACTTCCTTGAGATTTCACATTAAATGTTGGTGTTCATTAAAGCTCCTTCATTTAACTTTGTATTCATCACACTCTTGGATTCACAGTTATATCTAAACTCTTAAATATAGCCTGTATAATCCCAATTCCCAAGTCTGATTTCTAGCTCTGACCTCTGACCTCAGTGCCAAACCCATATATCAAACTATGTACTGGATTTATTTATATCGATATCCTATAGGCACCTCAGACTCAGCATGGGTATTTCACTTTTTATACTAAAACTGTGTCTCATCAGAGTGAACAGGCAACCTACAAAATGGGAGAAAATTTTCACAACCTACTCATCTGACAAAGGGCTAATATCCAGAATCTACAATGAACTCAAACAAATTTACAAGAAAAAAACAAACAACCCCATCAAAAAGTGGGCAAAGGACATGAACAGACACTTCTCAAAAGAAGACATTTATGCAGCCCAAAAACACATGAACAAATGCTCATCATCACTGGCCATCAGAGAAATGCAAATCAAAACCACAATGAGATACCATCTCACACCAGTTAGAATGGCAATCATTAAAAAGTCAGGAAACAACAGGTGCTGGAGAGGATGTGGAGAAATAAGAACACTTTTACACTGTTGGTGGGACTGTAAACTACTTCAACCATTGTGGAAGACAGTGTGGCGATTCCTCAGGGATCTAGAACTGGAAATACCATTTGACCTAGCAATCCCATTACTGGGTATATACCCAAAGGACTATAAATCATGCTGCTATAAAGACACATGCACACGTATGTTTATTGCGGCACTATTCACAATAGCAAAGACTTGGAACCAACCCAAATGTCCAACAACGATAGACTGGATTAAGAAAATGTGGCACATATACACCATGGAATACTATGCAGCCATAAAAAATGATGAGTTCATGTCCTTTGTAGGGACATGGATGAAACTGGAAACCATCATTCTCAGTAAACTATTGCAAGGACAAAAAACCAAACACCGCATGTTCTCACTCATAGGTGGGAATTGAACAATGAGAACTCATGGACACAGGAAGGGGAACATCACACTCCAGGGACTGTTGTGGGGTGGGGGGAGGGGGGAGGGACAGCATTAGGAGATATACCTAATGCTAAATGATGAGTTAATGGGTGCAGCACACCAATATGGCTCATGGATACATATGTAACAAACCTGCCCATTGTGCACATGTACCCTAAAACCTAAAGTATAATAATTTAAAAAATAAATAAATAAACTGTTTCTCTTCCAGTGTTTTCCATTTTAGTCATTAGATAGCTACTTGCCCATTCACCACAGTCAGAGATTAAAATCATTTCCCTACCTCTAATCAACAGTTCAATTCTGCTTCAATTTGTCCCTATCTATTAATCACCACTCTTACTGCCCACAGTCAGGTCCTCATTGTTTCCTGAACAAGAGTAGATGCTATTCTTTCCACTTTAAGATCTTATCCTGTCTGGATGCGGTGGCTCAGGCATGTAAACCCAGAACTTTGGGAGGCCGAGGCAGGCAGATCACTTGAGGTCAGGAGTTCAAGACCAGCCTGACCAACATGGTGAAACCCCATCTCTACTAAAAATCAGCTGGGCGTGTGGTACATGCCTGCAATCCCAGCTACTCAGGTGGCTGAGGCAGGAGAATTGCTTGAACCCAGGAGGCGGAGGTTGCAGTGAGCCTAGATCGCACCATTGCACTCTAGCTTGGGCAATAGGGATGAAACTCCATTTCGGAAGAGAAAAGAAAAAAGACCTTATCCTGTTATACAAAAACTCTCAATGCAATCCATATATAATAAACATGCAACCAGCTCTCCCAATGTGTAAAATCATTTCAGGTAGAACAGAATTAAAGTGAAAAGCCAAGTCTTTGGAATTAACAGACAAAGATCAAATAACAGTCCTCATGGCCTTAAGAATTTACCTAACATTTTTTTAGAATCAATTTTCTTATATATGAATTGGAAACATAATTCCTACCTCACAAACACATTCTAAGATTTTAAGGAGATATTGATGAAGTACATCATCTGTCATTTTTAACAGGTAGTGGTAGAGATTTACACAGCACATTGTGATCTGTTTTTGTATGTTCTGTTCCATTCTGTATTCTTGAGCTGGTTGTATTCTTTCTGAGCTCCAGATCCATATATCTAAGCACATCCTTTTGCATTTTACAAGAGTGCATACAATACAATGTATCCAAGACTGAATTTCTGATTTTATCATACCACTAAACTCAGAAATGTGGCCCTACTCTTGTGTTCACGACTGACATCACCATCATGGTCCAAGTCTGATAATAGAAATGGCATTGTCACTTTCTTCCCTACTGCAACAGAGGCCCAGCTATTTGTCTCCCATTTTCTCTACTTCTAAAATACATTTCTTCACTAAGTGAGAATAATCTTTTAAAGACACAAATCAACCCATGCCACCATCTTTCTTGAATTATTAGATATCTTTCCTTGGCTTCCAGGTTACAGAAAAATAATTTGTAACAAAGTTTAAAGGTCATTCATGGCTCCTCTCTACCCTATTTTATAACATTTCCCCTTGTGATCAGAATCTCAGTCACATCATCCATCTTTCTATATACAAGTAGAATCATATAGTTTGAACTCACCTCTGGTTACTTTTAATCAACCAAATGCTGTAAAATGCATTTGTATTGCTACATGTTAAGCAGTAGTTGATTCTTTTCATTTCTGTGTAATATTCTATTCTTTGACTATATCATAATTTATTAGTTCTACTGTTGATAAGCATTTAAGTGGCTACCAGTTTGAGGTTTTTATGATTATTGCTGTCATAAGCATTTCTATACACGTCTTTGGATACACACATGCATGTGTTTCTGAATATCTAAAAATATAATTGCTAGGTAATAGATTTATCATGTATCCAGCTTTTGTGGATACTATTAAATGTTTTCCAAAGGGGTTATACTATTGTACACTCTCACCAACAGAGTTTGAGTTTCTATTGATCCATATTATTACCAAAATTTGAACTGTCAGTCTTTTCTCTTGTCTCTTTTTTCCTTTTTTTCCCTTCCCTTCCCCTCTCTCATTTTTTTCTCTCCTCTTCTCTTCTTTCCTCTCTTCCCTTCCCTTTCTCTTTCTCTTCCCTATACCTTCTCCTCTCCTCTCCCCTCCTTTTTTCTCCTCTCCTCTCCATTATTTATTTTTTCTTCTTCTCCTCCATCCATTCCATCCTCTCTCTTCCCCTCTTCCTTCCTTCCTTTCTCCATTTCTTCCTCCTCCTCTTTCCCTCAATCCTTCCTTTTGGATATGCTCATGGGTGTGTATTTGTCTGCCATCGTGGCATTATTTGAATTCAGAAAAGAGTGAAAAACTACTGGGATCTTCATTCCTGGGTCTAATTCCACATTTTTTTTTTTAAGAACACAGTTGTAAAATGTTCTGTACTAGCATTTTCCCAGGAACTTCATTAAATTTAATCTGGCTGAATATAGTAAATCTACTTTGCACTTTCTCTGCATTCTTTCTTTAGTCATACCATAATTTTAAACATTCAAAATACTTGCATATAATATTTGATTTTATCTGTCATTAAAATGTTACCCTTAAAATTCATGTTTCCAGAGCCTATTTCAATAACTGGTAAATAAATACCATTCATTTTTAAAATATTCTTTTAATGGATATTTATTTCAATATAATAAAAAATTAGTTTTATTACAAGAAGAATTTACCAAAAGAAGGAGGAAGCAAGCAAGTTTAAACTGCAGCAATAGATTTGTCCATTCCAACCTCTTAAAATTCCCTTGGAGACAAAAATCCCTAGAGACAAACAAGAACTTTATATTGAGTCAACTTGTTAAAACATCTGCTTTTAGACAAGTTTTCTTAGTATAAAGTGGCAGAAACAAATAAGCTAAACTCTAAGATACATTCCACTGTATTAGACTAAAACACTTCTGCATAAATGAAACTAGGAGGATATTTTTAGAAACAACTGCTGAAAGAGATGCGGTGGGGCGATATGTAGAGGAGAACAGGGTTTCTGAGTCAAGACACACATGACAGAACAGCCAATCTCAGGGCAAGTTAAGGGAACAGTGGAATGAAGGTTCATTTTTCATTCTCACAAACTAATGAAACCCTGCTTATCTTAAACCAACCTGCTCACTGGAACAGGGAGGACAGGACCAGCATAAAAGGGAGGGCAGAGCTGACTGTTGCTTACACTTGCTTCTGACATAACGGTGTTCACTAGCAACCTCAAACAGACACCATGGTGCATCTGACTCCTGAGGAGAAGACTGCTGTCAATGCCCTGTGGGGCAAAGTGAACGTGGATGCAGTTGGTGGTGAGGCCCTGGGCAGGTTGGTATCAAGGTTACAAGACAGGCTTAAGGAGGCAAATGGAAGCTGGGCATGTGTAGACAGAGAAGACTCTTGGGTTTCTGATAGGCACTGACTCTCTCTGTCCCTTGGGCTGTTTTCCTACCCTCAGGTTACTGGTGGTCTACCCTTGGACCCAGAGGTTCTTTGAGTCCTTTGGGGATCTGTCCTCTCCTGATGCTGTTATGGGCAACCCTAAGGTGAAGGCTCATGGCAAGAAGGTGCTCGGTGCCTTTAGTGATGGCCTGGCTCACCTGGACAACCTCAAGGGCACTTTTTCTCAGCTGAGTGAGCTGCACTGTGACAAGCTGCACGTGGATCCTGAGAACTTCAGGGTGAGTCCAGGAGATGCTTCACTTTTCTCTTTTTACTTTCTAATCTTACATTTTAGTTTTTACCTACCTGCTCTTCCCCCATATTTTTGTCATTTTACTATATTTTATCATTTAATGCTTCTAAAATTTTGTTAATTTTTATTTAAATGTTCTGCATTTTTTCCTTCCTCACAATCTTGCTACTTTAAATTATTTAATATCCTGTCCTTCTCTCCCAACCCCCTCCCTTCGTTTTTCCTTCTCTAACCACAACTCAAATTATGCATGCCAGCTCTCACCTGCTAATTCTGAACTTAGAATAATTCTTTTGTCTCTCCACATGGGTATGAGAGAGGCTCCAGCTCAAAGACGAGAGGCATAGAATACTGTTTTAGAGGCTATAAATTATTTTACAATAAGGAATAATTGGAATTTTATAAATTTGGTAGTAAATGGGATGGAAAGGAAAGTGAATATTTGATTATGAAAGACTAGAAAGTTACACTGGAGGTGGGGCAGAAGTCGTTGCTAGGAGACAGCCCATCATCACACTGATTAATGAATTAATTTGTATCTATTAATCTGTTTAGAGTAATTAATTTGTATATGCTATATACACATACAAAATTAAAACTAATTTGGAATTAATTTGTATATAGCATTATACAGCATATATAGCATATATGTACATATATAGACTATATGCTAGTTAAGTACATAGAGGATGTGTGTGTATAGATATATGTTATATGCATGCATTCATATATGTACTTATTTATGCTGATGGGAATAACCTGGGGATCAGTTTTGTCTAAGATTTGGGCAGAAAAAAATGGGTGTTGGCCCAGTTTCTCAGAAGCCAATCTTTATTTCTCTGTTAACCATATGCATATATCTGCCTACCTTTTCTCTGCAGCTCCTGGGCAATGTGCTGGTGTGTGTGCTGGCCCGCAACTTTGGCAAGGAATTCACCCCACAGGTGCAGGCTGCCTATCAGAAGGTGGTGGCTGGTGTGGCTAATGCCCTGGCTCACAAGTACCATTGAGATCCTGGACTGTTTCCTGATAACCATAAGAAGACCCTATTTCCCTAGATTCTATTTTCTGAACTTGGGAACACAATGTCTGCTTCAAGGGTATGGCTTCTGTCTAATAAAGAATGTTCAGCTTAACTTCATGATTAATTTTACTTATTTCATTTTTTTGTCCAGGTATGTAAGAAGGTTCCTGAGGGTCTACAGATAGGGAGCACTTGTGTATTTTACAAAGAGTACATGGGAAAAGAGAAAAGCAAGGGAACCATACAAAGCATTAATAGATGACACTTCTACCTCCAAAGAGCAGAAATTATCAAGAACTCTTGATACAGAGATAATACTGGCACTGCAGAGGCTCCAGGGAAGACCTCAACCCTAAGTCACAGCCTCAGTGGTAATGCTATGATCAAACTCCAACAATTACTGAGAAAATAATGTGTTCAGTTAAAAGCATAATGATTGCTCAAGACAATGTTATGTTCTCTTTCTTCCTACTTCCTTTGCATGCACATTGTACCCCATAATACTATACCTCATCAAGTGTTCCTGCTCCAAGAAATAGCTCCCTCCTCTTACTTGCCCCAGAACATCTCTGTAAAGAATTTCCTCTTATCTTCCCATATTTCAGTCAAGATTCATTGCTCACGTATTACTTGTGACCTCTCTTGACCCCAGCCTCAATAAACTTTTTGATACTACCCAAAAAATCTTTCCAAACCCTCCCCCACACCATTTTTTATATTTT
The DNA here is from genome assembly GCF_009828535.3 of Hylobates moloch. Classification (NCBI taxonomy): domain Eukaryota; kingdom Metazoa; phylum Chordata; class Mammalia; order Primates; family Hylobatidae; genus Hylobates; species Hylobates moloch. The sequence continues at coordinate 42,613,218 of NW_026652286.1, forward strand.
TATATTTTTCTTATTTATTTCATGCACATACACACACTCCATGCTTTATAAACAATTCTGCCTATTCTCTACCTTCTTACATGCCTACTGTGCCTTGTATTAAATTCATCAATGGGCAGCAAGAAAATATTTATTCAAGAAAATAATGAATGAACGAACGAATGAGTAAATGAGTAAATGAAGGAATGATTATTCCTTGCTTTAGAACTTCTAGAATTAGAGGACAATATTAATAATACCATTGCACAGTGTTTCTTTGTTGTTAATGCTACAACAAAGAAGAAGCACGCAGTAAACAACCAGTCACTTCCTTTCTGATCATAGGTAGTAATTTTTTTTCTTTGAGCACCATTTTTGCCATAGGTAAAATTAGAAGGATTTTTAGAACTTTCTCAGTTGTATACATTTTTAAAAATCTGTATTATATGCATGTTGATTAATTTCAAACTTACTTGAATACCTAAACAGAATCTGTTGTTTCCTTGTGTTTGAAAGTGCTTTCACAGTACCTCTGTCTGTACTGCCAGAATATTTTGACAATGCATTATAGTTAACTGTTTTGATCACAATATTTTGAATTGACTGGCAGCAGAAGCTCTTTTATATCCATGTGTTTTCCTGAAGTCATTATACATAGTAGGCACTGAGAGCTCTTTATATCTGAATAGGATATTTAGGAACCACTGGTTTACATATCAGAAGCAGAGCTACTCAGGGCATTTTGGGGAAGATCACTTTCCCATTCCTGAGCACAGGGAAGTTCTCATAAGAGTAAGATATTAAAAGGAGATACTTGTGTAGTATTTGAAAGACAGTAAGAGAGATTGTAGACCTTATGATCTTGATAGGGAAAACAAACTACCTTCCTTTCTCCAAAAGTCAAAAAAAGAGCAAATATAGCTTACTATACTTTCTTCTATTCCTACACCATTAGAAGTAGTCAGTGAATCTAGGCAAGAAGTTGGTCCTAAAAATCCCAATACCGGAGAATTCATGAGAACGTCACCTGGATGGGACATGTGCCGAGCACACAATTACTATATGCTGGGCATTGCTATCTTCATATTGAGGATGAGGAGGTCAAGAGATGAAAAAAGACTTGGCACCTTGTTGTTATATTAAAATTATTTGTTAGAGTAGAGCTTCTGTAAGAGTCTAGGAGTGTGGGAGCTAAATGACGATACACATGGACACAAAGAAGAGATCAACAGACACCCAGGCCTACTTGAGGGTTGAGGGTGGGAAGAGGGAGAGGATGAAAAAGTACCTGTTGGGTACTAAGTTCATCACTGAGTGATGAAATAATCTGTGCATCAAAACCCAGTCACATGCAATTTACCTATATAACTTGTACATGTACTCCCAAATTTAAAATAAAAGTTAAAACAAAGTATAGGAGTGGAATTAATTCCTCAAGATTTGGCTTTAATTTTATTTGATAATTTATCAAATGGTTGTTTTTCTTTTCTCACTATGGCGTTGCTTTATAAACTATGTTCAATATGTCTGAATGAAAGGGTGTGTGTGTGTGTGTGTGTGTGTGTGTGTGTGTGTGTGTGTAAGAGAGGGAGAGAGGAAGGGAAGAAAGGGCATAATAATGTGAATTTGAGTTCATGAAAATTTTTAAAGAAAATAATGTCAGGAGAGTTTAGCATAATAGTCTCCTAAATCATCCATCTCTTGAGCTTCAGAGCAGTCTTCTGAATTAATGCCTACATGTTTGTAAAGGGTGTTCAGACTGAAGCCAAGATTCTACCTCTAAAGAGATGCAGTCTCAAATTTATCTGAAGACCGTACCTCTGCTCTCCATAAATTGACACCATGGCCCACTTAATGAGGTTAAAAAAAAACCTAATTCTGAACGAAAAATCTGAGCCCAGTGGAGGAAATATTAATGAATAAGGTGTAGACTGAAATATAAATTTCTCTGTAATAATTATGCATATACTTTAGCAAAGTTGTGTCTATGTTGACTTTATTGCTTTTTGGTAAGAAATACAACTTTTTAAAGTGAACTAAACTATCCTATTTCCAAACTATTTTGTGTGTGTGCGGTTTGTTTCTATGGGTTCTGGTTTTCTTGGAACATTTTCATTTCATTTTAATTAATTAATTCTGAGAAGATGCTGAGTTGTGTTTACTGAGAGATTGTGTGTCTGGGAGAGAAGTCTGTAGCAAGTAGCTAGACTGTGCTTGACCTAGGAACATACACAGTAGATTGCTAAAATGTCTCACTTGGGAAATTTTAGATTAAACAGTAGAACACATATAAAAATACTCGAGTGCTACTTTTGAAACAAATGATAAAACCACACTCCCATAGATGAGTGTCATGATTTTCATGGAGGAAGTTAATATTCGTCCTCTAAGTATACTCAGACTAGGGCCATTCTGGTATAAAACATTAGGACTTAAGAAAGATTAATAGACTGGAGTAAAGGAAACGGACCTCTGTCTCTCTCGCTGTCTCTTTTATGAGGACTTCTGTGTGTGTGTGTGTGTGTGTGTGTGTGTGTGTGTGTGTGTGTGTGTTGTGTGTGTGTGTGTGTGTGTGTGTGTGTGTGTGTGTGTGTGTGTGTGTGTTGTGGTCAGTGGGGCTGGAATAAAAGTAGAATAGACCTGCACCTGCTGTGGCATTCATTCACAGAGTAGAAGCAAGCTCACAATGGCGAAGATGTCAGTGAGCTTGAGTAGTTTTTCAGGAACTTTGAATGCTGATTTAGATTTGAAACCGAGGCTCTGACCATAACCAAATTTGCACTATTTATCGCTTCTTGAAACTTATTTTTGCCTGGTATGCCTGGGCTTTTGATGGTCTTAGTATAGCTTGCAGCTTTGTCCCTGCAGGATTATGGGTAATAGAAAGAAAAGTCTGCATTACACTCTAGTCACACTAAGTAACTACCGTTGGAAAAGCAACCCCTGCCTTGAAGCCAGGATGATGGTATCTGCAGCAGTTGCCAACACAAGAGAAGCATCCATAGTTCATCATTTAAAAAAGAAAACAAAATAGAAAAACTTAGGAAAATTATTTCTGAGCATAAGAAGTTGTAGGGTAAGTCTTTAAGAAGGTGACAATTTCTGCCAATCAGGATTTCAAAGCTGTTGCTTTGACAATTTTGGTCTTTCAGAATACTATAAATACAACCTATATTATAATTTCATAAAGTCTGTGGATTTTCTTTGACCTGGGATATTTGCAAAAGACATATTCAAACTTCCGCAGAACACTTTGTTTCACATATACATGCCTCTTATCTCAGGGATGTGAAACAGGGTCTTGAAAACAGTCTGAATCTAAAACAATGCTAATGCTAATGCAGGTTTAAATTTAATAAAATAAAATCCAAAATCTAAAAGTCAAGTCAAATCTATATGTTTTAACATTTAAAATATTTTAAAGACCTCTTTTCCCAGGATTCAACATGTGAAATCTTTTCTCAGGGCTACACATGTTCCTAGATCCTCATTGCTTTAGTTTTTTACAGAGGAATGAATATAAAAAGAAAATACTTAAATTTTATCTCTCTTACCTCTATAATCATATATAGGCATAATTTTTTAACCTAGGCTCCAGATAGCCGTAGAAGAACCAAACACTTCCTGCATGTGTGAGAATAATCAGAGCGAGATTTTTTCACAAGTACCTGATGAGGGTTGAGACAGGTAGAAAAAGTGAGCTTTATTTATTTAGCAATAATGGAGAAAGTGTTTAAGAGAATAAAGCAATGGAAATAAGAAATTTGTAAATTTCCTTCTGATAACTAGAAATAGAGGATCCAGTTTCTTTTGGTTAACCTAAATTTTATTTTATTTTATTTTATTTTATTTTATTTTATTTTATTTTAATTTTGTGTAATTGTAGTTTCAGAGTGTTAGAGCTGAAAGGAAGAAGTAGGAGAAACATGGAAAGTAAAAGTATAACACTTTCCTTACTAAAAGGACATGGGTTTCCGTGTAGGGGCAGGATTCAGAATGACCGACAGGGCCCTCAGGGAACACTGAGATCGTACGCTGACCTCATAAATGCTTGCTACCTTTGCTGTTTTCATTACATCTTTTAAAGGCAGGAAGCAGAACTCTGCACTTCAAAAGTTTTTCCGCACCTGAGGAGTTAATTTAGTACAAGGGAGAAAAAGTACAGGGGGATGGGAGGAAGGAGATCATGTTGGAAAGCTATAGAGAAAGAAGAGTAAATTTTAGTAAAGGAGGTTTAAACAAACAAAATATAAAGAGAAATAGGAACTTGAATCAAGGAAATGATTTTAAAACGCAGTATTCTTAGTGGACTAGAGGAAACAATAATCTGAGCCAAGTAGAAGACCTTTTCCCTTCCTATCCCTACTTTTTAAGTCACAGAGGTTTTTTGTTCCCCCAGACACTTTTGCAGATTAGTCCAGGCAGAAACAGTTAGATGTCCCCAGTTAATCTCCTATTTGACACCACTGATTACCCCATTGTTAGTCACACTTTGGGTTGTAAGTGACTTTTTATTTATTTGTATTTTTGACTGCATTAAGAGGTCTCTAGTTTTTTATCTCTCGTTTCTCAAAGCCTAATAAGTAACTATTGCACAGAGCACATTGATTTGTATTTATTCTATTTTTAGACATAATTTATTAGCATATATGAGCAACTTAAGAAAAAACAACAAATGAATGCATATATATGTGTATATATGTGTGTGTGTGTGTGTGTGTGTGTGTGTATATATATATATATATATATGTTTTTTTTTTTTCTTTTCTTACCAGAAGGTTTTACTCCAAATCAGGAGAAGATATGCTTAGAACTGAGGTAGAGTTTTCGTCCATTCTGTCCTGTAAGTATTTTGCATATTCTGAAGACACAGGAAGAGATCCATCTATATATCCCTAAGCTGAATTATGGTAGGCAAAACTCTTCCACTTTTAGTGCATCAATTTCTTATTTGTTTAATAAGAAAATTGGGAAAACGATCTTCAATATGCTTACCAAGCTGTGATTCCAAATATTACGTAAATACACTTGCAAAGGAGGATGTTTTTAGTAGCAATTTGTACCGATGGTATGGGGCCAAGAGATATGTCTTAGAGGGAGGGCTGAGGGTTTGAAGTCCAACTCCTAAGCCAGTGCCAGAAGAGCCAAGGACAGGTATGGCTGTCATCACTTAGACCTCACCCTGTGGAGCCACACCCTAGGGTTGGCCAATCTACTCCCAGGAGCAGGGAGGGCAGGAGCCAGGGCTGGGCATAAAAGTCAGGGCAGAGCCATCTATTGCTTACACTTGCTTCTGACGCAACTGTGTTCACTAGCAACCTCAAACAGACACCATGGTACACCTGACTCCTGAGGAGAAGTCTGCTGTTACTGCCCTGTGGGGCAAAGTGAACGTGGATGAAGTTGGTGGTGAGGCCCTGGGCAGGTTGGTATCAAGGTTACAAGACAGGCTTAAGGAGGCAAATAGAAACTGTGCATGTGGAGACAGAGAAGACTCTTGGGTTTCTGATAGGCACTGACTCTCTCTGCCTATTGGGCTATTTTCCCACCCTTAGGCTGCTGGTGGTCTACCCTTGGACCCAGAGGTTCTTTGAGTCCTTTGGGGATCTGTCCACTCCTGATGCTGTTATGGGCAACCCTAAGGTGAAGGCTCATGGCAAGAAAGTGCTCGGTGCCTTTAGTGATGGCCTGGCTCACCTGGACAACCTCAAGGGCACCTTTGCCAAGCTGAGTGAGCTACACTGTGACAAGCTGCACGTGGATCCTGAGAACTTCAGGGTGAGTCTATGGGACCCTTGATGTTTTCTTTCCCCTTCTTTTCTATGGTTAAGTTCATGTCATAGGAAGGGTATAAGTATCAGGGTACAGTTCAGAATGGGAAACAGACGAATGATTGCATCAGTGTGGAACTCTCAGGATCATTTTGTTTCTTTTATTTGCTGTTCATAACAATTGTTTTCTTTTGTTTAATTCTTGCTTTCTTTTTTTTCTTCTCTGCAATTTTTACTATTATACTTAATGCCTTAACGTTGTGTATAACAAAAGGAAGTCTCTCTGAGATACATTAAGTAACTTAAAAAAAGTTTACACAGTCTGCCTAGTACATTACTATTTGGAATATATGTGTGCTTATTTGCATATTCATAATCTACCTACTTTATTTTCTTTTATTTTTAATTGATACACAGTCATTATACATATTTATGGGTTAAAGCGTAATGTTTTAATATGTGTACACATACTGACCAAATCAGGGTAATTTTGCATTTGTAATTTTAAAAAATGCTTTCTTGTTTTAATATGCTTTTTTGTTTATTTTATTTCTAATACATTCCCTAATCTCTTTCTTTCAGGGCAATAATCATATAATGTATCATGCCTCTTTGCACCATTCTAAAGAATAATTGTGATAATTTCTGGGTTAAGGCAATAGCAATATTTCTGCATGTAAATATTTCTGCATATAAATATAATATTTCTGCATATAAATTGTAACTGATGTAAGAGGTTTCATATTGCTAATAGCAGCTACAATCCAGCTATCATTCTGCTTTTATTTTATGGTTGAGATAAGGCTGGATTATTCTGAGTCCAAGCTAGGCCCTTTTGCTAATCATGTTCATACCTCTTTTCTCCCTCCCACAGCTCCTGGGCAACGTGCTGGTCTGTGTGCTGGCCCATCACTTTGGCAAAGAATTCACCCCGCAAGTGCAGGCTGCCTATCAGAAAGTGGTGGCTGGTGTGGCTAATGCCCTGGCCCACAAGTACCACTAAGCTTGCTTTCTTGCTGTCCAATTTCTATTAAAGGTCCCTTTGTTCCCTAAGTCCAACTACTAAACTGGGGGATATTATGAAGGGCCTCGAGCATCTGGATTCTGCCTAATAAAAAACATTTATTTTCATTGCAATGGTGTATTTAAATTATTTCTGAATATTTTACTAAAAAGGGAATGTGGGAGGTCAGTGCATTTAAAACACAAAGAAATGAAAAGCTAGTTCAAACCGCGGGAAAATACACTATATCTTGAACTCCATGAAAGAAGGTGAGGCTGCAAACAGCTAATGCGCACTGGCGACAGCCCGTGATGCCTCTGCCTTATTCATCCCTCAGAAAAGGATTCAAGTGGAGGCTTGATTTGGAGGTTAAAGTTTTGCTATATTACATTTTACATTATTTATTGTTTTAGCTGTCCTCGTGAATGTCTTTTCACTATCCATTTGCTTATCCTGCATCTCTCAGCCTTGACTCCACTCAGTTCTCTCGCTTAGAGATATTATTTTTCCCCTAAAGTGTTCCTTCCATGTTTTACGGCCAGATGGTTTCTCCTCGCCTGGCCACTCAGCCTTAGTTGTCTCTGTTGTCTTATAGAGGTCTACTTGAAGAAGGAAAAACAGGGGGTCATGGTTTGACTGTCCTGTGAGCGCTTCTTCCCTGCCTCCCCCACTCACAGTGACCCGGAATCTGCAGTGCTAGTCTCCCGGAACTTTCACCCTTTCACAGTCTGCTTTGGAAGGACTGGGCTTAGTGTGAAAATGTAGGACTGAGAAAAATGTGAAATGGGGCTTTTGTAGCTTGATATTCACTGCTGTCTTATCACCCTGTCACAGGCCCACCCCAAATGGAAGTCTCACTCTTCCTCAGGATGTTTGAGACTGGTATTCATGAAGTGATTAGAGGTCTGCTGGCTCCCTTATCGTGCCCCTTATGGTGCTTCTGGCTCTGCAGTTATTAGCATAGTGTTACCATCAACAACCTTATTTTTCTTATTCAATACCTAGGTAGGTAGATGCTAGATTCTGGAAATAAAATATGAGTCTCAAGTTGTCCTTGTCCTCTCTCCTAGTCAAATTCTGATTCTAGTTGGCAAGATTCTGAAATCAAGGCATATAATCAGCAATAAGTGATGATAGAAGGGTATATAGAAGAATTTTATGATATGAGAGGGTGAAACCCTCAAAATGAAATGAAATCAGACCCTTGTCTTACACCATAAATAAAAATAAATTCAAAATCGGTTAAAGATTTAAACTAAGACCTAAAACCATAAAAAATTTTAAAGAAATCATAAGAAGAAAATTCTAATATTCATGTTGCAGCCATTTTTTGAATTTGATATGAGAAGCAAAGGCAACAAAAGGAAAAATAAAGAAGTGAGGCTACATAAGACTAAAAAATTTCCACATGAAAAAGAAAACAACCAACAAATGAAAGGTGACCTATGAAATGGCATATTTGCAAACCAAATATTTCTTATATATTTTGGTTAATATCCAAAATATATAAGAAACTCATATGATTCAATAACAAACAAAAAAATTAAACATAGGAAAAGAAAAAAATTAAAAAGAAGGAAATCCTGCCATTTATGACAGAATTGATGAACCTGGAGGATGTAAAACTAAGGAAAATAAGCCCGACACAAAAAGACAAATACTGCACAAACTTGCTTATATGTGAAACCTAAAAAAGTCAAACTCATGGAAACAGACAGTAGAGGTATGGTTTCCAGGGGATGGGGGTGGGAGAATCAGGAAACTATTATTCAAGGGGTATAAAATTTCAGTTATGTGGGATGAATAAATTCTAGATATCTAATGTACAGCATCATGACTGTAGTTACTTGTACTGTATGTATATTTAAAATTTGCAAAGAGAGTAGATTTTTTTTTTTTTTTTTAGAAGGAATTTTGCTCTTGTTGTCCAGGCTGGAATGTAATGGCAAGATCTTGGCTCACTGCAACCTCCACCTCCCAGGTTAAAGCAAATCTCCTGCCTCAGCCTCCCGAGTAGCTGGGATTGCAGGCATGTGACACCATGCCCAGCTAATTTTGTATTTTTAGTAGAGACAGGGTTTCTCCATGTTGGTCAGGCTGGTCTGCCCACCTCAGCCGCCCAAAGGGCTGGGATTACAGGCGTGAGTGAGCCACTGGGCCTGGCCAAGAGTAGATCTTAAAAGTGCTTACCACAAGAAAAAGGAAACTATGTGAGATAATGGGTATGTTAATTAGCTTGATTGTGGTAATCATTTCACAAGGTATACATATATTAAAACATCATGTTGTGCACCTTAAATATATACAATTTTTATTTGTGAATCATACCTCAATAAAGCTGAAGAATAATAAAAAAGGAAAAAAATATATCACATAAATCAAAAAACTAAAAAATAAAAAAAGCATCTTGATGATTAGAATTGCATTCTTCATTTTTCAGACACAAATATCCATTTGACTGTTTACACTTTTCCAGAACAATACAATAAATTTTAGCACTTTATCTTCATTTTCCCCTTCCCAATCTATAATTATATATATATATTTTAGATATTTTGTATAGTTTTACTCCCTAGATTTCCTATTATTATTAGTGAAGTAATGTTTACACTTATTTACAAAACGTTTTACATGCTTTTCTTCATTTCTAACCTTCTAAGTTTATTCTATTTTTTTCTGAGTATCCTTAATATTATCTCTTTCTGCTAGAAATACATTGTTACTTTTGGTTTATCTAAAAATGGCTTCATTTTCTTCATTCTAAAAGCATATTAAATTAATATCATTCATGTGTAAGTCAGATAGTGGAATAAATAGAAATCCAAAAACTAAATCTCACTAAAATATAATAATCTGATACATAAAAATATAGCTTTTAAATTTAGCTTGTCAATAAAAAACAAATAGTAATTGAACAACTATACTCTTTGGAAAGAGTAAAGTGAAATGCTTAACTGCACACACCACAATCGATTACACAATTAGGTGTGAAGGTAAAATCCAGTCACAAAAAAACTAGAATAAAAATATGGGAAGACATGTATATAATCTTAGAGGTAAGAGTGTTTTTTAATTATCAACCCAAAGTAGAAACTATCAAGGGAGAAATAAATTCAGTCAACAATAAAAGCATTCAAGAAGTTATTCTAGGCTGGGAGCGGTGGCTCACATCTGTAATCCCAGCACTTTGGAGGCCCAGACAGGCGGATCATGACATCAGGAGTTCAAGATCAGCCTGACCAATATAGTGAAACCCCGTCTCTACTAAAAATATAAAAAATTAGCCTGGCATGGTGGAATTTATAGGACTGTACTCAAAGAGCCCTCAAATAAAGTATGGCTAGTCTTCTTTGCCTAAGACAATGAGCAGTCCAGGAAGTTATCCATTTCTTTTAGATTTTCTAGTTTATGTGCATAGAGATGTTCATAGTAGTTTTTGATGATTATTTGTATTTCTGTGGGGTGAGTGATAATATCCCCTTTTTTGTTTCTAACTGCTTATTTGGATCTTCTCTCTTGTCTTCTTTATTACTCTAGCTAGTGGTCTACCTTATTAATTTTTTCACAAAACCAGCTCTTGTACTCATTAATCTTTTGAATGGTATTTTGTGTTTTAATATCCTTCAGTTAGCTCTGATCTTGTTTATTTCTTGTCTTCTGCTAGATTTGGGGTTGGTTTGCTCTTGGTTCTCTGGTTCTTTTAGTTGTGATATTAGGTTGTTAATTTGAGATCATAAGACTTTTTGATGTGGGCATTTAGTGTATAAATTTCTCTCTTAACACTGTCTAAGCTGTGTCCCAGAGATTCTGGTATATTGTATCTTTGTTCTCGTTAGTTTCAAAGAACTGCTTTATTTTTGCCTTAGTTTCATTATTTACCCAAAATTCATTCAGGAGCACGTTGTTTAATTTCCATGTAATTGCATGGTTTTCAGCTATTCGTTAGTCTTGAAATCTATTTTTATTCCTCTGTGGTCTGAGAGTGATTGATATGATTTTTTTATTTTTGCATTTGCTGAGGATTTTTTTGTGCCCTCCCAAGACTGAACCAGGAAGAAATCGATTTCCTGAAGAGATCAACGATGAGCTCTGAAAATGATTCAGTAATAAATAGCCTATCAAAAAAAGCCCTGGACCATATGATTTACAATAAAATTCTATCAGACACACAAAGAAGAGTTGGAAAAATTCCTACCGAAGCTACTCCAAAAAATTGAGGAGGACGGATTCAACCCCAGCTCATTTTAGGAGGCCAGCATCATCCTGATAACAAAACCTGATAGACACACAACAAAAAAAGAAAACTTCAGGCCAATATCCTTGAACATTGATGCAAAAATTTTCAATAAAATACTAGCAAACCAAATCCAGCAACACATCACAAAGCTAATCCACCTCAATCAAGTAGGCTTTATCCCTGAGAAGCAAGATTGGTTCAGCATACGCAAATTGATAAATGTGATTCATCATATATACAGCAATAAAAACAGAAACCACATGATCATTTCAATATGTGCAAAAAAAGATTTTGATAAAATTCAACATCACTTCATGTTAAAACCTCTCAACAAACTAGCTAAGGATATAACCTCAAAATAATATGAGCCATCTATGACAAACCCACAGCCAACATCATACAGAATGGGCAAAACCTGGAAGCATTCTTCTTGAAAACTGGCACAAGACAAGGATGCCCTCTCTCACCACTCCTATTCAGTATAGTATTGGCAGTCCTGGCCACAGCAATCAGGTAAGAGAAGGAAATAAAGGGCATCCAAATAGGAAGAGAGAAAGTCAAAGTATCCCTGTTTTCTATATCTAGAAAACACCATATTCAAGGCCCGAAAGTTCCTTCAGCTGATGACTTCAGCAAAGTTTCAGGATATAAAATCAATGTACAAAAATCACTAGCATTCCCATACATCAACCACAGCCAAGCCAAGAGCCAAATCAGGAAATCAATCCCATTTACAATTGGCACAAAAAGAATAAAATACCTAGGGATATATCTAACCAAGGAGTTGAAAGATCTCTACAATGAATGTTACAAAACACTGCTCAAAGAAATCAGAGCTGATAGAAACAAATGGAAAAACTTTCCATGCTCATGGATAAAAAGAATCAATATTGTTAAAATGGCCATACTGCCTAGAGCAATTTACAGTTTCAATGCTATTCCCATCAAACTACCAGTGACACTCTTCGTAGAACTAGAAAAATATATTTTAAAGTTCATATGGAACCAAAAAAAAAAAAAAGCCCAAATAGCCTAGGAAATCCTAATACTCACAGGTGGGAATTGAACAATGAGAACACTTGGACACAGGGTGGGGAACATCACACACCGGGGGGCCTGTCATGGGGTGGGAGGAGAGGGGAGGGACAGCATTAGGAGATATACCTGATGTAAATGACAAGTTAACGGGTGCAGCACACCAACATGGCACTTGTATACGTATTTAACAAACCACACATGGACTGTAGAACTTCAAGTACAAAAAAAAAAAAAAAAAAAAAGAACAAAGCTGGAGGTATCACATTGCCTAACTTCAAACCATACCACAGGGCTACAGTAACCAGAACAGTGTGGTACTGGTACAGAAAAGACACACAGACAATTGGAACAGAATAGAGAGCCCAGAATTAAGACCACACACCTACAACCATCTGATCTTTGCCAAAGCTGATAAAAACAAGCAATGGGGAAAAGACACCCTATTCAACAAGTGGTGTTGGGATAACTGGCTAACCATATGTAGAAGATTGAAACCAGACCCCTTTCTATATCATATACAAAAATAAACTCGAGATGGATTAAAGACTTAAATGCAAACCCAACTATAAAAATGCTGGAAAGCAACCTAGGCAATACCATTCAGGACATAAGCAGGGGCAAAGATTTCATGACAAAGATGCCAAGAGCCATTGCAGCAAAAGCAAAAATTGACAAATAGGATCTAATTAAACTAAAAAGTTTCTGCACAGCAAAAGAAACTATCGACCAAGTAAACAACCAACCTATAGAATGGGAGAAAATTTTTGCAAACTATGCATCCAACAAAGGTCTAATATTCAGAATCTATAAGGAACTTAAATGAATCTACAAGAACAAAACAAACAATGCCACAAAAAATGGGTAAAGGACACGAACAGATGCTATTCAAAAGAAGACATATGTGTGGCCACCAAGCATATGAAAAAAGCTCAATGTCACTGATCATTAGAGAAATGCCAGTCAAAACCAAAATGAGATACTATCTCACATCACTTAAAATGTCTATAATTAAATAGTCAAAAAATAACAGATGCTGGTAAGGTTGTGGAGAAAAGGGAATGCTTATACACCATTGGTGGGAATATAAATTAGTTCAACCATTGTGGAAAGCAGTGTGGCAATTCCCTAAAGACCTAAAAACAGAAATACCGCTTAACCCAACAATCCTATTATTGAGTATATGCCTAAAGGAAAATAAACCACTCTATCACAAAGACACATGCACACATGTGTCCACTGCAGCATAATCACAATAGCAAAGACATAGAATCAACCTGAAGGCCCATTAGTGGTATACTGATAAAGAAAATGTACATATACACCATAGAATACTATGTGGCCATAAAAAAGAATGAGATCATGTCCTTTGCAGGAACATGGATGGAGCCAGACACCATTATCCTTAACAAACTAATGTAAGAACAGAAAACCAAATACTACATGTTATCACTTAAAGTAGGAGCTAAATGATGAGAAAACATGCACACATAATGGGAACAAAAGACACTGCAGCCTACTTGAGTTTGGAGGGTGGGAAGGGGGAGAAGAGCAGAAAAAGTAACTATTGAGTACTGGGAGATGAAATAATCTGTACAACAAACCCATGACATGTGTTTAGCTATGTAACAAACCATCATGAGTCTTTAGCAGTTCTTTCCTCCTGTTTTATTCTTCCTTGCTCCTCTTTCCAGCTATTAGTCACATATCTTTTTATAGAGTTATAATCAGCTTGTTTTTACCAGCTGATTTTTTCCCTAAACAAACTTGCCATGGTGAGATCAAGGCCAGCATTACTGTTCACACAAGGCACTGCGCTAAGATCCACACAAGGCACTGCGCTAAGATCCATCCTTATGGCAATGGGAGGGCTCATAGGCAAGTCATGTCAGGCAGAGGCTATTTCATCATCGCTTCTTGTCTTTGGGGACTTGGGTCTCTCTGGTTCTATAGGAGATTTGGGCAGGCATTTGAATCCTTCACTGATAGTCATCCTGGACTCTGTGGTGTACAATATCCACTCGCCTATGTTCTGAGATCAGAATGACCTCTCTCGTAACCAGTTGTCTGGTCCCAGGCTCCGTTATCAATATAGTCATGATCTCCTCTGTTGGGGATGAAGTAGGCAAATTTGAGGCACTAATTTACTTCTCCTCACATTCTTTTCTTGAACAGAAAGATAGAACTGGAAATTAATACTAGTATATCAATTCAAAATTTTAGTTTTAATAACATTTAATCAGACATAAATAATTATGGTAATGTGAATTTCAATAAATAAATTTTAGTTCTAATGTAAGTGTAATGCTGTAATATTCATAATTTTTCTGAAGGCTTTACTAATTTGATATGGCATTACTTTTTTATTGCTGCCAAAACTATTCTTATTCCACTATGTGATGGCAAGAAAGTGAGAGACGTTCTGGAGATGGTAATTATAGATAGCTTCCCTGAAGCCATAGTAACCCCTTGGAGAAAATTTGGACCTGGAGTCTAGCAGCCTAGTTATGGGTACTCCATTTCTTAGAAAGTCTTTACAATTTCCTTTATCTTAAAAATAAGGGTATTGAAGTAGAATTCTAGAATTTTCAGAGGACAACTTAAAATATGTGTAATAGTTTAATTATTTATCCTCATAAATTTAACTGTTCATTTTAATATATTTAAGGATGAATTCTTTAAAAAGTTGATTTCATAAAAACGAGGAATAGAAAGATGGTTCCATAGGCTGATTGAGAGTGTAGAGGAGGGATGGGAAGGGAAAGAAGTTGATCTTCAGTTAGACTAGAGGAATAAGTTTTAGTGATCTCTCACACTGCATAGTGAACACAGTTAATAATATATTATGTATTTAAATTAAAAATTGCTAAAAAATATTTTATGTTCTTACCACAAAAAAAGTTGGAAGGTGATTCATATGCTAATTAGCTTGATAGATTCTCTCTACAATGTATACATAGATCAAACATCACATTGTATCCCATAACATATTATATATATTATATATTTATAATATATATTATTATTGTATCCCATTAATATACGCACTTATTATTTGCCAATTAAATAAAAAATAATGTTTTTAAAATATAAATTTATTTGTAACCCCCTTTTACTTTTCTGCTTGGTTTTCTTCTTTCATTCAGTGTTTACCAGTTTCTTATAGTTAATTTTATTTTAAGCCGTCTCACATTTTCTGAAGAAAAGGGAACATATTAAAGCCAACAAAACAAATACATTATCTTGCATGAGACGATTTACATCATGGTACAATCAAATGCTATAAATCTTATAAAAACTTCTCAAATAGATGGCTACAGTTAAACAGATGGACCATGTCATATATTTTTTATAATGCTTCTAAGGTATGGCTAATTAAAAAACAAAAAATTTTAGTCATGATGGGAATATTATTTATAGAAATCTTATAAAATATATAAAATATGTAATAGTCTAGATAAATATGTATATACATAATATATATTTATAATATATAATAAATATATATTTATATTTATATAATATATATTAAATAATTATATTTTATATAATATACATTAATATATTTTAATAATATATTTTATATAAATATATTTTAATAATAATATTTTATATTTAATATATATTTGAATAATATTTTCTATTTAATATATTTTAATAATATATTTTCTATTTAATATATTTTAATAATATATTTTCTATTTAATATATTTTAATAATATATTTTCTTTTAATATATTTTAATATATTTTCTATTTAATATATTTTAAAATTTTTTATATTTAATATATTTCTATTTAATATATTTTAATAATATATTTTCTATTTAATATATTTTTTAATAATGTATTTTTTTAATAATATATAATATATTTATGTAATTATATATACACAATATATATTATATATAATAAATATATATTATATATTTATATTATATATATTAAATATATATTTAATAATATATATTTATATAATAAATATATAATGCATATTTGTATATTACATATAATATATAATATTAAATATATTTTATATATTATTATAAATTAAAATATAATAATGTATTATTAAATATATAATTTATTACATTTTATACTTATATAAATATATAGTGTATAATATATAGTATATAATAAATATATAATAGATAATAAATGTATAGTCTATAATAAATATATATTATATATTTGTATCTATATATGTTTTTAAAGTCATTCCTCTAATTAGGTCATAACCATTGAGGTAAACTGAAAATTTAAGCCTACTTCAGGTTTGTGGTAAATAGATTCTCTCTGAACTAGCATATTCAGAATCGTCAAACAGTCAGTTCTTTGGACAAGTCTTATAGAATGTTCTTATCTCTTCAGCCATCCCAAGACTTGAGGACCTGACCTCGCCTACACTAAAGCAGATCTGTCTTATGCGTCACTGAAGTAGGGAGGGAAGAAAGTTTAATGAACTACTTCTGACCCCTAGTGGTGTCCAGAAAAGACCATTAGAGGAATGACCTTTAAAGGATAGACATACAATTTTTTTGTCCAAGGCAGGACATGTGTGGGTGTCTTTCAGTAATTATGTTCTAAGAACAGCAAAAGCTCCACTGCCTTGGCAAATAGGAATGTTTTACTTCTATATAATTATAAAGAAACTGTCTTTTAAACACAATATACTTTCTCTATATCTTTGGAACAATGACTATTGGTCATTACCCTACTCTAAAGTAAGCAAGTATCACACAGGGAATTATTCCAAAAAGACAGAAAAAAAAAAAAAAAAAAAAAAACAAGAGATTTCTGCACATGTAGGTCAGTTTTAATCAGAGGGCATCTAAGACTCCTGAAAGAATGACCTGGTTATTATAATCACAGACTTGCTTTCCAAGTCAACATTGCAGACAGTGCTCGGAGGGGATAGAAAAACCCTTTTATTTCTCCAAACTCAAATTCACTGCTATTTGTCTTCTCTATTTATTTTCTTCTAGGCATTGTTCTGGTTGCTGGGAACTCAGACAGAGATATCATACACTGATTCTCAGATAGCATAACACAACATGATGTCTTGGAAAACTGTAAATCTTTTTGTTTTTTAAATACAGGTAGAGCGTTTGGCACACCTGACATATTGACCTTGTTTTTCTTTAAATCTTTATTTATTTACCTCATCAAAACTGTGCTCTTTCATCCTACCTCTCAAAACATATAAAAAAAAATCCTCCAACATGTATTTTGCTCTTGTAATCCCAAAGGCTGATAGTCTCCATGGTGGCAACATGGATAATACTGTTCCCATCTAGATTGTCTCATTTCTTCTACAGCTAGTCTGAAGAAGCCTGAATGAAAGTAGATTTTTAACCTTTGTAGCTAGTCTGAAGCCTTTGTAGTCAGTCTGAAGAAACCTGCATGAAAGTAGATTTTTTTTTTTTTCCTTTGGGACAGAGTCTTGCTCTGTCACCCAGACTGCAGTGCAATGGCGTGATCTCGGCTCACTGCAACCTCCACCTCCCGGGTTCAAGCAATTCTCCTGCCTCAGTCTCCCAAGTAACTGGGATTACAGGAGCACACTGCCATGCCCAGCTAATTTTTTTTGTATTTTAGTAGAGACAGGGTTTCACCGTTTTGCCCGGGCTGGTCTCCAACTCTTGAGCTCAGTCAATCCACCTGCCTCAGCCTCCCAAAGTGCTAGGATTACAGGAGTGAGCCACCAAGCCTGGCTGAAAGTAGATACTTTTAACACATACCTACATTCACAGAATATTAAATCTTTTGTGATCAATCCCAGATCCTTAACTATATGTCTGAGTCAGGCTGGAAATGAGAGAAATCATGTTTGAAATTTGAGTGTTGTATTCAAGGTCAGCAAGATCCCTGGAGCAGCATCTGTTTTATAAACCATTCAAACCTGGTATATGATGACACAGTTGGTGGCTCAAGGTCAGAAAAGACCAAGTGTACACAGATGATTTTACACACACTTTGATAGGAGTGTTCACATTCATATTATCTTTATATCTCTGTGATTGTATAGCTCTTATTTCATAGAATAATTAAAAATTATTTGATAAGTGCCCATTCTATGCTAACTCTTATTTTTCATATTCTTGAGCAAAAAACAGATATGGTTCCTAATCTTCTACAGCCTCTAATGAATCTAATGGAAATTCAGTGTATAATAAATGGTATAAACCAGCCTACTGTGATGAGAGTAAGTTAGTTAAGGGGGTTGAAGAAATGAGATAATCTAGATGGGGAGCAGTATTAGAAAAATCCCCCTGAGGAAGTAATCATTTTAACTCAAAAGTTAATGGTGAAAGGAATTGCTGTGCAAATACTTGGGGTAGATAATTCGGAGCACAGAGAAGACCACGGGCAAAGATCCTGAGACATGCATGTACTTAGATTGTTTTGAGGAAGATACAGATACCTAAATATTAAGGAGTGTAGGCAGTAGTGGTCTAAAGATGTAATAGAAGAGGCAGGTGAGCCACGTTATACAAGGCTTTTTGACTATGATAAAGAATTTGTATTGTACATTAAGAGCAATGGGTAAGTGACCATCAAAGTGTTTTTTCAACAAAGGCTTGTATGATTTAGTAGATGTTTGCAGAAAAGCAATTTGGTTTCCCTGGAGATAATACATTTTTTAGAGGACAAACAGATAAATCATGATATTAGCTAGTAATAATATTAAATTATTATTAATTTAATAAATTATCATAGTAGCCAGGGAAACAATGATATTATAAACCAAGATGGGCAATGTGTAAAAGTGGGCATATCTGGCATGTGTTTCTGGTGGAAATGGTAGAAACTGATGAAAGATTTGATGGAGAGAGGAAAGGGAAGGAAAGAGAGAAACAAAAAATTTTAAAAATGACTCAAGACTTGTCTTATGCAATTGTGTTATTGGTGGAGTCACTTTATGATATTAGGAGGAAAGGGACAGAAAATAGATTTTGGGGGGAAAATCAAGTACTTTATTGGCATCATTCTTATTTTAAGATTAAACACTCAGATGAATATATCAAATAGGCAGTTGTATTCATGAATCTGAGCTCTCAGGAGTGGTCAGGAATTAGAGGTGCAAATGTTAGTCTCAAATAGTAAGAAAAAGTTGACATAGTCTGCACGTTAAGGAACTGAGAATTTAGTTTGTAACAGATATTAGTTAAATATTTAGTTTAAATATTAGTTAAATATTTAGCTAATAAATACAAAATTATAAGTTTTATTTAAAATTGAAATGTGATACCAAAATAATAGATATATGGATAAATTTGTCTTAAGTAACTTCTTGAAAAGTGATTGTTGAGTTGCAAGATCGTTTTAAAAAGGGTAGGAAGAAATTGAGGAAAAGATGATGAATAATTTAGGCAGATAGAACATTTCGAGAAAAATTTTACAAAAGAAGAGAAACTCAATTTGGAGAAATGAAAGAAGATATGTATTCAAAAGACTGAAAAATCCTCTGCAAGAAACAAATAAACTTCAAGCATTCTATGCAGAAAAAAGTATTAAAAATAGTGAGCTAAGTTATTCAATGCTGAGGAGTCAGGGCAAGAAAAACAATGGTTAGACTGCTAGAAGACGTCAGTGTAGTATAGAGAGTACATTGAGAAGAAAGTCTGTGGAACTGTGTTGTGAGGCTAGTAAGACAAAGCTGAAAAGTAGGACATAAAGGGCAGCCCAAATCTGAAGTTACTTTAACATCTCGAAATCACTCAATCAAACATGAAAGTATGGACTTTTGAACATCTGTTTACATTATTAGAGCTTTAAAAAAACTTATGATGATTCTCCGGTCTGGAACTTAAAGCAGACAAACAATGTAAAGAAGCAGTCAATTGATTCTGCTACCATGAGGCTTTTGAAATTATAAGCTTGGTTGTTTGAGCCTGGCTTTGTGATCTGTAGAACTGCAGGTTCTAAGAAAGAAAACACAATTGGCCAATACATTGAATAAATGTATATTGAATAAATACTTAATCAGCTCATTAACTGAATAAATAAAAGAATGGGAAGCACTGAGCTGCTATCAAAGGCTCAGTGTCTTCAATCTAATTCTCTACATCACAAAGGCACAAATGAGTTGAACATCTCAAGAGGCCAGAGCTCCAGTGAGAAATCATTTACCCAAGGTCTCATGCATAAATATTCCTGTCTGCTTATCACCAACGAAGAAAAAGTAATTGCTGGCTATGTCATCTGGAGGGGCAGAAAACAGGAGTATCTTCATTAAATACTATTTGGAGAAAAAATATACTTGGAGATGGCACAAAATGGAATATGATGGAAAAGTGACTATTTAATGGACTTATGATATTTAAAGCCCAAAGATTACTCTTCACTTTGAATGTTTAATGAATTGGAGAGAAGAAAATAATTTTTCAAGAACCTCGGCTCTTTACTGGTATAAAATTTTTACCACTATCCTTGGGAAAATGTCTAAGCAACATATTTTTTTAAAACTGGCCTTCTCCTTTTACTAAGCTCTTCCTTATTTGTTTTTACTTATGGCTTCTAAGGATATGTTCACATCCAGATAGTGAAAAAATAATGACTTTTAAATGACATCAAAAGAAGACCATTTTCTCAAAGGCAATGGATACTCTGTCTCAAAGAAACAGAATTGCTCAGCTATATTTTTTTAAGGCAGTAATTTTTGGGGTATTTTGTTTACTTAGAAATTTCATTTTATTCAGCTGAAATTGAAACATTTCCTTTGAAAAAATACTCTCACATGTATCTCAGTTCCAGAATGATTACTTCAGTAAGCCCTAGCACTAATTCTTCCTTTCTTCTCACTGGATTTTCTGGCATGGAGCAGCAATACCCCTGGTTCTCCATCCCCTTCTCCTCAATCTATGCCATGGTTCTTTTGGGCAATTGCATGGTTCTCCATGTGATATGGACTGAGCCAAGCCTGCACCAGCCCATGTTTTACTTCCTGTCCATGCTGGCCTTCACTGACCTGTGCATGGGGCTGTCCACTGTGTACACAGTGCTGGGGATCCTGTGGGGGATCATTCGAGAGATCAGCTTGGATTCCTGCATTGCCCAGTCCTATTTCATCCATGGTCTGTCCTTCATGGAGTCCTCTGTCCTTCTCGCTATGGCCTTTGACCGGTACATTGCAATTTGCAATCCACTGCGTTATTCCTCCATCCTGACTAATTCCAGAATTATCAAAATTGGGCTCACTATAATAGGTAGGAGTTTTTTCTTGATTACACCCCCCATCATCCGTCTGAAATTTTTTAATTACTGTCATTTCCACATCCTTTCTCACTCTTTCTGCCTGCACCAGGATCTTCTCCGCTTAGCCTGTTCAGACATTCGATTCAATAGTTACTATGCCCTGATGCTGGTTATTTGCATACTGTTGTTGGATGCTATACTCATCCTTTTCTCCTACATCCTGATTCTTAAGTCAGTCCTGGCAGTTGCCTCTCAGGAAGAGCGGCATAAATTATTTCAGACCTGC
Source organism: Hylobates moloch (assembly GCF_009828535.3). Classification (NCBI taxonomy): domain Eukaryota; kingdom Metazoa; phylum Chordata; class Mammalia; order Primates; family Hylobatidae; genus Hylobates; species Hylobates moloch. The sequence continues at coordinate 42,634,726 of NW_026652286.1, forward strand.
ATCTCCCACATCTGTGCTGTCCTTGTGTTCTACATCCCTATCATTAGCCTCACAATGGTGCACCGTGTCGGCCAGCACCTTTCCCCCGTGGCCCACGTTCTCACTGGCAACATCTACATCCTTTTCCCACCTTTAATGAATCCCATCATCTACAGTGTCAAGACCCAACAGATTCATACCAGAATGCTTAGACTCTTTTCTCTGAAAAGATATTGAGAGATATTGAGATTTATTGCCTTAAAAAAAAGAAAAGCAGCAACAATAATAAAAATCAATGCCACAAAAAAGAAAAAAATTATTAAAATTGGAGATTTACTCTGAGTCCATGATAAATGACTCTAAAAAATATTTAAATATAGTCAGATAATCAACAAACGAGTTCCATTGTGTCAGCCTGGACACATGTAGGTCACTCTATCAGTCTGACCATATTTAAGAAAGAGGAAAAAATTGTTTATTTGCCTCAAATGTACTTTTGAACATTTCCTTTGCTGTAAAACAAAGCTGGATTAAAAGCCTAGGTTTTCAAGTTTCAAAGTAGATAACTTGAAGTTTCTTTCATTCTCTGAGGTTTGCTTAATTAACCTTCAAAATGGAGAATATAGCCAACTCACAGGAATGTTGTGATACCTGTATGGACCAGAATTGTCCGAGGGAACTTTTCTAAACTGATGAAGTTCTATAAAATACCATAAAATGGCTAAAGTGGAATATATGGCTCCTGTGAGCTTGAAGTGATGGTAGTGTAATTGAACAACTGTATTTACCATTTCAGTTACTTTAATTTATATTTAAATGTTTAATGTCCTTGTATTGGACACTTCAGTTCAGCAGCCACTGTATTGGACAGGGAAGCTACAGTTTATAAAGAGGACACAAAGAAATATGACTTTGGATTCAACTTTACCATGTCTAATTTAAATTAGAATCCTTAGTTTTTAGATTTTATATGTGGACTCCACTGCTACAAGGCTGGAAGTAGATTTTGGTCTGGATCTTTTGCTTTTATATCTAAGTGGGGGATCTTCTGAACAGATGAGACTGTCCGCTAATGACTTATTCTGAGTTTAAAGGAAAAAAGATTAAAGAACATAAAGGGGTTCTCTTCTAAGTAAGCTAGTGCAGCTTTCCAAAGAAGGAAAGAAAGGAAGGAAATCAGGTACAGAACTATGCATGGATAAAAAGAAAATAATTGTTTTAATCTTCCTATATTCTATTAGGTATCTAAGGAGGTAAGTGTTAAAATTGGACAAATTAATGCATAAGAGTCATTTTACACCAAAACCCAAATATTTCTTTTTATTTTTAGATATCAACTGAAACTTAACTATATTTGTCTTCCTGTAGTTAGGCCTTCCTTTCCTTTCACCTTGGACTTCATTCAATAACATAGCCTCTGTCTACTTACTTGACTTAGAGGGAAACAAAAATACAGGCTTTGGTTTCTAACAGCTTAAGCCTCAAAGTGAGGAAATTGTTTCTGGACAGAGTACAGTATCTGGTTAGAAAGATAAGTGTAAAATTATTCCTAGAACAATAAATTAGGTCTTCTGGGTTACAGTATAAGCTTAACTTGAAGGATAAAGGAGTGAATTTCCTGATGTCAAAGAGGATCTAGTGTATCTTCTGGTATAGCTATCAGAGCTGAAAACTGTGAGGTAGGTTCTAGAGGGGAAAATGTCAATATATATCTATTTTACTATATAATCATAGTAGCTGCTGAGGCGGGGATCACGAGGTCAGGAGATCGAGACCATCCTGGCCAACAACGGTGAAACCCCGTCTCTATTAAAAAAAACACAAAAAATTAGCCAGGTGTGGTAGTGGGCACCTGTAGTCCCAGCTACTTGGGAGGCTGAGACAGGAGAATGGTGTGAACCTAGGAGGCGGAGCTAAGAAAAAAAAAGTTGATATGAATGTTAGGTTGTAGTACTGCTCCAGGTTCCGTAATGATAAATAAATGTCTGCATGGTCCCTCCTGGCCGACTGGAATGTGGCCAATCTGACAAGATTCCTATGCCCCAGTTTTATAATGAAAAGAGAAGTTAGCTGCTGAATCTGTAGAGGTCATGTGAATGTCTCATGGACTTCTCAGTGGTCAAAGAAGCTTCCCTCTAATGCTTTGAAAGTGAATAAGCATCCACCTCCCATACACCGGAGAGCTGACACAACACTGGGGAAGCAGAGAATTCTTCAATAACTGACAATATGTTTCCCACCAGCCACTCACAGGGAAGCATCAGAATGAATTTATATTTATTATTTGAACAATATTACATGTCTGACACAACTGAGTTGTTGGTTTGAGAGTTATGTTTAATAGGGAGAGTAGGAAGGCTCATCTGAAGACTTCATACTATGAGTGTTTGTGCTTCAGATCAGGCAACCTATAGAATGTGAACCAAAATAGTTTGAAATAATGGCCGTGACAAAACAGGTGATAAGAAAAACCTAAGAGTATCCTCAGAAATCATTGCTTATTTTAGAGATATATAATTTTACTATGATGATAAGATTTAGGAAGAACTTCAGAATCTTTAAAATTCAGCCAAAGGGAGGAAAATCAGTAAAAAAAAAAAAAAATGAAAGCAATGAAAGTAAACTTTATATGATTACTGGGCTTTATACAGAAAGAAACAGGTTTAGAACATTAGTAGTTTAGTTTGTTTTGCAAAGGCCTCTATCTGGAAGCAATTACTTAAAATAACTAAATCTCTCCTGAGGAAGAAAAGGCAATTTCAGAGACATCAGCCCAGGTCCTGAAAGGAAGAGCAGATAGAGACATCACCGGTGTTTAAAACACTGTCTGTTTTAAAAAGCTACTATGTAGCTTGAGACACAGCCTCAAGTAGAACATCTCTTAAGTCTGTTTAACAACAAGATTTTGATAAGCCTAGGAAAATAGGGAGGTATCATGTAGAGCAGTCCTGGCCGCTTATTAAAAAATTAAAGCTTATTAAAGCTACTATATAGCTTTTTAAGAAGCCACGTGGAGACATTTTTCCATGTATCTCAAAAAGCCAGCTTCTAAGGAAACCTGTTTTCCATGAATTAGGCAACAACAGCTGAAACTCTTGTTGATGTAGCCTGCAGAGCCAGTGAGAAGCAGTTACCAGATTCCTTTGTAAGGCCTGCAAGGCTACTATCCAGCATCACTGAGAAACCTTACGAAAACAGCCACATGATAGTGAATAAGTCTCATGAGATCTGATGATTTTATAAAGGGCATTTCCATTGCACATGCTCTCTTGCCTGCCACCATGTCAGATGTGACTTTGCTCCTCCTTCACCTTCCACCATGATTGTGAGGCCTCCCCAGCAATGTGGATCTATGAGTCCATTAAACCTCTTTTTCTTTATAAATTACCCAGTCTTGGGTATTTCTTCATAGCAGTTTAAGACAAATACACACCTTAACACTCCAAAATAATCTCCTTTGACCCCATGTCTCATATTAGGGACACACTGATGGAAGAGGTGGGCTCCCAAGGCCTTGGGCAGTTCCACCCCTATTGCTTTGCACAGTTTAGCCCCTGCTGCTGCTCTCAAGAGATTGCATTGAGTGTTTGCAGCTTTTCTAGGTGCATGGTGCAAGCTGTCAGTGGATCTACCATTCTGGGGTCTGGAGGACGGTGGCCCTTTTCTCATAGCTCTGCTAGGCAGTACCCCAGTGGGGACTCTGTGAGGGGGTTCCAACCTCATATTTTTCCTCCATATTGCCCTATTAGAGGTTCTTCATGAGGGTTCTGCCCCTGCAGCAGGCTTCTGCCTGAACACTCAGGCTTTTCTACACATCCTCTGAAATCTAGGTGGAGGCTCACAAGCCTCAACTTTTGACCTTTGCACACTCCCAGATTTATCACCACGTGGAAGCCTCCAAGGCTTATGTCTTGCACCCTCTGAAACAGTGGCCCTACCTGTTCCTGGGCCCCTTTGAGCCACAGCTGGTGCTGGAGCAGCCAGGATGCAAGGAACAGCGTCCTGAGGCTGCTCAAGGCAGCAGGATCCTGAGTCTCACCCACAGAATCATTCAGTCCTCCTAGGCCACCAGGCCTGTGATGTGAGGGGCTGCTACAAGGGTCTCTGAAATGTCTTTGATGCATTCTCCCCTTTATTTTGGCTATTACAACTTGGTTCCTCTTCATTTATGCAAATTCCTACAGCCTGCTTGAATTGTTCCTTTCAAAATGAGCTTTTGTTTTCTACCACATGGCCAAGCAGATCATTTTCCAAACTTTTATGCTCTGCTTCCCTTTTAAGTTCTGATTTTATGTTATTTCTTTGCTCACACATATGATCATAGGTTGTTAGAAGCAGCCAGGCCACATCTTGAACACCTTGCTGCTTAGAAACTTCTGTCACATAACTTAAATAATATTATCAAGTTCAAATTTCCACAGATTCTCTAAGGTAGGGGCACAACGCAGCCCACCACTTTGCTAATGCATAACAAAAGTGACCTTTGCTCCAGTTTCCAATAAATTATTCATTTCCATCTGAGACCTCCTCTGCCTGGACTTCATTGTCCATATCAGTATCAGAATTTTAGTCATAACCATTCCACAAGTCTCTAGGAAGTTCCAAATTCTCCCTCATTTCCCTGCCTTCTTCTGAGCCGTCCACACTCTTCCAACTTCTGCCTGTTATCCAATGCCAAAGTTGCTTCCACATTTTCGTGTATCTTTATAGAAGTACCCCACTCTTGGTACCAATTTTCTGTATTAGTCCATTTTCATCTTGCTATAAGGAAATACCTGAGACTGGGTAAGTTGTGAAGAACAGAAGTTTAATTGGCTCACAGTTCTAAAGGCTGTACAGGAAGCATGGCAACATCTGCTCAGCTTCTAGGGAGGCTTCAGGAAACTTATAATCATGGCAGAGAGCAAAACAGGAGCAGGTGTCTTCACATGGTTGGAGCAGGAAGAAGAGGTGGGGAGGTAGTAAACAACCATATCTCACGAGAACTCACCCACTATACATACTAAAAGGGACTGATATTAAGCTATTTATGATAACTCTGCCCCTATGATCCAATCACTTCCCACCAGGCCCCATCTTCAACACTGGGGATTACAAGTGAACATGAGATTAGGGTGGAGACACAGCTCCAAACCATATCAGGCATGCATTACTCTTGTAATTAAACACAGTTCAACAAAATACATAAAATGTAAACAAAACACAACAATAAAACAACGAATTAAACTTTCTTTAATACAAGCAGTCACATTGGCTCTGCATGACACACATTATAATGTATTAGAAGGAAGACAAATGTCATCAAGCCTTATTAAGGCAGGTCCTGGTGTATCCTTCCTTAAAGAAAAGTACCTAATAACCTTACATTAGCTAAATGAAGAGATAATATATGAGTGATTCTTCCCAGATAAAAGTCATCTCTAAAGTAATTCACAAACTCCACCTGGAAAGAAGAGTGGCTATTGCTCAAGCTATTCTTCAATGTGGCAGGGGAAAAAAACTTTGAAAAAGCTACAAGGCTCTGCAAATATTGATTCCAACCACTGAGAAACTCTACAGCAGGGATGTCCAATATTTTGGCTTCCCTGGGCCACACATAAAATATACTAACACTAATGACAGCTGATGAGCCAAAAAAAAATCACAAAATGTCCCATAAAATCTCATAATGCTTTAAGAAAGTTGTCTTGGATAGCATTCAAAGCCATCTTGGGACACATGCAGCCCACGGGTCACAGGTTGGACAAGCTTGCTCTACAGCCTACAAACAAGGAATAAATAAATTAATGTTTCTGCTCTCTTTTCTGGCACCAACTCCCAGCTTTACTAGCACCAACTCCCAGCTTTACTAACTTACAAATGAGAAGAAACCAGGCGTCCAATTATGCCAAATTACTTGCTCAAAGAAAGGACCATCTGGAATTCTTCTCTTGGATTTCCTCCACTCAAGTCCTATAGTAAGATAAAGGCTTTCATTTAATTGTATCTTTTTCATTTTTTGGTTGAAGGTCTAGCATCCAGGACACTAATTTTCCTATAGAACAATTATCTAGACTCAATTAGAAGTATCTTACATATTGAAGCAGAGTTAGAGCTAAAATCTCAAGCAATCCAACATCCTTAATTTACAGAAATTAAATCAGTAGCCAAAGCCATTTTTACTGCTATTTTGGTTAACAGGGCCACAATCATTTATCCATTTCCTTGAAATCCATAGAAATTTAAAAACTGAGTCTTTTAATAGCACAATATGCTCTAAAGTGATGGCAATTTCTGACATGAACTTATGTGAGAATTTTTATAATCTTTATTCTACATAATACTTACATGTTCCCTGCAAAAATATCTAGGTATATTAATTATATAGATATATGATTATAAAGGGCATACCAAGACTCCAATGATATTACTTGATATCAATAATATGATTATATAACATTCATAAAAATTGGAAAATTATTTTTCTAAAGCATGTGGCTCAAAGACTGTAGACCTCTGTAAGAAAACTAAACATATTAAACATATCAATAACGATTATTTCATCTGCATAGAATATTGCTGAAGGTGTGTTTTAAAGTAGTAACATGGTATTTGTATCACAGAAGTAGTAGTTTGGATCACTGCCCTCTTGCTTATTATATGCATCAGAAATCATTATTTACTGAAAATGTTTGCTCAAAAAAAAAGTTCTTTAAGCTTTAGAGTCCCTAGATTTAAAAATACTATAATAAGTTATCAGCAGAGTATACCTCGTGGATTCTATTCTTTCTTCTTCTGGTCACTACCAGGTAGTCAGATGCAGACATCAATTTCTATTGTCCCCTAAATTCTCCTTCTCCTTTCTCCATCTCTTTTTCTCTAATATCCTTTGATTCTTTTAATTTCTTTTCCAAGGATAGGTGGGAAGATAAGTACTATCCTTTTTTTTTAATGTCTAAAAAAGCAAGGTGAATCCATCCAACTTACCCTCACTATGGTTTCAAGACCTTTGAATGGAAAGCACTTGAAATGCATGTGATAATTCTTATATCTCCCTCCATATAGCACTCATACTTATGTAATAAAGTATGACCTCTCTTAGCCAGTGAGAAGTAAGATGTCTAGATGACTGATTGGAGGACCTAGGCACTTGCCTAGCATCCAATCAAGATCATCCAGTCAGGGTCAGCTGATGTCAAACATCATATTTATAGGGAAGTTTTACTTTTTTTTTAACTAAATTTTACACTATAGGTGAAAAAAGCCTTTAGGGATTCCTTGAAAAATATCAGAAAATCACAGATATATGGAAGACTTCACTTGAGAGAATAAGGAAACATCTCTCTCCATAAATCTGGTTTATCTGTGTGAAGCCAGTTTTTAATTCCATGAATATCATAGTATTTGTTTCTATCTTTTTATCTTCATCTGTATTCCTCATTAAAGTATCTTTCAAGAGAATGGGATCTCTACAGTAGCTAATATAATTTCTTGGCCCTTCAGATTCTGACCCATTTACCATTGACCAAGAAAAAACAGGTAAAGCAATAGAGCCTTAAAAATTAAAGGGAAATAAAATGAGATAATTAACTTTTAGATGCCATCTAAGATGTGTAAGGTCCTTCTCCCACATGTCTCTGTGGCAACCTATATTTGCCAATGGCTCATTGGGAACAATATATGACAGGGACAAAAGACCTGGATATGTAGATGTACGTGTTAACTTAGGTGTCAGAGACTGGTGGCTGAAGAAAAAAATGCACAAATTATAATGGAAGAGAATGAAGTATGTTTCTCCCTGTGGACTATGTACCAGAACCAGCTCTGTGTCATCTCCTTCCATGGGAGGAGTAAAATTCAGTCCTCTCAAGCTGAAAACCTTGGGCCCAAGAGATGCTTTAAAAGAAGTATAAATAGTTCCAGATTTCCTATCTGTGTTTGGATATCTCTTTGCATTTATTTTGTCTCCTCTCAACCTGCTAAATATCTTCAGGATTCTGGAAAGTACAAGTAAGTAAACTGAATTATGCTCAGTGAAAACATGTAGAAAATGACACCAGAAAAGAAAACAAGGCAAGAAACTGCAGAAGCTGCTCATTCTTCCAACAACTTAATCATCTCACATTTTCCTTGATTTCTGACTCATGGAGTACTGGACTTGGCTTTAGCTGGAGTTGATTTGCGATTGTAGTATTTTTTGTGTTCTTGTATTAAGTGAGTCATTTTCAAAAAGAATATTTTAGTTTTCTCTTAGAATATGTTTATATAATGCTCATTTTCTTTGATATGCAGATTTGAATGTTGTACAAAGATTCAATGAATTTATATTCTAGTAGTTAAAACAAGGCTCAGTAATAAAAAATTTTAGTAGTTTAATGTGTGTGTGTGTGCATGTGTGTGCATTGTTCTATGGTTTATTGACTATTATGCATCAGGTAATAGTCTAGGCACAGATTAAGAAGTCGGCACTCCAAAATTTTTAACTCTCTTCCCTGTGTAACAAAGATATTATACTGGTGATGGGGCAAAAATAAAACTCCATTTCAGAATTCATGTGTCTGTCACCATGCTGAACTATTTGCACCTTATAAAAGTAAATGACAGATTCGGGGTGAAGATTACCAATTGATATCATGTGCCCAGTATAAGAAATTTATTAAGAAAAAAAAGAAATTTATTCCTAGTATTTATGGATACCCTAAATGAATTCAATCTCAGTTTGATGGATAATAAGCCTGAAGTCCCGAAAGTTAAACTTATTCAAGTTGACAATAATTTTGGTCTTAATTGCTACAATTTTGTTAGTGCCTTGATGTCATCTATTGTTGGGATAGAGATATAAATGACTTATGTAGCTACCTTCCTAAAATAATGACTTCAGAAATGACTCACATTTTAAATTTATGCTTATTTTTAGGTATTTTACAAGCAAGAGAACTAAAGTTTAAATTAAATGACGTTTCCAGGGTCATAGAGTCAGTATTTAAATACAATTATATATGTCCTTAGAGCTATACTGTTTCTATTACACCATGCTATCTTTGCTCTGTGGATACATTCATGATTCAGCCAGAATATGCTATCAGAAATATCCTAGAATAATGCTACAAAGAACCCAGGCCTATAATTTGGGTAATCACATATGACGATGTTTTAGGAAAAACAAACAAACAAACAAACAAGTATTAAAAAACCATTGGTATCACAAAAGATCTCCAGAAAAATTTTAAAGGCCGGAAAATCTGTTTTCTTTCCCCCTTATCTTCATTCCTGTATTTTTTTTTTTCACTTAGATTCTTCTCTCCCATCCCTAATGTCCTGATGAAGCCCCAGTCACTGTAACCCTCACTTCTATAACTACACTTCACTCACATGCATGGCTCTGGCCTAGAACTGTGTCAGGAATGCTTCAGAATTAATCTTTTCTTTCTCTGAAACATCAACAGTTTACTTAAAATATTCTAACAGTGTGAGATATATATTAAATAGTAAAACAATTAGTTTATGTAAATAAAGTAGATCCACAGAGTTAAATAACTTCAAATTTTATCTTAATATTTTTAAAGAACCTCATGCCAAATTAAAGCAAGGCTAAATTGCTCAACCATGTGGGTATTTTATATTCTAAACTGTAATTCAAAAAATGGGGCCCAAATATTTCTATCATATAAAATTTGAAACCAGAATATTTAGCACTTAACAAAAACAAAAGTAAAGGTAGCAGACTATGCTATACAATGATCGGTATATTGAACTGTAATGGAATCAAGAGACGGGGGAGCAGTCATTTCTTAAGCCCCTGTGCCACCTCAAAAAACGAGAACTTTAGCCAGCTTTTATTTGAGAAAGGGGACTGAGAGAGTATAGAAGCCAACTGTCATTCACGTATTATTATCTATGTTTATACCCATGCATCTAGCTAGCTAGCTGTCTACCTATCTAATCTATCTGTGTATATGTCACCTACCCTGGTGTTGCATCCCCTAATCTTTCTTTTCACCCAATATTACACTTGCTTCTATCCACATTTTTTAGAACTAGTAATTAGTAATAACTAGTAATTTATTGAAGTAATATAGACTCCTGTTTATAATGTGAAAACATTAAATTACTTGCTGCTGTGGTAGTACTTAGATATACAATGTGTAAGCTATTAATTATTGCCTCAATTTCAGAGCCTATTATTTGTCTACTAAGAGATTCAACTTCTTCCTGGTTTAGTCTTGGGAGGGTGTATGTGTCAAGGAATTTATCCATTTCTACTAGATTTTCTAGTTTATTTGCGTAGAGGTATTTATAGTATTCTCTGATAGTAGTTTGTATTTCTGTGGGATTGGTGATGATATCCCCTTTATCACTTTTTATTGCATCTATTTGATTCTTCTCTCTTTTCTTCTTTATTAGTCTTGCTAGCCATTCAATTTTGTTGAAATTTTCAAAAAAACAGCTCCTGGATTCATTGATTTTTTTGAAGGGTTTTTTGTGTCTCTATCTCCTTCACTTCTGCTCTGATCTTATTTATTTCTTGTCTTCTGCTAGCTTTTGAATGTGTTTGCTCTTGCTTCTCTTTTAATTGTGATGTTAGGGTGTCAATTTTAGATCTTTCCTGCTTTCTTTTGTGGGCATTTAGTGCTATAAATTTCCCTCTACACACTGCTTTAAATGTGTCCCAGAGATTCTGGTATGTTGTGTCTTTTGTTCTCATTGGTTTTAAAGAACATCTTTATTTCTGCCTTCATTTCGTTATGTACCCAGTAGTCATTCAGGAGCAGGCGGTTCAGTTTCCATGTAGTGGAGTGGTTTTGAGTGAGTTTCTTAATCCTGAGTTCTAGTTTGATTGCACTGTGGTTGGAGAGATAGTTTGTTATAGTTTCCGTTCTTTTACATTTTCTGAGGAGTGCTTCACTTCCAACTATGTGGTCAACTGGAATAGGTGTGGTGTGGTGCTGAGAATAATGTATATTCTGTTGATTTGGGGTGGAGAGTTCTGTAGATGTCTATTAGGTCTGCTTGGTGCAGAGCTGAATTCATTCATTCATATCATTCCTGGATATCCTTGTTAACTTTCTGTCTCCTTGATCTGTCTAATGTTGACAGTGGGGTTTTAAAGTCTCCCATTATTATTGTGTGGGAGTCTAAATCTATTTGCAGGTCTCTAAGGACTTGCTTTATGAATCTGGGTGCTCCTGTATTGGGTGCATATATATTTAGGATAGTTAGCTCTTCTTGTTGAATTGATCCCTTTACCATTATGTAATGGCCTTGTCTCTTTTGATCTTTGTTGGTTTAAAGTCTGCTTTATCAGAGACTAAGATTGCAACCCCTGCCTTTTTTTGTTTTCCATTTGCTTCCATTGCTCCATCCCTTTATTTTGAGCCTATGTGTGTCTCTGCACATGAGAGGGGTTTCCTGAATATAGCACACTGATGGGTCTTGACTCTTTATCCAATTTGCCAGTCTGTGTCTTTTAATTGGAGCATTTAGCCCATTTACATTTAAGGTTAATATTGTTATGTGTGAATTTGATCCTGTCATTATGATGTTAGCTGGTTATTTTGCTCGTTAGTTGATGCAGTTTCTCCCTAGCCTCGAAGGTCTTTACAATTTGGCATGTTTTTGCAGTGGCTGGTACTGGCTGTTTCTTTCCATGTTTAGTGCTTCCTTCAGGAGCTCTTGTAGGGCAGGCCTGGTGGTGATAAAATCTCGCAGCATTTGATTGTCTGTAAAGTATTTTTTTTCTCCTTCACTTATGAAGCTTACCAACCAAAAAAAGTCTAGGACCAGATGGATTCACAGCCGATTTCTACCAGAGGCACAAGGAGGAACTGGTACCATTCCTTCTGAAACTATTCCAATCAATAGAAAAACAGAGAATCCTCCCTATCTCATTTTATCAGGCCAGCATCATCCTGATACCAAAGCCTGGCAGAGACACAACAAAAAAAGAGAATTTTAGACCAATATCCCTGATGAACATTGATGCAAAAATCCTCATTAAAATACTGGCAAACCAAATCCAGCAGCATGTCAAAAAGCTTATCCACCATGATCGAGTGGGCTTCATCCCTGGGATGCAATGCTGGTTCAACATATGCAAATCAATAAACGTAATCCAGCATATAAACAGAACCAAAGACAAAAACCACATGATTATCTCAACAGATGCAGAAAAGGCCTTTGACAAAATTCAACAATGCTTCATGCTAAAAACTGTCAATAAATTAGGTATTGATGGGATGTATCTCAAAATAATAAGGGCTATTTATGACAAACCCACTGCCAATATCATACTGAATGGGCAAAAACTGGAAGCATTCCCTTTGAAAACTGGCACAAGACAGGGATGCCCTCTCTCACCACTCCTATTCAACATAGTGTTGGAAGTTCTGGCCAGGGCAATCAGGAAGGAGAAAGAAATAAAGGGTGTTCAATTAGGAAAAGAAGAAGTCAAATTGTCCCTGTTTGCAGATGACATGATTGTATATCTAGAAAACGCCATCATCTCAGCCCAAAATCTCCTTAAGCTGATAAGCAACTTCAGAAAAGTCTCAGGATACAAAGTCAATGTGCAAAAATCATAAGCATTCTTATACACCAATAACAGACAAACAGAGAGCCAAATCATGAGTGAACTCCCATTCACAATTGCTTCAAAGAGAATAAAATGCCTAGGAATCCAACTTACAAGGCATGTGAAGGACCTCTTCAAGGAGAACTACAAACCACTGCTCAATGAAATAAAAGAGGACACAAATAAATGGAATATCATCCCATGCTCATGGATAGGAAGAATCAATATCGTGAAAATGGCCTTACTGCCCAGGGTAGTTTATAGATTCAGTGCCATCCCCATCAAGCTACCAATGACTTTCTTCACAGAATTGGAAAAAACTGCTTTAAAGTTCATATGGAACCAAAAAAGAGCCCGCATTGCCAAGTCAATCTGAAGCCAAAAGAACAAAGCTAGAGGCATCATGCTACCTGACTTCAAACTATACTACAAGGCTACAGTAACCAAAACAGCATGGTACCAGTACCAAAACAGAGATACAGATCAATGGAACAGAACAGAGCCCTCAGAAATAAAACCACACATCTACAACTAGCTGATCTTTGACAAACCTGACAAAAACAAGAAATGGGGAAAGGATTCCCTATTTAATAAATGGTGCTGGGAAAACTGGCTAGCCATATGTAGAAAGCTGAAACTGGATCCCTTCCTTACACCTTATACAAAAATTAATTCAAGATGGATTAAAGGCTTACATGTTAGACCTAAAACCATAAGAACCCTGGAAGAAAACCCAAGCAATACCGTTTAGGACATAGGCATGGGAAAGGACTTCATGTCTAAACCACCAAAAGCAATGGCAACAAAAGCCAAAATTGACAAATGGGATCTAATTAAACGAAAGAGCTTCTGCACAGCAAAAGAAACTACGATCAGAGTGAACAGGCAACCTACACAATGGGAGAACATTTTTGCAATCTACTCATCTGACAAAGGGCTAATATCCAGAATCTACAATGAACTCAAACAAATTTACAAGAAAAAAACAAACAACCCCATCAAAAAGTGGACAAAGGACATGAACAGACACTTCTCAAAAGAAGACATTTATACAGCCAACAGACATATGAAAAAATGCTCATCATCACTGGCCATCAGAGAAATGCAAATCAAAACCACAATGAGATACCATCTCACACCAGTTAGAATGGCCATCATTAAAAAGTCAGGAAACAACAGGTGCTGGAGAGGATGTGGAGAAATAGGAACACTTTTACACTGTTGGTGGGACTGTAAACTAGTTCAACCATTGTGGAAGTCAGTGTGGAGATTCCTCAGGGATCTAGAACTAGAAATACCAGTTGACCCAGCCACCCCATTACTGGGTATATACCCAAAGGACTATAAATCATGCTGCTATAAAGACACATGCGCACGTATGTTTATTGCGGCACTATTCACAATAGCAAAGACTTGGAACCAACCCAAATGTCCAACAATGATAGACTGGATTAAGAAAATGTGGCACATATACACCATGGAATACTATGCAGCCATGAAAAATGATGAGTTCATGTCCTTTGTAGGGACATGGATGTAGCTGGAAACCATCATTCTCAGCAAACTATCCCAAGGACAAAAAACCAAACATCACATGTTCTCACTCATAGGTGGGAATTGAACAATGAGAACATTTGGACACAGGAAGGGGAACATCACACACTGGGGCCTGTTGTGGGGTGGGGGGTGGTGGGGAGGGATAGCTTTAGGAGATATACCTAATGTAAATAACGAGTTAATGGGTGCAGCACACCAACATGGCACATGTATACATATGTAACAAACCTGCATGTTGTGCACATGTACCCTAGAACTTAAATTATAATTAAAAAAAATATATATATATATATAAAGAAATACAATGTGTATTGTCTCATTTTCAATCAGTGACTGAAGTGGAAAGAAACAAAATATTTTATTCTTTACCACCTATGAGGCATATACTTTTTTTTTTTTTTTTTGAGAGGGAGTCTCGCTCTGTCACCCAGGCTGGAGTGCAGTTGCACGATCTCTGCTCACTGAAACCTCTGCCTCCCAGGTTCAAGCCATTCTCCTGCCTCAGCCTCCTGAGTAGCTGGGATTAAAGGCGCACGCCACTACGCCCAGCTAATTTTTGTATTTTTAGTAGAGACGGGGTTTCACCACTTTGGTCAAGTTGGTCTGGAACTCCTGACCTTGTGATCTGCCTGCCTTGGCCTCCCAAAGTGCTTGGATTACAGGTGTGAGACACCGCGCCCGGCTGGCATATACATTTAAAAACCCAGCTCAGTTTGGCATTGCAAATAGCTAAATTTATAATGTCTTATCTTATATTTTTGAGGAATAGATTAATTGGCAGAACAATTTAATTTGCTGTATGTCTTCAATGGCTAGCATAGTGCTTAACAATAAGTTAAGGCCAATAAACGTAGAAGAGGGTATATATGCTATATTGCTTGAAATCTATTTTGTTAGACTTAATTCCCTCCCATTTCTGTAACCAGAACAACTCAATTTCATAACTCTCTATTTTCCTTAGGGATATGATCAGTAAAAAATTTGATGCTGCGTTTTATATCTAGTTTTATCTTGATAGGCAGCATTGGATGGTAGTAAAGATCAAAGCTTTCAGATTTACCCTGCCTTACTTTAAATCCAGTAGGGCTTAGGGTAAGAGGCTGAAAGTCTGTGGGTTTTTTTTACATCTGTAGAAATAATAGTATTTATATAATGGTTATTTAAAGGGCTTTTCAATAGGTTATTGTGAAGATTTAATAAGTTAATATTTGTAAAGTAGTATGACACATATTAAGCAGTTATTAAATAATGTCTAATTTTTTAAGGTACAAAAAATTAATTATTTGGTAGGACTTAAATATTAGGTTTATTAACCCATTTTACTCTCCTTTCCCAGAGAAGAAAACATTGGAAAGAAAAAAAATCTGATGAGACCTCATTCAGCCTAAGGTGGTGCTTCTAAATCCTCAACCTTGTAGTCTTTCATTAATGGCACTAGGCCTGGAATAAACTGTACATATGGCTCCTTTCTTTTGCAATCACACTAATCCCCAGGATGTGTGGTATGTCCTGATGGGAATCCCAGGGCTGGAAGGCTTGCATACCTGGATCTCCATCCCTTTTTCTTTTATGTACATTGTGGCTGTTGCAGGCAATATCTTCTTGATCTTCCTGATCATGACTGAGCACAGTCTCCATGAGCCCATGTATCTCTTCCTATCCATGCTGTCCTCAGCCGACTTCCTGCTTGCCACTGCTGCAGCCCCTAAGATGCTGGCTATCCTCTGGTTCCACTCCATGGATATATCCTTTGGTAGTTGTGTGTCTCAGATGTTCTTCATACATTTCATCTTTGTGGCAGAATCTGCTATTCTCCTGGCAATGGCATTTGACCGCTATGTGGCCATCTGTTACCCACTGAGATACACCACCATTTTAACCTCATCAGCTGTCAGGAAGATTGGCACAGCAGCTGTGGTCAGGAGCTTTTTCATCTGCTGTCCGTTCATCTTCCTGGTATACCGACTTACATATTGTGGGAGAAACATCATTCCTCATTCCTACTGTGAGCACATGGGCATTGCCAGATTGGCATGTGGCAATATCAATGTCAACATCATTTATGGCCTCACTGTGGCCCTACTCTCTACAGGACTGGATATAGTGCTTATCATTATATCCTACACAATGATCCTTCACATAGTGTTTCAGATACCTTCCTGGGCTGCCAGATTCAAGGCCCTTAGTACGTGCGGCTCTCATATCTGTGTCATACTTATGTTCTATACCCCAGCATTCTTTTCATTTCTTGCCCATCGCTTTGGAGGTAAAACCATCCCTCACCACATTCACATCCTAGTGGCCAATTTTTATGTGTTGGTGCCCCCTATGCTAAACCCCATCATTTATGGGGTGAAGACCAAACAAATTAAAGATCGAGTGATTTTGCTTTTCTCTCCTATCAGTGTATGCTGTTAAGATTAAAAAGTCTGTTTTAGGGAATAGAATAAATACAGTCCATAGAAATCCTCAAACACACTTAAAAGGATGGTGTCTATCAAAATGTCCACGGAATTTTGCTAAGGCACTCAAAGATCAAAGATTTTGAAAAAAATACTTCAAAATAATGAAATTCTCCATTTTTTCAGAAATACTATTTTCATGAATTTTAACTTAAAAATACATAAAGCTAATTGAGAAAAGAGAAATATATTTTAGGGTTTAATCCAGATTGACTTTTCCTACGTAGAGCTAGGAAATGGGGTTTTGAGTCAGTCACTGGGCTTTTTATAGTCAGTATGAAATTCTGCTGAAATGTACAACACTCTCTCTGTACTCTGCAGAGACTTGAACCAATAACATGAAGCCATAATATTATAGATATTTTTGTCAACACCTGTTACTTAAGTTAAAATGTTATCCCTAAAATATTTTCTAACTCACTGACATCTCACAAAGTCTATTGTATGGAATAGACACATAATACATATGTATTCAATGAGTGAATAATAGTGAATTAAAGCAAATAATAACCAATAATAAATTAACAAATATGAGATTACCTGGATGATGTAAAAGCTGATACATATTTTCCCCCTATAGTGGAGATTTTAGACCCAAGTCATAAATAGAGCATCATGGCATCAACAGAAACATCACTGAAGAAGTAAAATGATTGAAAATTTCTATACCTGGGTGATAAATTTTTAAAATAAACATTTTTTAAAAAGCTAAAGAGGATTAAGGAGAATATTTTCCAAGAAACTTAAATACAAAAGAATGTAATCACAGCAAAAGTAATTACCTATGATATTATCTACAGACTATACCTTAATCCTGTCACATCAATACAAATTTTTACAATCTCTCCTTCTTAAAAGCCTAGAACAATGCCATGAGAATGTTTTAAAAATGACCTTATTTACACCTAAAGAAAGACAAAAAAAAAACTTGGAGAAATTTGAGGTACTATCTTAAACACTTGCAATCTATTCATGCTTGGCTTATGCTTAGCTTTTTCTCTGATTTTTAGAGAAATTTATACATGTATTAACACTTACATTTACATATACACACACGAATTTATCTACATTTATATGTGGATGTACCTTCATACATGTGTATGTACACACACACATATATATATATGCATGCACACACACACACACATACACGTTTGTGCACCAAAGAATAAGAAAGTTAGAAATGGACTTCCTACAGTATTTCCATTATTGGGAAGGGAGAATACATAAAACATTCTAAAAAAATCGAATTAATTTGTTTCTGCTAGTACTACACTAAACATTTAAGTACTATTTTGAATTATCTTCAAAATATTTGCATTTCTCACTACATCTGTTAAACTTCATATAGTTTTTTTTCTACTCTACAGAATGTTTTGGACATTCTAATGTGAAATTTACATTCAGTGTTGCATTTCTCCATAAAAGTCATAATATGATGGAAAATGAGGGAATAGATAGATTGCAGTATGATGACAGAGGATTTGACTGAAAGGTAGGAAGATTTTGTATACTTGATTTTAGCAGTGGGGAGCTAAGAAAATGCCAATTTCACATCCAAAATGCATGAAACATGATATCTTAAATAGGAATATGAATATATATAGTCATATATACGTATATAGCTACACAGTAATATATATATGTCATTTTGACAGTTAAAATGGTAGAAGTAAAAATGATTGAATTTACAATCTCTAAATAAACTTTCAGTTGAGCACTCAGATTCTGAAAGGATTTAGGAAATGGCTGTTGCTATGTAGCTGCTGAATGTAACATTACTGAACCATTGCCCTGGACATGAGAAGAAGTTTTCATGTTCTACTGTCTCCTTAACCAGTAACCCTTCAGCAGCAAAGGAAAAAGGAAAGGAAAGGAAAGGAAAGGAAAGGAAAGGAAAGGAAAGGAAAGGGAAAGAGGAAACAGGAAAAAGGAAACAGGAAACAGGAAAGAGGAAACAGGAAAGAGGAAAAAGGAAAGGAAAGGAAAGGAGCCAAAAAAAGGACAGAAACGAAACAATTTTAAAGCAGGCAGTTTTGGAAGCACTTAGCTAAAACTGATATGTTGTTGTAGACAGAATTAGCAAAAACAAAAAACAAAAGTTACAGGGTGCTAAGCAATTGATAAGGTGAGAATAGTATTTCAAATGAGCAGAGATCACAGACCAGTACTACTACAAATTATTGTTTTATAACTGAGGTCTTAGTTAATATCAATCAAACAAAATTTTGATTTTGGGGGGAGAAAAAAGACAAGATTGTAATCTGAGGTGTATTTCTTTATTTACATCTTTATTTTTTAACTTTCTTTTGTCTATGATATGACCATTTAAGTCACTTCTCCAGACTGTCACAGCCAATGCTTACCTCTTCTTTCCTCCTGTGGTCAACCCCATTGTCTATAGTATCAAAACCAAAGAAATTCCCAACAGCGTTGTTCTTACACTATCCAGGAAGAGGGGTGAGTTCTAATGGAGACAGAAGATACCCTGACAGCACAGGCACTTAGATCAGGCTTTATTACCTGAATATTAGCTTTGCAAATATGAAAAATTCCATGGCTTATTATTGCTTGTTAATGAGCTTTAACATTTTGTAGATGAAGAAAAAAAAAAACAGTTTTACATATTTCCCTGAGAATACGAAATGGCATTACTCTGAAATAAAATTGTGGGAGGAGGCATAGAACACAGGCTTTGTCCTGGTGATGACACACTTTGTGTGCTGAATCCTTGAATACTCAGTTCAGTGACATTTGGTTCTGGGAATATGTAGAAAGAGTCTTGGGGAGGTTTAAGTTTCTGTTTATATTAAAATTAGTGATACATATTTGTGAAGGAAAATAATCAGGACACAAAAGAGTACATATTGTATTATTTTATTTGTATAGTTTCAGAACATGTACATCTAATTTAATGTCAAAAAATCAGAACACTGCTTACCTTTGATGGATATAAAGATGGAAGAATGGGGAGAGATATGAGGCAATTTCTGGGGAGATGGAAATATTTTGTTGTTAGGAATGTGGTGACATGGTTTTGTCAATTTGTCAAAATGGTACAGCTAAGATTTGCACATTTCAAGGAACATCAATTTTACATCAAAACTTCTGAATGATAATAATAACAAAAAGGAAAATAGTAATAATAATACAGATGATTAGATTACATAGTGAATACAAGTGTGGAAAATACAAGAATGTTGTAATGTTGATACTTGTTGAAGTTGTGTCATGGGTGCCTGGAAGTTCATTATAATATTCTGTTTACTTTGTATAGTTTACAATTTCTGTAATAAAAAGATTCTTAAAAAATTATACTCAATGTGCTAATGTTAAATCTTCATTGAATATGCACCATGAAGCAGAGATAACTTTTAACAGGTCAGGAGGAAACTGTTTGGCTTTAGAAAGCTATTTTATTAAAAAGAAAAAAAGCCACAACTATTTGAAAATACTGTTTTGGAAGAAAATAACTGAAAAACAGAAAAAGCAAGGCCTACCCCTGTAATAGTCTTTGGTGACATGAATCACTCGGTAGTAGACATGCTTCTGACAAACAGAAAGGTAGGGAGGACCAGAAGAATTCTAGAAAATCCCTCAGACAGGGATTGCAGAGCCCAACTTTTTTTCTTCAGATAATTTTGAATTTCCATGAACCACAGTGAATATCCTATTAAACCACACAGTCTTGAGTGATTACCAGTAAACCAAGTAATTAATAGAAGGTTTGGTCAAATAAAAATATGTATAAAGTAATGAGTGGCACCATTTATATTTTTTTCTGTTTTCCTCGAAATTACTCAATTTATGGACTTTAAAAATTTTTTAATATATGAAACACCTTTGAAAGTGTTCAATGCAGTAAAGTCATAAAAATGACATGGGATTTTAAAAAAAAATTCTCAAAATTTCAGAGTAATTTAGAAGCCCTTCCTTAACAATAATTATTGGTAACCTCCATTACAGTCCTGTATTATTATTCTTATGGTATACATGAAAAAACTAACAGATAATTTTTGTAACTTTATCAAGTTCACACAATGGAAAACTTGTACACCCAAGAGCCAAGTCCTCAGTGTGATGTTATACACTTGAACCAGATGTACCTAGGTTGGAATCTTAGGTATCTTGCTATTAATAATTATGGGATCTTGCTAGTAGTATGACCTGTTTGAATATAATTTATTCATTTATAAATGGATAAGAAAATAAAATCCAGCTTAGCTTTTATGATCTTGAAGATTAAATGAAATGGTGCACATGAAGCAATTAGCATAGTTCCTAGTAAAATTTGCTCAATAAGTAATTATATTTTATTAAGTAATTACTTTTTCACCAAATCTGACTACAATACGTGAATACACAGTCAAATTTCACAATTCCTGATAGTCTCTCTAAATGCTAATTTTAAGCTCAAGTACATAAAAATTAAAGTCATAAATTTATCTGTCATGAGCTATAGTGTACCATACTAAGTGATTTATATAGATTAGCTCATTTAATCCACGGAACAAATATATGAAGAAATTATCAGTTTGTCTACATGTTACAAATGTAGAAACAGAAACATAGAGAAGTCAAGTTATCATGCCCCAAGTTAAAGAGTTAATAAGTGGCAGAATCACAACTCAAAACCAGACAATCCAACTAAAAACCTGATTCTTTAGCCTACCATATTATCAGTGGTCCCATAACTTAAGATTCAGATTCGACTTTAAAATTGGAATCTGAAGAACACCAAGCAATTCTGTAAACCATTTTCTCCTTTGAGATTCATAAGGACAAAATTCACTCACCTCTGTTTCCTCTAATTATAGTCACATATTAATAATGTATAAATGTTTTCTCAAGAGGGTCTTTATAAAATGGGCCTTCACCCACATTAGTTTAACTGCTTAGGTACTGATACTCTTCTACTTCCTCAACCAACACTTTTAGAACTATCATCTAAGATTACATTGGTCAAATTTTCTTATGCTTACAATAAATAAATATTTTTTAAGCCAGCAACTTCACTTCACTTACTATGTTTTATTACATATTATTCATTCTAAGTGTAGTCCTAGATACAGTAGAGTACTACTCCAAGACATCAGGTCAAGGGCAAAAAGATGATCCTAAAAGCAGAAGAGATGAGAAACAAATAGCATATAAAGGAGCTCCAAATCTTGTGACAACAAACTTCTCAATAGAAATCACGCAGTCCAGGAGAGAGTAGAATGAAATTTTCAAAGCGCTCAGGGATAAAAGAAAACTGATATTCAAGAATATTGCATAGAGTAAAACTGTTATTAAATATAAACAATATATAAAGTCTTTCCCAGACAAACAAAAGTTGAGAGAATTCACCAACATCAGACCCATCTTGCAAAAATGCTAAAGGGAGTTATGCAATCTGAAAGAAAAAAGACATTAACACGCAAAAGAAAACTTCTCAAAGTATGAAACCCACTGGTAAAATTAAGTACACAGACAAACCTAGAATACCGCATTACTATATTGTGGTGTACAATCCACACAGAACTCCAGTATGAAACCCAGAAAAATCTTTCAAAAACAGTAATAGCTGTAGCAACCTTTTAAGATGTAGGTAATGTAAAATATGTAAAATGAGACAACAGTCAAAATGTGGGGGCGGAGTGGAGTTAAAGTGTAGAATTTTTTTTCCTGTTTTTGCCCTTGTTTATATTCCTTTATTTGTGATCTAAGATAATTTATCATCCTTTAAAATAACTTGCTATATTTATAAGATGTTTCTTGTAAGCCCCATGGTAACCACAGCACAAAAATTTATAATAGATTTACTAAAAATAAAAAGCAACAAATTAAAATATACTACCAGTGATAATCACATAACCATGAAGGAAAAAAAAAGGAAGAGAGGAGTCTCCATACAGCCAAAAATAAGCAAAAAAAGAAAAAAAAAAAGAAAATCCTTACTTAATAACAACACTGAGTGTAAATAGTCTGAGTTCCCCAATTAAAAGTAATAGAATGGTAAATGGATAAAGAAACAATATCCAACTATATGCGATCTTCAAGTAACCCACTTCACCTACAAAGACACACATAAATGAAAGTGAAGGGTTGGAAAAAAATTCCATGTAACTGGAAACCATAAAGAACAGTAGTAATTGTACTTAAATCAGATAAAATAGACTACAAATTTAAAAACTGAAAGAAAAGGAGGGTCACTGTATAATAATAAAGGGGTCAATTCAGCAAGAGGATACAACTATAAATATTGATGTATACAACATCAAACTTCCCAAGTATATAAGGAAAACATTAATAGTCCTAAAGGGAGAGAGAGACTGCAATATATTAATAGTAGGGGACTTTAAACACCTCACTCTCAGTAATGAACAGACCAGCCAGACTAAAAATCAACAAATAAACAACAGAGTTAACGTACGCACTATACCTAATAGACCTAACTGACATTAACAGAACATGTCACCCAACTGCTGAAGAAGATACATTTTTTTAAAGCAGCATGTACAACATTTTCCTAAATAAGGCCATATGTTAGGCCACAAGGTAAGTTTGTACAAATTTTTCAGAAGTAGAAATTTTATCAAGTATATTTTCTGACCACAGTGGAATAAAACTAGAAATGAATAACAAGAAGATCATCAGAAAATATAGAAACATATGCAAATTAAACAGCATGCTCCTGAATGTCAGGCCTCTGACCCCAAGCTAAGCCATCATATCCCCTGTGGCCTGCATGTACACATACAGATGGTCAGTTCCTGCCTTAACTGATGACATTCCACCACAAAAGAAGTGAAAATGGTCTGTTCCTGCCTTAACTGATGACATTGTCTTGTGAAATTCCTTCTCCTGGCTCATCCTGGCTCAAAAGCTCCCCTACTGAGCACCTTGTGACCCCCACTCCTGCCCACCAGAGAACAACCCCCCTTTGACTGTAATTTTCCTTTACCTACCCAAATCTTATAAAACAGCCCCACTCCTCTCTCCCTTTGCTGACTCTCTTTTTGGACTCAGCCTGCCTGCACCCAGGTGAAATAAACAGCCTTGTTGCTCACACAAAGCCTGTTTGGTGGTCTCTTCACACGGATGCACATGAAATTTGGTGCCGTGACTCGGATTGGGGGACCTCCCTTGGGAGATCAATCCCCTGTCTTCCTGCTCTTTGCTCTGTGAGAAAGATCCACCTGCGACCTCAGGTCCTCAGACCGACCAGCCCAAGGAACATCTCACCAATTTCAAATCCGGAAAGCGGCCCCTTTTTACTCTCTTCTCCAACCTCCCTCACTATCCCTCAACTTCTTTCTCCTTTCAATCTTGGCACCACACTTCAATCTCTCCCTTCTCTTAATTTCAATTCCTTTCATTTTCTAGTAGAGACAAAGGAGACACGTTTTATCCCTGGACCCAAAACTCTGGCGCCAGTCACAGACTGGGAAGGCAACCCTCCCTTGGTGTTTAATCATTGCAGGGATGCCTCTCTGATTATCAAACCATGTTTCAGAGGTGTCAGACCACACAGGGATGCCTGCCTTGGTCCTTCACCCTTAGCGGCAAGTCCTGCTTTTCTGGGGGAGAGGCAAGTACCCCAACCCCTTCTCTCATGTCTCTACCCCTTCTCTGCTTTTCTGGGGGCAAGAACCCCCAATCCCTTATTTCTGTGCCCCAACCTCTTATCTCTGTGCCCTGATCCCTTATTTCCACACCCCAACTTCTTATCTCTGTGCCCCAATCCCTTATTTCTGCACCCTGACCTCTTATCTCTGCATCCCAACCTCTCATCTCTGCACCCTGATCCCTTATTTCTGCACCCCAACCTCTTATCTCTGTGCCCCAATCCCTTATTTCCATGCCCTGACCTCTTATCTCTGTGCTCCAACCCCCTTATTTCCACACCCCGACCCCTTGCCCATTTTTCTGGAGGGTAAGAACCCCCGAACCCCTTCCCTCCATGTCTGTACTCTTTTTCTCTGGGATTGCCTCCTTCACTATGGGCAAGATTCCACCCTCCATTCCTCCATCTCCCTTAGCTTGTGCTCTCAAGAACTTAAAACCTCTTCAACTCGCACCTGACCTAAAACCTAAATGCCTTATTTTCTTCTGCAATGTCGCTTGACCCCAATACAAACTCGACAGTGGTTCCCAATAGCCAGAAAACAGCACTTTCAATTTTTCCATCCTTCAAGATCTAAATAATTCTTGTCATAAAACAGGCAAACAGTCTGAGGTGCCTGACGTCCAGGCATTCTTTTACACATCGGTCCCTCCCTAGTCTCTTCCCAATGCAACTTGTCCCAAATCTTCCTTCTTTCCCTCCCACCTGTCCCCTCAGTCCCAACCCCAAGTGTCACTGAGTCTTTCTAATCTTCCTTTTCTACAGACCCATCTAACCTCTCCCCTCCTCCCCAGGCTGCTCCTCCCCAGGCCAAGCTAGGTCCCAATTCTTCCTCAGCCTCGGCTCCTTCACCCTATAATCCTTTTATCACCTCCCCTCCTCACACCTGGTCGGGTTTACAGTTTCATTCCGTGAGTAGCCCTCCCCCACCTGCCCAGCAATTTCCTCTTAAAAAGGTGGCTGAAGCTAAAGGCATAGTCAAGGTTAATGCTCCTTTTTCTTTATCTGACCTCTCCCAAATCAGTGAGCATTTAGGCTCTTTCATCAAATATGAAAAACCCAGCCCAGTTCATGGCTCATTCGGCAGCAATGCTGAGACACTTTACAGCCCTAGACCCTAAAAGGTCAAAAGGCCATCTTATTCTCAATGTACATTTTATTACCCAATCTGCTCCTGACATTAAATAAAACTCCAAAAATTAAATTCTGGACCTCAAACCCCACAACAGGACTTAATTAACCTTGCCTTCAAGGTGTACAATAATAGAGCAGAGGCAGCCAAGTAGCAACATATTTCTGAGTTGCAATTCCTTGCCTCCACTGTGAGACAAACGCCAGCCACATCTCCAGCATACAATAACTTCCAAACGCCTAAACCACAGTGGCCAGGCATTCCTTCAGAACGGCCTTCCCCAGGAGCTTGCTATGAGTGCCAGAAACCTGGCCACCAGGCCAAGGAATGCCCGTAGCCTAGGATTCCTCCTAAGCCATGTCCCATCTGTGCAGGACCCCACTGGAAATGGGACTGTTCAACTCACCTTGCAGCCACTCCTGGAGCTCCTGGAACTCTGGCCCAAGGCTCTCTGACTCCTTCCCAGATCTTCTCAGCTTCGCAGCTGAAGACTGACACTGCCTGATTGCCTCGGAAGCTCTGTAGACCATCATGGATGCTGAGCTTTAGGTAACTCTCACAGTGGAGGGTAAGTCTGCCCCTTCTTAATCAATAAGGAGGCTACCCACTCCACATTACCTTCTTTTCAAGGGCTTGTTTCCCTTGCCTCCATAACTGTTGTAGGTATTGACAGCCAGGCTTCTGAACCTCTTAAAACTCCCCAACTCTGGTGCCAACTTAGACAATACTCTTTTAAGCACTCCTCTTTAGTTATCCCCACCTGACCAGTTCCCTTATTAGGCCGAGACACTTTAACTAAATTATCTGCTTCCCTGACTATTCCTGGGCTACAGCCATAACTCATTGCCACCTTTTCCCCCAGTTCAAAGCCTCCTTCACATCCTCCCCTTGTATCTCCCCACCTTAACCCACAAGTATAAGACACCTCTACTCCCTCCTTAGTGACCGATCATGCACCCCTTACCATCCCATTAAAACCTAATCACTATTACCCCGCTCAATGTCAATATCCCATGCCACAGCATGCTTTGAAAGGATTAAAGCCTGTTATTACTCACCTGTTACAGCATGGCCTTTTAAAGCCTATAAACTCTCCTTACCATTCCCCCATTTTACCTGTCCTAAAACCAGACAAGGCTTACAGGTTAGTTCAGAATCTGCGCCTTACCAACCAAATTGTTTTGCCTATCCACCCTGTGGTGCCAAACCCATATACTCTCCTATCCTCAATACCTACCTCTACAATCCATTATTCTGTTCTGGATCTCAAACATGCTTTCTTTACTATTCCTTTGCACCCTTCATCCCAGCCTCTCTTTGCTTTCACTTAGACTGATACCGACACCCATTAGGCTCAGCAAATTACCTGGGCTGTACTGCCACAAGGCTTCACAGACAGACCCCATTACTTCAATCAAGCCCGAATTTCATCCTCATCTGTTATCTATCTTGGCATAATTCTCATAAAAACACACGTGCTCGCCCTGCTGATCATGTCCAATTAATCTCCCAAACCTCAATCCCTTACAAAACCAACAACTCCTTTCCTTCCTAGGCATAGTTAGTGAGGTCAGAATTCTTACACAAGAGCCAGGACCGCACCCTGTAGCCTTTCTGTGCAAACAACTTGACCTTACTGTTTTAGCCTAGCCCTCAGGTCTGCGTGCAGTGGCTGCCACTGCTTTAATAGTTTTAGAGGCCCTAAAAATCACAAACTATGCTCAACTCACTCTCTACATTTCTCATTACTTCCAAAATCTATTTTCTTCCTCATACCTGATGCATATACTTTCTGCTCCCCGGCTCCTTCAGCTGTACTCACTCTTTGTTAAGTCCCACAATTACCATTGTTCCTGGCCCGGACTTCAATCCGGCCTCCCACATTATTTCTGATACCACACCTGACCCCCATGACTGTGTGTCTCTGATCCACCTGCCATTCACCTCATTTCCCCATATTTCCTTCTTTCCTGTTGCTCACCCTGACCACGCTTGATTTATTGATGGCCGTTCCACCAGGCCTAATTGCCACACACCAGCAAAGGCAGGCTATGCTATAGTACAAGCCACTAGCCCGCCTCTTCGAACCTCTCATTTCCTTTCCATTGTAGAAATCTATCCTCAAAGAAATAACTTCTCAGTGTTCCATCTGCTATTCTACTACTCCTCAGGAATTATTCAGGCCCCCTCCTTTCCCTACACATCAAGCTCGAGGATTTGCCCCCACCCAGGACTGGCAAATTAGCTTTACTCAATATGCCCTGAGTCAGATAATTAAAATACCTCTTAGTCTAGGTAGACACTTTCACTGGATAAGTAGAGGCCTTTCGTACAGGGTCTGAGAAGGCCACCACAGTCATTTCTTCCCTTCTGTCAGACATAATTCCTCAGTTTAGCCTTCCCACCTCTATACAGTCTGATAACAGACCAGCCTTTATAGTCAAATCAGCCAAGCAGTTTTTCAGGCTCTTAGTATTCAGTAAAACCTTTATATCCCTTACGATCCTCCATCTTCATGAAAAGTAGAACGGACTAAAGGTCTTTTAAAAACACACTTCACCAAGCTCAGCCACCAACTTAAAAAGGACTGGACAATACTTTTACCACTTTCCCTTCTCAGAAGTCAGGCCTGTCCTCAGAATGCTACAAGATACAGGAGCCCATTTGAGCTCCTGTATAGACGCTACTTTTTATTACGCCCCAGTCTCATTCCAGACACCAGACCAACTTAGACTGTGCCCCAAAAAAACTTGTCATCCCTACTATCTTCTGTCTAGTCATACTCCTATTCACCGTTCTCAACTACTCATACATGCCCTGCTCTTGTTTACACTGCTGGTTTACACTGTTTCTCCAAGCCATCACAGCTGATATCTCCTGGTGCTATCCCCAAACTGCCACTCTTAACTCTTCAAGTAAATAAATAATCTTTGCTGGCAGGACTATATTGAATCTCCTTAGGCACTCTCTAATCAGATGTCCTAGGTCCTCCCAATTCTTAGTCCTTTAATACCTGTATTTCTCCTTCTCTTATTCCGTTTAGTTTTTCAATCCATACAAAACCGTATCCAGGCCATCACCAATAATTCTACACGACAAATGCTTCTTCTAACAACCCCACAATATCATCCCTTACTATAAAATCTTCCTTCAGCTTAATCTCTCCCACTCTAGGTTCCCACGCCGCCCCAATCCCGCTCAAAGCAGCCCTGAGAAACATCTCCCATTATCTCTCCATACCATCCCCCAAAATTTTTGCCATCCCAACACTTTACCACTATTTCATTTTTTCTTATTAATATAAGAAGACAGGAATGTCAGGCCTCTGACCCCAAGCTAAGCCATCATATCCCCTGTGACCTACACGTACACATACAGATGGTCAGTTCCTGCCTTAACTGATGACATTCCACCACAAAAGAAGTGAAAATGGTCTGTTCCTGCCTTAACTGATGACATTGTCTTGTGAAATTCCTTCTCCTGGCTCATCCTGGCTCAAAAGCTCCCCTACTGAGCACCTTGTGACCCCCACTCCTGCCCACCAGAGAACAACCCCCCTTTGACTGTAATTTTCCTTTACCTACCCAAATCTTATAAAACAGCCCCACTCCTCTCTCCCTTTGCTGACTCTCTTTTTGGACTCAGCCCGCCTGCATCCAGGTGATTAAAAGCTTTATTGCTCACACAAAGCCTGTTTGGTAATGTCTTCACACGGACGCGCATGAAACTGAATAACCAATGAGTCACTAAAGAAATTAAGAAGGAAATTTTAAAACTTCTTGAAACAAGTGAAAATGGAAATACAGCATATCAAAACCTATAGGATATGGCAAAAGCAGTACTT
The DNA here is from genome assembly GCF_009828535.3 of Hylobates moloch. NCBI lineage: Eukaryota > Metazoa > Chordata > Mammalia > Primates > Hylobatidae > Hylobates > Hylobates moloch. Next base: position 42,663,859 of record NW_026652286.1, read on the forward strand.
AGAGGGAAGTTTATAGCAATAAACACCTATATCCAAAAAAGTAGAAAGGCTTCAACTAAGCAACCAAACAATGTACCTCGAGGAAATAGGAAAGCAAGAACAAACCAAATGCAAAATTAATAGAAGGGGAGAAATAATAAAGATCAGAGAAGAAACAAAATTGAGACCAAAAAATACAGAAAATCAATGAAAACAAACAGTTGCTTTCTTGGAAAGGTAAACAAAATCAACAAAACTTTAAGAAAAAAGAGTCAAATAAAATTAGAAATGAAAAAGAGGATATAACAATTGAGACCTCAGAAACACAAAGACTCACTAGATACTATTATGAACAACTGTATTCCAACAAATTGGAAAAATCTAGAATAAATGGATAAATTCCTGGACACGTACAGCCTAGCAAGACTGAAGCATGAAGAAATAGAAAACCTCAATAGAACAATAATGAATAACAAGATTAAAGTTGTAATATAAAGTTTCCTATTAAAGAAAAGCCCAGGACTCGATGGGCTACCAAACATTTAAAGCAGAACTAATATTAATCATACTCAAATTCCTCAAACAAACAAAAACTGACAAGAAGGGCCTACTTCTAAACTTATTCCATGAGGCCAGCATTACTCTAATATACTCAAACGAGACCAGGACACAACAACAACAAATGCACCTCAAAGGAGGTACAGAAGGAACATACCTCTAATAAAGACTATATAGGACAAACCAAGTGCTAACATCATACTGAACAGAGAAATATTGAAGGCCTTTCCTCTAAAGACTGAAATAAGGCAAGAATGCTCACTTTTATTGCCATTATTTAACATAATATTGGAAGTCTTGGACAGAGAAATTCAAGAAGAGAAAGAAATAAAGTGCATCCAAATTGGAAAGGAAGAAGTTAAATTAGCCTAGTTTGTAGATGACATGATCTTAGAAAAAACCTAAAAACTTCACTAAATACTATTAGAACAGTTTAAAAAAATCAATAAAGTTACAGGATATGAAATAAAAATACAAAATCAGTAGCATTTCATATATAAAAAGTAATCAATCTGCAAAAAAATCAATAAAACAATCTTATTTACAATAGCAATAAAAATATAAAATATCCAGGAGTCAATCTAACCCAAGAAGCAAAAGATGTCTATAAGAAACATCATAAATCTCCGGTGAAAGAAGTAGAAGAGGGCACACAAAATGGAACAATATTCCACGCTCATGAACTAGAAGAATTAATATTAAAATGACAATACTACCCAAAGCAATGTACAGATTCAGTGCAATTTCTGTCAAAATACCAATGGCATTCACAGAAATAGAAAAACAATCCTAATATTTATATGGAACCACAAAAGATCCCCAGTAGCTAAAGCAATCCTGAGCAAAAAGAACAAAACCAAAGCTATCACACTATATGACTTCAAAATCTACTACAAAGCTACAGTAGCCAAATAGCACAGTACTGCATAAAGACAGACACACAGCCCAATGGAACAGCATAGAGAACCCAGATACAAATCCAGGCACTTAACAACCAAGTCATCTTCAACAAAGGCATCAAGAACATAAAAATAGCAATAAATGGGCCGGGTGCAGTGGCTCACACCTGTAATCCCAGCACTTTGTGAGGCTGAGGTGGGGGGATCACAAGGTCAGGAGTTTGAGACCAGCCTGACCAACATGGTGACACTCCATCTCTACTAAAAATACAAAAATTAGCCAGGCATGGTGGGGCGCTCCTGTAATCCCAGCTACTCAGGAGGCTGAGGCAGGAGAATCGCTTGAACCTGGGAGGCAGAAGTTGCAGTGAGCCAAGATTGTGCTGCCACTGCACTCCAGCCTGGGCAACAGAGTGAGACTCCATCTCAAAAAAAAAAAAAAAAAAAAGGTACAAACAGTCTTTTCAAGAAACAGTGCTAGGAAAACTGGATATCCATTGCAAAAGAGTAACATCAGACCCCTATCTCTCACTATCCACAAAAATCAAATCAAGATGGATTAAAGACTTGAATCCAAGACCTGGAACTATGAAACTACTGGAAGAAAACAGTGGGGAAACCCTCCAGGGCATTCCTTGATTTGGGCAAATACTGTCTATGAGACTTCAAAAGCACAAATAACCAAAACAAAAATAGACAATTGAGATTGTTTCAAGCTCTGCACAGCAAAGAAAATAATCAATAAAGTGAAGAGACAACCCAATGAATGGGAGAAAATATTTGCAAACTATATATTTTACAAGGAATTGATAACCAGAATATGCAAGAAACTCAAGCAACTCAACAGAAAATAAATAAATAAATAAAAAATGGCCAAAAGACCTGAATAGATATTTCTCAAAAGAAGCCATACAAATGGCCCAGAGGTATTTGAAAAAATGTTCAATATCACTAATCACCAGATAAATCAAAACCACAATGTGATATCATCTCACCTTAGTTAAAATAGCTTATAACAAAACAACAGGAAATAACAGATGCTTGTGTGGATGTGGACAAAGGGAAACCCTCTTACTCTGTTGGTGGGAACATAAATTGGCACAGCAATTAAGAAGGACAGTATGGAGATTTCTCAAAAATGTAAAGTAGAACTACCATATGATCCAGCAATATCACTCTTAGGTATATACCCTTAAAAGAGGAAATTAGTGTGGCGAAGATATATCAGTACTCCCATCTTTATTATAGCACTATTCACAAATGCCAAGATTTGAAATCAACCTATGTATTTGTCAACAGATAAATGGATAAAGAAAATAATACACACACACACACACACACACACACACACACACACACACAATGGAATATTATTCAACCATAAAAAGAATGAAATATTATCAATTACAGTAACATAAATGGTACTGAAAGCAATTATGTTAAGTGAAATAAGCCAAGCGCAGAAAGAAAAATATCACGTGTCCTAACTCATGTGTGGAAGTTAAAAACGTGGATCTTTTGAGGCCAGAGAGTAGATTGGTAGTTACTGGAGGCTGGAGGGAAGAGAGGAAGGAGAAATGAAGCAAAAAAAACCTCCCACTCTCTCTCTTTCTCTCTGTGTGTGTATGTGTGTATATGTATGTATGTGTATATATATAAAAATGTGTATATGTATGTATGTATACATATAAATTTGTATATATATGTATGTATATATTACCACTGAACTGTACACTCAAAAATGGTAAAGACGGACCGGGCGCAGTGGTCCATGCCTGTAATCTCAGCACTTTGGGAGGCCAAGGCAGGTGGATCATGAGGTCAGCAGTTCGAGACCAGCCTGACCAACGTGGTGAAACCCTGTCTCTACTAAAAATACAAAAAATTAGCCAGGCGTGGTGGCAGGTGCCTGTAATCCCAGCTACTTGGGAGGTTTGGGCAGGAGAATTGCTTGAACCTGGGGGGCGGAGGTTGCAGTGAGCCAAAATCCTACCACTGCACTCCATCCTGGATGATGGAGCGAGACTCCATCTCAAGGAAAAAAAAAAAAGTAAAGACGGTAAATTACATATGTATATTTTACTTTAATAAAAATAAATTTAAAAAATATTCAGTAGGCCGGGTGCAGTGGCTCACGCCTGTGATCCCAGCACTTTGGGAGGCAGAAGCGGGTGGATCACAAGGTCAGGAGATCGAGACCATCCTGGCTAACACAGTGAAACCCCGTCTGTACTAAAAAAATACAAAGAATTAGCCAGGCGTGGTGGCAGGCACCTGTAGTCCCAGCTACTTTGGAGGCTGAGGCAGGAGAATGGTGTGAACCCAGGGGGCGGAGCTTGCAGTGAGCAGAGATCAGGGGCCACTGCACTCCAGCCTGGGCGACAGAGCAAGACTCTGTCTCAAAAAAAAAAAAAAAAAAAAATTCAGTACACTATCTAAAAAAACTAGAGATAGGTATTGATTCATATGTAAAAGTCTTCCAAGATTTACAAATACAATGAAAAAAAAATACCCTTGAATTAAGTGTAGAACTCACTGACAATGTTTCAAAGGATGTGAGGGATGAACTAAAATTTGGACAGTACATGGTGTTCCTGTGTACTTGGAACAGAGGGAGAAAATCTGGGCTGGAAATATTGTTATAGGAGTTAGCACATGAAGGTGACAACTAAATTATTTGGAGTAGATGGAGTCACTAGCACATGTGAATAGTTTTAGAATGACATGACCCAAGATAGAACTTTGGAGAGCCCCCAAATTTAAATAAAATCAGTATAAGAGAAGAGGAAGAAACCAAATGGTATACTAGTCTAAATTGTTTCTTAGTGACAAAAGAATAACCTGAATATTAGATTAGCTGCCTATATGCTCTCTAAATCAATTTCATTCAACATGCAACAGTACTATTGTTTTATGCTCCTTCACAGAGGAAATTCTGGAAAGAGCACATGGGGTTCCTTGCCTTTTCATCTGTATTCCTTGTTCTCCTGGAAATCCATTATAAATATTTTCCACCATTAGTATGCTTCCTAAATTTGCCAATGTCTAAACATTATTTCAACTGTCTCTTAGCTACATTCAAGAAAGCCTAGAAACCAGGTGTAAAATGTCAAGGAGAATAGTGTTATATGCATAAGTCTTGCTTAGAATTTATCAGATACTTACGTGATAAATGAAATTTTAATGCATAATCCCATTTTACTAATAATTTAAAGGTAAGACTATTTATAATTTTTTTCATTTCATTTAGAATATATAACATCTCCCTCATATATAGTAGGAATATAATGACTGTTTTTTGAAAGAAAAAGAAGGAAGAAAAGTAACAAGGAAGAAAGAGAGAAAAGAGGAAATGGATACCAGTTTACTCAAATGTTCAACAACTTGCTTCCAGCTTTACATTTGTAGGACTTAGAAATGTCCATTACAATTTGTCACTATAAGAATGTTACTTAATTTACTAAAAGATAAAAAAAAACTTCAATAAAATAAAATGGGAAGAATGAGACTGAAGAAGACTGAGGAGGTAATTGTGTGGAAAAAGTAGTTATGAATATAGATTTTTCTTTTCTGAATAAAAAGAGAAAAACCTTGCCTCAGTGAAAATGTCACCAAGATATTTATTTAAATAGAATGGAATTGGCATAGAAACACGTTTGCATTAAATAGGCTTTAGAATTTTGCAAATAGAAATGGCAGAAAAGGAACATAGCTTGTAAAAAAATTTCGCATATCAATTATTCTGCATTTAGCCTGTGGGAAAAGAGAAAAAGAGAGAAAGGAGAATTCTGCAAGTGTAGAAATAATTACGGGGATATTAGGTGCCAGTGAACCCAAGAGGGCTGATTTAAAATTTGCTGGGTCCCTCGTGGTTTTGGCTATCAACTAGGAAATCCCTCATTTCGTGCTCATAACTCCTCCTACTTCTCCACACATTCATAAAGGAACATTAAATTGGTGGCTAGCCACTTTTTTCTCCAATTTGAGCTCAATAAATTCATCCCGTGTTTCAGAATGCTACAGACCTCACTATGAGTTTTACTGGGGGATGAGCACACAAAGATGGTCTCAGACAGACTTGCGGAAGAAGAAGAAGAGTGTCCGTGTTAGAGATAAATGAAAAGTGTAAAAAGTCATCTGCAAAATGTCCACAGTGTATTATATTGGCACATATCCTGGCACCAAACAGAGTAAAATTTATGACATTAGCTGGATGCTGTTACACAGAGTGCAGACAGAAAGTAGAGCCATCACAGAACCCACAAATTAAGGGAATGAAGCTGGAATCCTTGGAGAAGAAAAATTGGTGAGTGATGAATGAAAAGTGTTATGAAAAATGGACAATATTCTTCAGATATCTGGTAAGAGCAAAACCAGCTCTCAATAATAATTGAGGAGTAAGTCTCACAAATTCCAAGTTTCCTCCCCATAATTTAAGGACCAACTTCTCCAATAACAATCACTCTATCCAACTAACCAGGAACTTACATACACCACCACCTGCAACCCTGCTATCTGTGCCTGTCGGGTAGTACTCACATGTCAGCTCCTTAGTCTTGAATAAGTCAGACATTGTGATTGCCCTTAAAGGATTCTTATTCTAATTGTGATTATCTTTGGAGAAGAAAAAATTTGCCCCTATTAGAAAAAGCCAGTGACTTATGGATGGGAGTGTCATAAAACTAAGCATTGGGGATAAAATCTGTGGAAATCACAGTATTTAATTGACCTACTAGTTTATGGTAAATGTATGTTAGCTGATACAGCCTCCCTGTCATGAAATGTCCTCTGCTGATTTGGTTCTTTCATTTGAAGTTTAGCAGCAGTTGAACATTTGTTGTTGAACGTTTGAGTAAACTTGTATCCATTTCCTCTTTTCTCTTTCTTCCTTGTTACCTTCCTTCTTTTTCTTTCAAAAAAAAAAAAAAAAAACAGCTGCTTTTTCTTTCAAAGAACAGCTACTTCCTGAATTTCCAGCATATTGGTGACATGAAGTATACGGTTAGCTGATTGATGAGCTTGCTGAGATAAAGCAACTTTATTGAAATGTCTAGGAAAGAATGAAGTAACAACTCTACTTTTCACTGAATCACAAACATTTCTCTAATGTATAGCTTAAAATGTACTGATTGAAAATATGTAATTTTTAGAAAATAACTATTTTGATCAGAGAACTTTTATATAAAGCATAAGAGCCCACGTTTTTCAGAAAATTCAGTCATCGGCGAAACTGAAAATGCCTAAATTTTCTTTGGTTATTCATAGTGCTTTTCTCAATTTTAGTATCCCCAAGTTTGTCCTGTCTTCCCTGTCTAGTTCTACCTTTGACTTCTTCTAAGAAATCTGTCCTTTAGCTTTTTTATTTTTACTAATTTCTTATGTCAAAGCTCACAAAAATTATATAAGCATCTCACCTATATTTCATTAAGAACTAATGAGCCTTTATTTGGCTATATTATGCTAATTATAACTCTGAACAGTTTAAAACCAGGAAACTGGACTCTATTCTGACTAAATGATTCATTTGCCCATTATTCAGTATCTGTGGTTTATCAGGAGCAAGTTCTCTTGCTGTAGGCATTGCTGCTGCTCATCTTGTCCCTTAGCAGTTCCTTCTCTCTAGATATCCTATAAAGTGTATTAAATTTTTAAACTCACAACATTTCAAGAGTTTTAGCTGTTTAAAATATATAGGAAAAAATATAATTCCCTTTAACTTTAAAGAAATCTAAAAAGCAACCAGGAGCTTTGGCCCAGATTTGTCAAAAGTATAAAGATTTCAATTCTTTCTAAAGCATTCTCTTTACATTCTTCAGAATATAAAAAGAAATATATTATATTCTTGGGTGTCAATTATTCCTACCTCTATTCTCTTTCATTGGGAATCTTTTACACCAATGTACTGGTCAGAGTCTGTTGATTTGCTTGTCTAAAATGTTCTTAACTTAAAGAAAATTGGAAATAAATACTAGAGGAATAGCTGAAATGTGAAATGTGGAGAGGTTTATTAAACTCATTAAAATGCAATATCCAATAAAAATAAACTTCTATTTTTTTTTTGTCCCCAGGTCTGGAAACAAAGAACAGACCGGCCAGTGGTCCAATCCCCTGTCCAGGTGATTTTGCTGGTTCTAATGTATTTGGATTGCCATGCACATAACATCCTATTATGGCACAGTGCCTGTGAATGCCCTACCTGAAAACAGTGATGTATCTCCATGAATCCATCTTTTCCTTTCAAAACTGTGAATAAGACGGATGATTTTAGAGTTCTACCCAAATCAGACAGACTCAATATAATGAGTTTAGAGAAAATCAGAAAGCAGAAGAGGAACAGTAACACTGACTGAGAAACTTCTTTTGTTTGCATCAGGAGGCCCAAGGACACTATGTCCATTTCCAACATCACAGTCTACATGCCCTCTGTGTTGACACTAATAGGGATCCCAGGCCTAGGATCTGTGCAGTGCTGGATTGGGATTCCATTCTGTGCCATTTATCTCATTGCTATGATTGGAAATTCCTTGCTTCTGATCATCATCAAATCTGAGCACAGTCTCCATGAGCCCTTGTACATTTTCTTAGGCATGCTAGGAGCCACAGACATTGCACTTGCTAGCAGCATTATGCCCAAGATGCTTGGAATATTCTGGTTTAATGTGCCTGAAATCTATTTTGATTCCTGCTTGCTTCAAATGTGGTTCATCCACACATTTCAGGGTATAGAGTCCGGCATCCTCGTGGCCATGGCCCTGGACCGTTATGTGGCCATCTGTTATCCACTAAGACATGCCAACATCTTCACCCACCAGCTTGTCATTCAGATAGGAACTATGGTCATACTCAGGGCTGCTATTCTTGTAGCCCCATGCCTAGTACTGATAAAGTGCCGGTTTCAATTTTATCACACAACAGTCATCTCCCACTCCTACTGTAAGCATATGGCCATTGTGAAACTAGCGGCAGCAAATGTTCAAGTCAACAAAATCTATGGTTTGTTTGTGGCCTTCACTGTTGGAGGATTTGACCTCACATTCATCACATTGTCCTACATCCAGATATTTATCACAGTTTTTCGTTTGCCCCAGAAGGAGGCTAGGTTTAAAGCATTCAATACCTGCATTGCTCACATCTGTGTCTTCCTCCAGTTCTACCTCCTTGCCTTCTTCTCCTTCTTCACACATAGGTTTGGGTCTCACATCCCCCCTTATATCCATATTCTCTTCTTTTCTAGCATTTACTTGCTGGTCCCTCCATTTCTCAATCCACTTGTCTATGGCGCAAAGACCACACAGATTCGCATCCATGTGGTGAAAATGTTCTGTTCATGAAATCCACCTTAATTAATGCCTACATGCTTTTTTCTTTTGCAATAGTAACCGTATCAAAACAAAACAAAAACACATATTATTTGAGATGCTGGGTTTGTGAAATCTGCCAGCATAATAGCTGGTTTTAGATCATCATAGCTCATATCAATCAATGGGGTTGTGAATTCTACCTGACTAATGAAAGTGAGAAGTGTGAAATGCCAGGAAAAATAAAATGAGTGAAGTAGTGAATATGTATTGTTTATTTTTTCTTTTATTCTTTAGTCCCTGGTTGAGTTATTCCTCTAAGAATGTTTCTCCAGGAGGATTTATAAATTATGCCTTTGTCACTGAATTTAAATGCACCTAAGGCTTGTTGTTCTGAAACGTCCAGGTACTCAATGAAAACAAGTTGTAGACTCTCATTTTCTCTATCATCCTTGCCTTAAAAAAAATCAAAGGAAGTACATGTTAACTGTGTTCTTGTCAAAGAAAACATTATGAATATCAAGAGACAATAAAGTCTAAAAATTTAAATACATTTTCAGAGTCATACAGGGAATTACAGGCACAAAAATTAGAACCAGATGTTCCATTTGACACATCAATGTTGTTGTTGGTTTTTTTTTTGCTAACCCCAAAATTTACTTCTTTATTAATTCATCATTTTATCAAAAACCTACAATATTAAAAATACTATACTACAGAATCGTGACATAATAGTAAATTTGGCACAGTGAATAATTCTCATGAGTTTGTACCTATGTAATTCTGGAAAAGAGAGACTGAAAGGAAGAGAGGTGGGGGATGGGCAGGCAGGGGAAAGAAGAGAGAAATAACAAGTGTACACATAGGATGTGGAGTTCAGAGAGAATGAAGCATTGAATCTAACTGAAGCAGGGGAGTTGCATTTATTGTATTTTGTTTTTTTGGTTAGGTAGTTACCTCTGATTCTTGAGGAATGATGGATGAGTAGCCAAGTAAGAAAGAACACATCATGCCAAGTAGATAGTAGAGGAGATTTAAACTAGATAATGTAGTTTAAGGTAACTCTAGTTTTTTCAATATGGTATGAGTGCAAGGTAGAACTTAGGGAGACAAGGAAAATATGAATATCAAAAATGGCTATTAATATTGTGCAGAGTTTCTGGACTTTATTCCAAAAGCTACAATGTGCCATTGGAGAGTATTCATTTGTTTGCTTGTGTTCTACAAGTAAGACAAGTGTGTGTGTATGTGTGTGTGTGTGTGTGTGTGTGTGTGTGTGTGTATGTGTGTGTGTCTGCTTGGGCATATGGCAGCATACCACACAGCAAATATAAATGAGTCCAGGGCTATTGTGTTAGTGAAGAGGAGGAATATATTGTCTAAAATTAGTGGCATAAGAACTTATGGCTAGTTAATTGTTCTTGAAAAACCTCAGGTCATAGATCATTTTTTTCAAGGTTATGGAAAATATTCACATATGGGCAGATGTCCATACTTTGATTTACCAGATTAAAACCACTGCAAATATAAGAAATATTGGATTGCTTGTCATACACCTACCTGGTGGATCCTCTGGCTTCACGGATTAGGATTTAGCAGCTATCCATGGCTGTTGAGAATGATTATAGAGGCTATCTTAAGGGATCTTTTGAGACTGTTTCAAGTTTCAATATTTACTAGAGCTAATTTTATTGGATTACCAATAGGGATGGTTTTTCTTAAGTAACATAATTTTCTCAAAAATAAAATAGCCTCTGATGTTATTTCTTAATATTTTAGCCAGAATTCAGCAAACTTTTACATAAATGGCCAAATAATACATAGCTTAGGCTTTATGGAAAAAGAGGCAAATTCAAGAATATCATATAGGCATTAATATAACAAGATAGAAAAATGTATGTCCACAAATAATTTTTATGAAATTCAAACAATATTAACAACAATAATAAATGCATTGTCTTTAATTAAAGAAGGTTTACTAATTAAAATAATAGAATCCATTTTTTTTTCTACAGAGTAACAAAGTGTAGCTGAAAGTTAGAGTTTCCCCATCACCGAATTGATTACAAATGTTCATCTGTAAAAATCATTCTTAACTAGTGAGCTATAGAAAACAGGAAGTAGGCCAGGTTTGGGATGTTTAACAATTACCACTTTAAGCAGCACCATCAAAAATATGTGGTAATATAGGTCCAACAAAGAGACACAATGTGAAACTACAACATATTTGCACCATTTCCGAATTTTAATATCTTATAAAATATGTAGTCCAGAGTTCATGTTGTTTAATTACTGTAGTCTTCAAATTTCAGGGTCAGTCCCAAGCTGAGACTTACTAATAGAAAACAGAAGAAACAAATGGGTCATTACAAGGAAAAGAGGATAACCAGGACCCTCTAACCTCCCACACACTTGGACTGGGACAATTATTGAAAAAAAATCTTAAACATAAAATTGCTTGAAAGATAATAATTTTTTTTGTAAGGATAATTTTCAAGAAAGGTTTCTGGAAATCACAAAATTAACTTCCAGGAGATTACATCAATTTCAACAATGACTAAAATAATGTTTGCCTAAATTCTTAACAACACTAGTTATTACTGATATTTACCTTTGACAGTTTGATAGGTGAAATATGATTCTCTTTATAATTAGCATTTAACAGAGAAATATTTGTGCTGCTATCTTCTTTTCCGTTTGTACATTCTTTATGTGAAGTACTTCATTGTTTCCTTTGTTCATTTTTCTAATTTGTGTCCATTTATTTTCTGCTTGAGTTTAAAATTTGATGAGTAAATATTGAATTATTTCCAAGGGCTTCATTGCTCAGGACTTTACCAGACGATTTCCAATAGGCTATTGGTATTTTCTAGTAGAAGTGACTTCAGGCATAAAGAAGAAAAGAAAAAGAAAAGTAAAAAGTCTTAATATTGGAGACCTTTGACCTATTAGAAGCAGAACACTTGGTGAAAAAAAAAAAAAATGCTCTCAGGCCAGGCGCGGTGGCTCACGCCTGTAATCCCAGCACTTTGGGAGACGGAGGTGGGTGGATCATGAGGTCAGGAGTTCAAGACCAGCCTGGCCAAGATGGTGAAACCCCGTCTCTACCAAAAATACAAAAAATTAGACGGGCGTGGTGGCGGGTGCCTGTAATCCCAGCTACTCGGGAGGCTGAGGTAGGAGAATCGCTTGAACTCAGAGGGCGGAGCTTGCAGTGAGCCAAGATCGTGCCACTGCACTCCAGCCTGGGAGACATAGTGAGACACTGTCTCAAAAAAAAAATGATTTCAGGAACGGACCCTTCTAGCTTTTTGCAGCTCTTCATTTAAATGTTCAATTTGGGAAAAATAACTACAACATTTGGCTCATTTCCACTCTTCTTGGTAGAGAACTGTCCTTTGGCAACAAGCCTTCTATGCTGATATTCCTAAGTGGTCTCCATTTCAATGTGAGAATACATCAGTATTACCCTCAATTAATTGTTAAGTGGATGACCTTTTGAGATTTGGTTAGCAGTCCTATTTGGCTTTAATACTAAGCTGTATGCCTGTATTTAAACATTATTAAAAATGCAAGTGATTCCCAGCTACTTGGGAGGCTAAGGCAGGAGAATCGCTTGAACCCAGGAGGCGGAAGTTGAACTGAGCCGAGATGTCTCCACTGCACTCCAGCCTGGGCGACAGAGCGAGACCCCGTCTCCAAAAAAAAAAAAACGCAGGTGATATTTTGTCCTACCACATCTATTTATAATTTCTAAAACTGCTCAGAATTTGTATTAATTGTTCTTCGTGGTACAAAACCAATAGGTTATGCATACATATATGTATATACACATACATGCAGATATGTATACCTACACATATATATCTGTATCTATGTATCTATATGAGATAGGTTAATTTTAAGAACCTGACTCATACAGTTATGAAGGCTGGCAAATCCAAAATCTGCAGGGAGAGCCTATAGGCTGGAGACTCAGGGAAGAGCCAGTGTTGTAATTTAAGTCCAAAGGCAGTCTCCTGGCAGAATTCTCTCTTGATTGGGGCAGGTCAGTCTTTTGTTCTATCCAGGCCTTCAACTGCTTGGAAGATATATTATAAAGGACAATATGCTTTACTCAAAGTTTATTAATATAAATACCAGTCTCATCCAGAAATACCCACACAGAAACATCCAGAATAATAATATCTGACCAGAATCTGCGCATTGTGCCCCAATCAAATTGACACATACAACTATTCAGTATAAAAAAACCAAGGCAGAGAGCAGGTAACTACAGCACCTCCCCACACCAGAGACTCAACATCATGGTTTACAAGTTACTAAAGAAAGAATATTGGGACAAAATAAAGCTTGTAGGAATTCATCCACATTCAACCATTGATGTGCTAATCTCAGTGTTGTAAAGCTATCAATTCTCCTTAAATTTAATCTGGAAATGTAGAGTAATCTCAAGCAGAATGCTGTCAGACTTTTCTGGCATAAGTGCTAATGCTTTAAAAAAACGATATTTAATTAAAGAAGTAAAAACTGAAAGTGAAATGTGTGATAGAGTTCTCATAAATACCTCTGCCCCATATTCTAAGATTTCGGTTTTAGATGATGACTCTCTAAAGAGTCCAAGATAGGAACAGGGTACAGTAACTGTTGTCCCCTCCATGCAAGGTCTGAGACTAACATACACAATGGCAATTGCGCAACCTTTATTTGTAGTGAACACAACTTTTTAACATGAAAAATCCTAAGGAATATACAAATACAACAGATATCATGAATTAGTAAGTGAATTTAGCAAGTTTTAATGTATGAAGTCTACATAAAAATTGTTTGTAAATCTACATACTGGAATCCAACAATTAGAAAATAACAATAGTTTGCCATAAAGTGTAAAAACATGATACATAATTTATATTTATGCATACAATACAAGAATTTTACACTGATAATTACAAAACATTGTTGAAAGAAAGGCAAAATCTAAAGAAATAGAGAGCTGTGCCATATTCATCGATTGGAAATCTCATTATTGTTAAAATGTTAATGTCCTTAAAGTCATCTAAAGATTCAAAGCAATCCCAAATATAATCATAACAACCTTTTGTTTGCCATGAATTGAGAAGGTAATTTTATATTTTACATGGCAATTCAAAGGACCTACAGCCAAATCAATCTCAAAATAAAGAATAAATGTTGATTACTGACAATACCTGACATCAAGACTTACTACAAAATTCTAATAATAAAGACAGTGTGATATCAGCATGAGGACAGCTAATGAAACACAACAAACAGCCTGAAGTAAGCCCACATTTGTACAATCCATTGATTTTTATACAAAGGTATCAAAGCAATTCAATGGAAAATAGCCTTTTAAACAAAATTAGATATTCATATATATTTTACAAATATATACGTTCAATCTAAAACTTTATTTAATACCACACAAAATATAGGATGTATATTTATGGGATAATATAGAAGTAAAAAATAAGGCTTCTAGGAAGAAAAAATCAGAATACCTTAATATATTGAGGACTGGCAAAGATTTCCTTCTTACGACACAGAAAGCAACAAGATATAATCTTATCAACAATTTTGACTGCAGCAAAAGTATACTGCTAAGAAAATTAACAAGCAATACACAGACTAAAATCATGCAAAAAAACTTAAATCTGAATTATATAAGTATTTTTTAAATTTTATATAAATAACTCTTATAACTCCATGTAAAAGACAAAAATGTGCAAAACATTTTACCAGACACTTCATAAAGCAATAAACTAATAAGCTATGCAAAAGTATGGATCATAATTTAGAAAAAAAAAAAACTTTTTAGTGAGTAAAACTGATTAGTTCGTATTTTAGTATTCTATTTATATGATATTCTAGTGTGTCCGGAATTGGTGGGTTCTTGGTCTCACTGACTTCAAGAATGAAGCCCCAGACCCTTGTGGTGAGTGTGACAGTTCTTAAAGGCGGTGTGTCCAGAGTTTGTTCCTTCTGATGTTCAGATGTGTTCGGAGTTTCTTCCTTCTGGTGGGTTCGTGGTCTTGCTGGCTCAGGAGTGAAGCTGCAGACCTTCGCCTGAGTGTTACAGCTCTTGAGGCGACGCGTCTGGAGTTGTTCGTTCCTCCCAGTGGGTTTGTGGTCTCCCTGGCTTCAGGAGTGAAGCTGCAGACCTTTGCAGTGAGCGTTACAGCTCATAAAGGCAGTGTGGACCCAAAGAGTGAGCAGCAGCAAGATTTATTGCAAAGAGAGAAAGAACAAAGCTTCCACAGTGTGGAAAGGGACCCCAGCGGGTTGCCACTGCTGGCTGGGGCAGCCTGCTTCTATTCTCTTATCTGGCCCCACCCACATCCTGCTGATTGGTAGAGCCCAGTGGTCTGTTTTGACAGGGCGCTGATTGGTGCGTTTACAATCCCTGAGCTAGACACAAAGGTTCTCCAGGTCCCCACCAGATTAGCTAGATACAGTGTGTCGGCTAGTGCATTCACAAATCCTGAGCTAGACACAGGGTGCTGATTGGTGTGTTTACAAACCTTGAGCTAGATACAGAGTGCCGATTGGTGTATTTACAATCCCTGAGCTAGACATAAAGGTTCTCCACATCCGGACCAGACTCAGGAGTTCAGCTGGCTTCACCCAGTGGATTCCGCACTGGGCCTGCAGGTGGAGCTGCCTGCCAGTCCCGCGCCATGCACCCGCACTCCTCAGCCCTTGGGTGGTCGATGGAACTGGGCGCCGTGGAGCAAGGGGCGGAGCTCGTCGGGGAGGCTCCGGCAGCACAGGAGCCCAAGGGCAGTGTGGGGAGGCTTAGGCATGGCGGGCTGCAGGTCCGGAGCCCTGCCCCACGGGAAGGCAGCTAAGGTCCGGCGAGAAATTGAGCACAGCAGCTCTGGCGCAGGTGCTAAGCCCCTTACTGCCCGGGCCACCCCACCGGCGGTTTGGAGTGCGGGGTCCGCCCAGCCCACGCCCACCCGGAACTCGCGCTGGCCCGCAAGCACTGCGCGCAGCCCCGGTTGCCGCCCGCGCCTCTCCCTCCACACCTCCTCGCAAGCTGAGGGAGCCGGCCTTCGCCAGCCCAGAAAGGGGCTCCCACAGTGCAGCGGCAGGCTGAAGGGCTCCTCAAGTGGGGCCAAAGTGGGAGCCCAGGCAGAGGAGGCGCCGAGAGCAAGCGAGAGCTGTGAGGACTGCCAGCATGCTGTCACCTCTCACTAGGACAGGTAAAATTAATTGAAAGTAATTTTTTTTAAAACAACAATGCTTTCCCCTGAAAAGGTGGGAATGGTCATGTTGGGAAAACTTTTGGAGTGCAGGAAATATTCTACATCTTGATAGGATAATGAGTAACGTATTTGCAAAAAATGAGCTTAAGGTCAATTCATTTTACTGTCTTTTCTTAGTAACAAAAGAGTAGTATAAACAAACACCAAACAGCTGTTACATTTGCTTTTCATAGTAATATTGGCTAGCCATATGGGAGTTATTTACTGGGTATTCTAGGCTTGAAGAAATGAGAAAAACTGTTGAGGATAATGGAAGATAATTTTTATGCTTGTGAAGAAAATAATTACTTATATGGAAAGTATTGAGACTAGAAAGAATCTTGAAGGTTTGGATTCTGATTGCAATTGCAAGTATGGATTCATTGTTTTTAATAAAGAGAGATACAAACATACGCAAACGTAATTATGTAATTGTGTGTGTGTGCATGTATTTGTTCACTTATAGGAACCAAAAGCAATGAACAAACAATGGCAGTGAATAAACAATCCTTGTTTCAAGATACTGATTTTCTCAATAACTTTGTTCACAGAAAGAGACCAGGGCTTTTTGGAAAAATATCTGTTTCTGTGGCTTGAGCTGAAAAAGCATAAAATAATTTGAAATCATAATGCAGAGATAGAAAGTAACAAAGTACTCAAAGCATGATTGGAACATGTGGAAAGGACCCAAGATCTAGTTGGAAGGAGCTCCTTATGGCAAAATTTAGAAAATTTTGAGCATCAAAATAAATAATTATGGCAAAGGATTATAGCCCATTGAATAAAATCAGGTTCTGTGAATCTATACAAACATAAGTAAAGCAATACAAATTTGAGAAAAGGGAATGTTCTTCTTTATAGTGTAATGCCAATAAATAAATAGGAAAGGTATGATGGATTTAAAAATTCATAAACAGAATAAAAAAACTCATGAGTGAAAGTGTTCTGAGGAGCGGACTATTTAAATCGTCTCAATAAATATATTTTTTCAGAGATTTCTATGAAATACAAAGAGAAAAATAGCAACTTACCATGAATCCAGAGTGGCATCCCATTAACCAAGTGACTGAAACTAACCACATTAATATTAGAGCATATCAGCATCATATGATTAATGATATTGTGAACAGAGAAAGGCTATATTATTCTGTGATATTAAAAACAAACAAGCAAAACAGCATAGCCTGAATCCTAGTCATGAGGAAACACCAAAGAAACTTAAAATGATGGAAATTCTAAATAATAAATGGATGTTCCTCAAAAATTCCACTCTCAAGAAAGCAAAAGAAAAAAATTAAGAGGGAGGCAGTTTGGGGCTCTATATAAAGAAGACCTCATTGACACTGGAAGCTGGCCTGCGATGTGGCACACTATCTCAGAAAAAAAAAAAGAGAGAGGGAGAGAGTTTTCTGTCATGGGAAGGTTTCAGGCAGAGATCAAATGGTAACTTTAAAGATGATATAAAGGGATGAGATTCTGATATTGTAGATAGTGTGGATTAACTCTAGGAGGGAGTGTAAATCTAGATTCCTAAATCCCTTAGTAGTTTTAGATCCTTGGAATTAGCTTGTATCAGAACTGGAGTGGTAGTTATTCAGGGTTTGTTCACAGATCCAAGATGTAAAAGAAAAGCTGAGGAGATTTTGAAAATTCAAAAAGTCTAAAGAGACACGAAAATTAACTGCACTAGATATTCCTGGATTGGATTCTGAAAAAAGAAAATAGAGCTATAGATGTCATTGTTGAGACTATTGTCTAACTTTAAACATGGACTTTATATTAGGTTATAATTTTATTTCAATGCTAACTGTCCTCATCTTGGTTATAATACCATAGTTATACAATATAATGTCTTTTCCTTAGTAAATACAGACTTTAAAATGTAGATATAAAGGGGAACCATGTCTTCAATTTATTTGTAAACCATTCAGAAAAAAAAAAATGCTCCTTTTGCCTGCCTTCTGAACTAGTGATAAAGTACAATGGGGCAAAATATGAACAATTTGTGATTATGGGTACATGTGAATCTTTGCATACATGTTATAAGGGGAGCTGAGGCAGGAGAATAGTTTGAACCTGGGAGGTGGAGGTTGCAGTTAGCTGAGATCGCACCATTGCACTCCAGCCTGGGCAACAGGGTGAGACTCTGCCAAAAAAAAAAAAAAGATTTTTCTAATATTTTATTGTTTTTTCATTAATATACTTTGGTTTTTGGATAAAATTTAGGTTTACAGAAAAACTGAGTAGAAAGTACAAAAGATTTCCATATATCCTTTCTACCCAGAATAAAGATTTTGCATTTACATTTGAGCTATGCTTCCTTCTTGGTTATCAAATTACATCACCATATTTATTTATCATATCCTAATGTTTGAAAACATATATCTAGTGGTTTTTTTGTATAGTCTGTGTATACCATGCTAAGCCAATTATTATTTTTAATTGTGATATAATTCACATACCAAATAATTAACCTGCTAAAGGTGTACAAGTCAGTGGATTTAGTATAGTCAGAAAATAATGCAACTATCACCACCCTGTAATTTCAGAACATTTTTGTTTTCCCTTATTGAGATGGAGTCTCGCTCTGTCACCCACGCTGGAGTGCAATGGCATGATCTTGGCTCACTGCAACCTCCAGGTTCAAGTGATTTTCCTTCCTCAGCATCCCAAGTAGCTGGGACTACAGGCATGTGCCACCATGCCCAACTAATTTTTACATTTTTTTTGTTTGTTTTATGTATAGACAGGGTTTCACTATGTTGGCTGGGCTGCTCTCCAACTAATGACCTCAGGTTATCTGCCCACCTCAGCCTCCCAAAGCATTGAGATTATAGGCATGAGCCATCGCACCCAGCCTCGGAACATTTTAATTACACCAATAATGAAATTCCATACCCATTGGCAGTCACTCCCCATTTCTTCCTGCTTCCAGATTCTGGTAATCACTCATCTACTTTCTGTCCCTATGGATTTGTGTATTCTGGATACTTCATATAAGTGGGTTTATACCACATGTTGCCTTTTATGTCTGGCTTCTTCCACTTAGCGTAATCTTTTCAAGGTTCATTGATGTTTTAGCATAAGTCAGAACTTCATTTCTCTTTATGATTAACAGTCCATCATATAGATGAGTCTACTCTTGAACTTAGTAGGAATTCTCTGGCCAATATAAGCTTTTCCATGATCCCTTCTTTTTTTGTGTGGTAAAGACATCTATCTTAATTTGTAAAATTCTACACATCATATATATATGGTCAGGCCTTTGTAATTTAATGTTTCGTATTTCATTAAAACTTATTTCTTTTCACTAGATGAATTTTATCAACCATCCATAGTAAAAGCTATTCAAATTTTGTTTCTGTTATATTTTAACTCAAATGCTTTGTTTCTGCTTTTCTCTGGAAGACGTGCAGATAGTCTATTTTAAAAAAACGCGTTTTATTTCCTATTACATTTTTCAGGGGTATACATTTCCATTAAAATGCTTATGCAAACCATTATTTTTATTTATTAGCGTGAGTACTAAGGATCCATATCAGTCACCAAAGTAGTGAGTCACATTGCGTCTAAAACAGATGTTTTCCCCATTGTTCCAATAGGTTTTAACTAAATAGTATCTAGTAATATTTTTGTCTCTAGTATTCTATAGCATTGTGATTCCTTGAGGTTCACACATTTTTTTGCATGTTTCCAAAAGCATCTTTGGAGCCATTCAGTAGGTCTATATTTGTTAGTTACTCTATAAATAATAAAGTAGTATTTAGATTTCAGAAGTGTACGGATTTTACCTGAACCTACTTCATATCTATCTGAAAAGTATTTATCTTACTTTTCTTGAAAATATTTCATTTTATTTGGGGTTCATATGTTGTTATTTGTGTTGGGGATTGGCATTCTTTTTTTTTTTTTTTTTTTTTGAGACGGAGTCTTGCTCTGTCGCCCAGGCTGGAGTGCAGTGGCACAATCTCGGCTCACTGCAAGCTCCGCCTCCCGGGTTCACGCCATTCTCCTGCCTCAGCCTCTCCGAGTAGCTGGGACTACAGGCACCCGCCCGCCACCACGCCCGGCTAATTTTTTGTATTTTTAGTAGAGACAGGGTTTCACCGTGGTCTCGATCTCCTGACCTCGTGATCCGCCTGCCTCGGCCTCCCAAAGTGCTGGGATTACAAGCGTGAGCCACTGTGCCCGGCCGGCATTCTTATTTGCATTGTTTGTTCACTTTCCTGATGTAAATACTCCGGCTATGGTTGATGTCAAGCTACCAACATGAAGTCAGTGAAAGGAAAGCTGGAAAGAGATGCTTGAAACCAGCTCTTATAGGCATGATATGAGCTGGTTCTAGTACATAACTGCTCTTAATTCAATACCATTGGTTTTTCTAGGTTGGATATAATTTTATGGGAGGTTACTAACAAGATGGAGTCACTGGCTCTTTATATGTAAAAAGAACAGGACTCCTGAATAAGTCCAGACCCAATAAGACAGGAGAAAAGCAGTGTGACTCTTGGCAAGAGCATATCTCTCAGGCAGATGCAAGAAACCCAGTCTTCAAGACTTCTAGTACTATGCAGAGAATGGGAATCTTTTCCCTGTCTCTACTTTAGGCCAAAGCTGTCAATCCCTTTTCCTTTTTCCTTTTTAATTGATGAGTAGAAATTGTATAAATCTGTGGTGTACAACATGATGTTTTGATAAATGTATACATTCTGGAATGATTAAATAGAGCTGCTTATCAGTGACATGTGCATCTCACATATTTATCTTTTTTATTGTTGTGAGAACACTTAAAAACCTGCTCTCTTAGCAATTTTCAAGTATATATAATATGTTGATTAATTATAGTTACCTTGATGTACAATATATCTCTTGAACTGATTTTCTCCATCTAACTGAAATTTTTCGTCATTTCACCAACATTTCCCCAATCCTCCCGTCTCCCAAAAGTCTGATAACCATCACTTTATTCTTTGTATTTATGAGTTCAACTTGTAAAATCCATTTTGTAAGGCACAAACTCTTTTTTCAACTGTAAAACCAAATTTAGCCTAAAGCTGCCTCCTTACATATTTTAATTTCGGCCCAAGGGTTTCTCTGTATATTGTGAACTATAACAAGTGGAGGTATAAACAGACTGTAGCCTACACTTGTTCTAATCACTGAGTTTTGGTCAATCAATTGTAGACAACTGCTCGAATCATGTTCAAATAAGGCAAATGCCAACCTGTAATCAATTCAGTTGTTTCCGTACCTCACTTCTCTTTTCTGTTACCTCAGTTTCCTTTTTCTGTCCATAAATCTTCCACCATATGGCTGCGCCGGAGTCCCAGAGCCTATTCTAGCTTGCGGGGAGGCTGCCCAATTTGCAAATTGCTCAGTTAAACTTTTCTAAATTTAATTTGGCTGAAGTTTTTCTTTTATCACAACTAAGGAAATAAACGTTAAAAATTCTACTCCCCAACGCAAAGTTGATATAGATATTACGACTGCACTAAAATTTTTGAAAAATACATATCATTGTGTCAGAATTCTGACATGACTGGGACAACCTGAGGAGGGCTGGTTTGTATATAAGAAAGATTTGTGTCACCAAAGTTCATGCAAAAGAAGCTCAGAGAGTGACTGTGATTGGGGCCCTGAGGTACACTTTTCAAAGTCAGCCTCTTTCATGAACCTAATGAGAAATGAGTGCTTATCATACTGGAATTAAACTACAAAAATATTCCTTTAATTATCTGTCAGCATTTGTCTACCCTGATTATTCTGAATATTTCAAGACATTTTAATTTCCCTTTATTGGCTCATTATTTTTATAATTAAGTGCTGTGATGACATTGTCATCATGGTACACTGTCATCTCTTAGGAATTTGTAAAAGGGAGTTCATTTTGGTTCCAAGTCCTGAAGAGATTGGTCTTTTTGTTTCTTTTGTATTTTTAGATACAGAGCTTGATTAGTTAATGAATCTTCTGAGTTCTTAACCATATTCTGCCTCTTGTTTCACTCTTGTCCCAAGTGGTCCTCAAGGCTGGCCAGAGATTTATGAGACCCAATCCCAAAGGGGCCTTTTGTAATACAAAATGCTCAGGGTTCACTGCCTGAAACATAAAAAAAAAGAGTTCTACTCTATGGCTTCTGCTTATAAGTCCATTGATATCCCTGGTAAGTCTTTGAGCTTGAGATTCTGCATGGTATTTAGGAAAATGAAGAATTCATTCTAAAGAGAACATACATCTCCTGTGATTCAATATGCCAGGATGATAAAAATGCAACAGAATCTTAAAATAGTTGAGTATTCAAACTCTAAAATGATGTCAAATGGTATCTCATGCTTTTCAGAATATTTATGATCAGTTGATGAAATGCTGGGTGACAGATTTTAAAGTGAGATTTAATAATGGGAGGACATCTAGAGAATCATTATCTGGGCTGATAAGCAAATGGAAAGCTTATTTGCTAAAAGCCAAGAACATTGAATGTGCTTAGACTGGGGAAGATTTAGGAGAACTGCTCACTGTGCCATCAAATATGTGAAGTTATTTCATGGGATGAGAAGGCTAAAGTTTTATAGAAAAATAGCCAGTGCCAATCAACACATTTTTGTTTATTTCTCAATATTTGAAATGGATTATGTCATTAATTTTTACAATCACTCTGTAATGTGTCTATTTCTATTTTACCAATGAGGAAACTGAAGTAGTTAGAATTTCACAACTGGCTCAAGGGCATACAAAGCCAAGCAATAGCAGGTCTAGGATTTGACCTCTGTTGACCAGCCTCAGATTCTGTAGAATTCACTGCCATTATCTATGACTGGTGTCTATTATTCAAATGTAGATTTCAGAACTTTATGAGAAATTAAGAGGGAGGCAGTTTGGAGGTCTATATAAAGAAGACCTCGTTGACACTGGAAGCTGTCCTGCAATGTGGCATCTATCTCAGAAAAAACAAAAACAAAAACAAACAGAGAGAGGGAGAGAGTTTTCTGTCATGGGAAGGTTTCAGGCAGAGATCAAATGGTAACTTTAAAGATGATATAAAGGGATGAGATTTCTGATATTGTAGATAGTGTGGATTAACTCTAGGAGGGAGTGTAAATCTAGACTCCTAAATCCCTAGTAGTTTTAGATCCTTGGAATTAGCTTGTATCAGAACTGGAGTGGTAGTTATTCAGGGTTTATTCACACATGCAAGATGTAAGTTTCTAGCATGTTGACTTTGGCCCAGGAATTTCAAGGGCTTTGGGAAGCTTTCTTCTTCCTTTAAACGTATGCATATTTGTGCAAACAAAGTTCTTCCCCAGGCTGCCTTTTCTCATCCAGTGCAGTAATTCTCAGTCCAAGAACATGTTTTGCCTCATCTCTCAATGTACCCTTACATCATGTTGGTGAGTCCTCACAGATTTTGATTTGTTGTTAATCCTTCACTATTGTCACATTACTTTATAATATCCCATCTGGACTATCACAAATACCTTTCTAACAAGATCTTACTATGCCCTTGCTCTCATTCCCTTAAAATCATCTGCTAACCTGCTAGCAGATACAATTTTTAAAAGACTAAAGGTCTGGCCTATCACTTACAAACTTTTATTACTTGGCTTAAAATAGTAACTTTACATTTGATCCTTTCCCTTTTACATTTAACCAACTATTATTTCTGCTTATGAACAAATTTATGTAGTAAAATATTTATTGATATGTAATTCCAGCATGTGTTTCATACTTCCGTGATTTTATACAAACTATTTTGTCTTTAAGGAACACCCTTGTCTATCTCCTTTATCTGGCCAATATCTACTGAAGAAATATTTCCCTCAATACCCAGTTTTATTCTGCCCAGTTTGATTTAACATACATAAATTCATCAATCTTTATTTAATTAAGGGCTTATTTTCCCCTCTAATGTGAAGTCTTAGGTTATAACTGCTAGCAACCAGAGATATGTCCCTCTTCATGCATCCAAGGGACATTTGGCAATGCTTGGAGGCATTTTTTATTGTTGCTACAAGGAAGTGCTACTGGCATTCAATGGATAGGAGCCAGAGATGCTGCTAAACCTTTTACAATACAGATGATATCTCCCACAACAAATAATTTATTTGGCTTAAGATGTCAGTGGTGAGACTGAGAAAGTCTGCCCTAGAAAAACAAATTAGGCCTAATGGAAGGTGGAAGTGGAGGTGGAAATAGAAATGGAAATGAAAAACTATCCAGAATAAAGGTCATCATTTTCTCAACATGATCTATGGGCTTTTTGATTGAAGGCTTGCTTTTCTATTTTATTTGCTTGCTATTTTGTTCACTTGCTTCATCGTCTCTTTTTGCTGTCTTTTCTCTGACTACTCAGTATATACATTGTCAAAGCTTGAATTTGTATGTTACCTTTCAAGGAGTCTCCAGCTCAACTATTACTCATGTGGCCCTGTTAAATTAATCAGAGCAATATTTCCGATAAAGGCAATAATAAATATTTTTGAGCCAAATTGGAGATTATTCCCCAGTATATATGTCAACAAAGAGTCAAACTCTGTAAAATATTTGAAGAGATTTATTCCGAGCCAAATATGAGTGACCATGGCCTGGGACACAGTGCTCAGAAGGTCCTGAGAACATGTGCCCAAGGTAGTCTGGGTTTAGCTTAGTTTTATACATTTTAGGGAGACATGAGACTTCAATAAAATACATTTAAGAAATACATTGGTTAGGTCCAGAAATCAGGGGTGCTTCCAGGTTTGTAGGTAGATTTAAAATTTTTCTAATTGGCAATTAGAAAGGAGTATCTGAGTTGCAATAAGAGGTTATGGAGATCAAAGTTTTATCATGCAGATGAAGCCTCTGGAGAGTGAACAGATTGTAAATGTTTCTTGTTAGACTTAAGGTCTGTGTTGATGTTAATGCTGGAGAGATGTAATGAGGCATGTCTCACGCCCACTTCCCTTCATGGCCTGAACCAGCCTTTCAGGTTACATTTTAGAGTGCCTTGGATCAGGAGAAAGTCCATTCAAATGGTTGAAGGGACTTAAACTTTTATTTTTTATTTACATTTGGATGGTATGTTGTTCAAGAAGTGGACATATATCAAATAGGTAGCATATAATAAACGTGTTCTATATTGTGTGTCCTATGTGGTAAATTAAAGTGATTGGGGAGTAATGTCCATCAGAATCTTAACAAGCTCACTGACGAAAACAGTTGGTATATTTTTATATCACCCAGCCTCACGTAATTACACTCTGATACATATATCTTGTAATCCTTATTTATTGAATTATATTTATAAAATCTCGACCAGACTTGGTGGCTCCTGCCTGTAATCCCAGCACTTTGGGAGGCTGAGGTGGGCGGATCACGAGGTCAGGAGATTGAGACCATCCCGGCTAACATGGTGAAACCCCGTCTCTATTAAAAATACAAAAAATTAGCCAGGCATGGTGACGGGTGCCTGTAGTCCCAGCTACTCAGGAGGGGAGGCTGAGGCAGGAGAATGGCGTGAACCTGGGAGGCGGAGCTTGCAGTGAGCCGAGATCGCGCCACTGCGCTCCAGCCTGGGCCACAATCTTAAAAATGAGTTAAAAAAAAAAAAAAAAACAACAAAATCTCAGAGGACACAAATTTGCATATCTTGTTCTTTCTGGGTAAATACGGCATAAAATTTTGATCCAAGTATATTTACTTATAACAAGAAGTTCTAGACTTTCATTAATATAATCAACTATATTAATATTAATATATTAATATCAACTATATTAACATTAATATATTAATATAATCAATGCTAATTTCACAAATTAAGAATGGTAAAACAGTGTAAAATGTTTAAAGATTTTAACTGAGTGATATTTAACACATTTAATAAATGGTACATGTTACTTTTTGAAGTCCAAACATTCAGCAAAATGTAGATAATTAATAAATATGGAATAAATAAATTTATCTTTGTTTCTCAATTGCTTCAAACAATATTTGGATCATAGTGGATACTTAATAAATCTTTGTTAATTAAAATCATTAAATAATAAACCTCTAATTTATTTCTTGGATAAGTTTTATGGAAAGAAAGAAAGAGATGTTTCTGCAGTTGCTGGAGATAGCTTATATGTGCTCTTTCACTTCCCAGAAACAATCTAAGTATATCAGGGGAAAAAGAAAAAATTAAACAAATAGACAATTGAATGGTGATGAGGCTGGCAGGTTGGTGAGATTTTTCCTTGTTGGCCCCCCACTACTATCTTTATCTATTTTGCAGTCTACTTAAATTATTTCAGAGAGTGAGTTTTGCAATTACTAAAAGAAAATACAGGTAATATGTAAATTATTTAATATTTCACATATTTTGTGATGCAAATATTTTCTTGAAGCAGAGATTAATTCGGACAATAAAAAGCCGTTGAGCTTTGGATGATGAGAAGGCAAAGCCACTCTACACTGACACTTGTCCCCTGGTAACAGAGATAGAAGGCTCTGGAAGCCTAGAGTGTTACATGTTGGAGTTACCAGTGAAGGGCAGAGACAGAAAAAGAGTATTGAAATAGTCCTATGCAAAACAGTGTGCCAAAGAAAATCTTCACCTTTACATAAATAATTGTATTTGAGTAGATAGAAGATGTATAGATATATAAAGCTTTATGTAAAGAAAAAAATTATAACATTTCTTAGAGAGTTTCATGTAATTTCAAGTTGTTAAGAAGAGATGATGGTTCAGGCTTAGGGAGGTAACAATGCCTATTTCTAGGTAATGAAAATTAGAGGGTATATGTTGGCACTTGATATTAATACAAGAGGTGTGCACATGGCAGAGCATAGTAGGTGAGAAGAAGCTTTGATAGGAATTGCTGAAGAAAAGACCCATGAATTCAAATATAAGGAATTAATTTTGTTAGAGAATGCACAGGACAAGGTATAAGATATATGATTGGGTTTTGAGAAGACACTGAAAATTTGAAAAATTAGATTGAAAGAATTTTGAGCCTATATGAGAAGAATCAGACTACAAAAAAACTAACCTGGAAAAAAAAAAAAAAGCCAGTGGATTTCAAAACTAAAGAACGTTTCAGTCAAACTTATCTTCTGATTATGACCAGAATGGTCTACAGCACTGTGGATCCTTTCTTTTTTTTTTTTTTTTTTTTTGGCAGTCTCGCTCTGTTGTCCAGGCTGGAGTGCAGTGGTGTGATCTTGGCTCACTGCAGGCTCCTTCTCCCGGGTTCATGCCATTCTCCTGCCTCAGCCTCCCGAGTAGCTGGGACTACAGGCACCCGCCACCATGCTGGCTAATTTTTTGTATTTTTAGTAGAGATGGGGTTTCACCGTGTTAGCCAGGATGGTCTCGATCTCCTGACCTCGTGATCCACCCGCCTCAGCCTCCCAAAGTGCTGGGATTATAGGTGTGAGCCACTGTGCCCGGCCTGTGGATCCTTTCTTTATGGCTAATGTAGATGAAATCTAGTTTTAAAGTTCTTTGCTCTGCATTAAATAATATCTTTTTTTACAATTTCAATTGGTAAGTCACAGAAAAAGCACACAATGCTGAGTAACAAACATAAAATATTGTTGATCCAATAGTCATGAACCAGAAAAAAGCCATCTAATCCATTTAATTTTGCCCACTGAAAATGATTAAGACATGGAGAAACAGAACCTGATGTTTGTCTTTCAGTGACTTTGGTAAAGGAGACAGAAAATTAGAGAAGATTAGTTAGAATAGAAAATATAACATGATACACTCCTAAAATAACTGAAGTATATTTTCCTAAAATAGATTAACATATTTTTACTTTTTAATCCATCAAGGTTCAACAGAGAATAGAAGATGAAACAGCAAATCTACTACTTGATTCTGCTGAACAAATCATGCCGACATTCAATGGCTCAGTCTTCATGGCCTCTGCATTTATACTAATTGGGATTCCTGGTCTGGAGTCAGTGCAGTGTTGGATTGGGAGTCCTTTCTCTGCCATGTATCTTATTGGTGTGATTGGAAATTCCCTAATTTTAGTTATAATCAAATATGAAAACAGCTTCCATATACCCATGTACATTTTTTTGGCCATGTTGGCAGCCACAGACATTGCACTTAACACCTGCATTCTTCCCAGAATGTTAGGCATCTTCTGGTTTCATTTGTCAGAGATTTCTTTTGATGCCTCTCTTTTGCAAATGTGGCTTATTGACTCATTCCAGGCAATTGAATCAGGTTTCCTTCTGGCAATGGCCCTGGATCGCTATGTGGCCATCTGTATCCCCTTGAGACATACCACCATCTTTTCCCAGCAGTTCTTAACTCATATTTGACTTGAAGTGACACTCAGGGCTGCCATTCTTATAATACCTTCCTTAGGGCTCATCAAATGCTGTCTTAAACACTATCGAACTACAGTCGTCTCTCACTCTTACTGTGAGCACATGGCCATTGTGAAGCTGGCTACTGAAGATACCGAGTCAACAAGATATATGGCCTATTTGTTGCCTTCGCAATCCTAGGGTTTGACATAATCTTTATCACCTTGTCCTATGTCCAAATTTTTATCACTGTCTTTCAACTGCCCCAGAAGGAGGCACGATTCAAGGCCTTTAATACATGCATTGCCCACATTTGTGTCTTCCTACAGTTCTACCTTCTTGCCTTCTTCTCTTTCTTCACACACAGGTTTGGTTCACACATACCAGCATATGTTCATATTCTCTTGTCAAATCTTTACCTGTTAGTCCCACCTTTTCTCAACCCTATTGTCTATGGAGTGAAGACCAAGCATATTCGTGACCACGTTCTGAAAGTGTTTTTCTTCAAATAAGTAACTTGATCATTAGTGACTCCTATAGAGATTTAGGGTTGGTTCTAAGTAAAAACCTAAATGTAATGAAAGTCACAGATCAATATTCTCAAACTACTAGCTCAACACATACCTGTAATTCTAGCTGTGCCTCACTTTTTAGTATTCGCTTTGAATCTATATTTTGATAAATTTGGAATCATTTATCTGTGTCTTATCTACTTTATCTGAAATACTTATCAATATAAAAATAATATGAAATCAGTAATACCAATATCTACAACATAAAACTTATGTAATGCAACCGATGACTATGAACACCAAGGAATTTACACAAGAGAGAATGCAAAAAAAATTGAAATATATTAAACATATTCAAAAATATCATTTTTAGGAAAATAAAATCAGTGATCTGGGCTTACATATCAAATATCCTTCTAGAACCACACAATTTTATTGATTTTTTACCTAACTTGAGTTTTACTCAAATTTGGAAGTT
Organism: Hylobates moloch; assembly: GCF_009828535.3. Taxonomy (NCBI): domain Eukaryota; kingdom Metazoa; phylum Chordata; class Mammalia; order Primates; family Hylobatidae; genus Hylobates; species Hylobates moloch. The sequence goes on from NW_026652286.1 coordinate 42,693,128, forward strand.
TAAGTTCTTTTTAATTATTATTATTATTATTATACTTTAAGTTTTAGGGTACATGTGCACAATGTGCAGGTTTGTTACATATGTATCCATGTGCCATGTTGGTGTGCTGCACCCATTAACTCGTCATTTAGCATTACGTATATCTCCTAATGCTGTCCCTCTCCCTTCCCCCCACTCCACAACAGTCCCCAGAGTGTGATGTTCCCCTTCCTGTGTCCATGTGTTCTCATTGTTCAATTCCCACCTATGAGTGAGAACATGCGGTGTTTGGTTTTTTGTCCTTGCCATAGTTTGCTGAGATTGATGGTTTCCAGCTTCATCCATGTCCCTACAAAGGACATGAACTCATCAATTTTTGTGGCTGCATAGTATTTCATGGTGTATATGTGCCACATTTTCTTAATCCAGTCTATCATTGATGGACATTTGGGTTGGTTCCAAGTCTTTGCTATTGTGAATAGTGCCGCAATAAACATACATGTGCATGTGTCTTTATAGCAGCATGATTTATAATCCTTTGGGTATATACCCAGTAATGGGATGGCTGGGTCAAATGGTATTTCTAGTTCTAGATCCCTGAGGAATCTCCATACTGACTTCTACAATGGTTGAACTAGTTTACAGTCCCACCAACAGTGTAAAAGTGTTCCTATTTCTCCACATCCTCTCCAGCACCTGTTGTTTCCTGACTTTTTAATGATCACCATTCTAACTGGTGTGAGATGGTATCTCATTGTGGTTTTGATTTGCATTTCTCTGATGGCCAGTGATGATGAGCATTTTTTCATGTGTCTTTTGGCTGCATAAATGTCTTCTTTTGAGAAGTGTCTGTTCATATCCTTTGCCCACTTTTTGATGGGGTTGTTTGTTTTTTTCTTGTAAATTTGTTTGAGTTCATTGTAGATTTTGGATATTAGCCCTTTGTCAGATGAGTAGGTTGCAAAAATTTTCTCCCATTCTGTAGGTTGCCTGTTCACTCTGATGGTGGTTTCTTTTGCTGTGCAGAAGCTCTTTAGTTTAATGAGATCCCATTTGTCAATTTTGGCTTTTGTTGCCATTGCTTTTGGTGTTTTAGACATGAAGTCCTTGCCCATGCCTATGTCCTGAATGGTATTGCCTAGGTTTTCTTCTAGGGTTTTTATGGTTTTAGGTCTAACATGTAAGTCTTTAATCCATCTTGAATTAATTTTTGTATAAGGTGTAAGGATCCAGTTTCAGCTTTCTACATATGGCTAGCCAGTTTTCCCAGCACCATTTATTAAATAGGGAATCCTTTCCCCATTTCTTCTTTTTGTCAGGTTTGTCAAAGATCAGATAGTTTTAGATATGCAGCATTATTTCTGAGGGCTCTGTTCTGTTCCATTAGTCTATATCTCTGTTTTGGTACCAGTATCATGCTGTTTTGGTTACCGTAGCCTTGTAGTATAGTTTGAAGTAAGGTAGCATGATGCCTCCAGCTTTGTTCTTTTGGCTTAGGATTGACTTGGCAATGCGGGCTCTTTTTTGGTTCCATATGAACTTGAAAGTAGTTTTTTCCAATTCTGTGAAGAAAGTCCTTGGTAGCTTGACGGGGATGGCATTGAATCTATAAATTACCTTGGGCAGTATGTCCATTTTCACGATATTGATTCTTTCTACCCATGAGCATGGAATGTTCTTCCATTTGTTTGTATCCTTTTTTATTTCATTGAGCAGTGGTTTGTAGTTCTCCTTGAAGAGGTCCTTCACATCCCTTGTAAGTTGGATTCCTAGGTATGTTATTCTCTTTGAAGCAATTGTGAATGGGAGTTCACTCATGATTTGGCTCTCTGTTTGTCTGTTATTGGTGTATAAGAATGCTTGTGATTTTTGTACACTGATTTTGTATCCTGAGACTTTGCTGAAGTTGTTTATCAGCTTAAGGAGATTTTGGGCTGAGATGATGGGGTTTTCTAGATATACAATCATGTCATCTGCAAACAGGGACAATTTGACTTCCTCTTTTCCTAATTGAATACCCTTTATTCCCTTCTCTTGCCTGATTGTCCTGGCCAGAACTTCCAACACTATGTTGAATAGGAGTGGTGAGAGAGGGCATCCCTGTCTTATGCCAGTTTTCAAAGGGAACGCTTCCAGTTTTTGTCCATTCGGTATGATATTGGCTGTGGATTTGTCATAGATAGCTCTTATTATTTTGAGATACGTCCCATCAACACCTAATTTATTGAGAGTTTTTAGCATGAAGCGTTGTTGAATTTTGTCAGAGGCCTTTTCTACATCTATTGAGATAATCATGTGGCTTTTGTCTTTGGTTCTGTTTATATGCTGGATTACATTTATTGATTTGTGTATGTTGAACCAGCCTTGCATCCCAGGGATGAAGCCCACTTGATCATGGTGGATAAGCTTTTTGATGTGCTGCTGGATTCGGTTTGCCAGTATTTTATTGAGGATTTTTGTATGGATGTTCATCAAGGATATTGGTCTAAAATTCTCTTTTTTTGTTGTGTCTCTGCCAGGCTTTGGTATCAGGATGATGCTGGCCTCATAAAATGAGTTAGGGAGGATTCCCTATTTTTCTGTTGATTGGAATAGTTTCAGAAGGAATGGTACCAGCTCCTCCTTGTACCTCTGGTAGAATTCGGGTGTGAATCCATCTGGTCCTGTACTTTTTTTGGTTGGTAAGCTTTAATTGTTGCCTCAATTTCAGAGCCTGTTATTGAGATGGGGTTTCACCGTGTTAGCCAGGATGGTGTCAACCTCCTGACCTCGTGATCCGCCCACCTTGGCCTCCCAAAGTGCTGGGATTACAGGAGTGAGCCACTGCGTAAAAACTAGTGAGCCACTAGTACAAACTCCAGTGGCTAAGAAGACCTGGTTGATACAGAAGTCAGAAAACAGCAAAAAGGGTAGAGCAGCTCATTTAGAATATCCAACTCACACAGTGTGGCTCATCATTTCACAATTCCATGTCTTTGTTTCTTATTGAAACTATGAGACTAGTTTCCTCAAAAAGGTATTGAGAGGAAGCCAAGGACCAGAAAGAAATAACCGCTAGAAGGAGCTGCACAGTTCTAGGTATATTTGATGCTAATTTTTTTACTTTAATTTCCACTAGGTGCAATCACCAGTACTGCCTCAATTTACTTCAGGATTTTGGAGGGCACCCACCTCCCCCTTGTCTCCTCACACAATGACCCTGGGATCCCTGGGAAACAGCAGCAGCAGCATTTCTGCTACCTTCCTGCTGAGTGGCATTCCTGGGCTGGAGCACACGCACATCTGGATCTCCATCCCACTGTGCTTCATGTACCTGGTTTCCATCCTGGGCAACTGCACAATTCTTTTTATCATTAAAACAGAGCGCTCACTTCATGAACCTATGTATCTCTTCCTGTCCATGCTGGCTGTGATTGACCTGGGTCTGTCCCTTTGCACTCTCCCTACAGTCCTGGGCATCTTTTGGGTTGGGGCACGAGAAATTAGCCATGATGCCTGCTTTGCTCAGCTCTTTTTCATTCACTGCTTCTCCTTCCTTGAGTCCTCTGTGCTACTGTCTATGGCCTTTGACCGCTTTGTGGCTATCTGCCGCCCCTTGCACTATGCTTCCATTCTCACCAACACAGTCATTGGCAGGATTGGCATGGTCTCTCTGGGTCGTAGTGTAGCACTCATTTTTCCATTGCCTTTTATGCTCAAAAGATTCCCCTATTGTGGCTCCCCAGTTCTCTCACATTCTTATTGTCTCCACCAAGAAGTGATGAAATTGGCCTGTGCCGACATGAAGGCCAACAGCATCTATGGCATGTTTGTCATCGTCTCTACAGTGGGTATAGACTCACTGCTCATCCTCTTCTCTTATGCTCTGATCCTGCGCACCGTACTGTCCATCGCCTCCAGGGCTGAGAGATTCAAGGCTCTTAACACCTGTGTTTCCCACATCTGTGCTGTGCTGCTCTTCTACACTCCCATGATTGGCCTCTCTGTCATCCATCGCTTTGGAAAGCAGGCACCCCACCTGGTCCAGGTGGTCATGGGTTTCATGTATCTTCTCTTTCCTCCTGTGATGAATCCCATTGTCTACAGTGTGAAGACCAAACAGATCCGGGATCGAGTGACGCATGCCTTTTGTTACTAACTGTGTCTAGTGTTAGAGCCACTGTCTCCTGAAATGTGCCCTTGTTTGCCTATCCTTTATAATTTCTAACATGCATAAAATAAAGGAGACATTTACTTACTCAACACATATGTACAGGGATGAGTCACAGTCCTTACAGAACCCTCACTCTGTTGTGGCAAGGGCAGGGGGTATAAAATGTAATATGATGTGGTAAATTATATTTTCTAAAAATAGTGACAGGAATAATTCTAATCCCACATTGTCTTCCAGGAACTTGCTACTCCTCATAAAGAGCTAGGGTCTATTTCTTCTCCTCTGGAAACTGGATAGAATTTGTAAATGCCTCATGAATTGAATATTGTGGAAATAGCACATGTATCTTCTCTCCCTCTCTCTCTCTCTTCCACCTCCATTCCACCACTATTTCTGTCTGTTTCACTCAACACTTGTTTTTGAAACCCAGCCCCTATACTAAGAGGAAGCCCAGACGATGTGGAGAGGGCCCATGTAGGTGTTCCATCCAATAGGTTCAGCAAAGGTCTCACTCAGCTAAGGCTGAGAGCTTAGCGGAGTCAGTGTTAACCACCAGTGAGTGGAGAATCCTCAGATTATTCCATTCCGCAACCTTCCAGCCTCTCCAACTGGCATCTGGTAAAGCAATCAGTTGTTCTCTGACTCAGCCAAAATTGCAGGTTTGTAAACAAAATAAATATTTTTAAGACACTAAATTTTGGGAAGATTCATTATACAATCACATGTTAATTGTATTCTTCAAAGTAAAAAGAAGTTGGTTTGGGAGTTATCCTCCCCTAGCTGGGGGAAGGAAGCATCAGAAGTTTTCCCTGAGTTGACACAGTAATAGCCTTAAGGGAAATGTAGGCATTAGGCTGTCAAAAACTTTAAGAGGAAGGAGACAAAAATATGTTCCAGTCCGAAGGAACAGCATGTGCAAAGCTGAAGCAGAAGTGAGAGACAGGACAGTGTATTCTGAGAATTATCTGAAGTATTGTTTTTGTTGCCATTTTTATTCTCTAGAATGTCAGGAAGGTTTAAGAAAAATGGGGTGAAGTGGAAACAGATTGAGGTACTGACTGTATCAGAAAGAGATTATAAGCCAAGGAACCAAGGATAGTTTGTTATGCCATTTTATGTGTTGTATTGTTATTGTACCCCCAAGACATTCTAGATAAAAGTTATATTTTGAGTAATACATGTCAATATAGTATTTGCAATTTGGGCTTGGAGGTAACTGTGAGGAAAGCAAGCTTGAATATGATATTGCCAAGGGGAGCTTTGAACACCTAGAGAGAAGCATGAGAATGTCATGTTCCTGCATGGTTTTAGTGCAGATCAAGAAAGGGTGTGGCTGAACACAGTGTCTTCTACTATGAAGTGTATGTGGAGTCAGTTCTCACCTGAGGTTGGTCTCTTCCAAGGCAATCTAGTACACCTGACATTTAACATTGGATATGCCTGTCCATGCTCCCAACACCAGTGTCCCATCCTGTTTGGCATGAGAACACTGTTTCTGCAATGATATCATCAACCCCAAAATAATCAAAAGGATCAGAACCCAGTTTGAAAGAGCTTATTTAGCCACAGAGTTGAGAATGACCATTTGAGTAACACAGACCCCAAAGGAATGGGGTCATTGCTCTGAAGCTGAAAAGTTAAGGATTTGCTTATGCACATGGAAAGCAAATAAATTTAAGAGGACTACAACATTTTCCATACTAAGGCTGACTTGTGAGTTATAGTAATTTGAATAGTTACAGCTTTTTTTTTTCTTTTCCAATTTGAAAGAGTATATTTAACATTCCAGGCTAGACAACGTGATAGTCCTGAGGTTTTTGTGTAAGAGAAGTAAGACATAAGTTAATCTATAATGAAGATCAACAGTGGAGTGGGAAAAGGTCTTCTCTAGCATCCTATAGTTTTTTACAACATTTTAAAAAACAATATAATTAAAGAAAAGGAAAATTACAATAAGAGAAACAAAGATTACAGCTGCCTAGGTTGTAGCTGCCTGTTACGTAACTCAGATCCCATAATCACATTCTTTTAAGGCTCAGTATTCCAACATCTTTCATTTTGAATTTCTTATTTTTACAATGTGTATATGTGAATTGTGTGTATTAACATGCAAAAGGCCTATGATTAGTTGTACACAGCAAATTGAATAAAATATGTCTGTGAGTGTCATGAGTGGTGTCTGTCTTTTATGTTTGTATATACAGAAAACTTCAGAAAAAAAAATTAAACCACTGAAAATTTTGAGGCATGTATACAGCTTCACAGCTGGATTCTCTCTGTGATGTGTACTTGTAATTTCAGTCCTCATAAAGGAGTTATGTTCTCTTATGTCTGATGATAAATTAAAAGTTATTCTGATATAGTAGCAAGTATACTAAACTTGGGGTCAGGTATAGAAAGTTCTACTTCCTCACTGTGTGACTTGGACAAATTATTTTATTTATCTGAGATCAATTTTATTTTAAAAAGAACAAAAAATGTGTACCCCACAAGGCTGTCTATGCAATTTAGATATATATGTAAAACTTTCTAATATAATTCTTAGCATGTTCTTTTATTCACAATAAACTTTAGTTACTTTAATTCCTAACATAAAACATAAACATAATAACACAGACAAAAAAGCGCAATGAAGAATTTGTGTTAAATAAATGAGAGATCCCAGAAACCACCCTGAGGGGAAGGAGGGCCACAGGTGGCTTTCTAGAGGGGTTGCCTTAGTTAAGGCTTAAAGTGCTTATAAGCAGAAGTTAGTTGGGAAAAAAAAGTTGTTGAGTGTTCTCCTCTCTCTAAGCATATATTATAGGAATATAGTGGGCAAAAGGATAACAAAACCTGTTCTCTTGACTTACGTTTTGGTGGTAGAGACAGACAACAGCACAGTAAATGATTAACTGTTTCATACATTGCTAAGTACTTTGAAGGAAACATAGTGGGGTAATGGGTTGACAGCGATTGAATGGGTGAGCAGGGAAGGCATCTATAAAGAGGGGCTTTTCTGAACAAAATTATGAACAATATGATGGAGTTAGATATTTGAAAAATAAAAATTGAGGGGAGAACATTGCAGAATGCCAGAACAAGTATAGCAGTCCTGAGGTAGAAATGAACCTGAGTGTTCCAGGAACAGCAAGAGGACCAGTGTGACTGGAGCAAAGTAAGCTGGAAGCTGCATTAATTGGTGAACTGAAGATGGTTGAGAGAGAGGGGTGCTGGACAAGGCTGACATGTATGCATTTATTCACTATTCAATACTCACTGATCAATTTCTGTAAAAATTAATAGGAATAAATTGATGAACAAGACACATTTCCCACCCTCAAGGATTTGTCTAGTGGGGGTGTCTCGCACATTTTACAACTTCGGATGATCTACTAACTGATTCCTGAAAGTCAGCCAGAAGGTATCTAGGTGAAATTAAGGAAAAATAGCATCCTAAGCAAAGCAAATATTCTGAGAAAAAGCTGAGAGATAACAAAGTTCATTATTTGCTGAAATCATTGTTTGCCATTTCTTGATGACAAAGACCATTATAAATAATTCTTGTCAAGAATATTCAGGTGGTAAACTGAGAGAAGGAGGGTGTCTTAAAGTGCAGGGCGTAATACACAGAGAGCAGAATTTGCAGTGACTGTAGGTTTCATATTTATCCAACCAATATCTATTGAGTACCTCTGGCCTTTAGCAGAGAAGACAGCTACGTTTCAGCAGACACTACAGTTTTTACTTTAGGCCTGGCATGATTGTAGCAGGAGGAAAGGAACTACCCGAAGGCGTGATTATATATTCCAATTGGATATGATTGACATATAATTTTAGGACTCTGTCCTCAGGGAATGCTCAAGATTTTGAGCTTAGAAAATGAGCAGTTTTTTTTTATTCCATGATGGTCACTCATGTATTTACAAATTGACCAATAGATATTTATTGGGACCTTCTTTGTCCAAATATGTGCCAAGTACTAGAGGCACAGAAAAACTAAGATGTGCAAACATATGTATCCTACGGAGTTTACAATTTGGCAGAGATGTAAGCAATCTTTAAACGATTAAAGGCTCATGTTTATTTTAAATTATGGTGTTAATACCAGTGTATAAGAAAGGGAATAAAATTGAGGTAGAAATTTGTCATACTTGGAGCAAAAAGCTGTTAGCAAAGCTGAATACAGTACATCTAGCAATGTCCTGCTAAAGAAATAAATAGATAAAGAGAAGTTGAGGAAATATATTTGTGGTAGGCAGAGTGCACGCTCTCCTAATGATTTCAACATTATAACCCCTGAAACTTGTAAATATATTACTTTACATGGAAAATGATGCTTTGCAGGCTGATTAACATTCAAAACCTCAACATAGGCAGAATATCAAAGATTATCCAGGGGAACCCAATCTAATTATATGAATCCTTAAAAGTAGAGACTCCTTACTGACCATGGTCAGAGATGCGACTACAGAATAAAGTCACAGGAAGATGCAATGTTCCTGGCTTTGAATATGAAGGAGGGGATGTATGAAGCAAGAATTGTGGGTTACCTCTAGAAGCCAGAAAATGTACGAAAACAGATTTTCCTCTGTGTCTCCAGAAAGGAATGTAGGCTTGCTAACACCTTGATTTTAGCTCAATGAAACTCATGTCAGAACTCCAGCTTACAGAATTATAAAACAATACATTTGTATTGTTTTAAGCCACTAAGTTTTTAATAATTTGTTATGCAGAAATAGAAAATGAATGCCGTATTTCTGACCAAAAAAATACACCAAAAGCAGAGATTTGGATATAAGTAACATGATGTCTTTATGTTACTCTGTTGAAGTGTAAGACAGAGAATGTTGACAAAGAATGCAGTAGAGAAAAGCAGGTACTGAATGATGGAAAAGGCCTGTGCATATACAGAGCCTTGCCATTATCTTGTAAGTTACTGCACAGCTACTGAAGCATTTTAGCTGTGGTTAAATTTACATTTTAGAGAGATCTTTCAAATAGCTATGACCAGAGAATCCAGAGGAAGTTTTAAATGTGAACTAAAATAACAGCAGTGGAAAATCATGGATAAAGAAGCATATTAGACTTTAGCAAGGGAGGACCTTCACAGTTTGATAACCAAACTTTGTTTAAAATATGTATTTACTTCCATGTCTATTTCCAAGGATCATTGTCTAAGAGGGCCACGGCTACTTTCCTAGTCGTGACAGATAAGCAGCATCTCAGTTTCCTTTTTCTAATTCTCTGTAGTTGCCTGTTTTTGAATATTCAGTCACCTATGCCAAATCCTCAAGACAAAATTCAAACCCATCATTCAAGTCCCCAGTTCCTTTGAAAAGCTTTTCTGTTTACAGCACTCTTACCTTAGAACCCCGGAGAGATTGCCATGTCAATCTTGTTTGCCCCCCTTCAAAATGTATTTTCAACTGTCTACTCAATCTTTTGATTTTTCCATCAAATATTTCCTCTGTACATGAGAAAAAAAGTTTAAAATATAAATTTTAGTGAAAAATATTGTGGTACTAAATGTCGTGTCCTGCAGGAATCAATTTTTAAGAACATATTAGAGGGGCTGATTTTTTTTTTAAGGCGCAGGGAAAGACTAAATCACAGAAAAAAAACTGAACAGCAAAATCGTAGGGGAGTTAAAATTATCTTTTAGTCACTTAGTTAAATTTGGGATTTTCCATAAATTACGTGTTGGTTTTATAACAGAAAAATAACAACAGCAGCTAAATGATCTTGTTCTCTCCCTGCCTATTCTGAGTCATCACTTCACAGCAGGATTATTGTGCTTTCTCCTGTTAATCTTCCTTCCTCATCTCTCCCAAATTCAACCCATCTTGCTCATGTTTACATGCACGCTCGTCTTAAAATGAAATTTATCATGTAGAGACGAAATTGGCATTCCAACACCTCCTGAATTTAGACTTTTCAAAGCTTTTTTTAGGTGCTCCAAAATCTGGTCGACTTATTTTATCCAAAATATCATTTGCTATCTGTTAAATTACACTTTCTATTGTAATCAGATCAGCATCCTTCATAGCTATTTTACCTTTCCTTGATAGTATGAGATTAGACTTTGTATATCATCCGTATTTTTAATAGATACTAATTGAATGATAATCTCAATCTGCCCAAACTGTATTCATTCTTTATGGGTTGACTCAAATCCAGCTGCTCCATCACAGAAGTGTTTTCCTTTAACTTCCCTTAAAATGTTAATTAAACCTCTATATCTTATATATCTCTTGATTATTTTTTCTATCCTGTTCAGTTATATTCTCAACTTTATTATAAATTCTGCACTACATAGCTTTTCACTTCCATCATCCAGTCCTTCATTAGTGACTTCTATGGCATTAAGCACATAGCAAATGACAGTAAATGTCTACTGGTTGATAATTTATTACCTAATTGTTCAATTTCCTATCTCCCACATACATTAAACAACTTCCCCAAGATCTTCTCCCGGATTTGTCGAGTCTTTACACCGTACACAATGGGGTTCATAAGGGGTGGCACCAACAAGAACATATCTGCAATAAGGATCACAACAAGAGGGCTTTTGTGCTTGGCAAAGTGATGCATGGCAGCCAGGGTGATGATGGGCACATAGAAGGTGAGCACAGCACAGATGTGGGAGACACAGGTATTCAGGGCCTTAAGCCTCTCTGCCAAAGATGCAATGCTGAGTATAGTCTTCAAGATCAGCATATAAGACAAAACAATCAGTGCCAAGTCCAGCATAGTACAGAGAGCAACGAAGAAGCCATAGATGACATTGGTCTTGTTGTCAGAGCAGGCCAGCTTCATGGTATCCTGATGAAGACAGTGTGAATGAGAAAGAAGATTCTTTTGACAATATTTTAATCTCACTAGGGTGAAGGGAAATGGAAGCACTAAGAGAATGCTCCTAATGGCTAAAATAAGTCCCATCTTAGCAACCCTGTTGCTAGTGAGGATAGAACTGTATCTTAAGGGATTGTGAATGGCAAGAAAGCGGTCCAAAGACATAATTAGAAGTACTGAGGATTCCATGACAGTGAATCCATGAATGAAGAATTCTTGAGCAAAGCAGGCATTAGGTGAAATGCCCATGGCATTGAACAACAAGATCCTCAACATGGTAGGAAGGGAGGAGAGGGACAGGCCCATGTCAGAGACAGCCAACAAGGCAAGGAAATAATACATGGGCTCATGAAGTGAGGGCTCTGTGTTTATGATAAGGAGAATGGTGCAGTTGCCCATGATGGCAACCAGGTACATGAGGCAAATGGGGATGGAGAACCAAATGTGGGCATGTTCCAGTCCTGGGATCCCAATCAGAAGGAAAAGCTTGACTTTGGAGTTATTGAGAACAGACATAATGAGGGAGATATGAGCTCGTTAGCCGGATCTGAAACCACATAAATGAAAAGCAGTCATGCTTTTGGTTAAAACTCAGCTTTGTGGGGATAAGGGGTTCATTCCTGTACTATACTCAAAAGCACATTTGGCTGCTAATCAACTGCACTCTTCAAAATTTATCAGAAGTCCTTAAACAAGTTCATATTATCCAGCATGGTAAATTCACTTCTAACAACTTGTCCTAAGTTGGTGACTTTTTAGGATTTTTTTTTTTTTTTTTTTACAGGGAGTTTTGCTCTTGTCGCCCAGGCTGGAGTGCAATGGTGCGATCCCAGCTTGCTGCAACCTCCGCCTCCTGGGTTCAAGTGATTCTCCTGCCTCAGCCTCCCAAGTAGCTGGGATTACAGTGTGCACCACCACCACCACACCTCGCTAATTTTTGTATTCTTGGTAGAGATGGGTTTTCACCATGTTGGCCAGGCTGGTCTTGAACTCCTGACCTCAGGTGATCCATGTGCCTTGGCCTCCCAAAGTGCTGGGATTACAGGTGTGAGCCACTGCACCTGGCCCTACTTTTTTTTTTTTTTTTTTTTTTTTTTGAGATGGAGTCTCGCTCTGTCGCCCGGGCTGGAGTGCAGTGGCACAATCTCGGCTCACTGCAAGCTCCGCCTCCCGGGTTCATGCCATTCTCCTGCCTCAGCCTCTCTGAGTAGCTGGGACTACAGGCGCCCGCCACCACGCCCGGCTAATTTTTTTGTATTTTTAGTAGAGACGGGGTTTCACCGTGGTCTCGATCTCCCGACCTCGTGATCCGCCCGCCTCGGCCCCCCAAAGTGCTGGGATTACAAGCGTGAGCCACCGCGCCCGGCCCTGGCCCTACTTTTTAAGATGTTTAGCCAAATATATAAAACATATCAAAATGGAGCTGCTTTGAATCAGTAAAAAGATGCTTAGAATCTTTTCCACTCCTTTTTCCATACAGTCTTCAGCAGTACCCACGTTGGCTTTAAAATAAAATCTCTGAGCTTTATGTAGAAAGTTTGAAAGAAATAGTCTAAGAAAATAATCAGAAACCACTGCAAATATTTGGAAAACATTAAATCATTAGATGCTATAAAGTAAATATATTTATAGACTAATTTACCTCTTATGAGGTAGGTACTTATGCACATTTTATACATGAGTAAATATACATATTACATCAAGTGTTATATAAAAATAAACAATGATTTCTGTTCAAACTCATTTGCACTTTCATTTGATTTTAAGTTATTTAACTTATTTGGGTGTTATTTTAAATCTGTAAAATGAATACAATCTTGGTAGGTTTTGATATTTATAGATATTTATGAAGTTCCAAACAGAGATCTAGGTTCATAAACCACAGACAAGTATCTGTAAATATTAGCATTGATTACACAGTAGTTTCCAATAGAGCATGTTGGAGAAATGGAGCAGTGGATAAATACTTTGGAGTTATATATTCTTATTTCTTCATGTACATATTCATGTATTAAATGTGACACTTCCTCGCTTAAACACTTATGGTTCACACTTCGGGCTATCATTTTATTTCAAGAAACAATTTGAAGCTGTACAGTAGTATCGTGTTCATGTTAATCTTATCCATCTTGATTGGATTATTTTATCTCATATCTCTGTATTTAATTAGTCATAGAAATTAGTCAAATAAATGCTAAATGAAAAAAATCCAAACCACCCAATTTCTGTTTGAAATGAAGCATTAAAATTTGCCTACATAATAAACTGAACCTGATTTTATTTTAGAGTCTCTTTTAAAAAGCATACAAGTTTACTTTCAGAAGTAAAATATGCAATCTTGCAACTTATCATCAAGTTTTTGGCCTTCAAGATAAACAGGTCAAAATTGGTAAAACTATCAGAGAAACACAAGCCTCTAAGATAATCATCATAAACTCCCCCTATATTTAATAAGCTTCCTTAGTAAATGCATGAATTAAAATTATGAAATTAATAATTTTGATTAAAAATAACAAAAATACAAAAGATGAAGGTAGAGCCAATGGAAGGCTAGAGAGAAGAAGACAAGCTATCCTCGCTCCAGAATTTTTTAAACTTCAACTTGCAAGAGAAAAAAGTCATCAACCTTCGGTGGAAAACATAGGGGACACTGGAAATTGATTGAGCTCCTTTATATGGAAGCTTAACTGTGAATTCTTATTGTATTTTGTGATTTTTTAGAGGATAATAAAAAAAATATAGTAAATAACAAACAGTCTTGGGCCAATATATTTTACTTTTGCTAGGTACTATTTACTAAGAGACATTTTGGCAACTTGTGAATAGCTCTGCATCTTCCACATAGAAAAAGGCCTTGAACAGTTTGAGCATGACTCATTAATCTCCCACCATGGTAGTGAACCTAATGCAAAACCCAGGGTAAGTATATTGTGGAGATGGTAGCAGATTGTGAGATGTCATTGAAAGCATTCTCCTGTTACTTGTTGGACTGTGTTTTCTCAGCAAATTCAATTCTGATCCCTCCCCGGTAGTCATAAGATAAGTTCTCACCTCTAAAAGCACTTAACTCTTATTCCTTTTTATTTTCGTCTCTTGCTGAGGGATATTGACTCAGGTCTTTCAGGGAATGCATCTCTAGCGCATTTTTTATTATGGAAGATTCTTCAGTGTTTTATAACGTACTACTTTCATGTAACCCTACCCTACCAAACTCCTTTACTACCATGCACATTGACTACTCCATGTTAAAAGGCATAAAAAGGTTTTATTTATCCCCATGTATCTGTCATCAACATGACACGTGGAATATAAAAGGCTCTCAGCAAATATGTAAAGAATGAATGTGAATGGAAGAAATATAAAATATGTAGTATCATTTCTTAGCACTTTCTCTCTTTTTTTCTCTGGCAACAACTAAGGGATATTGATGTCCATTCCTTTCACTCATATTTTAAGTGGTAAACTCATTCTTACACAGAGCATGCATTTGGATGTGGATGAACTTCGGAAGAGACAGCTCATCAACGCTGTTTATTCAGAAGTACTGACATGATAGGTGGTATCTGAAACCAAAGAGTAAATGAAATCATACAGTAAAAATGTACATAATACAAAATTTAAAACTCATAGAACCCTGAGGAGCAATAAGATTGTTGAGAGGATCTTGCAAAGGAATATTCAGAGAGGTGGAATATAGTAGATGCCAAAAGAAGAGAATGTTTCAAGGAAGGCAGTCCTCAGGTAAAATATTTCCCAGACCACTTAGAATTGCTATTCTTTAAGGCAAAAAGCAGTTCTCAAGCTAATGCACAAACACCTTGGTATAAATCTCAGCATGGCAATTTACCCTGTGTGAATCTGGGAAAGCTGCTTAAGCAGATGTTTGCTCTTCTGTGAAATGTTGTAAACAACGGTACCTACCTCAGAGTTATGTTAGACTATCTGATAGTCTCCAACATAATGAAGATAATCAGTAAATACCAGAGAGGAATAACTACTTCAACAAAATTTCACTAGCCATTTTCCTTCCAGACATCAAGTCCTAGATTGGACAAGAGTAATTTGTATTTTTTTAATTGACAATAAGTCTTGCTTTTATTTGTCATATTATTAAGTAAATAAGTCCCTACTGATATTAGGGTATTAGAAAAACACTCCGATATTTAATCTTCCTATTTAACCCTCAGACCATAATATATTCACTCTTCATGTATGCACACACTGAAGCCACCTACTCTTCCTCCCCATAGACATGTATTTAGACATAAGCTGTTTAACAAACCTTAGATTTAGGTTTCCAGAAGGATTTATAGCTCCTTAAACTTATCAGAACAAGCTGCTCAGTAAGTTCCTGAAGGATAAAAGCAAGAATTCTCCACTTTCACCTCCACTTTATCTACAGGTAACTACTTCTCTTTTCCTCAGGTGACTAGACCCTTGAGAGTAATCGAGCTTACACAGAAAGGGTTAGGCCTGGGGCTGGTACATTAACTTTGTATTCATTGTACCTTAACAGGAACTAGAGGCAAATTGTGAGGCAAACTACAGGGAGACCACTCATCTGAAAGGTAAATAGTTGAAGCTGAAGAAGCTTGACATATGGGATTTGTAGAGGCTGGGAAATATAGTTAAAATAACATGTTATCTACAATCAAAACACTTTAGGTCGAATTCTAAGTCAAACCACTTAAACGTTCTTCATCTCAGCTTAATCATCCACAAAATGGAGATAGTAATATATAAGTATCAAATATTTATAAAAGCACTTTACAAACTGTACAATGGTTTAGCAGTCATTCCACTTATTTGTATGATCCATTTTTGGCAGAAGATTAACATTGAAATAGATATAGCCTGTCATACTCTGTTAGATTTTTAAACCAGTGTCTCAAAATTACATGCCTCCCACA
This sequence comes from Hylobates moloch, assembly GCF_009828535.3. NCBI lineage: Eukaryota > Metazoa > Chordata > Mammalia > Primates > Hylobatidae > Hylobates > Hylobates moloch. Next base: position 42,709,004 of record NW_026652286.1, read on the forward strand.
TCATGTATTGCATTCACTAGAACCGTCTGAGGAGTATCCTGTGTTTTATTCACATATTTCTATTTTATATGTCAGTTCAATCACGGTTTTAATTAAATAATAATTATTTAAGGCTATGAAACAATATAAAAATGTGAAGACAATTTAAGTAAAAAATGTATAAAATAAGGATATATATATAATGGTTTTAAGTATTTCTTAAAGAATATTTCTAAGTTAAAAAGAAAAACTTCGGTTAAAATAATGGAAAGTCTTACATTAATAATAAAATAATTTTAATTAATATGATTTAATGGAATAATAATGTAAAAGACATAACATGGCTCAAATACAAAATACATATATCTGTGAATAAGAAATGAATAGAAATTTAAAACAATGAGCAGGGATAAGCCTACTCATTGCTAGTTCCCATGCCTGGAGAAGATGATCAACTCCCATAAGATAAATGAGATTAAATATTCTCCATGTTAGGTCAAGTTATCTGAAGCAAATTGACTTATTAAATGTCATTGGGCTATTCTAGCAGATGCATTTGATACCCACCTTATTATCTGGGGACTTAACATTTTATTATAAGTTGCTGATTGGAAGAAAATATTTGCAAAAGACACAAGAATTCTTGAAACTCATTAAGAAAACAAACAACACAACTAAAAAGTGTGTCAAACAATAGCAAAGACATGAAACCAACCCAGGTGCCAACAGAAGGTTGGATAAAGAAAATGTGATACATGTACACCACGGAATACTACACAGCCACAAAAAAGAACAAAATCGTGACCTCTAGAGCAACATGGATGCATCTGAAAGCCATTATCCTAAGCAAATTAACACAGCAACAGAAAACCAAATACTGTGTTTTCACCTACAAGTGGGAGCTAAATACTAGGTACATATGGATATAAAAATGAGAATGATAGACACTGGGGAATATAAGGAATGAGGGAACAGTGGGACAAGGATTGAAAAACTATGTATTTTGTGCTATGGTCATCTGGGTGACAGATTTATCGGTACTCCAAACCTCAGCATCACACAATATACCTTTGTAACAAACCTGTACATCTACCCTTTGATTGCAAAATAAAAATTGAAAAGAAAAAAATGTGTCAAAGATTTTAACAGAAACCTCAACGGAGAACGTAGATAGATGGCAAAATAAACATATGAAAGAATGTTGCAGATCATGTATCAGGGAAATGCAAATAAAAATAATAATAAGATACCACTACACACCTATCAGAGTGACCAAACTTAAGAATGTTGACAACACCAACTTCTGGTGAGGATGTGGAGCAACAAGAACTCTAATTCATCAATCATAGGAATGGAAAATGTCACAGTCATTTTAGAAGACAATTTTGCAGGTTCTTTATACAAGTTCTTACATACAATCCAGAAAAGTTGTTCCTTAATATTTACCCAAAGGAGCTGAAAATGTATTTCTAGAGAAAACCCTAGACATAGACTTTTATAGCAGCTTTATTCACACTGGCCAAAACTTGGAAGCATCCAAAATATCCTTCAGCAGGTGAACAAATAAACTGTGCTACATCTGGACAATGAGATAGCATCAATTGCTAAAAAGAAATGAGCTATCAACCCATGAATAGACATCCAGGGAATTTAAGTGAATATTACCAATTGAAAAAAGCTAATCTGAAAGACTACATATCATATGATTTCAAGTACATGTAATTCTGGAAAAGGAAAAATAATGAAGACATCAAAAAGTTCAGTGGTTTTCAGAAATTTGGAAGGAGAGTGGAGTACACTGGCAGAGCACAGAAGACTTTTAGGACAGTTAAACTACTCTGTACGAAGTTATAACAAATGGATATGCAGCACTATAAATTTTTCCAAACCCACAAAATGTATAATACCAAGAAATAAAATATAGATATATAAATATATATGTTCATTCATCAGAATCACATAATAACTTTTTGGAAACAAAAATATAATTTGTTAACAACATAAAATACAAAATAATAGTGCAATTTTTAATATTGATATAACTACTACTACTAATAATAGAAGGCTGTCCAGGCAGAATAAAATGTTCACTAATGGAAACACAAAATTGCAGAGAATAAAGAAAATAAGTAGTTAAATATAAACAAATAGTATCACAAAAATAATAATCGTAATGTCATATAAATGTTAAGTACATGTAGAGTTTAAAATGCATGGCAACAATTACACAAAGGGCAAAAGGAGATAAATGTATCTGAAATATCCTACATTTCTAACATTATCATATGTGTACATACTGTTGGTGCCTTGCCCAGATGTCATTCACTAGAGCGACCCATCAATGCCACAGATGCTGTGAATGTTGGCTGATAATGGCCCAAACCTGTTTCTATCCTATCCCATGAGAATTACCCTGCGCTTACTGGGAGTTGCCTTACTTAGAAAGTTATGTCCCACACCTTGGGGGAACCAGTGGCAAATGACTTACTGAATCTGAGATGCAAAAGGCTGTCCTCTTGCCTCAACATGAGAAAAATTCTGTGGTCCAAACTATGTTTTAGAGTTCCTCATGAGACCAGGCTGACATCATTCTCAAAGCAAAAACATTTCATTGCTTATCTCTCATATACTGTCCTATTGCACTTTCCTCACTCCCCTTATTTTGAGAGCATCCTTTTAGTAGATCATTTTCACAAAAATCTCCATCACAGATTCTGTTTCCAAAGAACCCAACCTAAGCCAGTTGATATCATAAAAGATTCTAGAAAATAGATTGCCAATAAGAAATTCTAGAGGTGGATTCATTGCTGTGTGCATCGCAATAGGAACCACGTCACTGGTTACAGACGAAATGTTGATGGTCCCTGGCATGCTGTAGCAAGTTATTGTTAAAATTTTCATCTGAAGTGAACTGTAATAGTGCCCAGAGGAAAGATAACTCACAAGATTTATTTATAAATAGAGCATTCTCTGTAAAGTGGATTCTCTTACTGACTACTTTTGTGTGTGTAATGAAAAGGGTCATGGGGGACTACCGTGGACTCCAATCTCAACCAAGTAGAAACATCAATTTAAAGTTCTATGTCAGGTGCAGTGTTTTTACCAGGGAAGATTAACCTGGATTTGATTATCAAGTATGTGGTATTTGATGTGGCAAATATATTCTCTTCCATCTTCTATAATAAATCTATAATTTGAAAATACTTATTTTCTTTGGATATTTTGCATAACATTTTCTTGACTCGCTATATCAATGACAATATATTAATCAGGTAGATAAGCATGAAATGCAAGTATATTGGCATTCTTGTCAAAACACAGTGCTCCTAAGGTGGGAAAGGATAGAGATAAACACCCATACAAAAATGTAGGAATCTTAAATATTAGAGAAGTTTTTAGGGATCCTGTGGTATAGGAAAAATTGGAACAGCCTCTCTCAGTTAATAGACAAACTAAAGCATTTTTTTTTACCTTTTACCACCAAGGAGAAAGTACCACATGTAGTGACCTCCTGAAACCCCGGAGACAGCATATGCCACACTTTGAGTGCTAATTCTACCCACATAACAGAAAACGTATGCCCATGCTAAGACTCAAGTAAGACCATCAAGCACAACTGAAAGAGCACAAAGAGTGGGCCGGGCACGGTGGCTCACACCTGTAATCCCAGCACTTTGGGAGGCCAAGGGGGGCGGATCACAAGGTCAGGAGATCAAGACCATCCTGGCGAACGCTATGAAACCCCGTCTCTACTAAAAATACAAAAAAATTAGCCAGGCGTGGTGGCGGGCGCCTGTAGTCCCAGCCACTCAGGAGGCTGAGGCAGGAGAATGGCAGGAACCCAGGGGGGCAGAGCTTGCAGTGAGCAGAGATCGCGCCACTGCACTCCAGCCTGGGCGACAGAGTGAGACTGTCCCAAACAAAAAAAAATAAAAAGAGAGAGAGAGAGAGCACAAAGAGGTGATGCAAAATCCACTGATGTTAGTGCACTACTATTGCAATGTGGTGCACTTTCCCTAAGCTTACCCCTGTAGCTACATGGATGATCCCTTATGACCAGCTGGTGGGGGATGAAGGCCAAGTTAGTTCATAAATGAGTAAAGTGGGTATGCCAAAAATGAACTGTAGATGTGTTACTGATGCATCATGGAGTGACCTTGAAAGATACTGCTTAGGAGAAATATATCCAATGGACAAATCAGCTGATGGACCTACTCATCCTCTTTGTATAAAAAAGAGGTGGCTCTATGTAAGAATACACAAAAATTCAACTTGTTGTTAATGGTGGGTAACTTGACTAATTGACTAGTCTGTTGGAAGGAGAAAGATTGGAATACTAGTGACAAAGAGGCAGAGGGATGAAGTGGCATGTGGATGGTTCTAGAAGTTAGAACAAAGTTTGAAGATCTTTATATAACAGATCAATGTTCATCATAGTTTATACATAATGGGAAAGAACCTAAACTATAAAGAACACTGAGTGGACCTGACAATTTATATCAGCTAGATTCTGATATAAGCAACCTCAGTGGTGGCATAATGGGCTCCTAATTGAAGTAGCTATAGTGGCAGGATGAAAACTGCATAAACACAAAGCATAGTTTCCCACTCAACAAGGCTGATAAAACTTCTCTTTCTACTAAATATTAACCTGGCAATGATGGAAAACAATGTTAACTGCCCAATGTAGCATCACTCCTTGAGTAGAAGATGGCCACTTAATGGAAGATTATTCTACCCCACAAGAGGCAGCAAATGAACTTGATAGAAATTGACACATATGATGGGTGTAGGTTTGTTTTATTTTCTTGAAGGGTCATAGCCAAACCCAGTATCTCAGGGCTTACAGAAGGTTTGATCCACCAGCATAGGACATTATGTTATATCACTTCATGAAAAGGGACACATTTTAGAATACTTGCAACAGTAGACACACAACCATGTTTGTATCATGGGCTATACCACTCGAAAGTTTCCAAGCTGGTACAGAAATGGAACAGGTATAGTTGAGTCTCCACCTTAGAGATGATATTAGTGAGGATGAGACAACATATACTAGATGCAACATGTACAACACACCAACAATCATTATATATAGCTGTGACTGCAATAATTAGAATAAATGTCTTTGGGAACAAAAGAGCTGAAATTAAGAGTAGTCCCACTTATCATCATTTTTGGTGACCTACTTGGAAAATTTGCATTTCCCATTTCTGCAATTTAGGTTCTGTTGAGCTAAAGGTCTTCATTTTCAGAGTGGGAGACATTGTGAGGATCTTTTAATTAATTTAAAAATAAAATAAATAAAATTTATGTTAAGCTCTTGCCTAATAACTTTGATCTCAGAAACAAGCTGGCAAGGAAAGAAGTCATTAGCCTGATGGAGTAATTAATTAACCCTTGATCATCAGGAAAAGATAGGGCTTCTAATAAACAATGAAGGAATGGAAGAATAGATAGTTGACTGATTGTCTCTTGGTACCATCCTGGCAAATGTTGATGATAAATTAGCAAGTGAAATAGCCATAGCCTGAGAAGGTCATTCTGTAGAGACATTTTCACCCTTTGAGAAAAGGATCTGGTTGCTCTACCGTGAAAAAAACCTATGCAATAAAGGTTGTAGTCTTTACTAAAGAAGAATTTAGAATGGATTACAGAGATGGCAGATGATAAGATCAGTTGAGGTTTCAAGAACAGCTTAAGTGATGTATGTTGTAGCTCTTTCACTAAATTTCATGATTGTGTCTTCTTCTTGGACAAATAAACAACACAAACACAGGAAGAGCTATTCCCAAATAAAACAGTTGAATCTGAGTAATACAAGAGTAGACTGCAATAAATTATGCAGTGAATTTCTCTGTCAGCCTTACTTCAGAAATGAGACATCAGCTCCCAGATTCCTGGATTTGGGGCTGCTATGGGAATACAGAGAAGTTTTTTCCTGGAATTGTTCTGATCGAAATGAACTTGCCTCACCCAGTTCATAACCCTTGTTGGTGGGCAGGCCACATTCAGTTACTGGTTAATGCAAGGGTACAAAGACTTTGCTTCCATTTAGGATAATCCTGAAGGGCTATTCCAGTTCCAGATTTTTCTGTAGCACAGAGGCCTCAATTGCTACAGCCTTGGCCGTCAAATTATCTTTCTAACTAGTAAAGCTTTCTTCACATTCTTACAGCTGTTTTTCTTGAAAGAACACACACACACACACACACACACACACACACACACACACACACACAGAGAGAGAGAGAGTGATTTCTTAAATTTCTAATAAATTCTAATTTAAATAGTAGATCCAGTGACTTCTGGAATAGATAGGTTTGGATTTCTTCATATGGAGGAGGTAAGTAAATGTCCCCTATATACTAAAAAACATACCCATGGACATTTTTGAGGAAGATAAATAATGCTAACAATAAAAATATTCTTTTAACATTATTTTTGTTACTATAACCCAGAGACTCAACATCCCTTATTAGAATGTGGAAAGATATGAAATACATCAATCCCCATAGAAACAATGAGAAAGTCCTGAACAGAACAATTGTCTGCAGGGCAATAAAATAATAGTAGGTACAAGAAAGACTTAAACTGAAACTCTGAGAGGAATGAGCCCTTTATGTTTGAGAAGAGAGCCACAGCAAACAACCCCAAACAGGATAAACACAAAGAAATTCACACACAGACACATTATAGTCAAATCCTGAAAACCAAAGAAAAAGAGAAAAATATTAAAATAAGAGGGGAAAAAGACATACATGTAGAGAAATAATGGTTAGAATGACAGGCAACATCTCATGAAAAACAAAGTCATACTTAAAACAATAGAATTATCTTTTGAAAGTACTAAGAAAAAAATTGTCAACCTGGAGTTCAAAATTTCTCAAAATTATTTTTCAAAAGGACAGTAAAATATATATGTTTACAGAGAGACAAAGCCTAAGAAAACTCATAGCCATAAGACCTTCACACAATAAATGCTAAAGGAAAGTTTTAGGCAAAATAAAATAATACAAGGAGGAAACTGGAATGAACAGAAAAGAACAAAAAATGACAAATTGGTGAATATATGAGAAAATAGAAACTTTTTATATATTTACTTAATTGCTGGAAAATTATTTACCATTTAAGAATTACAACGTATATAGAGGTTTGCAACACAGGCAGAAATATGTACTTAATAATTACATACAGGATAAATATGAGTTAAATGGAAGCACATTATTAAAAGCTTCTTGCATTGCATATGGTACAATATAATATTTGTTTGTGGTAGACTATCTTAGTAAGTTAAGGATTCATACCCTAAGGATCAACTCTGTTTTGAAAAAAAAAAATACAAGCAAGTATAGCTAAAAAGCCAGTTGAGGAAATAAAACAGAATACTGAAACACACTTGATTTTATTTGATTCATAGTTTCAAAATAAGTGAGAAAGCTATGACAAAGAAAAGAAAAAGATGGAGAGAATAAGTAAGACAAAGATAGTCATAAAAATAAATGTTTTGATATAACAGTATGACCCCAATTACAAGATAGCACTTGTCACAATGGATTAAAAATATAGGCCGGGCATGGTGGCTCCTGCCTGTAATCCCAACACTTTGGGAGACCGAGGCGGGCAGATCACGAGGTCAGGAGATCGAGACCATCCTGGCCCACATGGTGAAACCCTGTCTCTACTAAAAATACAAAATTAGCTGGGTGTGGTGGCATGTGTCTGTAATCCCGGTTACTCAGGAGGCTAAGGCAGGAGAATTGCTTGAACCAGAGAGCTGGAGGTTGCAGTGAGCCGAGATCCTGCCACTGCACTCCAGTCTGGCAACAGAGTGAGACTCTGTCAAAAAAAAAAAAAAAAAATCAGCGTGTGCGTGTGTGTGTGTATATATGTACACATATATACATAGGTATATACACACACGCACACATGCTGATTACAAAACACACTTTAAATATAAGGATAGGTCAAGAGTAAAGGGATCTAAAAAGATATATTAGGCATACGAATATATATGGTCCGTGTGGCCATACTATTACTAGAAAACATGGACTTTAAAGTAAGACATATTACCAGGCGAAAAAGAGACATTTTACAATGATGAAAGGTCAATTCACCAAGAAGAAACAGCCATCTTAATGTATGTACATGTAGTAGGAAAGTTTCAAAAGACACAACAAAACAAGTAACAGAACTAAAAGAAAAAAGAAAAAAAGCATATTCCGATTTTGAGTTTTTAGCACTCCTCTTTTTTAATATTACTTGTTTTTGTAAGTGGATAAAAATCCATTTAGCTATGCACTTTGTGTTTATCCATCTCACCATGTGTAAATTATATTTGATTCATAAAAAGGGGAAAACACCTCATTGATTGTAAGAAAAAAGCAGCAGCAGCAAAGAAACATAAACCTAAAATAATATATCGATTAATCTAGGTTTAAGTGATTTCTTGGTAGGCTCAACTGCTTTTCCTAATCTCTAAGTAGACTCTCTTTGATGTGTTTAGTTCAAAACTTTTAGTCCATCACAGTCTGACCATAGCAATGCCTTGTGGGAACCAGTGAGTAAAAGCTGTGATCTGATCCTGACCCAGGATCTCCTCTGGGAATTTTCAAGAAATGTTTCAAGGAAATCGTTTGTTTACAGAGGGTGGCAGAGCTGGAGAGATTGGTGTCCCATGAGAGCAAAACTCAGAAGATAGATCAAGGAATCAGTCGTATGTAGATAAAAGTCTTGGCAAGCAGACATGGGTCACTGAGGCAGAGAAAGTGCTAGAATAAACTTATTTCTGTTTTTCTATGTGATTAAATGGTAAGTAAAATAGGACCATAACATAATATTGTCTTGTAATATGGCTTTATGTCCTCAAGTGTGTCTGAAATATGAGTGCTCTAAGAACTGAGACTTGGAAGGAACATAAATGAGGGTGGCTGTAATAGAAACTCCAAAATTTTGACATAGGAGGAACTTAGAGGTAAAAAAACAAACAAACAACATGGTTTCAATGGGAAGTGCAGGAAGCTTATCTTGGAGTTATCTTTGCCAGACAACAGGAGACTTTCACTAAAATTTGGAGAAGTTGTGAAAATTTTAAAAGGCACTAAAACTCCTTTTACTTTTTCCCCAAGATGGGGTCTCACTGGGTCGCTCAGCCTGGAGTGCGGTGATGCGATCACAGCTTCCTCCAGATTAAAATTGCTAGGCTCAAGTGACCCTCCTGAGTAGCTAGGACTATATCAGTCTTGTGCCACCATGCCTGGATAACTATTTTTATTTTTTTGTAGAGATACGGTCTTCCTGTGTTGCCCAGGCTGATCTGAAATGCCTGGCCTCAAGTCATCCTCCCACCTTGTGCTACCAAAGAACTGGGATTACAGGCATGAGCCACTGTGTCCAGCCACTAAATCTTATAGCTATCCCTTGATGTTGGCACTGTTCACTTCACTTCACCTATCTATTGTTCATCTCAGAAATCATGCAATTATTTATTCACAGTTACAGAAAATGCTGGGTAGACTCAGAACTCTTTGTGGGTTAGGGATTTGGAAATAGGACAACTCTGACAGCAGAACAAATGATCTGCCCCAGCAAAGAACAGAAAAGCAGACTTCACAGGGTCAGAAGTCAGTCCATAGATAACAGGATTCTAGCCACTAGACTGGAATCAGAGGTAGGGGCTTCAGTTTTGGAAGAAAGAGCAGGTGAGATGACGTTATGGTTTCAAGTAATTCTAAGAACTTTGAAACAGGGACCAGAGAACACTTTGGCATAACTGGGTTGTTGATGTATATAAAGAATTGTAATGACGTATATAAAGAATTTAAGACATCATCTAAGAAAAGCATCCTTAGATGATGCTGAATTTTAATACTTAGTAGTAAAATCTGAAGATTTCTTTACAAAATTAATTTAATTAAAAATATTTGAGTAAACTTTCTACTTAAGGTACTGTACTTGGGGAAAATGCATTAGTCCCTTTTTAATTATAAATATGGCTAATGGGAGGTTTATTATGTTTTCAACTGATTAGGGCTTTACCAACTCTACCTCTTATTCTCAAAGTAATTTTGCTATTTTACTACTTCCTGTTCATAAATAATGCCACAGAGCTCTATACATAAATATATATTTTCAAGTTTAAACAAGTGAAATGAACTGATCTGGAAAGCAGAAATATTTGAATATAAAAATAATCTAGCAAAAACTCTAGTCTAGCACATAGTAATAGTTCCCAATGTTTTCTTCTCACTCCTTTCTTAAAATTAGCTACCCTCTCTTCTTTCTCCCCTCAGCTTTATAAGGCTCTAGCCATCCATTACCTTCTTTACCTCCTGATCTGGCTTAGCAGGTATTGCCCTTGCTGTTTCAGAGTTGGCCCCATTTGCTGAGTTTTGCTACCAACAATCATTATGGATATTTTTTCCTCTTATTTGGTGTATTTTTTTCAGAAATGTGATAGAAATGACATTCATTGATTAAAATTGCTCTAGATAGGACTCTATAGGGCAATGAAACTGACATGTAAAAAGACCAAGGCTTCAGCCTTCCTTAACATTTATATTGCATACTGTATCTTAATTTGTACATATCCTCAATTAGAATGCAATTTCCTTGCATTCTAAACATTTTAAATTATATTAATTAACATGAGATAGGAAGCATGATATAGTTTAAAAAGCTTAGAATCAAAGAACATCTATTCAAATTGCATGTGTTCATAATAATATCTGTTCTTTGAGAAGTTAATCTCTCTATGCTTCAGTTTTCAAATCTGTAAATCAGGAACAATACTACCATGTGAGGATTGAATGAAATAGCAGATATAAAACATCTAGCATAATGCAATAAAAATTAATGCCTATCTCTCTGATTTTTCTGTTTTCTCTTTTAACCCACTCTACTTTTATGTCTACTTTCCCTACACCTTAGCATTTGGGGGTAAAATAAAGCACTTAATTAATTAATTTTGTAACGACATATGCAAAGACTAATCAGCAATCTTAATAATTATATTTTTATATTTTATGTATTTTGTATATTGCACTAACATTGAAATATTTTTAATATTTTATAAAGGATATTACTTTGTTTTTTTTTTTATTTTTGTAGAGACAAGGTCTCCCTGTATTGCCCAGGCTAGTCTCAAATCCCTGGACTCAAGTGATCATCCTGTCTCAGCTTCCCAAAACACTGGGATTACAGGTGTGAGCCATTGTGCCAAGCCAATAATATTATTTAAGCTAAGGCTTACCACAAGATCTTTTAATAAGATACGTTTTATAAATACAGAATTGATCTCATTATACCAAAAATATATTAATGTTGTCTTAATATACATTGTTTAGTCATTCTTTTTTATCTAAAAGTATTTAATGAAAGTCTACTATGTGGCAGAGGCACACCAAACAATATAGTGACAGAATTGGATTTTCCTTCTTACTGTAAACACTTAAATAGATAAGACTGTTCAAGAGAAATGAATCGGAACAAAAGGAAAGAGTATGACTGAGGCAGTTCAAAGCAGACCTTTCTGAGGACATGACTTTTGAACAGTGACCCAAACATTTGTGGAAAGGGCATTTGAGCTGAGAAGAAAGCAGTATAGTCGTCCTGAGATGGAAAGATGTTGGAATGTTTGAGGGGCTGCTAATAGGAGTGTGGTTGTAGTATACTAAAGAGGTTTCTAGTGGTCTTCTCCTATTGGGCCTTATCAGTTATGGTAAGAAGTACAGATTTTAATGTAAACATAAAGAGTAATATTGGAAGAATGAAGGACTTTATAATTAAACATTGTTTTATCATTTATTAACTTATTTTTATTTTGATAATTAAACCTTTAAACAGAAGTTTATTTGATCCATATTATATTTTATATAAAACATAAAATAATATGTAGTATGTATATTATACTACATAGACCATTCTTGTATACAGACTGGGGAAAAAGAAGGGCATTAAACGTGACTTTGACAATGGCATATAGAATGGAGTTGAGCGCAAAGCCCAAGGTATCAAGAAGAAAGAGACAGGAATCAAGCAGAATTTCAAAATCTTCCAAAGCCAGATGGTTAAATCCAGGCTGGAAAAAGATTGACTTTAGCAGAAGAAAACATAAAATGCTACGTGAGTGAAAGGAATTAATCCTAATGTATTAAAATAGATGTTAAATCAATATTAATAATGAATCAACATGAGATTCATATTGGAACAGTTCTGAACAGTTGAGTAACTAGAAGGCAAATACATCAATGCGCTGTGCTCTCTGGGCTATAGGGAAGTGACAAAGATCATGCCAAAGCAAGACTCTTAGATCCTCAAATCAGAGAACATCCTCATATAGAAATTATAGATAGTACTTTCTTTGAAAGAAGGAAAGAAGCTTCAGTCACTCACACACAACAAAAATAATTCTCAAGATCAGTTTAGTCAAATGGAAATCAATTCAGTATAATAAGATTTAATTAATAATGATTGGATGTGTGCTATTTGCCAAGAACCACAGTTCTTGGTGCAGAAAATATCAAGATTGGTCTGACACAAACTGGGCCTCTAATGATTCTATTGGCTACTGTGGATGGCAGACACATAAATAGCAAATCACAGGACAATTGAGGTACTGCAACAGAGTTGCAATGCAAATTATAGTAGGGATACGTGGACTCTGCTTGGAATGATTAGAAGGGAAGACTTTAAGGGCCAAAACACTTCTGAGCTGACCTAGTTGGAGTTGCTAAAGAATTAATGATACACTGTCAAAAAGGATCTCTGCATACTTTTTTTATGTGGACTTTAGGGGAGAGAGAGTGGCTGATACCCAGATCATAACAAAACAACTGCTTTATCCTTTTTGGAAGGTAGCCCAGGTCTTCTAGAAGAGGATTTGTCCTTAATGACTCATGATAGTCTCATTCTGGAGGATAAACTAGTTGAAAAGTTTGTGGTTTTGTTCCTAATTGTTAAGAGTTCTTTTACAGTGCCCTAGCCTCTCAATAAAACTTTTTTTTTTAGGCCAAGGAGTAGAGACGGATATGCTTTATTTATCTTAGAGCCTCATTGTCTCTGATATGCTTAATGCTATAAAGCATATGAAAACTCTCAAATATATATAGTTGATTCAGTTGCCTATGAAACAGCCCTAGATTTGTGGAACAACTATTTATCTTATAATTCCAGGGGAAAAAATGGACCTAGGCAGTACCAACCCACTTCATCTGTGGCATACTACGTTTCCAGTCTTGCTATAGTTTAGTTGACTGAGCCACTCTATAGCTGTGAAAGTGTATGTTGAACTATAGAGAAAATCCAAGAATCTCTTCTCTCCTCCCATCCTCAAAATGGAGAGCACCATTATGAATTGGTCATACATAAGGACATTGTAACCATTATCATATGAAAAGGTGGGGTTTTCATACTCTATAGGAGAGGGTTAATAATCATACATGGCATTTTTTATGTCCTTACTTTGGACTGCTTCCTTTGAAGAGCTTGTGAGTAAAAACAGCCTTAGAAGCTCAGAGCCTGGTGATATGGTGTGGATATTTTTCCCAACCAAATCTCATGTTGAAATAAAATTCCCCATGTTGGAAATGGGGGTTGGTGGGAGGTGTTTAGGTCATGGGGACAGATCCCTCATGGCTTGGTATTGTCCTCTTGATAGTGAGTGGGATCTCACAAAATCTGATGGTTTAAAAGTATATGGTACCTCCCTTCCCTCTCTCGCTTTTGTTTTTGCCATGTGACATGTCTATTCCTACTTCACCTTCTGTCATGAATGAAAGCTCCTGAGGCCTTCCCAGAGCCCAACCAGATGCCAGTGCTGTGCTAGAAGAGCCTGCAGAACCACGATCCAATTAAACCTCTTTTCTTTGTAAATTACCCAGCTTCAGGAATTTCTTATATCAATGGGAGAACAGCCTGTCACACCTTGCCTGAACAAATGTTTGCAGCAAATGACTAGAAATTGGAGAAACCAATTTTCTTCATTCTTCAAAACTAGTATCTACTTCCTGGGATTTCCCAGTCCTTTTACTTTTATTATTATTATTATTATTATTATTATTATTATTATTATTATTATTATTATTCTAGGTTCATTCCAGATCAGGGAAGGAGGTCCTATAGTCCATTCTGACTCTATACAATTTGTCATTGAAATGGAGGTAAGGCAAAGCCTAATAACACAAGAGGAATTTGTTTAAAAGTTACTGAGGCGGGCGGATCACGAGGTCAGGAGATCGAGACCACGGTGAAACCCCGTCTCTACTAAAAATCCAAAAAAAACAAAGTTAGCCGGGCGTGGTGGCGGGCGCCTGTAGTCCCAGCTACTCGGAGAGGCTGAGGCAGGAGAATGGCGTGAACCCAGGAGGCGGAGCTTGCAGTGAGCCGAGATCGCGCCACTGCACTCCAGCCTGGGCGACAGAGCGAGACTCCGTCTCAAAAAAAAAAAAAAAAAAAGTTACTGCTGTTTATGTGGGTATGCTTTCTGAGGATTTAACAGGGATGTATGCAACTACCCATATTCCTGGTTCCCCTTGTCAGTCAAGATCTGACTTTATTATAGTCCGTTTAGAAGTAATATCTCTCTTTTATTTCTTGAAATAAGAAGTCTTTCACAATTCCATTTTCTTTATTTCATAGACAAAAGTGCTGAAAGGAGGGAAATGAAGACAGGAGATCCATATTGAGTGTCATTTCAGACCTGAGAATACTTTTCAATGGACTCATCATGCACCTTCCCAATTCTTCTGAAATTGAGATTACCTTCTTTCTGATTGGAATACCAGGGCTGGAGCATGCTCATGTATGGATCTCTGTCCCCATCTGCCTCATGTACTTGGTAGCCATCCTAGGCAATTGCACAATCCTCTTTGTTATCAGGACTGAGCCCTCACTCCATGCACCCGTGTACTATTTCCTTTCCATGTTGACTGTCTCTGACCTGGGCCTGTCCCTCTCCTCCCTACCTACTAGGCTGAGGATCTTTGTATTCAATGCCACAGGAATCTCCCCAAATGCTTGCTTTGCTCAAGAATTCTTTATTCATGGATTCACAGATATGGAGACCTCAGTGCTTCTCGTCATGTCTTTTGACCGCTTTTTGGCCATATGCCACCCTCTGAGGTACAGCTCTATCCTCACCAGTGCCAGTGTTGCCAAAATGGGGCTGTTGTTTCTCATTAAAAGCATGCTTAGTACTCCCATTTCCTTTCACTCTTAAAAGGTTGACATATTGTAGGAAAAGCCTACTCTGTCATTCCTATTGTCTCCATCAGGATGTCAGGAAGCTGGCCTGCTCTGACAACACCGTCAACTTCTGCTATGGTTTCTTTCTTGCCCTTTGTATGATGTCAGAAAGTGTGTTCATTGCTGTGTCTTATGTGTTCATCCTGAAGACAGTCATGGAAATTGGATCCCACAGGGAGCGGCTCAAGGCTCTCAACACCTGTGTCTCCCATATCTGTGCTGTGCTTGTCTGCTATGCGCCCATCATTGCTTTGGCATCCATGCACCGCTTTGGCAAGCACAAGTCCCCAATGGCCATGATCCTCATTGCCGATGTTTTCTTGGCTAGTGCCACCTCTTATGAATCCCATTGTACATTGTGTGAAGACACGGCAAATTCGTGAAAAAGTTTTAGGAAAACTGGGTCTACAACAACGGTGTCAGTAAACATGGTACAAGATCAGCCAAGATCAGGAGAGAAAATATCTTTCTAAGCAAAGTATTATCAATGATTTACCATTATTTTTCTTAATTATTAATATACAGTTGGCTTTTCTTAACCACAGTTTCACATCTGCAGATAAAAAATATTCAGAAAAAAAGTGTGATTGATTGCATCCGTGCAGAACATGTAGATAATTTTTTTGTTATTATTCTCTGAACAATACAGTATAACAACTATTTACATAGTATTTTTGTTGTATTTGGTATTATAAATATTCTAGAGATACTTTAAGGTATATGGGAGGATGTGTGTAGGTAGGATGCATATACTATGCCGTTTTATATGAGACTGAACGTCCTCAGATTTTGGCATCCTTGGGGTCCTGGAACCAATTTCCTATGGATAGCAAGGGATGACTATAGTCAGTCCAGCATATAAGCTGTTTAAGTGTAGTGAATGTCCTACTCCTGTGAGTGTAGAACTGAATGTATGTTGATAAGTGTGTATGTGACAGTTTTAGAATGTTATTGAAATCATGACCCAACACACTGATACAGGATTTTAGTTACACAGTTTATATGACAAGGATAAGTATATGTGAAAGCAGGGATTGTACTCCCTTGCAGACAAGGAATACCAAGGAGCTGAAGATTAAAGGATATCACCCCAATCCAGTTGCTGGTTTCTTTCAGGTGACTTTCAGACACATGGTACTTGTTGAGGAGCATTCAGTCAAACTTTGTGTGAATAGTTGATTTCCCATTTAAGTGAAAGAAGTCTATTGTCAGGTATAAGTTGGTTAGCAATCCTCTCCCTTTGCACCTTCCTTAACAATGAAATAAGTAGAACCAGTAATTCTTTTACCTTATCATTTTCACAGCCTTGTATTATGGCAATAAACTATCTCATAACATTCCTTAATAAAAACCAAATTTTTTTCTATATTACGGCAAGGTTCCATAAGCCTCCTTCTAAATTTAATAATTTATATTTCTGGAAATCTATAAAGATAATCAGAGATAGAATCAAATGTATATTTATGAGAAAATATATCAAGGGTTACTGAAGTGTTAAGTAATAAGAAATAGTAGCAAAAACCATGACATACAAAGATGATGACATGTTATTCACCAATGCAACACACCATCAACAACTAAGTGGTGTTTGCTAAAGCCTGAATTGGTTGTTAAGGATTAAGTTAAACATAAGACATAGGCCTACTATCATGGAGTTCAGGTGGTGAAGAAAACAAGTAAATAAGTAATTAAATTAGCAAAGTATGGTAATTTTAATCATACACTAAGAAAGCATATGTAAAGGAATGGCAACAGGCCTATTTTGATGGATAATGAAAGCAAAACTTCCTAGAAGTAAAATCTAATACAAAATATAATTTAATAGAGAATAATGAATAATAGCAAGTAAATATTTAAGACATACATTTGCATGTAAACTATTATCTTAATTTATAAACTTATACATATGTGTTTGTTTATTAAAAAAAGATTAGGTTATATGCAGTCATGAGTTGCTTAATAAGGGGGACTTTTTCTGAGAAATGCATCATTGTGTGACTATCATATATTGTATTTACACAAACCTAGAGGGTATAGCCTACTACATACCTATGATACAGCCTATTGCTCCTAGACTACAAAACTGTGCAGCATTTTACTGTAGTAAATACTGAGATAATTGTAACACAATGGTAAGTATTTGTGTTTGTTTAAACATAGACAAGGTACAGCAAAAATACTGGTATTATAGTCTTACGGGACTACTGTGGCATATGAGGCCCATTGTTGACTGAAAGGTCATTATGGGGTACATGACTATATTATATAATCTCTCCGTAGGATTGCAAATAATTGTTATTAGATAGTAAACATTTTTTTCTATTTCTCAACACATTCACACATTTTAATTATATATATGACACTCATAATCAGAAAAACTCCAAATATATAGAATACAGTGCTTAAAATAACAAAACACAAATTCATAGCCTATTGACAATTACCATAGGGATGAAGTACATTGATGAAATTTTTTTTGGTGTTGAGTGAAAAGGTTGCATTTTTAGTCAGGTATAAAAACTACATTTTTGAGTAGTAGAAGATTAACACACATATAGCAGACTGCTTTATGACTGTCATAAAACTGGAAGAAATATCACACATTTTCACAATGGTTCTTCTAAAACCTCTGGAATTCAATTATATTTTATACTTTTAAAAGAGCCATATATCTCTTGAGGTATTACCCTGCATTCAAACATAGCAATATTTCTGAAGTGAAATGTGTGAAATAAATAAATTATGATCCAAAAATATGTTCACATACGTTCCTGTTAGGTTTTTTAACCAATAAATTTTGACACCAAACTTAAGAAAGAAAAAATATATTGATTTTCCAGATATTTGGAAACTTCTCCATTGCGAATAGAAATTTGCAGATCTACCAAGGTAAACTTTTAGAAAAGTCTTCAAAAGAAGCAATTGTAAAGCCAGAGACATCTGAAATAACTGACGCAGATAGGTTTGGATGGTTAGATTAGTGTATGTTCTGGGATGTCTGCTCTGCCACAAGTTAATTTCAGGGTCAGAGACTCTGCCATAGTATGATACTCTCTAAGGGAAATTGTATGGAGTCGGATGTCTAGAAACTAGATATATCTTTGGGTTCTTGCACTTGTGAATAATAGTTGTATTATTTTTTCCTTTTGATGAGGACAGAACCAAACAGACATTCATTTGGCAGCAATATGAGAACAAAAACTTGAAAGGTAAAATACTGAATTGTGGTATAATAGAATACAAAGACTTCCCACTGGGTGCACAAGGCCAAGAAACATTTTAGCTACAATGAGGGACTTGGAGTTTGAAAAACTGAATTTTACTTATAATTGCATTACTTTATAGGATGGTCATTCACTTGTTTTTCCTCACCTAAAAAGTGTGTGAGTCCTGCCACACACTCTTATGTAATCTCAATTACCTGAATATAATGCATGAAAGGAAATTCATGCAAATAATTTTAATTATAAATGATATGTGATTATTGTTGGTAAAGGGGATTGGAGCCCAAGCGAAGCAAAATCACAAAGTTGTCGGTGCTTGAGCTGAACAACGTAGCTTGAAAGGAAAATGAGGTCAAGAAACCAGATTGGGACTGGTGTTCCCTATCTGCCAAGGAATAGAAAGTTGATAAAAGGGGAGGAGACAGGTGGCTCAAATCAGAGTATCTGCTTGGTCCACAATGCTCAGACATGAGTTATCCTAGGTAGGATGAAATTGTGAAAACTGTGGAAAAAAAATTTGAAGAATGATCTCCAGCACCCTAACAACCCTGCGCCTGAGTTTACTTCTTCACAAAACAAATATTGTTCATAAAGGTAATCTAGAGATTTCCTATTAAAAAGCATCAAAGCTACTGTGCAATTCTACAGTGATGAGTATACCAGAGGGTAGAAGCAGTTAATAGCTAGGTAGAAAATTAACAACCCAAGAAACAAGAGCAAATAGAAAAAAGCTGCAGTTCTGAGAGCTAGCAGTGGAGTAGCTATGGAATCAGGATTAGAACTATATTAGAATATATAGGCAATGAGAAAATAATGAAAGCTAATGTGTAATTTTATATATTGGATGGATTGGAGGTATACAAAGTACTGACTAAAATTGAAAAGGTATCACTTCTACTAAGAAGAAAAGGGATTAAAGAAAGATAGAGATATAGGGAGTATATTTGCAAGGATACAGCGCTGTCTAGAAGTGACACCAGGAACTGAAACCAATGTGCAAGATTTTCCTAAAGTTTTTAATTATAACTTTCTAAGTGTGTGCCTTTGTGCACATATGTAACTTTTCCTTTTACCAGCTCAAGTAACAATCTTCATTGCCTCATTGGAAATGTCACCTCAGGGGAAAAAACAATTGTTCAGCTGGATGTGAAAATAAAATTGTAATTTATTTCTGGTCTAAAAATTACTGTCTTAAAGGAGACAAATTGTTCCACTATATTAAAGTGACTTTATTCTGCTTTTACATGCACAGGAGTCATGTCATTGTTTAAAATGGTTCAGGGACGTATACTCAATTAATTTGGTTTTAAATTATGGTATTAAAAAATAAAACTCTTTGATAAGCTCAGGGGAAAATTACTCTCTTCTTCCCACTCCTAAAATTCAATTGGAATTGACTCAGCAACCAAAATGCCTGTGGATTAGACAGCCCCAAATCCCTTTCTTTCCTAAGCATAATTCATGTCCTGATAATTTCCTACCTTCAATCCCATCTTCCTCTAAGACCCCTCACATTAGGACCCCATGAACCCTTGGACTGGAGCAGCTGGAACATAGCCTGGCGGATTGTCTTGGTCTTCAAGCTGTAAATGATAGGGTTCAGCACAGGTGGTAAGAGCAGATAAATATTGGCCAAAGTGCTACAGAGCACCCTTGGGGTGGAGTGGAAGAGGCGGTGTGCCAAAGAGAGGCTGATCATTGGCACATAGAAAACAGTGACTGCACAGATGTGACAGACACAAGTGCTGAAAGCTTTTTGTTGCTTCTTTCGGGCCACAATGCTCAGAACAGTACGGAGGATCAGGACATAGGAGAAAAGAATAAACAATACGTCAGTGCCATTCAGGTAGAGCTGAAGAAACAATCCCCAAAAACTGCTGATCCAAGGTTTGGAATATGCGTATTTGATCACTTCTGGGTGGTAGCAAAATGGATGGGAAAGCTCGTGACCCCCATGAAAAGACACAGTGTTTATGGCTACAACAACAGGAAGTAAGAAAACTACTGGTCTAATGCAGATGACCAGCCCTATCACCAGGATCATCCTGTCTGTGAGGATAGTAGCATAGTTCAGTGGGTTACAGATGGCCATGAAGCGGTCAAAAGCCATGGCTACCAGCACCGAGGACTCCAGCAAGGAGAAGGCATGCACAAAGAACATTTGAATGAAGCAAGCTTTAAAGCTGATCTCCCGGGCATGAAACCAGAGAACACCAAGCACAGTGGGAAGGGTCGTAATGGTCAGACATAGATCAACAGCTGCCAGCATGAAGAGGAAATAATACATGGGCTTGTGGAGTCTCCGCTTAGTAATGATGACAAGAAAGATCATACTGTTTCCCAAGAGGGCAATGGTGTAGAGACAGCAGACTGGAATGGAGATCCAAATATGAGCACATTCCAGCCCAGGGAATGCAGTGAGGAGGAAGTTTGAGGAAGACGAAGTGGTGTTATTGAATATTGCCATGGTTGGTTGAAGACACTGAACTATGAGGAAAGAAAAATAATTAAGATTATTTATATATATATCATACATTTTATTAGTCATTTCATATACAATTTTAAATTTAAGATAGTTATTTTTCTTCTGTTTTAAAGAAAGGAAATGGACCCAGGAAGGTTAAATAGTATATCTAGGCTAAAATAGTTCAATACAGATTCCAATTCAAAACCAAATTTACTAACTCCAAAGTCTATTATTTTTTACTAAACTTCAGATGATCAGAGAGGCCAGGCTAATGAGACAATTTTGATAGCTGAATGTTGTAATTTCCTTCTTTTAAAATACAATTTTTAATATCCTTTTATACTTGTATATGATGTACAGGAGGGGTAGAGATGAGAAATAAGCAAAATAGAGAACTATGTTCTCATGACTCATCTAAAGAAGAATGTTTGTGGAGTCCAAGTGTTTTTAAAATTATGTGTAAAAGTCTACATATGTTTGTATTGTTTTTGTCTTCATGTGCAGACGAATGCAGGGGGAATTTGGGGGTGCAAAAGTAACTGAGAGATGAGATGCTTATAAAGCAGATATCAGTTATCCTCTGTTCTTTGAATGATATCTCATAAAGGCAAAGAAATGACGCTGGATAATGCGAGGGGGGTAAGAGGAGAGGAGACAGTGGCTCCGTTTGCTGCTGGGGAAATTTTTCCTGTGGAATGGAGACAGAAGAAGAAGCAGAGGGCTTTCTCTCTGTGAGATCATACACTCTGGAGCCAGTGGTAGGTCAAAGTTCAGTCCCTAAATTTATCAAGGTTTTCTCAACATTGCCGGCTAACCAGAGCAATGTGTTAGTGCTTTCTCTCTTCAGGTACAAGTCTCCATCTGACTGGCCAGGAAGAAGGTAGCATCTGCCCATTCATATACAGAAGACCAGGTGAAATTATTTGAATAACACTCACTCAACTCAATAACAGAGTGACCCAAAGGTCAACATCCCTATTTTCTCGCATCAGTAATGTTACAGACCCATCCTCTTCATTTACCAACCCCTACCTTCTGTTAATTTGTTAACACTGAATTATATTTCCTCTACAATTCAGAATATACCCTGAAAGTTCCATGATATATTAAGCTAAAACTACCCCCTGCTTCAATCTTTGCCCCACATTTTGCTTGGACCTTTCGCTTCGTGCTTAATAATGAGGCACAACTGATATTGGTAGTTTATATATGCAAGTACTGCGTTCTTCTTCTGCCAGAAGTTTGAGATTCTTGAAAGTTTGGGAATGCATGTTTTTAATCTCTCAATGCTAGTTACTAAAGCAAGATCAGGAAAAACAAATCTTCATTTTGCAACATTGATTGATTACTGAACAATTATGGCCACAGAAAGGGAGTTTTGAGTCCTATCGTCTTTTGCCTTTGTCTCTTCTTTCTCCTCCTGTCTTCTCTCTCCCATCTCAGTTTCTTCCAGTATCTGTTACACCCCTCCCTTTCTCTATCCCATCTTACTTGTAGTTCCCATCAATTTATTGCTTTATCTTCTTCCTCTCCTTATCTTAACATCCCTCATTTTAAAAAACTCCCCCCCCACCTTCAGTTTTTTTCTCCACATTTGCGCTCCCACCTTACCTGGTCACATCAGCAGGAAACACCACCAACTTCTCTTCAGTCCCATAACAGAGTAGGGGCTAAACCAGCTTCCAAAAGCGAGGGCTTTATAGGCAGCCTAGTAGAGTCCCCAGGCAACAGGGAGCATTCTTGATTACTAAGCATTCTGGTTGGAGTGAGTGATGGAACCCATCCGCAACTAAGACACATCTCCGAGACTTACCCCCAAACCCTGCTCCCAGGCCCAAGCAAATCCCATCCATCAAGGGCTGGGAGAAGAGCCCTAGCCCTGGAGGCTGACAGTAATGGATATCTGCTAAGACCGCCTGCCTGGGTCAAATAACTATAACCATTCCTCTTTATCCAGCCTTAGGCTAAGGACTCTCAGCCAGGAAGGCTCCCTGAATGTCAGAGCTGGATTAGGAGAGCAGAAAGAGTCATCCCATTGTTCTCTGTTTTCAATATATCCTCTTCCTAAGAGGTCTCATTACTCTCCTGGCCATTCCTACATCCCTCCTCTTACACAGGAACTCCTCCTAAGAACCCTTCCTATTCAAGTCATATCTGGAGCCATCTACCTTCTACGCATAAGTAACCTAACATTTGATGAACACATAATATGTTCCAGAAACTATATCTTTCAAATGCATTGTCTTTTTTTTTTTTTTTTTTTTTTTTTTTTGAGACGGAGTCTCGCTCTGTCGCCCAGGCTGGAGTGCAGTGGCGCAATCTCGGCTCACTGCAAGCTCCGCCTCCCGGGTTCACGCCATTCTCCTGCCTCAGCCTCTCCGAGTAGGTGGGACTACAGGCGCCTGCCACCACGCCCGGCTAATTTTTTGTATTTTTAGTAGAGACGGGGTTTCACCGTGGTCTCGATCTCCTGACCTCGTGATCCGCCCGCCTCAGCCTCCCAAAGTGCTGGGATTACAAGCGTGAGCCACCGCGCCCGGCCTCAAATGCATTGTCTTAATCAACTTTATGAGTTAAGTATTATTACCTATTATTTCACAGCTGAGGAAATTGAAGTTTAGAGAGATTTTTTAATAACTTCACTGTCTAAAAGTTAGCAACTTGCAGAAATGGTACTCAAGCCTATTTTAGAAATGGTCCTCAAAATTTTGAAAGAAGTCTTATTTCAAAGCTTTTTGTCTTAACCATCATGCTATACTACCTTCTAATGTCAACTGTTTCCATTCATGCCTTCAGGAACCATGGTTTAAATTCATTGTCCTTAATCTGTTGATTTCATAGATTGATTCCCAACTGTGTGTCCACATATGGTTTAAGCTTCGTTTAGACTAGAATCCAACTATTCACAGTAGACAGTCAATTAATAATCCTAATTATATCTAATCTACCCTGGCTTTTTGTACTTTCCCCCGTCTTGAGACAGAGTCTCGCTGTGTCACCGAGGCTGGAGTGCAGTGGCACGATCTCGGCTCACTGCAACTTCCACCTCCTGGGTTCAAGCAATTCTGCCTCAGCCTCCCCAGTAGCTGGGATTACAGGTGCCTGCCACCATGCCTGGCTAATTTTTGTATTTTTAGTAAAATGGGGTTTCACCATGTTGGCCAGGCTGGTCTCAAACTCCTAACCACGTGATCCGCCCGCCTCGGCTTCCCAAAGTGCTGGGATTACAGGCGTGAGCCACTGCACCCAGCCCTTTTTGTTTCTTGAAACATTTTCCAAATATATTGTCACTATATACGTACGAGTCACACTGAGCAAAGGTGCTTATCCCAGTGAGTATCAAGGAAGATCAAGTAACTTTATAAAGTTACACATCAGGTAATGCTCAGATGCATAAGTAAACACCACCCCCTTTCCCTGGTTCCTATTAGTGAAGATGAGTGACTGAAAATTTCAGATAAGATTTATGAATATTAAATAAGAACAGAAAGAATAGGAAGTATTAAATCAATCTTAATAACATATAGTTTTCATTAATTCAAAAATATATATTGTGTCACCATATGGTCTAAACTACATTACACACTTGGGTTACGATGAAGTGGGACAAAAGGGTTCCTGTTCATATGGAGTATATATTAAGCACAAGTCAGAAAAGCCCTCTGAACAGAAGTGAGGCTGAGGTTGAGATCTAAAGCTTATATGAAATTTCTTATTTTTCCAACTCACTGAATGCACCATTTTCTCAAACTCTGCACATGCTATTTATTTTTAATATTTTTTTCTGATTCCAACCCCTTAAATATGTATACCTTATGTTATAAAATATATAAATAAATACACAAATAAAGGCAAAAGAAAATAAATGTTCTGTGTTCATCACTGAATACCAGAGTGATTCTAATGGAGTAAGAGCAGTCCGGACAGATTTCTCAAAAGAGTTATTAAAAACTGACATACAACAGAAAACTACTCAGCAATAAAAAGGAATAAACTACCAATACATGCAATAACATGGGTGAATCTCAAAAGCATTTTATTAAGAAGCTAGACACAAAAGACTGCATAATGCAAGGTTTCATTTGCATGCCACTCTGGAAAAATAATCATTATAGGGAAGGAGAGCCAATCAATGCTTGCCAGTCAATGCTTGCCCTCTGTTGGGTGATAATAGAGTGGTTGACCACAAATGGGCAGCATAAAGAAATTTGGGGAAGTGATAAAATTGTTCTGTATCTTCGTTTCAGTGGTGGTAACACAATGCATTTGTCAAAACTTGTAAAACGATATACCAAAGTGAGTAAATTTTATTATACATAGATGTTTGAAAATTTATCATATACAATTTTAAAGTATAAAATTTTATGTTTTATCAAGCTAAAATAAATTATTGCTCTCATCGAAACCATTATGCAGTTTCATTTCACAACCCATTGTATTTGTACTGTTCGATACAGCAGCTACTAGTTACATATGACTACTTAAATTTACATTTAAATCAATTAAAATTAAGTACATTTAAAATTCAGTTCCTCAGCTTGCACTAGCAAAATTTCAAGCAATTAATAACCATGTACGGCTACTAGTTACTAAACAGCAGAGAAATAGAAAATATCCACTTCTGTGGGGATTTCTATTGGATAGTGCTGTATTTGATACTCTTCTCTAACTTGATTGCATTTACATGGAAATAGTAGATGCCATTGAGCGCTAACCCTAGCCCCACAAAAGGCCTGGACAATCCGCCATCGGATCTGCTTGGTCCTAACACTGTACACAATGGGATTGAGCACAGGAGGGAGAAGCAGGTAGATATTGGCCATGAACGTGTGTATTAGTGGTGACAAATGCTTCCCATAGCAATGAATTAGGGTCATACCAACGAGAGGCACATAGAAAAGCAGCACTGCACAGATATGAGAGAGACAGGTGTTGAGAGCCTTGAGCCTCTCTTCCTGGGAAGCAATGCTCAATACTGCCTGGAGGATTAGAATGTAAGAAGCCAAAAGTATCAAGGCATCTAGTACAATGATGAAGATCACAGCCAGCAGGCCATAGATGCTATTGACACTGGTGTCAGCACAGGCAAGCCTCATGGCATCCTGATGGAGGCAGTATGCATGGGAGAGGACATTGGAGTGACAGAAAGGTAACCTTTTGATGAGAAAAGGCACAGGAAGCACAGCCCCCACACTCTGTAGCAGGATGGCTGCTGCAGTCTTGCTGATGACACTGTGAGTGAGAATTGTAGCATAGTGCAAAGGAAAGCGGATGGCCACAAAGCGATCAAAGGCCATGGCCACCAGAACACCTGATTCCACTCCTCCAAATGTGTGGATGAAGAACATCTGGATAAGGCAGCCATTAAAAGTTATTGAACGCCAGTTGAACCAGTGAACACTGACAATTGTAGGCATGGAAGACAGTGAAAGGCTGAGGTCAGTGGCAGCTAACATGGCTAGAAAATAATACATGGGCTCATGGAGACTTTGCTCAACTTTGATGACAACAAGGATGGTGACATTTCCCAAGATTGTGGTGCTGTAAAGAAGACAGAGGGGCAAGGCCATCCATAAGTCTTTCTCTGGCATTCCTGGAATCCCAGTCAGGGTGAAGAAGCTCTGGTGGTTCTCAGTAGTTTGGTTGAGTGGTGACATAGTGGAATGGAGGTTTGACTAGGAAAAAAGAGAAGAGCTCATTAAGTCAAACAGACTTCAACTGGAATCAGTAACAATAAGTATTGAGATGGTAGCTGTAAGAGGAAGTAAGTTAAATATTATTCTTGCACATCCATGTTCTGTTTGATACAGAAACCAATAGCCCGTGCTTCATGAAGCAAGAATGCTGCTACTAACCATAAAGTTTTAAAATATCTAGGAGAAAGAGAAACAAACAAAAAACCTCCAGTTAACATCTGCACCTAGTAGGGACATATGCAATTCAGAAATATCAAGAAGTTACCTGTCTTGCAGACTGCAATACTAGGGAAGAATTTGGCATTGTGTATTTGCATGTATAATAAACACTAACACCAATAACCATGAAGAATATAACCACAGTCCTAATATAAGGGCTGTTCATAAACACAGATGTGCAGATATAAACGTGTGGATGTATGTGTGTGCATCTTGGTTGTGATCTTAAATTGTTTTGATTTTCATATGATCATTTCCCTCTTTGGTACTCAATTTATCAATCACTTCCCTCTTTGGCACTCATATGATGTAGGATGGAGGAGGAAAGACACACTTTAAGGAATTTAAAGCTCTGACCTTCTGTGTTCCTAAGAGTCTGTGAGTACTAAAGGGATCTGAGCTTCCAGCAAGTGAGGGAGGAAGAAGTCACCTTGGCTCCCAAGGAATTTTAAAAAGACCTACTGTGGTAGGAAGAATAATACCCTTAAAGATGTCCTCATCTGAATCTTTGAAAACTATCAACATGCTACTTTGCATGTCAAAAGGGAATTTTCATATGTAGTTAAAATTAAGAACCTTGAGATGTAGCGTTTATCCTGCATTGTCCAGGTAGGCCAGATCAAATCACAGGAGTACTTAGAAATGAATAACATTTGTCAACTGCAGAGAACCAGAAAGATGGCAGCATGAGCAGGACTGGACATGAATTATTGACATTCAAGATGAAGGAAGGGAACCAGGAGACAAGGAATATTGGTGGCCTTTAGAAGATGGAAAAGGTAAGTGAACAGAATTTTCCCCTAAGTCTCCAGAAAATATTGCAGAAAAGAATGCCTTAAATCTTGGTTTTAGCCCAGTGAGACCCATTTTGGACTTCTGACCTAAAGAACTATTAAAATAAATATATTTTAAGCCACTAACTTCTTATAGCAGCAATAGAAAACAGATACCCAGGAGCCACAGAAGAGTTGCTTTAGTCCCTTTCCAGAAATATCCAGTGTCTTCCCATTGTCATTCTCATTTATTCAGGCCTTTTTCTTCAGTGTGTTCTTCCACGCAATTAGATTTCTCTGTCCTAAGGTGCATCTAGAAAGGAATTTTGAGATTTACTTTTCTCTTCATTAGGGAGCAGAATGATCTCCAGTACTTCCAAAGAGTTTTACAACTAATATATGGCTCAGCCAGATTAAATCCATCCATGGAGAATCTCCCAAAAGACAGGTTCAATCATTGTTCAGGTTACTGAAGCCAGTGCCCTGGGTGTTAAAACTCATCTTGACTTTTTTTCCTGTTTCTCCATAGAGAAGACCCATTCTTTTCCTTCCACGCTCCCATGTGGCTGTTCTAATAAATGTCATCTTGAGTTAGCAGCAACTACATTTCTCACTGTAACTCCAAGTAAGGCCTAGTTAAATCTATGGGGAATCACAGACATTAATGTCTACTACTTGTAGTGAAAAAGATCAAGATTAAAATCTTGGTGCCACACAATCAGTTCTCTTCCATTTCAATTTTTTGGTGTCATCTTAAGAACATATATCCAAATGTGCAGCTGAGCTAATCACCTTTTCAGGCCAGTCTAGCCACAGCTGACAGAAGGTTCAGGACTAAAAGAAAGTAGTGCTATAGTGGCTCTGAACTTTGTATTTATCATAACCCTTCTGAGAATCTCAGAAAGGGTCTCCCAGTTAAGAATGCACACACACACACACACACACACACACACCCCAACACACCACACACACATATACAAGCGAAGTTCTCCATAAAAATTAAGTGAATTCAGATATTTTTGAAAACCTTCTATGGACCCAGGTTAAGAACTCTTTCTTTAAGAAATTCTTTTAAATAAATGAAATAGGAGCCTTGGTCATAGAAAGGAGCAAAGCCACTAGACAAAATCCAGAGCTACACACAAAAGACAGAGAGCTCTGGATACTTGGGAATGAACAAGACAGAAAAAAGTCACTCCAAATTTCTCAGTCAGTAGTTTAGTGCAGTACTGTCCAATATGGTAGCCCCCAGACATATGCATTTATTTAAATTTAAATTTATTAAATTAAATTACAATTTCACCTTACTTGTACTAGTCATATTTTAAATGGTCAATAGCCACACGGGACTAGTGCTACTGAACTGGATAAAATTGTTGTAGAATAGTTTCATCACTGCAGAAAATTTTATTTGAAACTTCAACAATTGGAGCTGCAGACTGCAGACTTAAAGGATACCAACATCCTCATTGACTCTTGAAAAATAATGGGTCTGATTGGATTGAGGGTCTTTCACTTACATAATAAGTGTCTCTCTTTACCTATATCTCTCTGTCTTTGACTCTGTTTAAGAAATTTGAAAAGAAAAATCGCTTTAAAAATAAAGGCTCTGGGGTTTGAATCTTAGCTCTATGACCTTGAACAAGTTACTTAATAATCACTGTGCTTAATTCCTCACTTCTTTAAAGTAAAAATAAAAATAATAGTACTTACCATAGGGTTGTTAAGAGTATGCATTTGGAATATCGATGGAGCACTTAGATAAGCACCAGGCAAATAATAAAGACTCAATAAAGTTCAGATATAATAAATGCCCATGTATTATCTAAAAACTCGGTAATGTTTGCTTGACTATAAAAATTATCTCTCAAAAGATTTGTCATGAAATCTATTTATGTAATTCTAAAGTTATGCACCTATTTTCGTATATACTATTTATATATTTTGATCAAATTCTGTATTACCTAAATCTTTCTATCCCTCAGGCAGTTTATTCCAACATTTAATACCAATGGCTTGCAGGCAGTGGCTGTTGCAGGGTTCAAGACAGTGGATTCGGCGGATCTGTCTCAATGACTTTGCACTTTATCATTAATGCTCACTGTAAAGGATTTAGTGAAAGCAAGTCTCAGATAAACCAAAGATGAAAAGACGATATGCTAGTAGAATTCACATGTAGTAAAAATCAGTAAGCAAAAGTAAAGAATAAGAAAATTGATTATGAGGGATGAGCAGCCTCAAAAGAAACACTACACTGGCAATCTAAGCACCTTAATCCAAGAGACCAGCACAGACCTTCCAGAATTTGGGATAAGGATAGTAAACAAGGTCCCTGATTCCTTAAGATCTCATGAACCAAGGAAAAGTTGATCATGTTTAATTAATTTATTGATTAATGACTTCAAATTTGTTAAGTTTCTAAGTACCAGGTGTGTCATGAGTAATCAGAGGACAAAAAGAAGCATTTTTATTTTTCCTTCCAAGACCCTTTAGCAAAGAACACATGGAAAGCAAGATGAGACACATGAGTGTACTGTATAGCTGGGGTTGAATGAAGGCATGCTTTACAGGTGGGTCCATATGTCCAGCTTGTCTCATCAACTGGCTAGCTTAATTCTGTCTCTCTAAATAATAGTGGTAGACCATGGAGAGAGTTGAGCCTAAACTTTCCTCACAGCAATAGGACAGGAGCTTCTGTAGCTTCAGAAGTATATGCGGGAGTCAAGGTGGAGAAGGAGTGGGCATTGAGAGTCCCTCCCCTCTATGTAGTATTGAACTTCACTTCCATACTCTTCCACCCAGGCAGGAAGATGGAAGGGCTGCTCTCTGAGGAACAGGCATGAGCATACTATACTCTTAAAGAATCTGAGCTGCTGAGTAAAAGCTGGCCCTTTGGACTTGTTTCTTGTGGGATCATAGACTAGTCTCACCAGGATAAGAAACTATCTGCTAGTGACCTTGAGCTGGGACTCAGAAGAAGGGGCTCAGGGGTGAGTGGGGGAGGGGGACAATGATCTATATGGTTCTTGTTTTACTGACTAGTTTTTGGTAGAATCACATACTCCCCTCACCCCTTAATTCCCACATCTACAGTTAGAATTGTTAGTTCTATTTTAATGAAAAGGAGAAGGAAATGAAAGTAATGCTTGCTGAGCATTGTGATCATTCTAGCCTCTTTATTAGTATTTAAAAAACACAAGCAACGTAAAAACCACAAGCAATATCCTTGCGTGTTATCCTAGATAGACAATAAAAGGAATAATGGGCAGACATTTTAAAAATATTTTAGTCCTTTAATAATAAACAATCTAATATTTATTGAGTGCTTGTTCATGTTCCAGGCTCTGTTCTTAGCCATTTACATGTCCTATCCCATTTAAAGATACAAAAACCTTAGTGGAAAAGCACTATTATTACTGCTATTGCATGCACTAGAAAAACAAGGGTCAGAGAAGTTGATTAACTTGTACCAGATCCCAAAACTAAAGCTTAAATATAGGTTCTCTGATCATTGTGCTTTGAAGTTCTGTTTGGTTCTAAAGGAGAAGATCAACATTTAGTCATGGGGCAATTTCTGCCATTAAATTCAAATTGCAGATAAAAGAGTGAACTGGGCTCAACACGCAATCTCCTTCACCTCTGCCACTCATTGCTGACCTTTACATTTTTCTATGAACTGTCCATACTGCAGTCTCTGCTGTTCTGTGACAAGATCCTCAAAGAAAGCATTTCTCAGGCCTCAGATTTTTCCCCAACTCACCCAAAGCATGGTCTAGGAGACAAGAGTCTTTTCTGATGCATCAACCACAGCAGCACGGAGATTTAAAACCAACAGCACCCTTGCCCAGAATTTCCCCTGGAGTGATTCTATGGAGACATGAGCATGTGACTTCCTGGAGATGCCCCAAGGACCAAAGGCTACGCAGACCCAGGCTTCTGAGCATGCTACTTTGTCTTATTCCCAGAGGACCTGGTTTTGCCTAATATAGATCTGTGGTAGCAACCCATCCAAACGCAGAATTATTCTCAGTCCTATATGAATGTGCATCACTAACTATGTTAAAATACAATTAAACCCTAGTGCTTAATTTTAATAATTCTCTGTCTAAAAAGAAAAAGCTGAAAGAAAAATTTACCCTTGTTTCACACGCCGTTGTGTTATTGTCCCATTCTCTTTTTTGTTTCACAGCAAATCCCCTCAACATTGTGGTCTACAATCCCTGTCGATACTTCCCATTCTCTCCTCAATTCACTTCAGTGAATGTTCTTTTTCACACCACTGAAACAGTATGTGCAGATGTCACCAATAATCTGCTTATTGCTAAACTCAGCAAAAATTTGTCGTCTTACTCTCCTGTTTGTTCTTCAGGATTCAGAATATTGCTGCAATGTTGAATTATTTTCCTGTGTTGGTTTCTCTGAAATCATGTTTGCTTGATGTTTCCTCCTACTTTAATTTATACTCTTTATTATTCTTTGATTATATGTCTTCTTCCTAGAGCACTAAATGTCAGTGTATCTTTTATTTGATCTTTTTTCCTCTACTTTAACTCCACTCTCTCACTTACCGATATCATCGAATACCACTGCTTTAAATATCATCTACATACTGATTAACTACAAGTGTATATCTTCAGGCTACAATACTGCCTTGATCTCCAGATCAGCTTCCTACTTGATAACTCCACTGTAATACAAATAGGAAACCGCAATTTAACATGGCAAATACAGTATAATGAAAACAAAAATAAAACGTTTTCTTTTCATCTGCTTAAGGTTAATTTCAGTAAATCACTAACCACACCACAATTCACCCAGTTACCCAAACTAAAATTCAGGTCTTTTCTCCCTCTATTCTTCATATCTAATCCATCACCATGGTACTATTCAGTGATTCAGTATGCCATTTTGATTTTTCTATTAACACATTATTAGCTATATTTTCAGTTATTTTTCTTAGTAATTATTCTAAGAATTATAAAATCCATCTTCACCTTATCACTCTCTACTTCACATTACTATCGTCTTAATCACAGTAAAATATTTCAACTTTTCCACACTGTAGCCCCATTTTCTTTTATCCTTTATGAAATTATTTTAATACATATTCTACCTACATGATATAGACCATATAATTGAGTGTCATTATTTATTTAAACAACTTGTTTTAAAAACATATTTTAAAGATAATACATTATTTACATAAGCAGTCTTTTCTATTACTCAATATCTATCATTTTCAGTGTTCTTTATTTCTTTTTTTATTATCATACTTTAAGTTCCAGGGTACAAGTGCACAACGAGCAGGTTTGTTACATATGTATCCATGTGCCATGTTGGTGTGCTGCACCCATTGACTCATCATTTACATTAGGTATATCTCCTAATGCTATCCCTCCCCCATCCCCCCACCCCACAACAGGCCCCAGTGTGTGATGTTCCCCAACCTGTGTCCAAGTGTTCTCATTGTTCAGTTCCCACCTATGAGTGAGAACATGTGGTGTTTGGTTTTCTGTCCTTGTGATAGTTTGCTCACAATGATGGTTTCCAGCTTCATCTATGTCCCTACAAAGGACATGAACTCATCGTTTTTTATGGTTGCATAGTATTCCATGGTGTATATGTGCCACATTTTCTTAATCTAGTCTATCATTGTTGGACTTTTGGGTTGGTTCCAACTCTTTGCTATTGTGAATAGTGCCGCAATAAACATACGTGTGCATGTGTCTTTATAGCAGCATGATTTATAATCCTTTGGGTATATACCCAGTAATGGGATGGCTGGGTCAAATGGTATTTCTAGTTCTAGATCCCTGAGGAATCGCCACACTGTCTTCCACAATGGTTGAAGTAGTTTACAGTCCCACCAAAGTGTAAAAGTGTTCCTATTTCTCCACATCCTCTCCAGCACCTGTTGTTTCCTAACTTTTTAATGATAGCCATTCTCACTGGTGTGAAATGGCATCTCACTGTGGTTTTGATTTGCATTTCTCTGATGGCCAGTGATGATGAGCATTTTTTCATGTGTCTGTTGGCTGCATAAACGTCTTCTTCTGAGAAGTGTCTGTTCATATCCTTTGCCCACTTTTTGATGGGGTTGTTTGATTTTTTCCTGTAAATTTGTTTAAGTTCTTGGTAGATTCTGGATATTAGCCCTTTGTCAGATGGGTAGATTGTAAAAATTTTCTCCCATTCTGTAGGTTGCCTGTTCACTGTGATGGTAGTTTCTTTTGCTGTACAGAAGCTCTTTCGTTTAATTAAATCCCATTTGTCAATTTTGGCTTTTGTTGCCATTGCTTTTGGTGGTTTAGACATGAAGTCCTTGCCCATGCCTATATCCTGAATAGTATTGCCCAGGTTTTCTTCTAGGATTTTTATGGTTTTAGGTCTAACATGTAAGTCTTTAATCCATCTTGAATTAATTTTTGTATAAGGTGTAAGGAAGGGATCCAGTTTCAGCTTTCTACATATGGCTAGCCAGTTTTCCCAGCACCATTTATTAAATAGGGAATCCTCTCCCCATTTCTTGTTTTTGTCAGGTTTGTCAAAGATCAGATGGTTGTAGATGTGTGGTATTATTTCTGAGGGCTCTGTTCTGTTCCATTGGTCTATATCTCTGTTTTGGTACCAGCACCATGCTCTTTTGGTTACTGTAGCCTTGTAGTATAGTTTAAAGTCAGGTAGCGTGATGCCTCCGGCTTTGTTCTTTTGGCTTAGGATTATCTTGGCAATGTGGGCTCTTTTTTGGTCCCATATGAACTTTAGTTTTTTACAATTCTGTGAAGAAAGTCACTGGTAGCTTGACGGGGATGGCATTGAATCTATAAATTACCTTGGGCAGTATGGCCATTTTCACGATATTGATTCTTCCTATCCATGAGCATGGAATGTTCTTCCATTTGTTTGTATCCTCTTTTATTTCGTTGAGCAGTGGTTTGTAGTTCTCTTGAAGAGGTCTTTCACATCACTTGTAAGTTGGATTCCTAGGTATTTTATTCTCTTTGAAGCAATTGTGAATGGGAGTTCACTCATGATTTGGCTCTCTGTTTGTCTGTTATTGGTGTATAGGAATGCTTGTGATTTTTGCACATTGATTTTGTATCCTGAGACTTTGCTGAAGTTGCTTATCAGCTTAAGGAGATTTTGAGCTGAGATGATGGGGTTTTCTAAATATACAATCATGTCATCCAAACAGGGACAATTTGACTTCCACTTTTCCGAACTGAATACCCTCCAGCACACCTGAGTGTGTGTTGTTCCCCCATGTGTCCACGTGTTCTCATCATTCAGCTCCCACTTATAGGTAAGAACAAGTGGTATTTGTTTTTTTCTGTTTCTGGGATAGTTTGCTGAGGATAATGTCCTCCAGCTCCATCCATATCCTTGGAAAGGACATGATTTCATTCCTTTTTATGGCTCCATAGTATTACATGGTATATCTATATCACATTTTCTTTATCTAGTCTATCAGTAACAGGTATTTAGGTTGACTTCATGTCTTTGCTATTGTGACTAGTGCTGCAATTAACATACACATGCATGTGCCTTTACAATAGAACAATTTTTATTCTTTTAGGTATATACCCAGTAATGGGATTTCTCGGTCAAATGGTATTTCTGCTGCTAGGTCTTTGAGGAAATGCCATAACTTCTTCCACAACGGTTGAACTAATTTGTACTCCTACTAAGAGTGTAAAAGTGTTCCTTTTTCTTCACAACCTCACCAGCATCTGTTGTTTTTTGACTTTTTAGTAACAGCCATTCTGACTAGTGTAAGACAGCATCTCAGCTGCACATGGTGGCTCACACATGTAATCCCAGCACTTTGGGAGGTCAAGGTGGGCAGATCATGAGGTCAGGAGTTCGAGACCAGCTTGGCCAACATGGTGAAACACCATCTCTACTAAAAATACAAAAATTAGCCAGGCGTGACAGTGCGTGCCTGTAATCCCAGCTACTCAGGAGGCTGAGGCAGGAGAATTGCTTGAACCCAGGAGGTGGAGGTTGCAGTGAGCCCAGATTGCATCACTGCACTCCAGCCGGGGCAGCAGAGCGAGACTCCATTAAAAAAAAAAAAAAAAGGACAGCATCTCATTGTGGTTTTGTAGTTCCCTAATGATCAGTGATGTTGAGCTTTTTGTCATATGTTTGTTGGTCACATGTACGTCTTCTTTTGAGACATGTCTGTTCATGTCCTTTGCCCGCTTTTTAATGGGGTTGTTTTTTTCTTGTAAATTTGTTTAAGTTCCTTCTAGATACTGGATATTAGACCTTTGTCAGATGGATAGATTGTAAAAGTTTTCTCCTTTTCTGTATGTTGTCTATTTTCTCTGTTGATAGTTTCTTTTGCTGTGAAGAAGCTCTTTAGTTTAATTATTTCCCATTGGTCAACTTTTGGTTTTGTTGCAATTGTTTTTGGCATCTTTGTCATGAAATCATTCCTTGTGCCTATGTCCTGAATGGTATTGCCTAGGTTTTCTTCTGGGATTTTTAAATTTGGGGCTTTACATTTAAGTCTTTAGTCCATCTTGAGTTGATTTTTGTGTATGGTGTAAGGAAGGGGTCCAGTTTCAGTTTTCTGCCTATGGCCTGCCAGTTCCCCCAGCACCATTTATTAAATAGGGAATCATTTCCCCATTGCTTATTTTTGTCAGCTTTGTCAAAGATCAGATGGTTGTAGGTGTGTAATCTTCTTTCTGGGTTTTCTGTTCTTTCCTATTGGTCTATATGTCTGTTCGTGTACCTGTACCATGCTGTTTTGGTTACTGTAGCCTTGTAATATAGTTTGAAGTCAGGTGGCGTAATGCCTCCAATTTTGCTCTTTTTGCTTAGGATTGCCTTGGCTATTCAGGCTCTTTTTTGGTTCCATATGAATTTTAAAATAGTTTTTATAATTCTGTGAAGAATGCCAATAGTAGTTTAATAGGAATGGCATTGAATCTATAAATTGCTTTGGGCAATATGACCATTTTCATGATATTGATTCTTCCTAACCATGAGCATGAAATGTTTTCTCATTTGCTTATGTTTTCTTGTTTCCTTAAAAGTCTCATAGGTTTTTGTTATAAACCAGGTATCATGGATATAATAGAAACCTTAGATTCTTAATTGCTTTTAAGAGATTTGTTGTGTTTTTAAATTTTCTTTTATTTTCAGTAACTTGTATGAATTTAAACTGAAATTTATCTTCTCAAAATAAATCTCTTGCACTAAGTGTTGCCACTGATCGTTTCAGATCACTTATATTTCACATTCTTACACTAAGTGTAACCACTGATTACTTTCAGATCATTTTATTTGTATTCCACTTTTTTAGCCTGGCTTCCTAGGAATTGCCCATGAGTATACACATCTTGGTGGTATGCCAATATTGAGGCAGAAACAGCTGTTAAAAACCTTGAGTCAGAAACATTTTCACTGATTGATTTGAGTGGTGTGTGTAGCATACATTTAATATTCAACCAGTTGTCAAGTCTCTCTTTGCTTTCTCATGCCAGAAAGCTCTCTTGAGTTTCTCTCACATGTTTGAATAATTTCTCATAAAGCCATAGATGCATGGAGAACCCTTCCACAACAATAATTTCTAGGTTCTCCCTGTAAAATGTCCTGATGACTCCTGCTTGCAAACTCAGGCTACTAAAACTGTGGATGGTGCTTCTTTATTTCCTACTGAGTTTTCCAGTCTTAGTTGACCAAGCTTTGCTTTTTTCTTTCCACCTGAAGTTGAGTCTGCACTGTCTGGCAGCACAACTGCTGGTTTGTCAAAAAATCCCAGCCTGATAAAACTACTGGTACTACAACTACTACTCCTACTCCTGATACTCCTCTGCGAAGAAGAAGAAAAAGAAGAAGAAGGAGGAGGAGGAGGGGGAGGAGGAGGAGGAGGAGGAGGAGGAGGAGGAGGAGGAAGAAGAAGAAGAATTTGGCAATGGTGGGAGAGTGGTATTTTTGCCTGAAGTTGTAAAGGTTTTCAAGAATGAATGTTTTTCAACATGTTGCCTGCTTTAGTTAGTTTTCACAGTGTTAATTTTTTAAATAGTTTTTTTGGTTCATATCTTCCCCCTTTTTGAGCAAAGAGGATTCATTGGTTCTACTTCAGAGGAAATTTGTCTTCCTAATAATTATTTTTCATGCTTTAGAGTGTTTTGCATTAAAATTAAGCAAAGAAATTAGACAAAAACTGGCAGTACACCTTTTTTCCTAATGTAAAAGAAAACCAGATCTCTGATGCTAGTAGAAATAATCAAGCAGAGGAAAAAATTAAGTGTGATAATCTGGAAGCAATTAAAGAATATGTGAGGCCTTTGGCAATTAATTTATAATTTTATTAATAAAGAAAATTAAAATGAGAATAGTCAAAATGGTTATATGACTTCCACTAGGCCTATTTGATTGTATAAATGCTGATGGGAAGGAGGGGGAATAGCTGGACTTCACCAGTAGAACTCATTTAATAATAGCTAACAAGGAATGCTGAATGAATGAGTGGTTAAGTAACTTTCCCTAAGTCCAAAAAGCTGAAAAAATTAAAACTGTGAATTAAAACAAGGTATATAAGACTCACGAACTCTATTCTTTTTACCATATTTAACCATTTTAGATATGGACAGGAAGACCCTTGATGGATTAAGCTCCTGATAATAGGAAATTACTAGGATAATATAGGAGTCTTTCTGAAGTTGATTCTAGTGGTGTCATCAGTGTCTGTAGACATGGAGGAGTCAAGGCCTGATATCTTCAGGGGAGTTCAAGCCACCAGTTTAACATTCAAGGGGGTTGGATCAAGCATTTTGTGTGTTTTTAGTTCTGTCCCCAACAGTATTTCAGACAGAAATATTCACAATTTCTTATTAAAAATATATTGACACAAATTATAAAACCCTAGCTTTTAATGTTTATAGCATACATTGTCTCTTTTAGGTTGTAGTACACAGTGGGAAAGAAATGGGTTTAGAAATTAAAAATAAATGAATAATCTTTGGCCATATGATGTCAATCATGCCTAAACTAAAGCATCACCACAAGAATTGTTTATATCTGACTTTTGTTTTCTGCTGTGATTATGTGAATATGCTTGTGATGGAAAATAAATGAGATCAAAAGGGCACAAAGATGTGATAGAAAGGGTCTGTGAACAATTTAAGGCCTGACCACACAAAGGCACAGGCTCGAGTAACCAGCTGTTCCTGTATCTTTAAGAAGTACCTCATTAATGCAAAACATCATTACAGAGAAATACATTAAATCAAATGCAAGAAATTATACATGAGGTATTGGAATAACAATTCAGAGAAACAAAGAAGTTCAGCAAATTCAAAGATCATTTTTTATATGTTCCTGATGGGCGGAGTCCAGACAATCATTCTATCCGTTCCAAACAACAGTAGACTCCAGCTCTGTTTCATGTCAAATTGCAACACTATGTCATCACTGAGACTGAGACTGGCTTTGGAGTCAGAAGACCTGAACTGAAATTGGGCTGGAATTGTAAATCTTACTTAGTGATTAAACATGATTCAAATCAGTGTGTGTTTGTGCATGCATACACATGCATTTGTGTGCATGTATGTGAGTTCACACCTAAGACTATGCAAATAAAATTAAAATGAAGAAAAATTTTGCATAAGTGTTGAATAGAGGACAGTCTGACAGATAAAGGAAATTTTTAGAATCCTAAGGGAAATTAGAAAGGGATAGCTCAAGTGGCACTATATAACACCCTTCAAGGGAGTTCTTTCAGAGGAGTTGTGAAATCTTTGGGGAATCATGATGACACCAGACAACACTAGAGGTTTGAGCAGTCTTTATAAAGGCTCTACATGCTAGTCTCAGGAAAGGAAAGAAGCCAAATTAATTCTGAACCATAGCACCAGGCTGATAAAGGTAATAAATATCTTAAAAGATTTTTTCCATGTCCTCTATATAGCAAGCTCTGTGTAAGATTATTTAGGGCAATTTTTATTAAATCCTCACAGAAATTCTACAGAGGAATGTGATAAGGAAAGATGAGAATAGTGTATAGAGTGTCATGTGGTGGTAGAAAGCAAAGGTGGAAAGAGAAAGTAAAATGCAGGTGTTGTTATTAGGAGTCAAAGAAGAAGACATATACTACGGGGAGGAGGTAGTGCAAGGCTAGGCATAAAATAAAGATGGAATGGAAGAATGCATAAGAATTTCATTGGGAGATAGAGAAAGGAAGGGTCTGGAAATTAAAGAAGATTAAAAGAAGGAAGATGAAGAATGGAGATAAGAATGAAAAATTAAAAAGAAGATGAGAGTAAAACACTGATTCAGGTAATGAAAATCAGAGTCAAAAACAGTAAAACAGCAGGGGTAAACAAGAATCAACTATTTGCATGGAAGAACAGGGCTTTAGCAGGTCCTCAGAACTTAAGGAATGTTAAAGATTTTTCAAGTAGGTCCCAAGAAAAACCCCTAGTAGGGATGGACCAGCTGGTCGTTCCCACCTGAAAGCCACAAGAATTGCTGGGGATACAGAACAGCAGGCCCATACAAGTGAAGGCTCTCACCTGACATTTAAAGAAAAACAAAACCCTTCCTCAGAGTGCAGGCAGAAGGTTAGGCAGGCATCACAGAGTGCTTTGTTTAGATCTGACCATTGTCATTTCTGGGAGGGAGGGGCCCAAATTTTGTTAGAAAGTCACAACACAACAAGTGTGAGTGGACTACACTACCTTTCAAAAATTCTTCTGTGTCTAAGATACTCAAATCTGTAAAATAACTTATTAGCAGTCATGTTTTTCCAAAAGAAAATCCTTATACTATAGCAGAGAAACAGGAGACAGAAAAGGTAGGGAAACTACTTGTTCTTGCATGCCTGATCTCACCCCAACCTCAGAGCTCCCAGACCAGCTCTTGAGATGTTTTTCTCTTTTCTCACAAGTACCTAGGTGAGAACAAAGACATCATAGGACCTCTCACAGATTCCCAATTTAAGTTTTTGTCTCTGGCCTCTTAGAAAAATAAATTTTTCTCTTTGTTGAAGATTTTTAATTCATCTGCAGAAGATCAGAACAGAGTTTGAGGGATTATAAGACTTCTTCTGAAAGAAGATTGACATTCAATCATCCATATTCACCCATTCATTGTTTTATGTCTTCATTACACTAATAGGGAAAAATTAATAAATTCCTTGCATATGCTCAATGAGGTGATGAACCATAAAATAGTCCTTTACATCAGAAAGTTTTAACTTCTAGTAGGAGAGATGGACATTAAACAAATACGTATACAATGTTTAACTATACTCACTGATAAGAAAGAAGAGCCCAAAAATGTGAAAACAGCATATGTGGAAACCTTAAGCTATTATGGATATTTGGAATCGGCATAATTGGGAAGGATAGCTAGGCTTTGCTTAGGTAAATAAGAGCTTCACGAGGGGTGAAGAAAAACATAAAGACCTGGAAAGAATGCATGCAGAAATTCTATATCAGGAAGTATCTCACTGGGACCCAGGAACTTAAAGACTGCAAATTTGGCTGGATTACAGAGACTGAAGGGGAGAGTAAATGGTGTGAGTTGGTGCTAGAGAGGTAGGTAGGGGTTGAATCTTGCTTTACATTGAAGGCTAAGATAAGGATTTAGAGCTTTCTTCTAAGTACATTGGGAACCCTTAAAGGAGTTTTGCTTGAGGTGAATAAATGAGATTTATATTTGTTTTAAAAAAGTCTATTCTAACTGCCAAATGAAGAATGTATTAGAAGGCGGCACTCATGGATACAGAAAGATCAGTTAGGGAGCCTGAAAGAACTGGGCTAAGTATTATCTTATACCTTATGTGTGGTTGTTTATGAGCCAATAACCTTTATTTTCTTCTAGCTACCTTAAAATTAGACTATGGAAAATTATAAATTGTTGAAATTTCTGAAGATTAAATATTAATTTGAATAATTTCATCCAATAATGTGTCATTTGCATATGTAATTCATTATGATTATCCTTACGACAGATATCCAGGATATATTCCCTCTGTCTATATATATATACACATATACATATACATATACACATATATACACACACACATATGAACATATTAGATTAAAAAAAGGCAAAAACTGCAATTACTTTTGCACAACCTAATATATTTATGTGTATGTATATAGAGTACCTATCCTATTGTATATATACATATATGTAATATATATTATATATACTTCTATTTATAGAATTATACATGTATATACTTGGAAACTGTATGTATCTGCATGTATATGTATCTATATGTATAAACTTTTGTATACATATATACTTCTATATGTATATACTTGGAAACCGTATGTGTCTATATGTATATGTATCTATATGTATATACTTCTAAATACATATATACTTCCATATGTATATACTTCTATAGGTATATACTTCTAAATACATATATACTTCTATATGTATATACTTCTATATGTATACACTTCTAAATACAAATATACTTCTATATGTATATACTTCTAAATACATATATACTTCTATATGTATATACTTCTAAATACATATATACTTCTATATGTATATACTTGGAAACTGTGTGTATCTATATGTATATGTATCTATATACATATGGAAGTATATATGATATATATAGAAGTATATATGATATATATATATAAAAAATACCCTTATACACATGGATTTATGTGGATGTCGGTTGTGATGACAGTAGGATTGTATGTAGTTGTGGGTGTGTGGTGATAGTATTGTGAGGTTTTTAGTGGGGTTTTAAAAAATTATTTAGCAATATGCTCTGTTATTAAGATCTTGGTTATGTCTACTTCTTTTCTGCTAAACCTTGAAAACTATATGAAGAGGAGATATCAAAGGAATTATCAAAATTCTTCACTGTCTAAACACTGGATGTTTACTCTTGTTTCCATTTTTAAAATAAAGAAATTTATTCCAAGAGAAGGGAGGTAATCACATGTGACTGTGTAGGAAGGAAAAAGACAAAGTGTTACAAATATCATCTAAATTTTTTTAACTTTATTCTTTCCTGTGCTATTCTACTATGTATTCTTAAAGCCATTGTTCTGTCCATATGAGAATATATATTCAATTTAGGAGCTGTGAGCCAAGTGGAAGAGTCCAGCCCCACCCGATGGTGAGAACAACATGACGAACTTGAATGCATCACATGCCAACCACCATAACTTCATTCTGACAGGTATCCCAGGAATGCCAGACAAGAACCCATGGTTGGCCTTTCCCCTGGGATTTCTCTACACACTCACACTCCTGGGAAGTGGTAGCATCCTAGCTGTCATCAAGGTGGAGCAGAGTCTCCATGAGCCCATGTATTACTTCCTTTCTATCTTGGCTTTCACTGACGTTAGTCTCTCCATGTCCACTTTGCCCTCCATGCTCAGCATCTTCTGGTTTAATGCCCCTGAGATTGTTTTTGATGCATGCATCATGCAGATGTTCTTCATCCATGTATTCGGAATAGTAGAATCAGGAGTCCTAGTGTCCATGGCCTTTGACAGATTTGTGACCATCCGAAACCCATTACACTATGTTTCCATCCTCACTCACAATGTTATTGGAAAGATTGGAATAGCTGTCCTCACCCGGGCAGTCTGTGTGGTCTACCCTGTGCCCTTCCTTATACAGCGCCTACCCTTTTGCCATTCCAATGTCTTGTCTCATTCATATTGTCTTCACCAAAACATGATGCGGCTAGCTTGTGCCAGAACCTGCGTCAACAGCCTCTACGGTCTCATCGTCTTCATCTTCACACTGGGGCTTGATGCTCTCCTCATTCTACTGTCTTATGTACTCATCCTGAAGACTGTGCTGGGCATTGCCTCCAGAGGTGAAAGGCTGAAAACCCTCAGCACCTGCCTCTCTCACATGTCTGCCGTGCATCTCTTCTATGTTCCTTTTATTGGTGCCTCCATGATCCACAGATCTGGGGAGCATTTATCACCAGTAGTGCACATGCTCATGGCTGATATATACCTACTGCTCCTCTCTGTGCTAAACCCCATTGTCTACAGTGTGAAGACCAAGCAGATTTGAAGAATGATCTTTCAAGTGTTCCAGAGGAGAAAAAAATAGGGTCTAGTAGAATGGAATCATGTGTAAGAAGCAGAGTAAGTATCTGCTGGAAGAATTAATTATTTAATTTTCCACAGTTATGGTGCATCAAATTTTGCACATCTGGGGAAATGCAGGAGTGGGTAAGGCTTGTGGGTGAAGATACATAGCAGGTCATTATTGTTCTGTATATACTATATTTTGGAATCTGTGCATTTTGAAATATGGTATCACAAAATGTAATTTATTAAGTAGCTTCACACTTTTCTTTGACACTGGAGATGAGCATCAGTGAGAACAAATTATCACATTTATCCAGATAACACTTCATAAAATATTTAGTTATATTTCACCCTTGGTTATCCTTTTGCTGTGCAGAATCTCTTGAGTTTAATAAGATCCCATTTGTCCATTTTGGCTTTTATTGCCATTGCTTTTGGTGTTTTAGTTATGAAGTCTTTGCCCATGCCTATGTCCTGAATGGA
This sequence comes from Hylobates moloch, assembly GCF_009828535.3. Lineage (NCBI taxonomy): Eukaryota > Metazoa > Chordata > Mammalia > Primates > Hylobatidae > Hylobates > Hylobates moloch. The sequence goes on from NW_026652286.1 coordinate 42,753,146, forward strand.
ACTGCCTAGGTTTTCTTCTAGGGTTTTTATGGTTTTAGGTCTGATATTTCAGTCCTTAATCCATCTTGAATTAATTTTTGCATAAGGTGTAAGGAGGGGATCCAGTTTCAGCTTTCTATATATGGCTAGCCAGTTTGCCCAGCACCATTTATTAAATAGGGAATCGTTTCCCCATTTCTTGTTTTTGTCATGTTTGTCAAAGATCAGATGGTTGTAGATGTGTGGTATTAATTCTGAGGGCTCTGTTTTGTTCCATTGGTCTATATATCTGTTTTGGTACCAGTACCATGCTGTTTTGGTTACTGTAGCCTTGTAGTATAGCTTGAAGTCAGGTAGCGTGATGCCTCCAGCTTTGTTCTTTTGGCTTAGGATTATCTTGGCCATGTGGGCTCTTTTTTGGTTCCATATGAACTTTAAAGTAGTTTTTTCCAATTCTGTGAAGAAAGTCATTGGTAGCTTGATGGGGATGCCATTGAATCTATAAATTACCTTGGGCAGTATGGCCATTTTTACGATATTAATTCTTCCCATCCATGAGCATGGAATGTTCTTCCATTTGTTCATGTCCTCTTTCATTGTGTTGAGCAGTGGTTTGTAGTTCCCCTTGAAGAGGTCCTTCACATTCCTTGTTAAGTTGGATTCCTAGGTATTTTATTCTCTTTGAAGCAGTTGTGAATGGGAATTCACTGGTGATTTGGCTCTGTGTTTGTCTGTTATTGGTGTATAGGAATGCTTGTGATTTTTGCACATTGATTTTGTATCCTGAGACTTTGCTGAAGTTGCTTATCTGCTTAAGGAGATTTTGGGCTGAGAGGATGGGGTTTTCTAAATATACAATCATGTCATCTGCAAACAGGGACAATTTGACTTCCTCTTTTCCTAATTGAATACCCTTTATCTCTTTCTCCTGCTTGATTGCCCTGGCCAGAACTTCCAATACTATGTTGAATAGGAGTGGTGAGAGAGGGCATCCCTGTCTTGTGCCGGTTTTCAAAGGGAATGCTTCCAGTTTTTGCCCATTCAGTATGATATTGGCTGTGGGTCTGGTCTGTCATAGATAGCTCTTATTATTTTGAGATATGTCCCATCAATACCTAGTTTATTGAGAGTTTTGAGCATGAAGTGCTGTTGAATTTTGTCAAAGGCCTTTTCTGCATCTATTGAGATAATCATGTGGTTTTTGTCTTTGGTTCTGTTTATATGATGGATTATGTTTATTGATTTGCGTATGTTGAACCAGCCTTGCATCCCAGGGATGAAGCCAACTTGATTGTGGGGGATAAGCTTTTTGACGTGCTGCTGGATTCGGTTTGCCAGTATTTTATTGCGTATTTTTGCATCGATGTTCATCAGGGATGTTGGTCTGAAATTCTGTTTTTTTGTTGTGTCTCTGCCTGGCCTTGGTATCAGGATGATGCTGGCCTTGTAAAATGAGTTAGGGAGGATTCCCTCTTTTTCTATTGATTGGAATAGTTTCAGAAGGAATGCTACCAGCTCCTCTTTGTACCTCTGGTAGAATTCGGCTGTGAATCCATCTGGTCCTGGACTTTTTTTGGTTGGTAGGCTATTAATTATTGCCTGAATAGACCAATAACAGGATCTGAAATTGAGGCAATTCAATTCAATCCTCAATTTCAGATCCTGTTATTGGTCTATTCAGGCATTCAACTTCTTCCTGGTTTAGTCTTGGGAGGGTGTATTTGTTCAGGAATTTATCTGTTTCTTCTAGATTTTCTAGTTTATTTGCATAGAGGTGTTTATAGTATTCCCTGATGGTAGCATGTATCTCTGTGGGATTGGTGGTGATATCTCCTTTATCATTTTTATTGTGTCTATTTGATTCTTCTCTCTTTTCTTGTTTATTAGTCTTGCTAGTGGTCTATCAATTTTGTTAATCTTTTTAAGAAACCAGCTTCTGGTTTCATTGATTTTTTGAAGGGTTTTTTGTGTTTCTATCTCCTTCAGTTCTTCTCTGATCTTAGTTATTTCTTGCCTTCTGCTAGCTTTTGAATGGGTTTGCTCTTGCTTCTCTAGTTCTTTTAATTGTGATGTTAGGGTGTTGATTTTAGATCTTTCCTGCTTCCTCTTGTGGGCATTTAGTGCTATAAATTTCCCTCTACACACGGCTTTAAATGTGTCCCAGAGATTCTGGTATGTTGTGTCTTCGTTCTCACTGGTTTCAAAGAACATCTTTATTTCTGCCTTCATTTCGTTATGTACCCAGTAGTCATTCAAGAGCAGGTTGTTCAGTTTCCATGTAGTTGTGCGGTTTTGAGTCAATTTCTTAATCCTGAGTTCTAATTTGATTGAACTGTGGTCTGAGAGACAGTTTGTTATAGTTTCTGTTCTTTTACATTTGCTGATGAGTGCTTTACTTCCAAGTATGTGGTCAATTTTGGAATAAGTGCAACATGGTGCTGAGAAGAATGTGTATTCTGTTGATTTGGGGTGGAGAGTTCTGTAGATGTCTATTAGGTCTGCTTGGTGCAGAACTGAGTTCAAGTCCTGGATATCCTTGTTAACCTTCTGTCTCATTGATCTGTCTAATGTTGACAATGGGGTGTTAAAGTCTCCCATTATTATTGTGTGGGAGTCTAAGTCTCTTTGTAGGTCTCTAAGGACTTGCTTTATGAATTTGGGTGCTCCTATATTGGGTGCATATATATTTAGCATAGTTAGCTCTTCTTGTTGAATTGATCCCTTTACCATTATGTAATGGCCTTCTTTGTCTCTTTTGATCTTTGCTGGTTTAAAGTCTGTTTTATCAGAGACTATGTTTGCAATCCCTGCTTTTTTTTTGTTTTCCATTTGCTTGGTAGATCTTCCTCCATCCCTTTATTTTGAGCCTATGTGTGTCTCTGCAAGTGAGATGGGTCTCCTGAATACAGCACACTGATGGGTCTTGACTCTTTATCCAATTTGCCAGTCTGTGTCTTTTAATTGGAGCATTTAGCCCATCTACATTTAAGGTTAATATTGTTATGTGTGAATTTGATCCTGTCATTATGATTTTAGCTGGTTATTTTGCTCGTTAGTTGATGCAGCTTCTTCCTAGCATCAATGTTCTTTACAATTTGGCATGTTTTTTCAGTGGCTGCTACTGGTTGTCCTTTCCATGTTTAGTGCTTCCTTCATGAGCTCTTGTAAGGTAGACCTGGTGGTGACAAAATCTCTCAGCATTTGCTTGTCTGTAAAGGATTTTATTTCTCCTTCACTTATGAATCTTAGTTTGGCTGGATATGAAATTTGGGGTTGAAAATTATTTTCTTTAAGAATGTTGAATATTGGCCCCCACTCTCTTCTTGGCTTGTAGAGTTTCTGCCAAGAGATCCACTGTTAGTGTGGTGGGCTTCCCTTTGTGGGTAACCCGACCTTTTTCTCTGGCTGCCCTTAACATTTTTCCCTTCATTTCAACTTTGGATAATCTGACAATTATGTGTCTTGGAGTTGCTCTTCTCGAGGAATATCTTTGTGGCGTTCTCTGTATTTCCTGAATTTGAATGTTGGTCTGCCTTGTTAGATTGGGGAAGTTCTCCTGGATAATATCCTGAAGAGCGTTTTCTAACTTGGTTCCATTCTCTCCGTCACTTTCAGGTACACCAATCAGACATAGATTTGGTCTTTTCACATAGTCCCATATTTCTTGGAGGCTTTGTTCTTTTCTTTTTACTCTTTTTTCTCTAAACTTCTCTTCTTGCTTCATTTCATTGATTTGATCTTCAATCAGTGATACCCTTTCTTCCACTTGATCGAATCAGCTAATGAAGCTTGTGCATGCATCACGTCGTTCTCGTGCCATGGTTTTCAGCTCATTTCAGGTCATTTAAGGTCTTCTGTATGCTGTTTATTCTAGTTAGCCATTCATCGATTCTTTTTTTAAGGTTTTCAGCTTCTTTGCAATGGGTTCAAACATCCTCCTTTAGCTCAGAAACGTTTGTTATTACTGATCTTCTGAGGCCTACTTCTGTCACGGTGTTTTTCAAAAGATTTCTATTTCCTTGTGTATTTTTTTCAATTGTTTTATCAATTATTGAGTTTGGGATATTAAAATCTTCAACAATTATTGATAAATTGCTTATCTGACTCTTTAATTTTGTCAGTTTTGGTTCATGTATTTTAGGGATCTAGTGTTCTTTATATATGCATTTATGATTGTTATATGATATTAATGTAGCCACTCCATCTCTCATGTATCTTTGTGGCGTATATAATTTTCTACCTTCTTACTTTCTACTATTTACTCCTTTGAATCTATGGTATGTCTTTTGTATACAGAATATAGTTATAACTTGCTTTTCTATTCTACATAACAATGTGCCTTTTATGACCCATGTTTAGTCCATTCACTTTGTGATTACTGATATGGTTGAAATTTCACCTGTCATTTTGCTATTTGTTTTCTGTTAGTCTTGTGTCTTTTTTTGTTCCACTGTTTTTTCATTGCATTCATTTGTTTAAATGTTTTTGGTGAATGATTTCAATTCATCTTTTGATTTTTTTACTGTTTTATTAGCGATTGTTCTATAAATTACAATATGCACATTACTATATAATTTACTTCAGAATAATATTAACTTAATTCCAGTAAAATTCAAAAGTTTTGTTTTAATAAATTTTTAATTTCTCCCCCTTGTTGTGCTATTATTATAATATATATACATACATATACAGACACACACATATATAATATATATAATTTACTCAACAATACAGTATTATAATTATTTTTTCATCCAATTCAAGCCTGTTAAGGAAATTTAGCAAAAATTAACTAAAACGTGTATAGAGTCCTTCATATTTACCCATATATTGAGTATGTCCAGTACTCTTCATTTCTTCCTATAGATTCCAGTTACCATCTGGTTTTATTTTTCAGCCAGAATTCTGTGTTAAATCCCCACCTAGTCTGCTGGTGGACACATTGCCCCAAAGAGGACCAGAACCTCACGGTAGTGGAGTTGCTGGCCCTCCCTATTTCCTTGCCACCAAAATTGCCATGCTAACTGACAGAGCTCCAAATCATGGAAGCTGCCTCACGAGTGCAGGAACAAAGCTGTGGGGTTTCCTTATCTGACCACTGTTGATAGAGGTGGAGGCAGCGGAATGAAGCAGCCTTGCCAAAATGCCAGGCACGTGGCTGTTATTTTCCAAAGTTCAGTCGTTTCAATAAACAAGCTTATATCTCTAATGGATTTCCAGAGTGTCAAAATGGATATTGACAGCTTGCCAGCTTTATACCTGCTTTGTAGGGGAGAGGATGTGTTAGCCTCCACACTCCATCACACTGGAAATGAATGTCTGTTTCCATTTATTGCTTTTTAAAAGTCTGTGGGATTAAGGTTTTTGTTGCATTTATATCTTCCTTTTTTAGCTTGAAAGTTATATTTTATTTAAAATTTTAACATAATATTTTATAACATATGTATTTGGAATTTTTGTAATAAATGTTTAGGGTTAACTTGTATCTACATCATTACCCTGAAAACAAAACCTAGCAAGTTTTTTTATTTTACTTTTCTTTAGATCCGAATTTTCATGGTCTTTTTGTCCAGAATTTCAGTTCCAATCTTTCTGGGCATTTGGGCAGGGAAGAAGATATGACTATAGTGTGTGTCCAGTCCTTCTTGTTAAAATTATAAATAATATTTGGATATTACATGTGAGGAGAAGCTAATTCTCAGGTTTTTATTTTGGGAAATTGATTAATGGTGGCACCAACAACTGACAGGGAACCAAGGAGTGTCTTGTTGGTTTTGCTATTGACATAAATTCCTCTTCACTGTTTCCTAACTGATGACTCTGAAAGAGGCATTAAGATGTGTCTGTTAAGATCCGCTTTGGATTATTTGAATTTAAATTGCATGGGACATCCAAGGTGAGATGAACCTAGAAGGATCTGGGAATATATATTGGTAATTCATCAGTTTGTAGACTCGAGTTGATGTCATGAGAGTAAATAAGACCACTTAGGAAAATAAAGAGGGCCAAGTAAAAATACCTCAAAAATATAAACATACACTTAGATAGAAGAAATAAGTTATAATGTTCAGTAGCCAAGTAGGGTGACTATAGTTAACAACAATGTATTGTATATTTCAAAATAGCTAGTAGACAGAACTTGAAATGTTCCAACATATAAAAATTATAATTACTCAAGGTGATGGATGTCCTAAATACCCTGACATTATCATTTCACATTCTATGCATGTAACAAAATACCACATGCACCCCTTTAAATATGTACAATTATTACATTTCAATAAAATAAAAAATTTAAATACCGATGTATAAATCATAGGGACACAGCAAAGTGAACTAAAAGGCTAAATTCTGAATGGGAGAATTTTTTAAAAAGTAAAAAATAGATCCATAGTAGCCAAAGCTCATTAAGAAATAAATCAAGCTTAGAAAAAATGAATGCCCCTTAATTTAGAAATAAAGGAGTAATTGGGGACTTAATAAGAACAGTTAAAGTGCACCAAAATGCAAGTATCTTAAGGCAGTCTAGAAGTCAGACTGTCTGGGGTTGGAAGAGAAAAAAATATGGATAAATGGACTGTTCCCTTAAGTGTTTGTCATAAAGGGAGGGAAAAAATAGGATAACACTACAGGGAGAGGCAAGGTAAAAAAATGTGAAAACAACTTAGGAAAAGAAACAGAACCACAGAGCTATGAGGACAGCTATAGAAAAACCTCAAAGGCAAGGAATGAATGCTGTGTATACTATTAGGATGGGTGTGTGCATAAGGAGGAAATGTGTATATGTGTATGTGTATGTGTGTGCATGAGTCAGGGAAGGGAAGATGCAGGCCATTTTGGAAAGTTTTATGCAAATTTGGCACGCAATTAAGTAAACCTTTCTAATCATTTTTCAGGTTCCAGAGTTCAACGTGGAATCCTGAACTATGTCAACATTACCGACTCAGATAGCCCCCAATAGCAGCACTTCAATGGCCCCCACCTTCTTGCTGGTGGGCATGCCAGGCCTATCAGGTGCACCCTCCTGGTGGACAATGCCCCTCATTGCTGTCTACCTTCTCTCTGCACTGGGAAATGGTACCATCCTCTGGATCATTGCCGTGGAGCCCGCCCTGCACCACCCAATGCACTTCTTCCTCTTCTTGCTTAGTGTGTCTGATATTGGATTGGTCACCGCCCTGATGCCCACACTGCTGGGCCTTGCCCTTGCTTGTGCTCACACTGTCCTTGCCTCAGTCTGCCTTCTACAGATGCTTTTGTCCATGTCTTTTCTGTCATGGAGTCCTCTGTCTTGCTCACCATGTCCATTGATCGGGCACTGGCCATCTGCCGACCTCTCCACTACCCAGCACTCCTCACCAATGGTGTAATTAGCAAAATCAGTCTGGCCACTGCTTTTCGATGCCTGGGTCTCCATCTGCCCCTGCCATTTCTGCTGGCCTACATGCCCTACTGCCACCCACAGGTCCTAACCCATTCTTATTGCTTGCATCCAGATGTGGCTCGTTTGGCCTGCCCAGGAGCTTGGGGTGCAGCCTACAGCCTATTTGTGGTTCTTTCAGCCATGGGTTTGGACCCCCTGCTTATTTTCTTCTCCTATGGCCTGATTGGCAAGGTGTTGCAAGGTGTGGAGTCCAGGGAGGATCGCTGGAAGGCTGGTCAAACCTGTGCTGCCCACCTCTCTGCTGTGCTCCTCTTCTATATCCCTATGATCCTCCTGGCACTGATTAACCATCTTGAGCTGCCAATCACTCAGGATACCCATACTCTTCTCTCCTATGTCCATTTCCTGCTTCCTCCATTGATAAACCCTATTCTCTATAGTGTCAAGATGAAGGAGATTAGAAAGAGAATACTCAACAGGTTGCAGCCCAGGAAGGTGAGTGGTGCTCAGTGAGGAGGGTGTCCCTCCATGTTTGATGATACAGGGCTCCCGATACTAAAGTTTCTGCAAGAACTCAGCTCACCAAGCATGAAATGATCATTCACGTACACATAAGTGCATATACGTGGATGTAGCTTCCTGTCCCTGAAAGTATGCCTGTGTATATTGATGCAAGCTTAGAAGCCCCAAAGAATGAACATGATCCACCCACTGATACATTACATATCAATGGCATAGGAAGGGCCAGAGTCCAGATCTTGTCACAACTATCCAAGTGTGTGCCTGTTGTTATTTTATTGTTGTTAGTCCTGTCACTATATCTATACCTGAATATTGGATAAAGCTAGAAGAGTTAATCATCTACATAGCAAAGGAAAAATAAGACAGAAACATTCTTCTCAACTAGATAGAAGATCCTCCATTGGTTTTGCACCTCCTTAAGAAGTAAGAATTCTGACCAATCCTTAGGAATTAGATAAATGAGGAAAATGCAAGTAAGTCTCTCATTTAGATTCTTCACACCAAGAGATAGGTTATTTAACTCTGATCAGGCCAGGAAAAAAAGAGGGAATATAATTTTTTTAATTCTTCATTTAGTTTTCAAAATGTTAGTATGTTTTTTTGAATATATATGTATATTGAATGTTCTCAACACAAAGAAATGAGAAATGTTTGAGACTTTAAATATGCTAATTACCCTGCAATCTGATCACTATACATGGTATGCATCAAAACATCACTGTGAATATGTATAATTATTGTCGTTTAAAATAAAATTTAATTTTTAAAATTTTTGCATATTTCAGAAAAAATAGAATAAGAATAATCTTAAATTATATCTCCCAAACTTAACTATAATTATCTGTTTAGTGAACACTTATAATGTTTTATATAAATGGAATCTTACAAGTGGCATTTGGAATTATTGGTCTGAATTCTTTACTTCCTAGTAGCAGCAGTATACATTCACATCCACGTCAGGAGGGACAAAGTGGATGGATTGTATTTACATTCACTCTCACTTTAGACACATGATTTTCTCTGACCATTGTGGTCCTCATGACTTGTTTTGGTCAATAGGATGTTAGTGGATGTGATAAAAGCAAGAGCTTGAGTGTGATTTTGCTGCAGGGTTTGATTTCTTGTACTAGGGTAGTGCTAACCTAGTAGCTACTTCCCCTTGAATCTGGTTTCCGGAAGGAGATACATGGTGCAAACCTGAGCCAAATTCAGAGCCTGGAGCCAGTCCCTGGTTCCCGGAGAACTGAAGCAAAGCCAGCAAGTCAAAGCAGCCTAGATGAAGAGGGTCTCTGACAACCTACTGACCAGTGAGAATTACAACAAATTCTGTAGTTGTAAGCATCTGAGATTTCGTAGTTGGTATACAGCAAAAGTTAACTAACAGAGTAATTATAGTCTTATTCTGTGAACATGGTTAATCTATTTTTTGATGCCAATACGATTAATCACATGTGTGTTATGAGGAGCACAATTGTTGCAGCACAATAATTGACTAACTTTAATAAATATATATTTTTTATTTTTGTGGGTACACAGTGGGTTTATATATTTATGGGGTACATGAGATGTTTTGATACAGGCATGCAATGTGAAATAATCACATCATGAAGAATGGGGTATCCATCCCCTCAAGCTGTTATCCTTTGTGTTATAAACAATCCAATTACATTCCTTTAGATATCTTAAAATGTATGATTAAGTTATTATCGACTATAGTCACTCTACTGTGCTATCAAATAGTAGGTCTTATTCATTCTTTCTATTATTTTTTATACCCACTAACCATGCTCACCCCTCCCCCAGGTTTCCACTACCCTTCCCAGCCTCCGGTAAACATCCTATTCTCTTTGTCCATGAGTACAATTGTTTTTATTTTTAGATCCCACAAATAAGTGAAAATATGCAATGTTTGTTTTTCTGTGCCTGGCATATGTCACTTAATATAATGACTTTCAATTTCACCCATGCTGTCGCAAATAATAGGATCTCATTCATTTTATGGCTGAATAGTACTCCATTGTGTATATCTAGCACATTTTCCTTATCTATTTGCCTGTTGATGAACGCTTGTTGCTTCCAAATAATCATAGCTATTGCAAACCATGCTGCAGCAAACGGGAGTGCAGATAACGTCTTTAATATACTGATTTCCTTTCTTTTGGGTATATAACAGCAGTGGGATAGCTGGATCATAGGGAAGCTCTAATTTTAGTTTATTGAGGAACCTCTAAACCATTCTCCAAAGTAGTTGTACTTACTTACATTCCCACCTTGGCAGCATTGCCTGTCTTTTGGATATCAGCCATTTTAACTGGAGTGAGGTGATATCTCATTATAGCTTTGATTTGTGTTTCTCTGATGATCAAAGATGTGGAGAACTTTTACAGATGCTTGTTTGTCATTGCTTTTCTTCATTTGAGAAATGTCTATTTACCTCTTTTGCCCATTATTGATTAGATTATTGGTTTTTTTTCCCTGTGGAGTTGTAGAGCTCCTTATATATTCTAGTTATTAATTCTTTGCCAGATGGATAGTTTACAAATATTTTCTTCCATTCTGTGGGTTGTCTCTTCACTTTGTGGATTGTTTTATCTGCTGTGCAGAAGCTTTTTAACTTAATGTGATCCTATTTGTCCATTTTTGCTTCGGTTGCCTGTGCTTGTGGGATATTGCTCAAGAAATTTTTACCCAGATCAATTTCCTGGAGAATTTCCCCAATATTTTTTTGTAGTAGTTTCCCCAATGTTCTCTGTAGTAGTTTTCACTTAGAATAATTTGGCTATTCTGGGTATTTCATGGTTCCATACAAATTAAGATTGTTTTTTCTATTTCTGTGAAGAATGTCATTGATATTTTCATTGGAATTACATTAAATCTATAGAGTGCTTTGGATGGTATGGACATTTTAACAATATTTATTCTTTCAGTCCATGAACTTAGAATACTTTTCAATTTTTTGGTACCCTCTTCAACTTCTTTCATCCGTGTTTTATAGTTTTCATTGTAGATATCTTTTATTTATTTGGTTCGATTAATTTTTAGGTATTTAATTTTACACGTGGCTATTGTAAATGAGATTACTTTTAAATTTTTTTTTAAATTTTTGATCACTGTTGGCTTATAGAAATGCTGCTTATTTTTGTATGCTAATTTTGTATCCTGCAAATTTACTGAATTTGTTCCTCAGTTCTAATAATTTGTTTTGGTAGAGTCTCTAGGTTTTTCCAAATATAAGATCCTATTTTCTGAAAATAAGAATAATTTGAATTTTTCCATTCCAATTTGGATGACTTTATTTCCTTTTCTTAATACTCTAGCTAGGACTTCCAATACTGTGTTGAATAATAGTGGTGACAGTGAACATCCTTCTAGTGTTTCAGATATTAGAGTAAAGGCTTTCAGTTTTTCCTCATTCAGTGTGATACTAGTTGTAGGTCTGTCATATATGGCTTTTACTATTTTGAGATACGTTCCTTCTATACCCATTTTTAGGGATTTTATTATGAAGGGGTGACAAATTTTATCACATGCTTTTTCAGCATTAATTGAAATGATCATATGGTTTTTATCCTTCATTCTGTTGATATAATGTATCCCATTGATTGATTTGCATACGTTGAACCATTCTTGTGTCCCAGGGATACATCCCACTTGCTCATGATGAATTATCTAATTTTTTTTAAATTCAGCTTGCTAGTATTTTGTTGAAGATTTTTGCATCAACATTTATCAGAGACACTGGCCTGTAGTTTTCTTTTTTTGATGAGTCTTTGCTTTTAGTATCATGGCAATACTGACCTCATAGAATGAGTGTGGAAGTATTCCTTCCTCTTCCATATTTTGGAATAGTTTGAGTAGGATTGGTATTAATTATTTAATTGGTTGGTGGAATTCAGCAGTGAATCCATCGTATCCCAGGCTTTTCTTTATGGGAAGGCTTTTTGTTGTGGCTTTGATCTTGTTACTTGTTATTTGTCTGTTTATATTTTGGATTTCTTCCTGGTTCAATCTTGGTAGGGTGTATGCATCTAGGAACTTCTCCATTAGTTCCAGATTTTCTAATTTATTGGCATATAGTTGCTTGTAATAGCCATTATTTATCCTTTAAATTTCTTCAGTATCAGTTGTAATGTCTCCTTTTTCATTTCAAATTTTATTTATTTGGATCTTCTCTCATTTTTTCTCAGTCTGGCTAAAGGTTTATCAATTTTGGGGAAGTTTAACTTTTCAAAAAACCTTTTTGTTTTATTGATCATTTGTATTGTTTTCTTTGTTTCAATTTTATTTCTGCTCTGATCTTTATTATTTATTTTCTTCTTTTAACAGTGTACACTCATATGCATGAACAAAGAGCTTATATCTGAAACTGAAATTTAGATTTAAAAGGGAAGCAGAACATATGAGTTTTGGAAATTTGCAGCCTGACCATGTGGTAGGCAATAAAAACCCATTTTTCTGGGGATAAATTAGAGCCAGCTGCATAAATTTGAATAAATAAAGAGGAGCCAAATGTTAATAGCCACCACAATGGGGAAAATGTCTCCCAGGTATTTCAGACCTTCACTGCAGCCCCTCCCACCACAGACCTGGAGGCCAAGGAGGGAAAAATGGTTTTGTTAGTCAGGCCCAGGGCCATGCTGATTGATGCATCCTTGAGACATGGCACCCTGTGTCCCACCCACTCCAGCTCCAGCCATTGCTAAAAGGAGCCAAGGTACAGCTTGGACTGTTCCTTCAGAGAGTGCAGGTCCCAAGCCATAGCAGCTTCCATGTGGTATTGGGCCTGTGGGTGTACAGAAGGCAAGAGTTTAGGTTTGGGAGCCTCTACCTAGATTTCAGAGGATGCATGGAAATGCCTGGATGTCCAGGCAGAAGTCTGCTGCAGGGGTGGTGCTCTCATGGAGAACTTCTACTAGGGCAGTGGAGTGAGGAAATGTAGGGTTGGAGCCCCCACACAGAGTTCCCACTGGGGCACTTCCTAGTGGATCTGTGAGAAGAGAGCCACCATCATCCATACTCCAGAATGGCAGATCCACCGATAGCTTGCACCATGCACCTGGAAAAGCTGCAAGCACTCAAAGCCAGCCTATGAAAGCAGCTACAGGGGCTGTACCCTGAATAGCCACAGGGGCACACGTGCTCAAGGCCTTGGGAGGCCACCCCTTGCATCAGCATGCCCTGGATGTGAGACATGGGGTCAGAGGAGATTATTTTGAGGATTTAAGATTTAATGACTGCCCTGCTGAGTTTCGGACTTGCATGGGACCTTAGCCCCTTTGTTTTGGCCAATTTTTTCCATTTAAAATGGGAGCATTTACCCAAAGCCTGTACCCCCATTTTCTCTTGTAAGTAAATACTTGTTTTTCATTTTACAGGCTCACCAGTGTGAGAAACTTGCCTTGTCTCAGATGAGACTTTGGACTTGGACTTTCGAGTTAATGCTGGAATGATTTAAGACTTTGGGGGACTATAGGGAAAGCAGGATTGTGTTTTGAAATGTGAGAAGGCCTTGAGATTTTGGAGGGGCAAGGGGCAGAATGATATGTTTTGGCTCTGTGTCCCCACCCAAATTTCATGTTGAATTGTAATTCCCAATGTGGAGAGAGGGACCTGATGGGAGATGATTAAATCATGCTGTTCTCATGATAGTGAGTAACTTCTCACATTATCTGATGATTTAAAAGTGTGTGGCACTTCCCTCTTCACTCTGTCTCTCTCCTGTCACCATGTGAAGATGTGATTGCTTCCTCTTCACCTTCCACCATGATTGTAAGTTTCTTGAGGCCTCCACAGCCTTGCCTCCTGCACAGTCTATGGAACTGTGAGACAATTAAACCTCTTTAATTTATAAACTACCCAGTTTCAGGTAATTCTTTATAGCAATGTAAGCATGAACTAATATACCATGAGGCTTTCAAATACTATTTTATAACCCATTATTTTAACCTAATAACAACACTTTGCCTAAACAAGCTAAAAGAAAAACAATAAAAACTGCACCTTAACTTTGTTTCAGCTGCATTTTAATATTTTTTTCTATTTAAACCTTATTGTACTATGTCTTAAAAAGCTGATGTAGCTATTATTTTTTATTTATTTATTTTTAGACCTGCTACTTGGCATAAGAGTAGTTTACACACCACATTTACAGTGTAATAATATTCTGTTTTTCTATGTACTTACTAATTGCCAATGAGTTTTGTATTACTACCTTAAAGTGATTATTTATTGCTCATTAACGTCCTGTTCTTTCAGATTAAAGAACTCCCTTTGAGACAGAGTTTTGCTCTTGTTGCCCAGGCTGCACTGCAATGGCGTGATCTTGGCTAACCGCAACCTCCGCCCCCGAGGTTCAAGTGATTCTTCTGCCTCAGCCACCTGAGTAGCTGGGATTACAGGCATGCACCAACTCACATGGCTAATTTTTGTATTTTTAGTAGAGACGGGGTTTCTCCATGTTGGTCAGGCTGGTCTCGAACTCCTGACCTCAGGTGATCTGCCTGCTTTGGCCTCCCAAAGTGCTGGGATTACAGATGTGAGCCACCATGCCTGGCCTAGCATTTCTTATAGAACAGGTCTGGTGTTGAGGAAATCTCTCCACTTTTGTTTGTCTGGGAAAGTCTTTATTTCTTCTTCATCTTTTAAAGATATTTTCATTGGATATATTATTCTTGGGTAAAAGAACTCTTCCTTCAGCACTTTAATTATGTCGTTACTCTCTCCTGGCCTGTAAGTTTCAAGTGAAAAGTCTGCTGTCAGATATATTGTTTCTTTTCTCTTGCAGCTTTTAGGATCCTTTCATTATATTTGATTTTGGGGAATTTGATTATTAAATGCCTTGAGGTGTTATTTTGGGGGTTAAATTGATTTGGTACTCTCTAACCTTCTTGTACTTGTATATTGATAACTTTCTCTAGGTTTGGAATGTTCTCTGTTATTATCTCTTTAAATAAACTTTCTAACTCTTATCTCTTTCTCTACCTCCTCTTTAAGACCATTAACTCTTAGAATTGCCCTTTGAGGCTATTTTCTGGATCCTGTAAGTATACTTTGTTGTTTTTTATTCTTTTTTGTTTTGTTTCCTCTAGCTGTGTATTTTCAAATAGCCTGTCTTCAGGCTCACTAATTCTTTGTTCTGCTTCATTAATTCTGTGATTAAAGGACTCTAATGCATTCTTCAGTATGCCAATCACATTTTTCAGCCCCAGAATTTCTGCTTGATTCTTTGTAAATATTTCAATATCACTGTTACTTTTTTCTGATGTAATTCTGAGTTCCTTCTCTGTGTTATCTTGAATTTCTTTGAGTTTCCTCAACACAGCTATTTTGAATTCTATCTGAAAGGTCACATATCGCTGTTTCTCCAGGATTCGTCCCTGGTGCCTTATTTAGTTTATTTGGTGAGGTCATGTTTTCCTGTACAATGTTATTCACTGTTGGGTCATTCAAGAATTGTTTATTTATTGTAGTCTTCACTGTCTGGGCTTGTTTGTACCCATTCTTCTTGGGATAGCTTTATAGATATTTCAAGGGACTTGGGTGTTGTGATCTAAGTTGTATCTACTTTAGGGGTAACCCCAAGCCCAGTAATGCTGTGCTTCTTCTAGACTCAGAGGTACCACCTTGATGGTCTTAGACAAAATATGGAATATTCTCTGGATTACCAGGCAGAGACTCTTGTTCTCTTCCCTTACTTTATCCCAAACAAATGGAGTCTCTCTGTGTTCTGAGCCACATGAATCTAAGGGTGGAGTGACACAAGCACCCCTGGGGCCACCACCAGTATGTCTGTGCTGGGTCAGACCTGAAGCCAGCACACCACTGGGTCTCACCCAAGGCCTGCTGTAACCACTTCCTGGCTACTGTCTTTGTTTGCTTTAGGCCATGGGGCTCCACAATCTGTAGTTGGCAAAGCCAGCCAGGCCTGTGTTCTTCCCTTCAGGAAGGTGAGATCCCCCAGGCCCCAGGTGGGTCCAGAGATGCTGTTGGGGATTTAGACACTAGGGTCAAAAGCCTTAGAAGTCTACCTGGTGTTGTATTATACTGCAGCTGAGCTGGCACTCACATCACAAGATACAGACCTTCCCACTCTCCCTCCACTTTTCAAAGGCAAAGGAACCTCATCCTGTAGCCACCTGCCACTACTGGCCATGAGGAGTACTGCCAGAAAACCACAGATGTTCCTGTAAGGCCCAAGGGCTCTTAAGTCAGCTTGTGGTGAATACTGCCTGGCCAGGAACTCACCCTTCAGGTCAGTGGGCTCCCCTCTGGCCCAGGGCAGGTCCAGAAATGCCATCCAAGAGTCAAATCCTGGAATGGGGGATCCCAAGAACCTGCTCTACACCCCTGTGATTGTGCTGGTACCTACGGTGCAAGAGAAAGTCCCCTTACTCTTCCCTCAAGCAGAAGGAGTCTCTCCCCATAGCCAGCACAGCTGGTAATGTGCTGAATCTCACCTGAAGTCAGCAAGTCTCAGAGGCTAACCCAAGGCTCTTGACATAGTACCTGGGTATTGCTGCTTGTTGTCCAGGGTCCAAGGGCTCTTCAGTTAGCAGGTGATAAATGCTGCCAGGACTAGGTCCTTCCCTTCAAGGCAGCAGGTTCCCTTCTGGCCCAGGATGTGTCTAGAAATGCCATCTGGTAGCTAGGTTCTGGAACAAAGGCCTCAGGACTCTGACTGGCCCTCTATTCTGCTGCAGCTGAGCTGGCCTGCAAGATGCAAGATGAAAGATGCAAGACAAGGAGGAGATGTCTCCTCTCCTCAAGCAGAAGGAAGGGGTCTCTTTTGATGCCATGAGCTATGCAGCCTGGGGTTAGGGGAGATGTGATACCAGCACTCCCTTAGCAGCCTCAGTGTGTCTCGGTAGGTTGCACCCCTCTCCAGTCCACTGTCTCTGGACCAGTTCAGCAACAGGACTCGGCTCAGAGTTGCAGTCCTTGTGGCCTTGACTGCCTTTGAAGTTTACTTAAAGACCCAGATCACTTTGGTCTGTAGTGGTGAGATTTACAGGAACTCCAGTTTTGACCGCTGGGATCAGCTATTCCCCTCTGATTATGGCTGTTTTAAATGCTCCCTCAATGAGTAAGCATCAGCTGAGTTTGGTCCAGTTTTGTTGTTGTTATCATTTGTTGTTTTTCTGCTCTAACAGGACAGCACTGAGTTTAATGCATCAGAAGTTCATTTCTGACACCAGTATGTCTGCTGTCCCTCCCCCAGCACCCAGAGACATTCTCTGCACCACACTGCCATTGCCATTGCCTAATGACAGGGGCAGTGCAGCATCGGGGATTCAAGATAGGTTTTTTAAATCTCTTCAGTGCCTTTTTCAGTGATATGACATTAAAGCCAGTTATTATAAGGACTCATCTGACTTTTTTGTTTTTAAAAAAGTGTTCCTTATGTACAGGTGTTAAATCAGTGTCCTTGTGGTGGGGGGACAATTGCTGGAGCCTTCTATTTCTACATCTTGTTCTGTCCCTGCCCTCTGAATCTCGGTAACTTTCTATATGCCTTTCTGCATCTTGTTTTCTTATAGTAGAAATTCCTCATTCCTCCAAGTGCACTAGGATGGATTTAATTCATTCAAATGACCACATAATCATAATGTTCCATGGTATGGATCAAGGTAATTTATTCAACTGTTTTCTATGAGTGAGTATTAGAGTTGTCTTCAGTTTTATGCCACTCCAAGCAATGCTCTAATAAACGCTCTTCTACAATTCCCCATGTATACTTAGGCTATTACTTCTGAAAGACTGATCTCCAGGTCACGATTGCTGGCTTTAAAGGATTTACATGTTAAAAGTTTACATGTTTGTTGGTAGATTATTTTCTAAAAAAGTTACAGCAATTCATATCATACTTTTTTTTTTTTTTTAGACGGAGTCTCGCTCTGTGCCCAGGCTGGAGCGCAGTGGCGAGATCTTGGCTCACTGCAAGCTCTGCCTACCAGGTTTATGCGATTCTCCTGCCTCAGTCTCCCGAGTGGCTGGGACTACAGGCACCCACCACCACGCCCAGCTAATTTTTTGTATTTTTAGTAGAGACAGGGTGTCACCATGTTAGCCAGGATGGTCTCGATCTCCTGACCTTGTGATCTGCCTGCCTCAGCCTCCCAAAGTGCTGGGATTACAGGTGTGAGCCACCGCACCCGGCCAGCAATTCATACTTCTATACTATGTCAGAGAATGCCTTTTTCTTGTATATACAACAAAATTGACTGCTCTAATATTTTAAAATTTTTATGAATTTAAATTAACATTTTAATTAATTTTACCTTATGTAAAATTAATAGTAATCAATGTTACATGGCTGCCTCCATGTGTTTATAACTCTGTTAAATTAGGGTAGCAGAAAACTGTCTCTCTTTCACAGCAGAGCCTCAATTGTTCTTTCCTTGTTCCTGCTTTCTCCTGCACACTGGACAAATCCACACCAATTCTGCCAGAACCTTCAAGTATATAGTGGTCTTTATTACTTTAATTACATAAAGTAAAATTATTTTACTGTAAAATAAGTTAGAATTATCTACTTTTACTTAATTTTGGATTTTTCTAATAGTAAAAATGAATGTCTTTCACATATTATTGATTATTTTTGTTTCCTCTGCCATGAATAGCCTTTTCAAATAATCTTCATCCATTTTTCTATTGGGTTGTTTATATTTTAAATATAAGTGGGTGGGTCACACCTATAATCCCAACACTTTGGAAAGCTGAGGCAAGAGAATTGCTTAAGTACAGGAGCTTGAGACCAGCCTGGCCAACATAAGAATATTCCATCTCTTCAAAAAATTTAAAAAATAAATAGGCACTCATGGTGGCAGGTGCTTATAGTCCCAGCTACTAGGGACTCTGAAGTGAGAGGTTCACTTGAGCCCAGGAGGTTGAGGCTGCAGTGAGCCATGGTTTCAAAACTGCACCCCCGCATGGACAACAGAACAAGACCTTGTCTCAAAAATAAATAAATGTTAGGTTGGTGCAAATGTAATTGTAGTTTTTGCCATTAAAAGTAATGACAAAACAGCAATTACATTTGCACCAACCTAATAAATAAATAAATATTTCCAAAACATTTTTGTTTTATGCCCTTCCCAATCTGGTATTTGTCTTTGATCTTGTTTGCTAATCAACTCCCAAGCAAATACAAGTAGCATTATTTAAACAAATCTAACTTTAGTTTCCTTTATACTTTTTGTGTTTCATATATTGCTTTAAAAAAGAGATCTCTGGCCGGGGCGCGGTGGCTCATGCCTGTAATCCCAGCACTTTGGGAGGCTGAGGCGGGCGGATCACCAGGTCAGGAGTTCGAGACCAGCCTGGCCAGTATGGTGAAACCCCGTCTCTACTAAAAATACAAAAAAAAAAAAAAAAAAAATTAGCCGGGCATGGTGGTGCACATCTGTAGTCCCAGCTACTCAGGAGGCTGAGGCAGGAGAATCCCTTGAACCTGGGAGGAAGAAGTTGCAGCAAGCAGACATTGCACCACTGCACTCCAGCCTGGGTGACAGAGCAAGACTCCATCTCCAAAAAAAAAAAAAGGATGTCTTTGATTCCAAGCATTCAATGCACAATCTCTTATACTATTTTCTAAAATTGTCACAATAGTTTTTACTTCTAAGTTTTTCTGTTAGAAGTTTAAATTTATATTGATCAAGTTGGATATTTACTAATGGCAGAATCACCTGTTAAATACATTCCTTTTCTCACTGAAATAAAATACTATGCATATCACATTATAAATTATATGTATATATAATATTCTGTGTATATAAGTATACATAGTGTACTAACACTCTTAGTTCACTTTTACTGTATACCAACCAAAAAATCTCAGGTGCTCACCACCACAGCATTTATTATAATGCTTGCTCATCAGTAGTTTCTGTAGGTGTATGCATTTTGCTTTGCAGATCTTTTTAGGAATGACGACATATCACTTATTTATTATAGCTTTATAGTGTGATTTACTTAATATGAGATGTAAAGCAAACCCCATCTCACAAAACAAACGAAAGCTTTGGATTTCTAGGAGGTGTTAAATTATATTTATAGATTAAATGTAAGAAAATAAACATTAATGATAAGTTTTCACATGCAAGAGTGTATAAGTGTTTCATTAACAGTTTTTTCTGTTTTCCAATAAAATTATTTGCTTAATTTAAATATATATGTATTTTATAAATGTATGTCTTTTGTTTCTATTATAAATAAAGCAGTTCTTATCTTACAGTAAAACATCTATATCATAATGTGGGAACATAGAGATATTCAATAAATGATTTGGAATTAATAAAAAAAGTAACTATATTTAAACTTTGTATGCATGATTAATCAGAATAAAGAGCTTTACAGCTGGAAGTTTCTTTAATCTTCCCCCGACTCCACCTCATTTTATAAACAGAAAGCTGCAACTTTGGCCTGTGGAAAGCACCTTTGAATGGTCCTGTGTAAGTCAGTGGTAGGTATTGAACTGAAACCCAACTCCTCTGGCTGCCTCCATGTGTTTATTACTCTGCTAAATCAGGGTAGCAGAAAACTGTCTCTCTTTCACAGCAGAGCCTCAACTGCTCTCTCCTTTTCCCCAATCTCTCCTGTACACTGGCCAAGTCCACACCAATTCTGTCAAAACCTTCAACCATATAGTGGTTGTTATTAATACCCCTGTCCAGTCTAGGATCCTATTCTCCCTCTGCCAATCACATTTACTTGACTGATAAGTTAAGGGGAAAAAAAATTTCTTAACAGCACACAGAGGGCAGAAAGTATTAGCAAGTACATTTACAAAGTGTAACAGTGATACACAGAAGGTGGATAAAACTGCAGATCGGGAAACGCCTTGCAAAAGCCAGATCTCTGGGTTGGTCTACTTGCTAAACAAAGCTCTCCAGGATAGCAACCAGAATATTACTCTGTGTGTGTGTGTGTGTGTGTGTGTGTGTGTGTGTGTGTGTGTGTCAGAAAGACAGAGGAAGAGAGAGAGAGTGGGGGAGGGAGATATTGAGAATTCATAACAGGGATCATAAGTTCAAATGTCTACAGAAGCCAAGGAAATAATATAAATTTATAAAACAAGTACATATTCGCACTGTGAGTAGTGGGATCTTTATTAACCAAGAGGCTTAAGACTTCTCAGGGGTTGCCTACTGAATGTTTCAATGTTTCCGTGGGGGAATATAGGTCTACTACTTCCATGTCTTTCCATATTTAAGATAATTTATGTGTATATTTTATATATTTTGTGTGTATAATTATATATATATACAAAATCATCCAAGCACTGCCATGTCCAAACAAAACCTGTCTGAAGACCATATTGAGATCTTAAAGCTTTTAAACATATTAACTTATTTAATCCCTGGAATGTATGGAGAAATAATTATGTTCTTAATTTACAAGTACATATGAAATATATCATGATACACAGGAAGTAATTTTCTCAATACCGCACAGCCAGGAAATGGCAGAGCTGAAACCAGAGGACCTGTGCCTGACCAAGTCCCTAGTTTTTCCATTCATTTGATCTCCTCCCTGGCAGGACTGAGCTATCACAGTAAAGAGTTTAGAGGACATGTAACCCTGATGGGGTTTATTTACTCCTTCTTCTGTGGGTTAGCTTCTAAATTCCTAAATTCTCAGCCTGGAGTTACACTATATCTTATTCTTTAGGAGTGATCCTGGACGCTGATGTACTAAATAAGGATCGCACAGTCCTAGTGACTCCTAAAGTTTCCTTGTTGACCCTTTCTCATTAGGAGATCATTGGAGCCCTTTGGTCTGGCTCCATTCACAATGCCATAAAGTGAGAGGTGAGACTAGGGAGGCTCAGGTATTACAGTTATTTGGGTGTCTGGTTGGCCACAGTGGTGCAGATTCTGTGCTGTCGTTATTCATGAACAGTAATATGGGGCTCCCCTCAATTCAGAAGGCAGCATCCAAGGGAAGAATCCACATCTCATGAACCTCCTTATGTATCTGCAATGTTAACTTCTTACTATGAGGCATGCAGAGGACAGAGTGCTGTGTTAAGCCTCGATGATGACTGCTCTGATGCACCCTAGAATTTTCACCCCAGAAAAACCTGAGGGGCCTGGCTTCAGGATGCTACCTCTTTTTCTTTAGACTATTTTTTTAGTTCAAATTGATATATGAATAGATCTACCAAGCACATACCATCGACAGAGTACTTTGTTGTTAGGAGAGTTAAAGTTGAATAATTCGTAACCCTTGTCCTGTGGAAATTTACAATACAGTTAGTGAGAGAGATATATGCATCATGGTGGAAATACATATGGGCCTGCAACCATTGAGCACCAAAGTTTCAGCCCCTTATCTTTACTATAAACACTGTCAAGTGCCATGGCCCTTCTATAACTTCCTCTCCAAGTTGACTTCCACCAAAATTTGCTTCACCAAATGACATAGTCTCTATGTTTCCCTTTCACATCACCCGAGAAAAGTGTTCCTTAAACACGAACCTACATGCCAGTCACCTGAGATCTTGCTAAAATGCAGATTTCAGCTCAACAGGCTTGCAGCAGGACATGAGATTCTGCAGCAATTTTAACAACTTTCTAGGTAATGCTGTTGCTGCCGGTCAGCAGACCACACTTTGAATAGCAAAGTAAAGAACATACTTAGACAAACTCAGACACTTTATAAAGAGTTTAATGTAAATCACAATGAAAATAAAATAAGAGGAGGTAAATATCAAGATGTTAAATAGTACCAGAATTTTGTAGGGCTCTCCCAGCCGCAGTTCAGGGCTACTTTTCCTAACTTCTCATTAGAAGATTTGCAAGAGTTTTGCTCTCCCTTCTCATGTCTGAGAATTGATGTTATCAATCACCCAAAGAACAACAAAATGATTCGTAACATATTGATGAAATATAAGCCTCTTCTTTATCAAAAGTAGAAAAGCTGTGGTATATTAGATGCTCTTTAGGGATTAGTTGATTGAACAATTAATTAATTAATGCTAATTTAAAAACTTTGAAGTAAATAGAACCGTTTCCTATTTGGATGAAACACCGTCCTCCTAAGAAAATGTATTGTGAAAAAAATAGAATTTCCACTTTTGCCCCATCATTTAGGCTTCAGAGCCAGTTTTTCCAGGACCTTTACTCTAATCTGCCGAGTTTTTATACAATACACAATGGGATTCATCAAGGGTGGTACCAGCAAGAATGCATCTGCTATCAGAATCATAGCTAAAGGGGATTTATGCTTAGCAAAGTGATGCATGGTAGCCAAGACATAGAAGATGAGTACAGCACAGATATGAGACACACAGGTGTTAAGAGCTTTGAGCCGCTCCCCATGGGATGCAATACCCAACACAGTCTTCAGGATGAACACATAGGAAATAGCAATAAAAACACTGTCTGACATCATGCAGAGTGCAACGAACAAACCATAGTAAAAGTTAACCCTATTGTCATAGCAGGCCAGTTTCATTACATCCTGGTGAAGGCAGTAGGAGTGGGATAAAAGGCATTTATTATAGTATCTGAGTCTCTTTAAAGTAAAAGGAAGGGGTAGCGCTACGAGAATGCTTTTAATGGCAAATGCCAGTCCAATTTGCAAAACCCTGAAGCTGGTGAGAATAGAGCTGTATCTTAGGGGGTTGCGAATGGCTACTAAGCAATCAAAGGACATGATTAGAAGGACTGAAGACTCTATGTCTGTGAATCCATGGATGAAGAATTCCTGGGCAATGCGTGCATCAGCAGAAATCCCCATGTTGTTGAACAAGAAGATTCTCAGCATCGTGGGTAGGGAGGAGAAAGACAGGCCCAGGTAGGACAGGGCCAGCATGGAGAGGAAACAGTACATGGGCTCTTGCAGGGAATGCTCTGTTCTGATAACAAATAGGATGGTGCAGTTGCCCAGGATGGCTATGAGGTACATAAGGCAGATGGGGATGGATATCCAAATGTGTGCATGCTCAAGTCCTGGTATCCCAATCAATAGGAATGGGGAGACTTCAACTTCTGAGGTATGGAGCAGAAACATCACAGATAGGTCACTAGCTTATCTGCTCCTGGGTCTAAAGTAAGATGCACAATAGACAAAAATTTTAATTGTATTTGCTGAACATATTTAAGTTCAGTTGTTGGTTAAATTAAATATAGCTCAATCTTAGGTGTCAAGAAATAGCATAATACATATTTTCCTATGTAAAGAAAACAATCGAAAATATTTAAACAGATTCATCACAGGATTCGTTTAAAACCTTTGTGTTACTTTTCTATCTTTATTCCTTGATATATTTCTGAATAATTTTCTAGCTAGAAAGAAGGTGCTTTGATACCCGCTTTTTTTGAAACCCTTGCTTTTTGAGATTTTTGCTTCAATTAAACTAAGTGGAATGTGTTACAATCTACTATCATGCGTGTGGTCAATGGTCATGTACTCACACAAACCACAGATGCATGCTATAGTCACAGCACTTAAGGGAGGCCTGAATCTTATGTTATTGATCTTGGTACATGTCTGTGAAAATATATAGAATTGATCTACCACAGAGGGTGGCAAACTGTAATGCAGAGTCAAACTCAGCCCATGGCCTGTTTTGTACAATATGTGGGGGTTTTCTATTTTTAAAGGATATTATTAAAATAAAAAAAGAAGAGAGTAACAAGCATATGTGGTAGAGATGATATGTGCCTGAAAATTATACACATTGTAAAATGATTCACTTTTTGGATATTCACAGAAAAAGATAGGCTCAAAACCTCAGCGAGATCTTCAAGTCTGGTAGCAAACACCATTTGCCAGATCTTGACAGTAGCCTGAGGCAGGGCAGTGTGAGTAAGCACAGCACCCCAGTAAGCAGAGGAGGAAGGGCTCCTCTGACCCAGCTCTGATGACTTAGATGGAGAGTGGCAGCAAGAGACCACCTTAAGTGGTGCAGAGAGGATGCCATGTGTGATCATTTGTCCTTTCATGGAAAGTCTCTGAGCAGGTCTTGGCAAGGGTAGATAAAGAGGAGGTTGCATTCAGCTAGAAGAAACTAGAAAGTGGTGGGTAGAAATAGAAAGTAGTGAAGGAAAGGGGAAATAGCAGCTATTCTGTATGCTGCAAAATTTTTTAAGGACCTTTGCCTCATGTTGACCTGAGTTAGGAGCCATGAGGCAGGCTTAGTGTTATATGTGACCAATGCATCCTTGTTATGCATCCTATAACACAGATGCCATTTGTATGTGTTTAAAGTACTCACCACCTTACAGTGCAATTACTACTGGCCCTGCTTAGAATGGTCGCAGCTCTTGTCTTTGTCTGTTCACAGATGTTTTTTCCTATTGCACTTGGCTTCTCTGTGTCTACCCTTCAGATTGGTGACCAGTGCAGGTGTCTGTCTCTGGAATTTGGGTTTGATCCTGCTCATACTCCTGGAGTCAGCTTTACTGACACTTTGGCTAACTTTCCTTTCAAGAGCTGTAGAATAAAAAGCTCCAGTGGTGTGGCTAACAGCCTGTCCTTGTCAGAGGAGCAGAATTCTGACAGAGACAAAAGCAATAACAACATCCCTCTCCCTTCAATGAATCCCCTCAAAATGGGCCATTCTCAAGGTTTCATGCCTGAGGCCTTTCTTGATAAGCTTCCAACGTAACTCAGGTAACTCAATAAATGAGTTACTATTGGCAACATTGTTGTATTCAACTGTATTCATCATGTAAATACAAGTAAGTACCCCATGCTACACACGTGGACACTAGTCTTTTCAGCCATAAACCGTGTCCAAAATGTAGCTTGATCTCTTAGGTTGAACAACCCATGAAACATTTTTACCTCCATTCCTCTGAAAGACATAGGGTTGATCTCTATAAACTACAGTGTTTTCATTGGAAAAGATAAAACTATCCTAAGGAAATTCAATTTCATTCACCAGAATACCTACCAGGCTTCTAGCTACCTTATTCCAGACCAAGAATGGAAAGCCTTCAGATCCTACAGCTTCTGCAGCTTCTCTGTTCCAGCACTCTGTTGGGAATCTGCACCTTTGTTTATATCCTCATACTCTTGTTTAGCAGAGGAACATCCTCTTGAGAATTAATAGACACCTAGTCCCCTGGGAACAATGACTTTTGTTTTGACTTTGCTTTGATGTGTCTCATCAATGTCTGTCAATAATGAGCTCTCCTAAGTGAGCAGGCTCTGAATCACAACAATAAATAAATAATAACAATATTATTGTTAATATCACCATTTTAACATAAAAGGGTGTAAACTTAGTAATAATAAATATTCCCTGCAAAAGGATTTTTCTCTCAGCAGCCTTCCTGAGACCATTTCTGTATACTTTATGTGTTCATAGCACTTTCTCCATTGCCCTGGAGCTATCCCCATATTTTTCTAAAAGACTTGGCCCGTGGATACCTTTTTCAGGATCATTTTTCTCCTCTATTTGGAGTTTTAGAAAAAAAGGAAATAAGATGGTAAACATATCATTTTAATTGACTTATGGGATTAAATAACAGAACTTGCACCAAAAACAATAACAAAAAAGAACAAGGATAGATTTTCAGTACAGCAGGAGAAATGGCTCATACCTCATTCTGAGGTGACTGCATTTTCTGTGAACCTACAAGCTCTCCAGGATAGAATATCAAGGTTTGAGTTGACCCTGTGAATTCGCTGCTTCTAGTGCATCACTGCAAATCTTTTAGCCTCATTTTCCAATCACTGTTACAGCAATCAGACCCATTTAGTCACTGGCTGGTTTTTCACAGGAAGAATCTGAAAACATCTCAACCTAGGCGCGTGCCATGCACCTCTTGTTTCTTGCCCCAAGACTGACACTGAATGATGAAATATCTACATGTACTCACTTGGTATCCATGCATGTACAACCCAGAAATAGGGGGGAATTAAGGATTCATGAGGTAGACTTTGAGCAATGGGAAAAAGGATCCAATGGATAAACTGTTTCTGTCTTTTTATTTTCCTGGGTCAAGTATCCTGAGACATATTTGATAAGGCTTCAGAGGTGGCCCTGTAGGATTAGGCAATAGTCACCCATAATGGCATCTGGATTATTATTGATGTGCCATTTCTCACCTCCAAATTCCTTTTTACCTGCTCTGTGATGAAGATGTTGGGCCTTATAATGTTTTGCTAGCTGGTACAATGTTAAGATTTGTCAGTAGAGGGTAGTGGAGGCACACTGAAAGAAGAAGAGGTTTTTCTCTTCCTGGTTTTATTGTGGTTTGCCAACCAGACTCCTACAAATCATGATTTTTCTTTATTGCTTGGCTCTGTGTGGTTCCTCCAGGGCTCAGTTCCAGCAGTGCATAGCTTTCTTCAGCATTTCACCACCGGGCTTGTTCTCCATCTTTCCACTGAAACAACAATGGCATAACCTGGAACCATAGGCATAATAGGCCAGCACTGCAGCTGAGATAGCTTCTTCTTTGTCTTCTCCTTAGCCCTGAATATCTGTGTGCACATCAGGGGCCCCATGGGACTAGTCTTCTAGCAAGGTAGTCACTCGACTTATCCAGAGAAGGCGGGCTGGAGCCACCCCAGGCACAGCCACACATGGAAATGCATTATACTCCTAGAGAGAACAGTCTTTCCAGCTTCCAGGTACAGCAGTGCCCAGCAATCAGCAGTTTCCTTTGCACTTAGAGAGTTCTGGGGCTTGGCACCTTCTTACGGAAGCCCTTTCCTGCAACTATCAGAGGGCGGATTTATGGGAAACCTCAGTGATAAGGCCCTTTTGTGACTTCACCAGCCTAGTGCAAGGAAAGGAATCCTCCTTGGGTGCTTTTTCCCAGCCTTTGGGGTAATGGTTGCCCCCTATAGCTGTTTCTACTGGATTCTTTATAATTCTCTTCAGCAAGCTAATTTCCCCACTATTTTAGCTCCTTGTTAATAATTCTCTACATTAAATTTTTCCTGTTAAAATTATTGTATGATTTCTGTCTTTTGATTGAACCCTGATTAATGCAGCATCAAACTCAATGAGGTGTTTTCTATCATCTTATTCTTCCTCCTTCTTTAACTTCAGTTGTTCCTCATCCATGGTCCCTGGAAGCACATTATTATTAACATGGTCAACTGGTAACAAAATCTGATTGCTAGCAGTCAGAGGGCTGACACTAATCCTTGAAATTTAATGGCATCACAATTACTAACACACTTATTTGTGATTGACTGGATGAAGTTCAGGTGGAAGGTAAGGTATTAGGTTATATGGTAACTATCGATCTTGAATCCAGTCTTCCATTTTTACCTAAAACATCCAAAGATTATGGAATGGGCTGATTTTATTATCTGCCTCAGAAATCTTGAAATAAGAGCTAATCAGATTGGGACATCCAACTCACAATGCAGGGTATGCCATGAAAATCAAAGGTTCTCTGTAGGAACACTGACAGAAACCTTTATCTCATTCAGACATAGATTATACAGCTCTAAAAATCAGGCAAAGGATTTAACCAAAAGGGTGGCAGAGCTACAAGGCAGACTGCTCAGTTTTGACAGATCTTCTGTGATAAAGTCAAAAACTTTGAAAAGGACTAGAAATACAGTAATGGGAAAATGATGAGATCCTCATTCCTGGAATGTTGACATTTGAGTGAATAAGTCTTCAAATCTTGAAACTTTTGAATATTTTATGCCAGAAGAAACAGATCCCTTCTTACTTTTCAAAGATAATTCATTTATTACTGTCTGGAGACCTTACACAAACCAAACCTGAGTGTGATGCCTCACAACTGATACCTTTCCTCCACAAGAACTGCCCTATCATTTCTCATTGCACCCAAAATAATAACCAATCAGGTCTCAGCAAAGCCTGAAAAGAGAATTTTTATTAACATTTTTGGAGAAAATAGCTTATTTACTGAAGGCATTGCAGAACCTACTTAATTGGACTAACTGGAATCAAATGAGTAGAGTGGTTCTTGAAGGTGTTAGATCCAGGCAGCAGTTGAAATATGTGGTAGTATGAATATTAATTAACAGAGAAAAGTTTATTGACATGAAGGCATTGATCCATGATTAGAGGTGCAATATTATATCAAGGATAACCAGAAACTGTGCTAATGCACTACTGAGATGGTTGTTTCAAGATTGGATATGATAATGACCACAGAAAATTGGGTGGAGATGCCAAATATTCTTGGCATAATGTGGACTATAGAAATATCAGGGAAGTTGACATGTTAGAATTGATTTATCCTATGGGACAAGAGAATTTACCACATGATTCTTTTCTCCATAAGGAAGAGAAATGTCTTCACAAAGGCAACAAACAATGCATTTGTAAGAGGAAGTCTGGTTCATTTCAAAGGTCAGCAGTTGCCGTACTCGGTAGGCTACACATAACAATGAAAGATACTTCTGTGGAAACGGGCTTCCTATTAACAATGAGAATGAAGGAATTCTGAGACCACATGGCAGTACTTAAAAATCATATAAGTGGGTATAATTTTTATAGAGGATAGAAAGGCTAGAATGGCTATCAGAGTGATGGGACCCATAGTGATACGTTGCAATATATGATAGTCTTCCTGGAGACAAGCTAAATGAACAGTCTTCTAGGATGTACCCAGCATACATTTACAATAGAGAACTTCTAAGCACCAGGCTGACATCAGCCATATAATGGGAAGTCATGATCCCTTAACCTGTTTAAATATTTAAGTCACTTCATATATACAGTACCCATTAATTGAATATGAGTCTTGGTCTCCCCCACAAAGTGTCCCACAATACTACTACCAGTATGTAATAAAAATTATCCAGATTTTCCCCCCAAACAGCCTAACGTCATTTACAAATGTAACTGTTCATTAAACAAAAAATACCCAACTCTTTAAGGGCTCTTAGATAAAGGTTATCTAAGGTTATATCTAAGAGTTCTTAAAGAGTTTGTTCACTCAAACATATCATCATGCTCTCTTTTGGTTAACTTATAAGATTACTGAGAGTGATTAACGGAGTTATGAACAACATTTATCTCATAGTCAGCCCAATAATTTTTCGGCTTTACTTGTGGTTATTCTTCAGATGCTTAATCATATAATTGAGGATAATATACTTAGCAACAAGAAAAATTCTTATGTTGTTATGCTATCTGAGACATTAGAGCAATTATTGTAGGGATAATGATGGACAAGGTCAAAAAGCACAAATAATTCATGTGAATAGTTGGCCCAGAATCCTATGACACTTGTCACTGTTGTATGGATGTCTCTGCATTAATTCACATCCATGGCCTCATTGGGGGGTTTTGATAAGTTTCTGGAAAAGGAGGAAAATACTCAGGCTTAGTTCATGAATAGATTGGTAGACAAGTTGATGCTAACCAAAAATTGTGTGCAGTGGCACAACAGCCCTACATTTGATGGCATAAAAGAGTGGTGAAGGAAAACATTTCCAAAGGGCAGAGCTGTGAGTAGCACTCTTGGTTGTTAACTCTGTTTGGAGGAGAAGTTGTCTGAAGTCTGTGGATATACACAGACTAGGAATTTGCTGAAAGGCTTGGATAATTTGTCAGCGGATGGAACTAGCAACTTTGTTAGAAGAGATGTAAGAAAGTCTGCATGTGATGTGCTACTGAAGCGAACACAAAGGATGAAAAGTTCTGTGTCTTATGTTAATATTCACTAGACAGTATTCATTTCAGAGGAGGAACTCAACAACCAGCTATAAAGTATCTATACGCTGATATCAGCCAGCCTTTGCTCTGCCATTGCTAGTCCAGTGAGCCCATAAATGAAGCCATAAAATCAGGGATAGAGATAAATATGAGCCAAAAGTACAGGTTCTCTTATACCAAGGCAAATCTTGGTTAAAAAAAAAAATGAAAAATAGTGTTATCCTTACTCCTAGAATGTTAACAATGTAATACTAACTTTTAACTCTTCAGCTAACAGCAGCAGTAACTGATGCTGAGCACATAATATGGTATCTTGTATTTACATTAGGCAGCCCCTGCACATAATAAAGGGCAAAATAATTCCATCTAGATAAGATCCAATGTGGAATTACATTGATGTGTATTTTAGGATCCACCCTATAGAATCTCTGTTTTGGAATCGCACAAATAATCAAGAATTTCAAGAAAAGAAACTAATTAAAGTGTTTTCTGTGTGTCATTCAGAAAATAACAACTGACTTATTTAGAAAGTTTCTCACATTAAATGTGAACTTTTATAATTGTACACAGAGCCTGAATTAATACTTTATGTATCTTTCATACTGCTTACAAATATAATTAGTTGTTTATATATGTTTCTTCACTTCATATTGAAAACAAAATCATAATTTAGTTGGCAATGACATGAATTTATTGGCAAAGAAATTGACTAAATAAATGTCGCATCATCTATAAGTTGCTTAGTTTGGACTGTTGGAGGCATGTGTGGGCACTTTGGGACAATTACTCCATTCTAGCAAAGCACTTATTCATAAATGGCTTTATCTCTAATCAGAAATAGCTGATGATTAGATTTGGAGTGCTTCTGAATTAAGACCTTGATAATGGCTTTTTGAATCTGCTTAGTCTTCACACTGTAGATAATAGGGTTGAGCACAGAAAGGATTAGCAGAAAGACATTGGCCATGATGATGTGGACAAATGGAGGTGCTGAATGGCCACAGCGATGGACAAGAGACAAGCTGATGAGAGGGATGTAGAAGATGGCAACAGCACTGATGTGGGATGTGCAGGTGTTGAAGGCTTTCTGCCTCTCCTCTGAGGAAGCAATGCTGAGGACAGATCAAATGATCAGGATATAGGAGAGCAGGATGCAAGGGCAGTCAAACCCTGTAGTGGAGAAAAGTGCAAACAGACCAAGGATGCTGTTGATCCTATTGTCTGTGCAGGAGAGTTGGATGAGATCAACATGGTAGCAGTAAGAATGTGAAAGGACCATAGAACTGCAGAAGGACAACCTCTTGACAAAGAGCACAACTAGCAACATGACAGCAACATTTCTTATCAACATGCTCATCCCAATCTTGGCAATTCGGGCATTGGTAAGGATGGTAGTGTATCTCAGTGGGTAACAGATGGCCACAAAACGATCAAAGGCCATGGCCAGTAGAACCCCAGACTCCATGAAAGTAAATCCGTGTAGAAAGAACATCCGGGAAATGCAGGCATTTAGGTTGATTTCTCGGGCTTCAAACCAGAAGACACCAAGGGTAGTAGAAAGTGTACACAGGGACAAGCTCAGGTCTGTGGCTGAAAGCATGGAGGAAATAGTACATAGGCTTATGGAGGCTCCGTTCACAGAGGACCACAAACAGGATCATGCTATTTCCAGAGAGGGCAACAGCATAATAGGAAACAAAAAGGGATGGAGATCCAGTACTGGGTGGCTTTCAGGCCTGGAATGCCCGTCAGGAAGATCAGAGGCTGAGCGTTGGTATTATTGAGGACCGACATAGGGAAGGACTGAGAAGACAGGGATGTTTCAGTCATTTAACATAACACATAATACATAGTTTATCACTTATAACATCTCTCTGGCACTTCAAGATTCACTGAGTTATTATTTCTAATTTTCAAAGAACTTGAATTTTTTTTTAGTTTCCCACAGCTACACATTTCTCTTCAAGTCTGTCAGTGTTTCACATTTATTGAGAAAAGTGAATTCCCTGAACTGTGCCACATCAAATTTTCTTAAGTATATTAAGCCCATAATTCTCATTACTAGCAATAAACACTACAATTAAGTCATGTCTGCCAATATAAATCCCCAGTAAAATACCTAAATAATATTATGAGAAACCTGCTTTCCAGTACTTGTTGAAAATAAATTTTGATTCTGGAATAAAACACTGAGCAAACTAAGTCATATTTGAAATGCGAATATTATTATATTTTCTTGGAAAATATCCAGAAGAATGCCAAAAACATGCCTGGGACACACAGGCCCACATATGCGGTAATAGGGTGGTCCAAAAAAACACCCTAAGAAAAATAAATATTGATCGCATTTGTTGGGAGTTCCCTGTGTTGTCGACATTTTATATGCATTATATAATTTCATCCATACACCAACTTTTGGAGATAGATCATACATGAATTTTGCAGGTGAGCAAACTAAGACTCAGCAATTAATCGCCCAATGTTATCTTTATAAAGCACTGCCTAAATGTTGAGAGAAACCACAAAAGGAAGAAAGTTGGAGAAAAGAGAGAGACAAAGATGACAGAGGAGGAGGAGAAGAAGGAGGAGAAAGAGAAAGACTACTGAAGGTGGAGGCAGGTAAGAGCACAAGGGGGAAGAGGAGGAAAGTGCAAGAGGAGGAGGAGGAATAAGAGGAAGAAGGGAGGGAGCGAGAAAGAAGGGAAGGAATGGAGGAAAAAAGCAAACCTTACCATAATTTTACTACAATAAATTAAGCACTACACTATGATAAATAATACCACAGGCTAGTATCAAAATTCAAAAAAACGCAATAGCCAGCATTTCTTGAACATGTGCCATATGCCAGACACAATTATCTTCATATCCATAATATGATCCAATCATTATAATTATTCAACAATGAAAATAAATTTCTTATCCCTAATATACATATGAAGAAACTGATATTTACATTGATTAAGTAATTTGCCCCAAATTATGCAGTTAGGCAGTAGAAGAACTGAGGATGAAACCTGTGTGTCTAACCTCAATGCCTTCACTCAGCAAAGCTGAGGAATGCATAAAAGGAATTTCTAAACCAATCTGACAAAAGCTCCAGGTGTATGATTTTAAAGAGACATACTATGGTCCGTGTGGTACCTTTGGAGGGGAGTCTGATGTGTCAAATGTTAATTCCATGTGAATTGTGGAGATATGAAGCTCTTTAGGATTCTCTGGAAAGTAGTCTTTTTTTTCTTTAATACTTTAAGTTCTAGGGTACATGTGCACAACATACAGGTTTTAAGAAAATGTGGCACATATACACCATGGAAAGTAGTCTTAATATCAATAGTTACTGTATGCAAAGGGCCAAGAAAATCAGGTGTCCAGGCTATATCTACTATGGAAAATAACGCCAAAATGGAACTGTCAAATTCAGTTGAGGCCAGGCACAGGGCTCGCTCGCGCCTGTTATCCCAACACTTTGGGAGGCCGAGGTGGGAGGATCACTTGAGCCCAGAAGATCAAGACCAACATGGGTAACATAGGGAAACCCCATCTCCAAAATAAAGTTTACAAATTAGCCAGCCATGGTGGTACATGCCTGTAGGTCCCAACTACTTGGTAAGCTGAAGTAGGAGAATTTCTTGAGCCCAGAAGTCAAGATTGCAGTGAGTCATGATTGTATCACTGTACTCCAACCTGAGTGACAGAGAGAAACCCTGTCTCAAAAAAAAAAAAAAAAAAATTTCAGTTGACTCATTTCAGTGACCATCTCACTCTTCAATACATATTTTGTTGACGATTCTGGAAATTTTCTCTCCCTCATTGTTTTATGATACCAATCTCTCTTAATATTCTCCCACTAATCAGCTCTTTCTCTGACTGTTTCAGTTTTCTTGTTTCTTTCCCCCCTCTCCTGGGTACCTTATGTTTTCCAACCTTATATTTGGCATTCTTCAGAGATCTATCTCAAGTCACTTGTAAAATTATCTCCCCCATTTTCACAGCCTCATATTTCACCTACACAATAATAAATTTCAAATGAATTTCTGAAAACCAGTTTTGGTGTTTAGGTCCAAGTCTGAAGATAAAACTTTATTCTGGACATTTCCATCTAGATTTTTCATGGGTAAATAAAAAAACCTCATATGTTCAAAACCAAATTGATTATTTTCTCCTATAACTGTTTTTCCTCCTATACCATTTTCTGTATAAAGCTTATAACTTTCATTAAAATGACCCAATTTTCTAAATCAGTAATCTAGGAGTTATCCTGTACTCTCATATTTTTTAACCAACACCTCTTCCAATCTTTTCTATTCAACCTCTAATATCTCTCTTTATTCTTCCGACTTGTCTTTATCTGAGTACAAAATACTCTCTTCCAAATCTACTCACTGTCTAACCTGGACTATCGAATTAGCCTAATACTGTATTTTATTAATATAGTAACATTAATATAATAATATAAAATGAAAGACTCCAAAGAAATAACAACATCCATTTATTAAGTACCTTCTCTATTTCGGAAACACATAAATGAGAAAAACAATCTTTTAAACTGAATAACAATGACAATGCCACATAGCAGAAACTGTGAGGCAAGATGACATCCAAAACAACTTATAGCTTGAAGAATATAGGAAAAAATGA
Organism: Hylobates moloch; assembly: GCF_009828535.3. Classification (NCBI taxonomy): domain Eukaryota; kingdom Metazoa; phylum Chordata; class Mammalia; order Primates; family Hylobatidae; genus Hylobates; species Hylobates moloch. Next base: position 42,788,281 of record NW_026652286.1, read on the forward strand.
TGGAAAATATTAAGTTTCTAAGTTCTCAGTTTAAGAAGCTGGGATTATAATTAAATAAATATCAAAAGAAGCAATTAACAAAGATGAAAGACATAAATGAATGAGTTAAAAATAAAATCAAAGTTGATTATTTAAAAAGAATATAACGAATCTTTTTTTCAAAGACAGTCAAGAAAATTTTACAAAAAGGATGAGAAATGAAAATAATAACAAACCTATGATTAGAGAACTATAACTTTAAATATAATGAATAGTAAGCAAAATTATGATAATATGTTTGTTGACATATATAAAATAGATGATTTTATAAGAAAATATCAATTACCAAACTAGCCGAGGAAATAAAATCTAGCATAGAAGAAATGGTAATGATGGAAAAAATATTTACCAATAAAGCAAACAAGAGTATGTGTTTTTATTTTTGAGTTCTACCAATGTTAAAGAAAAGAGACTATTTCTTTCTTTTCAAACTTATCTAGCCCAGAAGAAATATTTGTTAGCAAACTACTTGCTGATATATCACTAATTCCCATACCCTTTAGTCTGAGCCTGTCACTCTGAACCCTGCTTCCCAACATTTCTACCCCTGATTTGCAGTCCTTTGCCTCTGAGCACTTGCCTCTCCACTTCCCATTCCTCCCTTTCTGCTCTCTCTTGCCCCCCAGTTTAGACCTCAACAGTCTTTGCCTTCTTGGTCTGCTGTTTCTCATGCTCTCACACCTTACCTGGCTCCTAACAGAGGAAGACGTGCCCTTTCTATTCACTCTCCAGCCAAGTGTATTTGTAGATGGCTCTTGGACCTGGCCTTCTCTAAGAAGCCCTGCATATAACCCAACCCTGTTGCCAAGAGACCCTTGGGACTTGACCCAAGGTGTAATGACTAGAAATTCCCAGGAGATTCCTCACACTAGACTGAAGCAGATCCAAATAATATGTTTACAGCTTCCTTTTAATTATTGTATTATCTTTATAATATTTTAAATGAATATAAATGTTCTTTTTTTCCATTTTTTCCCCAAAATACGAAAAAGTTTTGCAGATTTTTGTTTGTTTTTTTAAGATGCGGTCGCACTCTGTTGCCCAGACTGGAGTGCAATGGCAGAATCATGGCTCACTGCAGCCTTGACCTCCCGGGCTCAAGCAATCCTTCCACCTCAGCATCCCTAGCAACTTGGACTACAGGTGCATACCACCACACCTACCTTTATGTGTTTATTTATTTTGCAGAGAAGGGGTCCCATTACATTGTCCAGGCTGGTCTCAAACTTCTAGGCTCAAGATATCCTCCAGCCTTGGCCTCCCAAAGTGCTGGGATTACAGGTATAAATCACCATGCCCAACCTCCATTAACTTTAGATTCTACGTCCTGCTATGCAGAGTACAAGGAACAAATGGCCTTACACTTTCCTTCTTCTCTTCCCTCTCCTTTCCCAAATTTAGTCTCCTGTAGTATAATACTTTCCTAGGCCATATATAAAAATTTACATACAATCTTATAGCTATGATTTTACATTTGTTTAGGTTATTCAAACTTCAAAAGCAACAAAAAATTATTAAAATATAATTAAATAATTATTCAACATGGAATACAGAATATATGCTATGATTAGAAAAATAATGACACATCATCCTATGTCACTAAACATGCCACTATAAAAGAAGGCTCCCCTGTAGTCCCAGCTACGCGGGAGGCTGAGGCAGGAGAATGGCGTGAACCCCGGGGGGCAGAGCTTGCAGTGAGCCGAGATCTTGCCACTGCACACCAGCCTGGGCAACAGCGAGACTCCGTCTCAAAAAAAAAAAAAAAAAAAGAAAAAAAAAGCACCCCACTTTGGAAGGCCGAGGCGGGTGGATCACAATGGCAGGAGATCGAGACCATCCTGGCTAACATGGTGAAACCACGTCTCTACTAAAAATAAAATAAAATAAAATAAAAAATTAGCCGGGCGTGGTGGCGGGCACCTGTAGTCCCAGCTACTCAGGAGGCTGACACAGGAGAATGGAGTGAACCCTGGAGGCGGAGCTTGTAGTGAGCTGCAATCACGCCACTGAGCTCCAGCCTGGGCAATAGAGACAGACTCCATCTCAAAAAAAAAAAAAAAAAAAAAAAAAAATTAAAAAAAAAAGGCACCCATTCATCAAAAGAAAATCAATTATTTCCTTTCATACTAATTCAGTTGCCCATAATCATGTCAATTTTCTGTTTATTTTGGACCATAGTTTTCTGGAACAACTTTTATGTTGTCTCTGGAATTTAAATTATCTTTCATTTTGTCTGATAGCAGGATAAAGAAAAGCTTTTTTTTTTTTTTTTTATTACCTCACAAATGACTTAAAGAGAGGGACTGCAACAATAATAGTAGAGGACTTCAACATCCTACTTTCAGCAATGAACAAATCACCCAGACAGAAAACCAGTAAAGAAACCTTGGATTTAAATTATGCTCTACACCAAACGGACCTGACGGACATTTCATCCAGCAGCTACAGAATACATATTCTTCTAGATTGCATATGAAACATTCTCCAGGATAGATCATCTGTTAGGCCACAGAACAAGTCTTAACTAATTTGAGAAGATCAAAATTGTATCAAGTATTATTTCTGAAAACAATAGTATAAAACCAGAAATCAGTATAGAGAAACCGTGGAAATACAAATACATGGAAATTAAACAACATCTTCCTGAACAACCAACAGGTTGATAAAAAATCAACAGAGAAATTAAACAATTTATTTAGACAAATGAAAATGGAAGTACAATATACAAATACCTATGGGACAGCAAAAGGGGTATGGGAGGGACGTTTATAGCAATAGATGTCTACATCAAAAAAAGTAGAAAGATCTCAAATTATATTTATTTGTTGATAAGGAAAATTAAAAGCTTGTAAAATTGAGTGAACAGGTAAATATCCTCAAGACCTTGTTAAAATGAAAATTCTGACTCATTAGGACTGAAATGGATCCTGAATTCTAAATTTCTGACATCACTCCTGTCTGAGGCCATATTTTGTGCAACGTTCTAATATGTTCTGCATTTCTTGAGGCATGTCGGATTGTTGTATCCCTGGGATTATTTTACATAGCCTCCATAAGTAGTTTTAAGTCATACTTGGTTATCAATTGTCGAACTTTATTGTTTACCAATTTCATTTGCTGAAGCATATATTCCAGGATTTTTCATTCCAAAAAAAGTACATAAATGATAAATTTGCTGTGTTCCCTGTCTAAAATTTCTTTCTTTTTTTTTGTTATACTTCATTGCTGTGCTGACTATATGAAAAATAAATAAATCTAAAGACCCCAAAATCACTAAGCCAAAAGAAAAAGTCAAGCTGGTAACTGTGTCAGGCAAACCTGCCTCCCATTTTATTCCTATAAAAGTTAGCTACTAAGTATAAAAAGCTACATACCTGCCTCTCAATTTGCCCACAAGGAAATTCTTTGTAGGCCTCAAGATCTTTACCCTAAAACAGTTATGCTGAATTTCACCCTGGCAATGAAAATTGATAGCTTATCTTCACAGGTGTGGAAAAAAGAACAGAACTGGAAGCCATCCCTTTGCTCACCTGAGACAAATGCACATCTGATTGCTTCCTCTGCCCTACTGTTTATGTAAAAATGCAGAGTCACTGAGCCGGACTAAGGCATAAGTGACTACTCCTCTACCCACCCCCTCACGTGTAAATTGTGTATTTAGTGAAAGGCTGATCAAAAGAATGCAACTTTTGTCTCTTATCTTCCTATTACCTGGAAGCTCCTGCTTTGAGTTGTCCTGCCTTTCCAGACTGAAAAAATGTGTATTTTAAACTTATTGATTGATGTCTCGTGCCTTCCTAAAATGTATAAAAGCAAGCTGTACCCCGACTGTATTGGGCACAAGTAGTCAGGACCTCCTGAAGCTGTGCCACGGGTGTGTTCTTAACCTTGGCAAAATAAATTTTCTAAATTGATTGAGACTTGCCTCAGATACTTTACTATGCTCTAATTTTCTCTAAACATTTTTAAGGGTTGGTTTATTAATACAGTGGATAAGATTACTGGCTCTCCTTGCTGGCTACAGAGCCAGTAGTTTTATCCACTGTATTAGACTAACCCTTTAAAATGCTCAGAAAAAAACTACTTAGAGCATAATAACCCTTGGAACACAACCTGGTTTGCAGACACTGTTTGAAAATCTCACCAATTCACTGTTAAGTCTGTGTAGACTGAAACGATTTTTACTGGGCTCTTTTTGTAGGTCATCTTTCTCCCAATTATATTAAAGCATTAGATTCTGCTCTTTATCTACTCTTTGTCAAGCGCTTCATAATTCCACACTACTATTCTATATTTACTTTTTTTCAGTTCTTCATTCTTTTTTATTCTTGATGAGGAGTATTCTATTGCTTAAGTGTGGCAAATTTTGTTTAATCTTTGATTGACAGATATTTGGGTTGTTTCCATATTTTAGGTGTTATGAATACAGCTGCTATAAGCATCTTTAGACATTTTTGGTGGATGTATAAACCATTTATTTGGAGTATGCAACTAAAAGTGAAATTGCTCGCTCAAAATGTGGTCTAGTTTTACTAGAAATTGCAAAAGAGATTCAATTTATGAGTGCTCCAATTGCTCCTCATTTTTACCAATACTTAGTGTTGTCAGTGCACTTAATTTTAGCTGTTCTAATTAGTTTATATTGTTAAATTGTTACAGTTTAAACTCTCATTTACCTAATGAATAATAATGTTGAATAATAATAATAAACCTTTTCATATGCGCATTGACCATTTGTCTACCTCTTGCTGTACAGGGCCTGTTTAAACCATTTGCTTGTATTTTTCATGAGTTGGTTTTCCTTTTTATTGATTATGGGGCTCTCTTTGTCAGATATATGCATTGTGAATGTTTTCTCTGTGACTTGACTTTTCACTTTTGTATTGGTCTCTTTTGAAGTAGATTTTTTTTTATTTTAATGAAGATCAATTGTTGATCTTCTTTTGTATTGTGGCTAATGATTTTGTGTCCTGTATAAGAAATCTGCTTTCCCCAAGTTCATAAAAATATTACTGTACTTTTTAAAGAAGCTCTATAGCTTTAGCTTTCAAATTTAGGTTTATTTTACACCTCAAATAAAGATATTTTACTTTGAGGTAGAAGGTGAGTTTCACTTTGTTTTTTCATACAGATTTCTAATTGTTCTAGCACCATAAAAACATTGTTCTGTCACTGAATAGAATTGATTCATCTATTGAAAATTAATTACTGGCAGTGTGTGGTGGCTCCTGCCTGTAATCCTAGCACTTTGGGAAGCCAAGGCGGTGGATAGCTTGAGCCCAGGAGTTTGAGAGCAGGCCAGCTGGGCAACATAGCAAGACCCCATCTCTAAAAATAAATAAATAAATAAAAAGGAAAATCAATTACTGATACATTTAAAGCTATTTCCGGTTTCTTTATCAATTTTTCAATAATGTATTGATCTATTTTTACATAAATACAAGGCCACCCTTAGGGTAAGTGTCTAGATAAACAATTTCATTAAAACTATTTAAAAGTCCACTGGTGCATACAACATATAACTATTTATAAGTGATGACATAAAATAATAGATTAACATGGTGGCAGGCACCTGTAATCCCAGCTACTTAGGAGGCTGAGGCAGGAAAATCTCTTGAACCCAGATAGTGAAGTTTGCAGTGAGCTGAGATTGCACCACTGCACTCTAGCCTGGACAACAGAGTGACACTCTATCTCAAAAAAAAAAAAAAAAAAAGAACAATAGATTAAAATGTACTTATTGGTATATTCATTTTCCAGGACTCCCATATATATATATACACACACACACTCACACATATACATACATATAAATATATACATATAATATCTGTGGAAAAAAAAAAGAAAATCTCAGGATGCCAAATTTACTATGCCAAAAGGAAAAAGTTAAGCCCAGAAGCTAAATTACACACACACATCTGCCTTTCCTTTTGTTTCTAAACATAGTTACAGAAAGAAGGCTATATGTCTCCACAGAAGGCCTCCCTCACCCTGACAGTGTAAATTAACAGGCTGTCTTCACAGGTTCATTTTAGGAGGAAACTAGAAATCATCCCCCCCATCCACCCTGAAACAAATACTTATTTGACTGCTTCCTCTACTCTATGCTTATCTTATGTCAAGTGCGATTTAATGAGTGTGAAATAAATACATAGATTGTTCCCTCTATCCAACCCTTTTCACCTGCAACATACTGGATTCAGTAGCCTAATCAAAGCCTCACAAGAATGTGATCATATCCTACCTCTTTTTTTCTCTCCCCCTTCCCCTTCTGCCCACTTTTCCCCTTTAATCACTGAAGCCCTCAAAATCCTCTTCAGAAAAAGTACAGGCCACGCATTCTACCGTGGCTGTGTCTGTCTTCCCTAGGCATGTCTCCTCAACCTTGGCAACATAAACCTCTAAATGAATTGAGACTTGCCTCAGTCATTTTCTTCAGTTTCACATATCTATCTCTTTATATAATACAAATACATTATATATGTCTATGTAATATTTATGTTACATATCATATACTACATATACACATCATATACTACACGTATACATATACATATATATACACACACCAACATATTTCTAAATAGATATGCTGAATTGTCTCAGAATTCTCATGTCAATATCCCCAACAACCTTTTTTTCCAACAAAAGTTTCTTTCTAAACATCCTTTCTGCCCTGCCTTTGTAACCCTACAATTGCAGATTGGCGTGACTATAAGTTTATCGTAACCAACCTTTATTGGGCTCTCAAAACTGCCCAGAAACCTTGGTACATTCCAGTGGAAACTGGGCTTCAACAAAGGGCTGTGAGCGAGGTTTAGAGTCCTCAGTGTATCCTGGAGAGGTACCAGCTTTGGAAAGACTCAAATGATGACGGGCCTCTGGGAGGATCAATCAGAAAAATTCTGAAATTTCTAGTATATGCTCCTTTCACCTTGAAATCCCCTACTAAACTTAAAAAGTAGTGTGGATAGTCTGACAAATGCTTTCCACAAGAGCCTGGGTCATGCCTGCTTAGAGTCAAGTGGCATTTGGGACTGTGGAAGAGTCAGAAATGAAACACCACAGGTCCTATCCTGGATGTCATATTCTGTTGAAAGAGAAAAGTGTCCCTAAAAATGCAAGAAGAAAAAGAAGGCAAAGGGACCTGAATTTTGTTGTGCTTCCAATATACTAAGAACATCACATACCGAAGTTAAAGGAAAGAAACAACAAAAAGAAAGAAAAACGATTTGCAAAGAATGAAATCATGTATTTTGCAGCAACATGGATGGAACTAGAGGCCGTTATCCTAAGCAAATTAACTTAAAGCAGGAACAGAAAACCAAATACCACATGTTTTCATTTACAAGTGAAAGCTAAACATTATGTACACATGGACAGAAAGAAGGGAACAACAGACACTGGGGCCTACTTGAGCGTGGAGGTTGGATTGAGGGTGAGGATAAAAAACTACCTATTGAGTACTGTACTTATCAACTAGGTGATAAAATAACCTGTACACCAAACCCCTGTGACATGCAATTTACCCTATAACAAACTGGCATAGGTACTCCCTGAATCTAAATAAAAGTTGAAAGGAAACATTAAAAGAAAAAGAAAAATAATTTGAAGCCAGAAATTCCAATGTACAATGTCAGCCTGATCTCCAAAATAATACTTTGAATATTTCCTGTATACCTGGACTCTCTAAAAAAGAAAATGATACTTCTGATTTTGTAGGCTGATAGGTGAAAAATTATGACCTTTGTGACCTTGATCATTACCATCTATCATATACATATCGATGTAAACCTGATAACCTTGGTAATTTTATCCATTTAAATGTATGTTGCACTTTGTATTTTGCTCAAGTCTGACAGATTGCACTCTTTGCAAACAAATCATTCTTTGCATTCTTATGTGTTTTCCTTTCTCAAATATTCCTCAATGTTTAGATTAAAAACATTAGATTTAAAAATCTGGATTCTGTATTCAAACAGAGGAAGCTCTGTGTAGGCATTCACTGTTCAGATTGAGTGAAGAGGGCCTTCAGCCTAACAAAGTTTCAGAACTGACTATGGCATGGTCTTCTTTGGAATTCCTTTCACCTATCTGGATAATCACTCACTCAGAGGTGAGGGGTCTCAGAACCATAGCTACCTTAGTAAACACTGATACACTAATGGATGCTCAACATCCTTATTAACCCGACACTCCTTGTATTTACATACTCATATGTACACACACTGTGTGCAACCTCACACTGCCAGGTATGTAGCTAGGCATGTGCCTTCACAAAGTGTGTGTATTCAGTAACCTTGAACTCATAGCATGATGGTAGCACACTAATGATACATACTTAAAGCAAATTATGATTCATACTTTGATACACACATATGCTTATTCACACAAATACTCACACTTATATGCAAATTCAGTGCCTTATACATGTGTTTATTAACATATCTCTCAGATACACACAGCGACTTACATGACATATCAACACAGTTTCATATTGTACAAAATATCCCCTGAATTATAAATATACACACTCTGACTAAAAAAAAAATACATGCATACAGATAAAATCACATTCATGTAATCTCAACAACATACCTTTTTTGCACAAGCATTCAAATCCCCTGCCTTCCCACTTCTGTATACAGAGGAGAGAGGAAAGGGATGGGTTAATGCTTCCAGCTTTAGTCTCCAGTCTCAGAGGAAGCCAGTGTGCATATGAGGCACTGGAGCTCAGGGGAGTGAGAAAACTAATACTTAAAGGTCGGAAACGTCCAGACATAACCCTTTAAATATGCCTTGATCTGAGGTCTCTGCCAAAGGCTGAATTTCAGAACTCCTTCTGGCCATGCCATGCTTGGTTAAAGACAGAGTAGAGGTCAAGGTGAGTGATTATCTGTACCTCAAGCATCTCTGCCCATCACAGAAAGCATTAGGAGTTATAGAGCTCCCAGAAGCAGGAAGGCCAATGCAATGGCCTAACTCACTAGGAGCTTCAGGTCTGCAGATCCAAGACCACTGATCTTCATTCTAAGAATGGGAGAAGACTCAGTGCTCCCACTGTGTCCTCCAGGGAGACCTGAGAAAGGTAGGAATACCACCTCCACACACATTTCCATAAAAGAGGTGGCTCTGAACCCCACACTGCTCCAGCATTATTGCTCTATCTTATTTTCAGATACCTCAAAGTGAAAAAACAGCTTCCTAGAAGCTATTCCTTAGCAAAATCTCTCAGTTGATTTTATCTTCTATTCCCTCACTGGCTTGAGCAACACAGCTGACTGATTAACTATTCTCAAATAATGGGTGAGATCATTGAAATCCAACAGAGCCAGTGGGTGTTATAGTTGGAATCAAACCCCGTCTGACAGGTGAAAATTGAGCTCCACTCAGTGTGATAATATAGTTCTTGTAACCATATTTATATAACAAAACCCTACATGGAGGTTTTACAAGTTAGATTTTATTTTGGGAAACAGAAAAATTAAATCTGACGTTAAATGTGTTATGTCCTTAGTTATAGTGTTTGAAAATGACATGATTTCATTTCAACTTTCAGTATGTACTATGTTCATAAGAATTCTAGCCTGTGGAGGGGAACAGACTTAAAAGCAGTGTTGGGGAGAAAGAAGTACTAGGGAAGAAGAGAAATTATATGGTTCTTTCTTTTCCTACCTTTTAGAGAATGCACATTCCATTTTTCAACACAGCAGCAAGCTGACAACCTGTGCTTCCTATGTTGAAAACTTCACATACTGGACAAAAATGGCTAAGTATTGGTTAATTCCATGTCCACTCCACATGCCTTGAAGCATTAAGTCTGCCTGTGTTATATTCATAAGTCTGTGAGAAAAGAAAGATAACGGAACCACTGACAGTGACGGCACTAGATTCCATAGGTCAGCAGAGGAAAATGGAGAGAAGAAAGGGAGGCACCTGTCAACAGTCCCCATCTCTCAATTCAGTCTTGGATACCAGGGCAGCCCTGCTCCTCCATTGTCTACCAAAAAAAAAAAAGAAAATCTGAGAGCAGAAAAGCAGAGCAAGCAGAATGGAATGAGGAATGCTGAGAGACATAACTTCATGGGGAAGCTCTGCCCTGTGAAAAGCCTACTGGGGAGTCTGAAGTACGAGTGAATGGGAAGACAGAAACTGGTTTGTAAAGGGGCTATAGAATATAGGTAGCTGAAACATGGCTGAGGAGAAACTCATCACTTCCTAAGGAGGGTGCAGAACAGGAGAGTTCTCCATTAAGGCTCATGGGCAGAATACATTAAAGATGTCCTCCAAGAGAAAGCAGCACACACCCAAAGATCCAAGGAGGCCAAGCTGGAGACTGTGCTGGAGGCTCCAGCCCAGTGAAGTAGCAGGGACCCTGGGTCCAAATTCAGATATTCTTCTAATTCAGCATCCAGTTGTGCACACCCCCTTCATGTTTGCGTTTGTCATGATAGGACAGCAAACTCTGCTTTCCCCAACCTGGGCAGAGTCTGAATTGTTATCTAGCACAGGCAGCATGAGTACCACCAAGAGCACTGGCTGCAAAGTCATGCACCTGGATACTTACTTGCTGTGTGATCTTGGGTAGATCATGTAACTAGCCTGAACTCTGTTTTCTCATTGTTATAGGAGGATGCAGAGGTTTTGTGTGAGTTAGAAACAATAAAATTTGGGCTGGGCATAGTGGCATATGTCTTTAATTCCAGCACTTTGGGAGGCCAAGGCTGGCTGGTAACTTGAGCCCAAGAGTTTGAGACAAGCTTGGGTAATATAGTGAGACCCTGTCTCTATTAAAAATACAAAAAATTTGCTGGGTGTGGTGGCGCGTATCCGTAGTTCCAGCTACCCGGAAAGCTGAGGTGGGAGGATCAACTAAACCCAGAAGTTCAAGGCTAGAGTGAGCTGTGATCACACCATTGCACTCCAGCCTGGACAACAGAGTGAAAGCATGTCTCAAAAGAAAAAGAACAAGCAAATAAACAAATTTTTTATCATTTTTTTTAAATTATACTTTAAGTTCCAGGGTACAAGTGCACAATGTGCAGGTTTGTTGCATGTGTATACATGTGCCATGTTGGTTTGCTGAACCCATCAACTCATCATTTACATTAGGTATTTCTCCTAATGCTATCCCTCCCCGAACACCCCAACCCTGGACAGGCCCCCAGTGTGTGATGTTCCCCACCCTGTATCCATGTGTTCTTGTTGTTCAACTCCCACCTATGAGTAAGAACATGCGATGTTTGGTTTTCTGTCCTTGTGATAGTTTGCTTAGAATGATGGTTTCCAGCTTCATCCATGTCCCTGCAAAGGACACGAATTCATCCTTTTTATGCCTGCATAGTATTCCATGGTGTATATGTGCCACATTTTCTTAATCCAGTCTATCATTAATGGACATTTGGGTTGGTTCCAAGTCTCTGCTATTATGAATAGATGCTAGAGAGGATGTGGAGAAATAGGAATGCTTTTACACTGTTGGTGGGAGTATAAATTAGTTCAACCATTATGGAAGACGGTATGGCGATTCCTTAAGGATCTAGAACTAGAAATATCATTTGACACAGCGATCCCATTACTGGGTATTTACCCAAAGGTTTATAAATCATGCTACTCTAAAGACACATGCACATGTATGTTTATTAAACAAATTTTTTAAGTCTATAGTGTAATGTCTCCAAAAATAACAATTATTTATTTATTTATTTTTAAATTTTACTTTAAGTTCCGGGATACATAACAATTTATACATTTTGAGAAATTGTACGTTTGGCCAGCACCCCTTATATTGCCTCATACAGCAATGAGGATGGTCTGGGTATGCTTTTCAAGGTACCCCTGAACCTGGGGGACTGTCCCCATGACAGTTCGAGGGCGATATACAGGGGCAAGTGACAAAAAGACTTTGGCTCAAACAGAATTTACAAAACAGCTTGGAAAGTCTGGGACAGGCAAAGGGGGACAGAGATATAGGTGGACCCCAGATATAGGTGGCTTTGAATTTTTACCATACTCTACATACAAGTATTTGTTTTGAGCAAACCTATATCTTATTCTCTGGCATGATGGTCAAGATTCCAGTTTAGATCTAGACTTATAAAGTCTGAGCCCTATTTCTCCCAGTCTGTTATAAATCTTGAGAAATTTATCAGGGTGCTGTATTCAGGAGACCCATCTCATGTACACAGACACACATACGCTCAAAATAAAGGGATGGAGGAAGATTTACCAAGCAAATGGAAAACAAAAAAAGGCAGGGATTGCAATCCTAGTCTCTGATAAAACAGACTTTAAACCAACAAAGATCAAAAGAGACAAAGAAGGCCATTACATAATGGTAAAGGGATCAATTCAACAAGAAGAGCTAACTATCCTAAATATATATGCACCCAATACAGGAGCACCCAGATTCATAAAGCAAGTCCTTAGAGACCTACAAAGAGACTTAGACTCCCACACAATAATAATGGGAGACTTTAACACTCCACTGTCAACATTAAACAGATCAATGAGACAGAAAGTTAACAAGGATATCCAGGAATTGAACTCAGCTCTGCACCAAGCAGACCTAATAGACATCTACAGAACTCTCCACCCCAAATCAACAGAATATACATTCTTCTCAGCACCACATCGCACTTATTCCAAAATTGACCACATAATTGGAATTAAAGCACTCCTCAGCAAATGTAAGAGAAATTTAGAAAAAGACAAGGCCTTTTGGGGATCTCGAAGAAATTCTTTTTAGGAATCTTTTTTTTTTTTCTAGCGAATGAGACATGTGTTAGTTCCAAGAGGTGATGGGTATTTAAATGCATCCTTTTCTTGCCCAAGTGTTTCTCTTTTGAAGGCAGTAAGAACTGAGGCTTTCAAACAAAGCACAGACAACTGAGTTTAGTGAAAAAGTGTTGGGTAAGAACAAAATGAGCTTTGTGCCATCGATTCTGAGATTGATAGTGATCACCAAAAATCTCAACGAGTGGAATAAACTCAGGTAAGATGAATAGAGACAGACAGTGGGGCTCACACAGTATCCACTGTAGCAGGGCCACCTCTATGGCCTCAAGGTAGTCAATAGGGCTCTATCTGGGCGTTTAGAATATTGTTAATCAGTTAATGAGTCTGCTGCCTTTGAATAATGACATTTATTTGCTACTTTCTTCAGGAATATTTTATTAAACTCCTACTCTGCACCAAGCACAGAGATGCTAGAGATAGTGTGGGGTTCATGGCTGACTTTATGAAAAACTCCTCTTCTAGGACAGAGGTTGGCAAACTACAGCCTGGAAACCAACACCTGCTCGCGACCCATTTTTGTAAACAAAGGTTTACTGGAACACACCACACTCACACATTTATGTGTTGACTATGGTTACTTTCACACTACAATGGTTGAATTGATCTGCTGCAACAGACAGTATAGGCCACAATTTCTCAAAATTTTGTGATCTCACTGTTTAAAGAAAAAAAGTTTGCTAACTTCTTGTCTAGGAGAAACCTACACTAAAGATAATAAATTAAATTATAAATGTACAATTGGCCAGTAGATTAACTTCCCACCCAAGCTCTTGTGGTAACTGACCTAGATTCAAAGCTAACTTCAAAGCAATACATAAATTGCTATAGGCTTGCAAACTCTACTGACTTCCTACTCTAAGGAGTTGGCCAAGTGGCTAACCAGAGGTTTAAAAAGGACCTGTGGAAAAGTTTAAACTAATCGGCTGTTAGTTCTATAGAACTGAAGAGCAAGAATTACTATAATATTACTTGTCATGATGATTTTCCCTTAGCAGATGCTACTTTCAAGAAAAATATTGATTCTTTTTATTTTTTTTTTTTTTTGAGACAGTCTCGCTCTGACACCCAGGCTGGAGTGCGGTGGTGTGATCTCAGCTCACTGCAAAACCCAACTCCTGGGTTCAAGCAATTCTTCTTCCTCAGCCTCCTGAGTAGCTGGGACTATAGGCATGCTCTACCATGCCTGGCTAATGGGTTTTTTTTTTTTTTTTGTATTTTTAGTAGAAAAGGGGTTCCACCATGTCATCCAGGCTGGTCTTGAACTCCTGACCTCAAGCAATCCACCTGCCTCAGCCTCCCAAAGTGCTAGGATTATAGGTGTGAGTCACCACACCTGGCCAAGAAAAATATTGATTCTTAAAAAACAGTTACACATGCAACTAGTATGTTCCACCCCATTTTGAATGACATAAGTACGAAAAACAACAGAGTAACATCATGTCATGTTGCAACATATTATTTATTAAAAGAGTTGAAATTACTCTAGTTTATAATCAAACCTAATCACCCTGGTATCTAATAGTCCCATCCAAAAGCCTTGTATGTAATAATAACATTTGTTTTGATTGTTATCATCTGCAGAGAGTAGATTGCCTTCCCGGTGGAGACCATATTAACCAGCCCATGGTGCTGGCTTCAGGGAACAGCTCTTCTCATCCTGCGTCCTTCATCCTGCTTGGAATCCCAGGCCTCAAGAGTTTCCAGTTTTGGATTGCCTTTCCGTTCTGTGCCATGTATGCTGTGGCTGTTGTTGGAAATATCACTCTCCTCCATGCAATCAGAATTGACCACACCCTGCATGAGCCCATGTACCTCTTTCTGGCCAGGCTGGCCATCACTGACCTGGTCCTCTCCTCCTCCACTCAACCTAAGATGTTGGCCATATTCTGGTTTCATGCTCATGAGACTGAGTACCATGCCTGCCTCATCCAGGTGTTCTTCATCCATGCCTTTTCTTCTGTGGAGTCTGGGGTGCTCATGGCTATGCCCTGGACCACTAAGTGCTTATCTGCTTCCCACTCCGACACTCTAGCATCCTGACCCCATCAGTCATGATCAAACTGGGGACCATCGTGATGCTGAGAGGGCTGCTGTGGGTGAGCCCCTTCTGCTTCATGGTGTCTAGGATGCCCTTCTGCCAACACCAAGCCATTCCCCAGTCATACTGTGAGCACATGGCTGTGCTGAAGTTGGTGTGTGCTGATACAAGCATAAATCGTGGGTATGGGCTCTTTGTGGCCTTCTCAGTGGCTGGCTTTGATATGATTGTCATTGGTATGTCATACATGATGATTTTGAGAGCTGTGCTTCAGTTGCCCTCAGGTGAAGCCCACCTCAAAGCTTTTAGCACATGTGCCTCCCATATCTGTGTCATCTTGGCTTTTTATATCTCAGCCCTTTTTTCTTTCCTCACCCACCGCTTTGGCCATCATGTGCCCCAAGTTGTACACATCCTGTTTGCTAATCTCTATCTACTGATACCTCCCATGCTCAACCCCATCATTTACGGAGTTAGAACCAAACAGATTAGGGACAGGGTTATCCAAGGATGTTGTGGAAACGTCCCCTGAGCAAAGGATCAGTGTATCCCCATCACTTACATTGCCCCACTAATGTGGGGACATTAATGAACATTTGACAGGCAATTACTTATAATCACTAAGTCAGCTCTGTAAATAACTGGCTCAGAGGTAAGCAACCCTCTAGAGGCAAGAGAAACAATTTTCAGGGTACCTAGAAAAGACATACTTGAGAGATGTGATGGATAAGAACAACTTTGTTGACTACATATTCATCATAACATGGAAATAAAAGTAGTTTTACCTATTAAATCAGTGAATATTTTAAAAGAATGTCATCTCCCACAGATGATTAAGATAAAAAAGTTGTTTTTACACTGTCAGTAGAAGTAGGTACACTTTGCTTAAAAGGAATTTAGAAATTTATATCAAATAATTTAAAAGTACATATATTTTCTTCATCTGAGAATATATTTATAAAAATAAAGTACATATATACAAAGACATGCATAAAATCATGCCTTATAAAAACAAAATATAAAATGATTCAAATATTGTCCTGTAAGATTACAGATGAAGCAATACTCAATTTAATTATCAGGTGCCATTTAACTATTTTATTTGGAAGGAGTATCTGAAAATTTGACAAATAGGCAAGATATAATCTTAAACAGAAAAGAAAAACTATTGCCCATAAGGCTTGATGCCAATTCTATTTTTTTTTTTTTTTTTGAGACGGAGTCTCTCTCTGTTGCCCAGGCTGGAGTGCAGTAGCGGGATCTCGGATCACTGCAAGCTCCGCCTCCCGGGTTCACGCCATTCTCCTGCCTCAGCCTCCCGAGTAGCTGGGACTACAGGCACCCACAACCACGCCCGGCTAATTTTTTTTGTATTTTTAGTAGAGATGGGGTTTCATCGTGTTAGCCAGGGTGGTCTTGGTCTCCTGACCTCATGATCCGCCCGTCTTGGCCTCCCAGAGTGCTGGGATTACAGGCGTGAGCCACCGTGCCCGGCCTTTGATGCCAATTCTAAACTGGAATACATACATAAAGAAAGGAATTCAGGAAATATATCCAAATGATAAAAAATAGCTCCTTGGAGTAGTGATGCTTATGGCATTTTCATTATATTTTTATACTTTAGTGTATTTTTAAATTTAATGTAATTATGTTTTTATTGATACAAAATGATTTTACATATTTAAGTGATACAGTGTGATGTTCACCTAGTACTTATCACAAGATGGCTTTTGCAGGTCCAGGTCCATTTTTATCTCATTTCTCCAAAATTGAATACAATACCACACCTCTCAGTCCCAAGGACTTCTTTTATCACCCTACAGAATTAAAATTGTAAAGGATATTGTCAGATAAGATAAATTTGTTATACAGATAGCAAATTGTCTTCCAGTCACTTTTTTAATAAAAAATAAAATATTTGTAACATTTTAAATTTCTATTCAAGTAATAGATTGAGCAATTACTCTTCACCTAGCATTCTGCCAAAAGGTGGGGATAGAATAGGGAACAAAAGAAACTGACAAACAGTTTCTAATTTGCATGATTTCCACCCAAAATCAAAACAATGAATACCTGCAATTCCAGCCCCAATATAGACATTAATTAGTTAAGCTGTATTACTCTATCATGATTGTAAGTAAACTTAAATATTCTGAACCAATGAAAATAGATTACTAACTTCAATGAAGAAGCCTTATGTCCAAAATATAAAGGATATGACTAACTCAAATGTGCCTGTAGTTGATATGATTTGGACCTGGCTCCCCTCCAAATCTGTTGAAATGTGATTCCCAGTGTTGGAGGTAGGGCCTAGTGGGAGGGATTGGATCATGGGGACAGATCCTTCATGAATGGCTTAGTACTATCTCCTTGGTGATGAGTGAGTTCTTTCTCAGTTAGTTCATGCGAGATCTGGTTATTTAAAAGAGTCCTAGCTGGGCTCGGTGGTTCACACCTGTAATCCCAGCACTTCGGGAGCCGAGGCAGGCGGATCACGAGGTCAAGAGATCAAGACCATCCTAGACAACATGGTGAAACCCGGTCTCAACTCAAAATACAAGATTAGCTGGACATGGTGGTGCATGCCTGTAGTCCCAGCTACTTAGGAGGCTGAGGCAGGAGAATCGCTTGAACTGGGGAGGTGGAGGTTGAGGTGAGCAGAGATCATGCCATTGCACTCCAGCATGGGCAACAAGAGGGAAACTCTGCCTCAAATAAATAAATAAATAAATAAATAAATAAATAAATAAATAAATAAAAAGTCGGGACCTCCCCCTCCCCCTTCTCTCTCTCATTCCCACTCCTGCCATGTGATGTACCAGCTCCTCCTTTGTCTTCTGCCATGATTGCACACTTTCTGAGGCCTCACCAAAAACAAGCTGGCACCATGATTGTGCAGCCTGCAAAACTGTGACCTAATTAAACTTTTCTTTATAAATAACCCAGCCTCAGATATTTCTTTATAGTGATGCAATGGACTAACAGAGGAAATTGGTACCAAGTGCAGGGTAGTTGCTGTAAAGATACCTGAAAATGTGGAAGCTGCTTTGCAACTGGGTAATGGGCAGAGGTTGGAAGAGTTCAGAGAACTCAGAAGAAGACAGGAAGACAAGGGAAAGTTTGGAACTTCTTAGAGACTGCTTAAATAATTGTGACCAAAATGCTAATAGAAATATGGGCAGTGAAGTTCATATGAACTTGAAGTGAAGAAACGAACTAAGTCCACATGAACTTGAAGTGAAGTGAAGAAAAGAAATATGGACAGTAAAATCCAGGCTGATGAGTTCTCAGATGGAAATGAGGACGCTGTTGGGAACTGGAATTAAGGTCATTTGTGTTACACCCGAGCAAAGGGCATGGCTGCATTCTGTCCATGTCCTAGGGACCTAAGAAAGTTTGAACTTAAAAGGGATGACTTAGAGTATCTGGAAGAAAAAATTTCTAAGCAGCAAATCATGCAAGAGATGGTCTCACTGCATCTAACAGGCTACAATCAGATATAGGAGCAAATAAATGACTTAAAGTAGGAACTTATATTTAAAAGGGAAGGAGAGCATAAACATTTGGAAAAGTCACAATCTGGCAATGTGATAGAAGAGGAAAGAGCATTTCCAGGACAGGAAGTCAAGTAAGCTCTGGAGAAATCACTTGCTAGAGAGATTAGTATGACTATAAAGAAGCCAAGTGCTAATATCCAAGCCAATGGGAAAAAAGGTCTTGAAGGCATTTCAGAGTATTTTGAGATAGTCCATCCCACCACAGGCCTAGAGGCCCAGGAAGAAAAAATGGTTTTGGGGGCCAGGCCTAGGGACCACTGCCCTGTGTAGCCTTGGGACACTGCTCCCTACATCCTGACTGTTCCAGCTACAACCATGGCTCAAAGGGCCCTAGGTGCAGCTTGGGCTGCCACTCTAGATTGTGCCAGCTGTAACCCTTGGCAGCTTCCATGTGGTGTTGTCTGCAGGCACACAGAATGCAAGCATGAAGGAGGCTTGCAGGCTTTCCTCTAAATTTCAGGGGATGTACTGGAAAGCCTGAGTGCCTAGGCAGAAGCCTGCTGCAGGGGAAGAACACTAACAGAGAGACTCTAGTAAGGCAGTGCTGAAGGGAAATGTGGTGTCAGAGTGTCCACACAGAGTCCCCACTGGGCCACTGACTAGTGGACCTGTGGAAAGGGGGCCACTGCCCTCCAGATCCCAGAATAGTAGAGCCAACAGTAGCTTGCATCCTGAGCCTGGAAAAGCCACAGGTACTCAACTCCAATCCATGAGAGCAGTCACAGGGACTGCACCTCCCAAAGCCACAGGGGTGGACTTCCCAAGCTCCCAAGAAGCCCACCTGTTGCACCAGTATATGCCCTAAATGAAGGACATGGAGTAAGGCGCAATTATTTTGGAGCTTTAAGGTTTAATGTCTGCCTGCTGGATTTCAGAACTATGTGGGGCTTATTGCCCCTTTCTTTTGGACAATTTCTCCCTTTTGGATTGGGAATATTTAATCAATGCCTGTACCACCATTGTATCTTGGAAGTAAGTAACTTGTTTTGATTTTACAGGCTCATAGGTGAAAGGAGATGAGTCCCAGATGAGACTTAGGACTTTGGACTTGTTGCTGGAATGAGTTAAGACTTTGGGGGACTATTGGTAAAGGATGATTGTATTTTGCAATGTGAGAAGGACATAAAATTTGAAGTGCCAGGGGCATAATGATGCATTTTGGACGTTTGTACCCTCCAAATCTCATGTCAAAATGTGATCCCCAACATTGGTGGGAGGTAATTGTATCATGAGGGTGGATCTCTCATGAATGGCTTAGCACTATCTCCTTGGTGATGAGTGAGTTCTCCCTCAGTTAGTTCATGTGAGATCTTCTTGTTTAATAGAGCCTGAGACCTCCCCCTTCTCTCTCCTGCTCCCATTCTTACCATGTGATGTGCCAGCTCTCTCTTTGCCTTCCACCATGATTGCAAGCATCCTGAGGCCTTGCCAGAAGCCTAGAAGAGGCTGGTGCCATGCTTCTACAGTCTGCAGCCTGAGCCAATTAAGTCTCTTTTCTTTATAAATTACCCTCAGGTAATTTTCTTAAAGCCTCAGGTATTTTCTTAAAGCAAAACAATGGACTAACAAGATAAACATTTACAGAAGCTATCAAGTGAGAATGTTGACTGAGGGACTCGATTTTCCATTTGTAGGTGGGCAGAGACCTCACGGTGCCTCTCTTCCCTCAAATAAACAAATCTATAATCATAGTGACTAAGAAAAGGCCAGACAAAACCGCATTAAAGGCAGCTCCTGGTACATCAGCTTTTCGTGATTTTCAAACATGACTTAGAACCAAACTGTGATGTCAGGGCTCCGTTTTAGAGTACTTTCCAAAAGGGGAAAGCTTCATCAGTATTTTCTACTCTGCACAGAGCCAAACATAATGTTATTATTTTTTCATACTCAAATCAACAAGCAATTTTTGACCAATAACTGTTTCTCCAGTGCAATGCTTAGTGCCTGGAATACAGAGCTAAAAGTTCACATCTCTTCCTTAGAACCCATCTCTGTGCTCCCACAGTATTTGTTCCATTCTGTTCTCATCATACCCACTTCCTCCTCTATGCCATAATGATCTGGTGTGTGTCAGCCTCCATGCTGTACACACCATGAGAAAAAATGGTGCTTTAGTTACCTCAGATGTCAACAAATCCTAGCATAGTGCAGGCATCAATAAGTACATGGAAAGCAGTATGTTTCCGTTCAGTGGAGAGTAGAGGCATGTCAGTAAAGACCTAAAATATAAACTTTCAATACTTTGTATTTTGAGTATTGTATTTATGCCATGTAGGTAGACCCGTGGTCTAGACCTCCCCTGGAAGATGATAAAGCCAAAGGCTGAAGGTGGGTGAGGTCCTGTAGTCCCACCTTGACATGAAAAATTTTGAAGTTTAGTCTTGGTCTGCTAATCCTGAAGTCACTGGCTCATCCTGCTCTGTCTTCTGAGGCCAGAGGTGGAAGAAAAGAAAGGTCCAGGTGATGTGCAAAGAGACTTTGCAGAGCTTGTCTCTTCCCTTCACCCCATCCCCACCCCTGATGAAGCTGGACTGTCAGTCTTTGGTTTCCAGTTCTCAACATGTCTATCTTAAGTACGGGCCGTCATGAAAGAGATTTGAAATTCTCTAGTTTTTGGAAGTCCTCCAGATGCCAGCCCTAATATTTTCCACAAGTCAATATGCGGAAAATGCATCACTGCATTTCAGCATGTGAAGTCAATGTAATCATCCAATTCCACTTTGTAGATGAGGAAACAGAAACCAAATAACATAAGTGGCACCTTTTGGTTTATTTCTGACTCAGAAAGTATAATAGTGGCAGAGAATGGGAAAAACAAGCAAACGAATAAGCAAAAATCAGAGCTCCTGGGTAGGAATTAATTCTAAGAAATCAGCTAGAAGTCTTTCAAAAACTTTAAAGGAGATGTATAATTCCAAGGACATGCTCACATTGTAATCCAAATTAATGATATCCCTGGAGTCGTGCAAAACTGTACCTAAGGAAAATATTAAAAAATAAATTTTATTTGGGCCAATTTCTGCTTCTTGAATGTGCCAGCTCCATTTGAGACCTCATGCTTTGAAAAGAGGATCAAGGCCTACAGGGAGGGGTTAGGGAAAGGATACCTTCTCACTGTATCTCCCCACTTTAATTGGTTTCCTGACTGAATAGAAAGGGCTCAGTGGATGCTTAAGCCAGATTTGCAGCAGGAGTTCTCTTGCCACCAGATACAGAGCAATCATAGTGCACAGTCTCTGCAGCAGGAAGGTGTGGGCAAGACATTAGGAAAGGAAAGTTCATTCATGGATGAGTAAATGTTGCTCCGGGAAAGGAATAGAGAAGCCTAACACGTGGTAACATAGGCTGTGGGCCAACTGGGATGTGGCTTGAGTTACCAACAGAACTTTATGAAGCTGGTTTTATTACACACACATAGGATGAGAATTCATTCATTCATTCTTTCATTTCTTCAGGAACTTCGTTGAATGCTTCAATGTGTCTTCTGTCTTACTAACCCTCAACAGTCATGTTTTGTAATTGTTTCTCAACTGATTATGAGTCTTTTGAGAGCTGCCACCAAATCACTCTTATTGCTGTATGCCCAGCACTTAGCAGCCTGGAATAGGGGAAGTGTTAAATATGACAAGTTTATTTGTTGCATGAATAAATATGTGAATGATGAATGCTGTGTTCTAAAGAGATCTCAGATAGGATTTTAAAAAGTGAGTAAGTCACTGTATTGGTTCTCTGGGAGCTCTCACTCTCACTGAGCAGGTGAGCACAGGAGCCCGAAGTGCATTGTTGTTTATGAACTCATTGACAATGGCAATGCTTCCAGGAGCAATTACAGAAGAAACTAGCCCTGAGGTATTATCCTTTTCCCAAGGTTCCTGGACATCAGGGCTGAGATTGCCTTAGGTGTAGCAAAGGAGGAGAAGCACTGCAGCAGCAGCAGGAGACCTCGCATCTCCCAGGAGTCCCAGCTCAGGTCTTTCCTCAGTATGTGACTGGAGAAATTCCCACCCTTCCCTGCCCAAGCAACGTTGTCTCCATTTCCTCTCTTCTCAGAGTAAAACAGTAATTACCTATCAGACCTGTCTACTTCCCAACACAGAGAAAGTATGTGTACATTAAAAGTCTGTATATTTATGAATTCTTTCTTGGAAGGGGTACTTGATAGGAAAGATTTATTGATCAGTGTCCTGAAACATCCAGAATGCAGCTATGTTGGGCATGGTGAAGACAGAATCTAACCACTGGACTTAGTCCTTACAATGTAGTCAGGAAAGATAGACTTGAAAAAAAAAAAAACAGAAATGCAATACATGTACTTTAAGTAATACATTGACTTCATGAACAGGATACAAATGAGAAGGCAATTCTATCTGAAGATCAGAAATGATATCCCTAAAGAGGTAATGTTTATTCTGTATTATAAATTGAGAAGTTTTAATTCATTAGATTGATAAATACAGAAAGGAAATTTAAAGCAGTGGAATCAGCATTGGCAAAGACAATGAGCCATAAGAGAACTAGAAGAAACAGCCAAGTTGCTTCTGAGACAAGCGATGCTGCAGAGCAACAGACAGGCTCTACTTTTCCCAGGAACTGCAGTTGTAGCTTATGTGACATAGCCATCTCCCAGCTGTGCTTTAACTAAGGAATTCTGGGCAAACTCACAGTGGCGACTTGTCCTGTTGAAACTCTTGGGAAAAAATAATGGGCTCCAAAGGGAAAAAAAGGAAACTCTGACACATAGAACTGGCCCGAGTTCAAAGAGGCAAAATCATGAAAATCATCTTTAGGATGCTATAAAGAAATGAAAACAATGTAAGAAGACTGTGGCTGTTAGGTCTCTCTCTCCCTCTCTCTCCCTCTTTCTCTTTCTCTCTCCCTGCCCCCTTCGTCTTCTCCCACCATCTTCTTGATTTTTCCAATTTATTTTAATTTCATGTGCATAAAATAAAAGAAGGTTTAGACCTACCCACAGGCATAATAAAGTAATTTTTTTAGATGTAATTGACTTTTATGTGGAAATAAAGGACAAGCATTCTTATGTTTAATGTTTAATGTAGTATTTAATGTGACTCATTTCCATTGGGATATTTAACCTTTGAAATGCTTATTCTTCATTCTATAAATTTGGGCTTGTGATTGATAAACATTATTGAAACTGAATGTAGCCCAATTTTGTTAGGTTTAATTTAGTAAAAAATATGTGTTGATTTACATATGATAAGTGGTTTCCTGTTCAGACAATTTTCTAATCACTTAGCCCTCATAATTCCCAATCTTTTCTGAAATAATATGTGTTTATTACTTGGTTGGTCTCTTCAGAGGATAGGTTTCTTCCCCAAATGTTAGGGCAGCAGTCATCCTCTGATACCACCATTGGGGTCTAAAGCCCCCACCCCACACAACACACACCTGCTTCTTGTGTCTTTCCAGGGTGGCAGATTTCCCAATTCTGGATCCGTTTCCTGTGCTTTATCAGCTGTTGTTATGGCTGCTGTATTTAATATTGACCTTCTTTGATGTGACCTGTATTAACTACTTCTAGGAACACATATATTTCTTTCTGATGCTTCTAACTTTGATGAGTGAGGTGCTCTTACACATAACCTAAGACATTATCCTTTCATTGGTTCTAAGCCCATAAATTCAACTTCTATAGCTGCCTCAACCGTGCTAGTCTGATTCATCCATACTCTCTCCCATGTTGGTCAGAGGTGGTCATGAGATGTTCCCATCTGGACTGTAGAGGTGTTCATCTGCTTTCTACCTCACCCTGCCATTTTGCAGGGCGTTGACCGTTCTTGGCAGTTAAGCCAAGAACAGTTGTGATGATGCAGAAAATAACATATATGGTGATCTATTTTCAAGACAAAGTACGTGGAATAGGCCTGGGCCTGCAAACTATGGAAGAACAAGATACTCTAGGCCTCTGCTTTAATAGCCAGCACCTGCTTGTCGGGACTGCTTGGTTACCCTCACCCAAACCAAAGGGTTTAGCTTAGAATGAGAGTTTACTAGCTTGCAAAATAGCTCACCTTATCTATTCCTAACAGTTTGCCTAACTGCCTGGTTCATAGGTCAAATACCTAAAGAGTCCCTGAGCTGGCAATGATTGCAACACATTATAAGCTGCAACAAAATGCAGTGAGAAGACCCTAAAGAAAATACTTAAAGCCCCAACCCAACGACCAGTAAAGACCAAGAAAAGAAATTTATGCAACATCCAGGAAGATTGTAACCTCATAGTACTCAACCTATGAGGAACTAGGGGCGGGGGGCTTGCATACTAGGGGATAAATTGCTTGTTGTAACTGTACCAGGTGTGCCTGCTCACCAGAGACCCGATCTTGCAAGACCGCCATTAAAAGCCTCGCATCTACTGCTCTCCATGTCTCTGAGTCTATTCTTTGGGTTTGGACAGGTGAGTGTGTTTCTCACAATGACACAGAGTGTACTGTGAATGAGCCCTTTTGCTTCATGTTCTCCTAGATGCCCTTCTGCCTCAACTAGATCTTGCCCTAGACCTACTATGAGCAAGTGGTCATGCTGAATCTGGTATATGCAGACATCACATATATAGTCCGTACCTGTGGTCTCTTACGGCCGTTTCTGTGGTTGGATTTAATATCTTTGTCATTAGAACCACAGATATCATACATTGCAGGCTGTACTGTAGCTATCTGCAGAGAATCTCTGCCCAAGGTATTTAGCATATATGCCTTTCACATTTGTGTCACCCTGTTCCTGCACATCTCAGTATTCTACTCCTTTTTCTCTTATTGCTTTTGCTACCATACACTCACAGTGATTCCCATCTCCTTGCTCATCCTTTACTCATTAGTGCCTTCCATGTTCAATACCATCACCTGTGGGGTAAAGAGTAAGCATATCCAAGAAAACATGGTACAGAGATTTTGTGGGAAAATTTCCTGCCATAGAATCACCAACTTGATTTTCTTTATTCCTGTTAGTCAAGGACCAAAGACATATAAATAACCAAATTCCTCCCAACCTGTTATTAAATTTTATTTAAGGAAAATTTCATGAAATAATCTATGTGATTAATTCTCAGGATGTAAACCCTTGAAGAGCAAGGATCCAGGAAACTATGGTATGAAAAATGTAATGCTTCCCTATTCAAGTACTGTTTTTAAAATGCTGTCTAATTTATCATGATTCCACACAGACATAGAATGTCTTAGGAAAATGGATAGAATAATCCTACATTCTGGGTTTTCCTAAGATTACCTTGACTCTTCATTTACGTTAATTAGAGCAAGCAAAATTCATTGAATTATTAATTTATTTATAAGTCTCTCATTTTTTATCAATTTGTAAAAGCCATAAGTTTTAGTTGATATGAAAAAAAATAGAAACACCAAGGAGTTTGGTTGCTTCTGTGTTCCTCAAGGAGATTTGCACCAGAGACTGAGTTCTCACAGTAAAGAACTAGAGGTAATATCCAATGAAATTACAGGGGAGACATGATCTCAATTTATTTATAATACCTGGAACTATAGTTACATCAAAGGGTGATTATAAAATTAAATGAGATTATTTATGTAAAAGTAGGAATACAAATAGTCTTGTAGATACTGCTTCTAAACACATCGGCCCATTTAAATGGGTTATTGGAATCACATGGGTTTAATTATCAGTAAGCTAGGTCACTTAAATCTGTTATTTAAGTCTTGTTGTTTCACTTGAGATAATCACTCTAATTTTGTCACTTGTTTTTACTGATACAAAGGTAAGACAATATGCTCATTTTATAGAGCAATAATAAAATAAAACATATAAAATAACTATCAATTGGCTGGCCATAGCAAGTATCCAGTAAATTTTGATACAACAAATAAACAACAACACATATAATCCCCGCTCCTTCTTCTTTTCTCTGTGTGTCCATCTGAAGACCTGTGACCAACCTCAGGCACCTAAAGGATCACTGTTTTCCCAACTGTAAGCCACGTATGTGATAACAGAAGTTCATAGATAGAAGTTCATGTTCTATTAAGACAATAGGATTGCTTTTCAGTTTTTGATTTTTAACACTCTATCTGATTTTCGTGTTTTCTAATGATCCAAATACTATTGATAAGTAGTGCATTCTACTGAGGGGTGTGTGTTCTCTTATTCTGACCCAAGACAGTGAAAATGGATATTGCTTCTCTCATTCTTTCCTCAGGACAACAGAGAAAATCTGCATAACCCACAAACGAGGCCCTTTACTGTCAAAGTCAATTAAAATTATCAAACTAGACATTCTAGTGACCTGGTTGTTCTTGTCTTGGAAAACTTACTGTTTGTCAAAAATATCTCTCCCTAAATATGTTGCTAAGGGTTTGTTAGGGGCTGGAGGGAGGGCGATAGGGTGTTTTGTACTTCGGCCCATTAAAAACTCTTCCTTTTTAAGAGAGAAGTTGCCTCCGAAGGAAATAATTCCATAATTATCATTATTTGCTATTTGTGTTTTATTTCAGGTTGTGTCTGTCTTTGTGAACTGAACTGTGAGTTTGTGTTAGTGTGAGCACATACTTCTTTTTTTCTTTTTTTTTTTTTTTTTTTGAGACGGAGTCTCGCTCTGTCACCCAGGCTGGAGTGCAGTGGCACGATGTCTGCTCACTGCAAGCTCCACCTCCCGGGTTCACGCCATTCTCCTGCCTCAGCCTCCTGAGTAGCTGGGACTACAGGCTCCTGCCACTGCGCCCAGCTAATTTTTTGTGTTTTTAATAGAGACGGGGCTTCACCGTGTTAGCCAGGATGGTCTCAATCTCCTGACCTCGTGATCCACCTGCCTCGGCCTCCCAAAGTGCTGGGATTACAGATGTGAGCCACCGCCCCGGCCAAGCACATACTTTTTAAAGTATAGCCACGTGAATGCATGTGTGTTCATACTTCTATTCTCAGTCAAATGATTCTTCTATTTTATTCTGCTTATTTAATCAAAAACACTAAACTAGACACGCACAAGTGAGCAAGGCATGGAAAATACTTGTCAATTATAACCACCCAAAGAACACTGTAATGACCTCATAATTAATAACCAAAATGAATGTGCCAGAAAGTCAACATGCTTAGTAGAGTATCTAAATATTATCTCTGTCTAATGGCTTTTAACTCTACTTTCCAAGTAGAAGCCATGTTTTGGGAAGTACAATTTTTACCATTCTCTTTCCTAATTTTCAATGTCCTCTGCTACCTAATGCCCAGCTGCTATACTCTCAGGAAGAATAAACTACAAAGTTTTAATAGTCTAGATCAAATAAGACACAAGGCAATTTAATAATGATGCAATGCAAGAAAATTTAAGTAGGAGAGAGAAAGCTGACTTACGGGATTGCTATGTAGAATAAAGCAAATTATTGCCCAGGGTCCATTTGTCAATCCCTCCCCACAATTTTGGCCAAGAATTATCTAGATGTACAAAATATGTGACTATAAATCCCAAGCATAACAGTGGTCATTTCCATAAACAAGTATGCTAGATTGGGCCAATTTTTCCCTGGATATTGTACACAGAAACAAAGAATTAGAAATGTATCTTGTTATAAGTAAAGATTCAATTAAAATTAAAAACAATAATTTTTATTACAGACCTACTTTGTGCCAGCTGGGCACGAGGGATACAAGGAAAATTAGCCTCTTCCCTTGAGAATTACGTAGTCTTGCAAACAAGTCAATGGACAAAGTGCTAATTACAATATGCTCTAGTATATGTAGTAACAGAGTTAACAATAATAGTCAAACACTTGTACTTTTTAAGTATAGACTGTTATTATTGTTATCAGTATACTAACTTATTAAACTCTCTTGTCACTTCTATAAAGTATTGTTGCTATTATCTCCATTGTACAGATAAGATGAGGAATATGAAGCATATATTAATTAACTTGAACATGGCTACACAGCTAGTAGGTGAAATCCAGGATTTGAACTCAGGCTATAAAATCTCAAAATCCACTACATTATGCTTTTCTAAAGACCCAAAGAAAACCTAAACAATTAGATAGGGTGATTGCTAGAAAAACTACGAGCAGATAGCAGAGGGAGAAGTTAAGCTGGGAAGGACTCGGGGTGACGTGTTTCCTACTGGGAAGCAGGAATCTGAGAAAAAAGAAATCTGGAACCCAACACTGGACACAAGCACAGGGGACCTAGTCCTAGAGCCCAAACTTTTTGAGATACTCAATTCATTATATATTATTTTGCATCTTGCACTTTTCTAAGAATTATAGCCATAGAGAAGTGAAGAACTCTACTTTTAAGAAACTCACAAGGGAAATAAGACAAAATAAATTGCAACAGTAAGAGCAAAAGCTGGTAAAGGTAACAAGGCAGGAACAATTTGTTATGATAGTATTAAAAATATAATGACCCAAGAGAGTGATCTAAAATACAGAGAAGTAAGGCAGTGGCTTTGCACTAGACCTAGGGTGCATGGTGGGAGCTTGATCAGGAGAGATGAGAGCAAGACCTCAACACTCCAACAGAGATCAAGGTTCGGGCACAACTAAGTTAGTAAAACTCTCTTAAATGATGGGTTATAGAGTCCTCTACTAGGAAAAAAAATTGGTCTCAGACTTGGATAAGGTGTCAATCAGCAGTCTTAACGGAATCTAAAGGATTAATTCAAAGAATGAGCCCAGCTGCCTAGCCTGGAATACTGTGTCCCACTTCTGTTCACAGCTGCAACTATTAACCACGGTACTTGACTGCATTGCAGGCATTTGAATCTATTTAGCCTACTGTGGTAGATTCTAAGATTCTAAAAGCACAAATTGTGGCCTCTTTTATTTATGCACCCTTCAGATTTATCAGGGCTTGGCACACAGTAGGTGCTCAAGAAATGATTATTGATTGATGAAACAATTGAGAATAACCGATATAACAAGCAGGATGTTGGAATATTAGGTTTTTTAAACATAAGGTTTATTCAGGCAGCATAATGTACTTCAAAGGTAGCAGTTAAGATATAATTAGAAATATAAGAGACATTTATATACAAAGTTCTGAACGTATACCAGTTATGAGATACATTATTTGAAGGTCTTAGCACCTTTATTTTTAAATGTCAGGAACTATTAAGCTATAAACATCATAATAAGCATGGTGTGCATGAAGAAATATTGAATTGGCATGGTTAACCTAGAAAAGTGAATCACTACTCATGGAGAGCCATTCGGAGCCTTTGGCAGGAGGCAACATGTGTATTGATCATTTGTGGAAGTGAAGAGGGTGTGTAGAAGACGAGACCATCAGATTGACTTACCATGTTCTTACCTGGGCCCTTTCCTACTATTTTTGCTCCTACACCACCCTCATTCTGGAGAAGAGAACTATGGCCTGATTTGATCTCATACAATTACCAGTACTTATGTCTTCCTCCAAATAGCAATTACATACCTTCTTCTGGAACAAATAATAGGGACTGAGAGGCCCATTTCTAAGTGTGACCTACTGTCAAAAATTGAATCCCAGAGTGAAATGGGAGAAACTCCAGCAACATCATAAATATGCTGAGTTTTTCCTCAAAATCTAAAATGAAACTATTTAACAATTAATTGCTTTTTTTTGTTTGTTTGTTTTTGAGACAGAGTCTCACTCTGTTGCCCAGGCTGGAGTGCAATGGCAATGGCACAATCTTGGCTCACCGCAGCCTCCGCAGCCTCCACCTCCCAGGTTTAAGAGATTCTCCTGCCTCAGCCTCCCGAGTAGCTGGGATTATAGGCACGTGCCACCACACCCAGCTAATTTTTTGTATTTTTAGTAGAGACGGGGTTTCACTGTGTTAGCCAGGATGGTCTCAATCTCCTGACCTCGTGATTGGCCCACGTTAGCCTCCCAAAGTGCTGGGATTACAGGCGTGAGCTACCGTACCCGGCCTAATTGCTTCTTAAATATAGTTGTGTATTATAATTTTCAATACGTATGCATCCATCTATTTAAATATCAACTGTTACATATTTAATAGATCTCTTGTTATATATGCAATCTTCTTATCTATATTGTTATTTTAAACCTTCATCTGCTACTTAACATATATTCCATAAATATTTTATTGAACCAAGTAAACATATTCTGTGTGAATTCCTCTTCTTTAAAAGGGATATCCTTCACACCTGTGAAGTGCTTCCCAGCACTTTAGGAGGCTGAGGTGGGCAAATCACAAGGTCAGGAGATCGACACTATCCTGGCTAACATGGTGAAACCCCGTCTCTACTAAAAATACAAAAAATTAGCTGGGCGTGGTGGCAGGCGCCTGTAGTCCCAGCTACTCAGGAGGCTGAGGCAGGAGAATCACTTGAACCCAGGAGGCAGAGGTTGCAGTGAGCCGAGATCATGCTACTGCACTCCAGCCTGGTGACAGAGCGAGACTCCATCTCAAAAAAAAAAAAAAAAAAGGGGGAGAGGGATATCTTTACCTTCAGGAAATCAACTTGTATACTGGTAAAATACATGATAACCTAGCATGTGTAGCACTATTCCTGTCAAAAAATTGGAATATAGTCAGGAACCTGCTACCAGCATCTTCTGCAGATTCCTATTTAAAGAATATAGTAACAGAGACCCCAAAATCACTTTATTTTCCAGATAGAAATAGAGAATGAGCCATTTTGCAATTTAATTATAATAAAATGTAAGAGAAGAGGCTTTAGAAATATAAATCAAACCAATCAATCTGAAATTCATCTTGATTTAAAATTTTGCAAAACAAAAACGCCACATAGAAACACAACAATCTCTAACCTCAGTTACATATATTCAACATCCCCACATGTCACTCATTCAAATTAGGAGCTATTATTTTTCAACAAGACTTCTTAGCCAAATGTCTGATGTGAGTAGCTGTTTTAGAGAAAGCCAAACCAACCCTTTACTTTCACTTACCCACAAATAGATAAGTGGAGGAAAATCACAAGAGAGAATCAGGCTCTTATTCTCTACCATGCAGGCTTGCTGGGAACTCATGCATTAGGTAACACCAGGGCAAAAGCTGAGACTTGGTCAAAAGCTACATAATCACAGCTGTGGTCCCCTTCTATATCCTTCCATCCATCCATCCATTCAATACATGCTGACAACATTGAATATATTGTCTACTTGAGGTGAGAAAGCATCCCCAAAACACTGTCCATTCATTTCATTGAATGAAATCACATTGAGAATACTGAGGAAATACCCTGTTTTTGTGCCCAATTCTCATCTTCCTAACCCTTCAAAATACTTAAACCCAAACTGGCACCTCTAAAGCTCAAGATGAATTTATTCTGCTTTTATTTTGACAATGCCAACTGTGTTGTAGTTGCTGTTTCTGTAGTTGACTGTACCAAATGTTAAAAAAAATTAATGCTTCTTTGGATACTTATACAGATACTATTTTTTTTCTGTATAGTTATCTACCAGGTCACAAATAGAAAATTAGGCAAATTTGAGAAGCAATGCCATTACTGGTAAAATGCTTCTGTGACTCAGCTTCTGCCTCTTAGAAGCCATTTTCCTTATTTACGTGTGAATTGTGCATATAGTAGCATCTCACTACTCCAGCAACTAGAACCCTAGATTCCCTCAAATCTAGGGTTCTCATGTCACAGGCCATGAGCTCCCTCTGTGGAGGAATCTCAGTGAGATTCACAGAGGGAGCTCATGGCCTGTGACATGTCTCCTAAGAGTCTATTATACCCAGAAATAAAATCTCTGTTAGCACAGCTGTTCTGAGAAAGCAGAAAGAATACAGAAGATTGAAGAGGAATAGGGTCATAGTGTCCCTTCTTCAGGAATTTTCCAATGTGCTGTGTGCCTGTTAAGTATTCTGGGAGAGAGCAGAACTGGATATCCATGTATCCTCAAACAATGGCACTAACTGTATCTTCTATACTTAGAACCAGCATGATATCCAGGAAGAGCATGGGATTTTGAGACAATAGCTGTGGATATAAATTCCAGATTTTTTGTCTTAAACTAGTCATTCAATATTCTAGTCCCTGAATTTCTTAATTCGTAAACTGAAATTATGGTTATCCATTTCAAAGAACTGTGGTTTAAGCTAAGTAAAAGAAAGCATGTACTTAAAGGAGGCAAATGCAGAACTTGAAGATAGTGGGTGCTCAGTAAACATTACTGTTCTTCTTTTTGTTATTAGAGAAGAAATATGGGTTGGCGTGGGAGAGAAATGCAACAGAATATAATTGGATCAGGTAGACCCCAGCAAGAAGAACAGCCCCCATCACATTTCTTTTTATTTTGTTTGAAAGAGCTTGAGGATAGCCCTGCACTTTTGTTTAGTCTTCACACTATATATGATGGGGTTCAGCACAGGGAACAGCCAAGGAAATGGATGTTGGACAATAGTGGGTGGACATACTGGTGAAGCCTTGTGGAAAAATCTGTGGACAACTGAAAGAACAACCCAGGGAATGCAGAAGACTGCAACTGCCCCATGAGATCCACAAGTGTTGAAGGCCTTCCTCTGTCCCTCTGAAGAGATGATATTTAGTACACAGTGGATTATCAGGATGTAGGAAAGCACAACACATGGTGTATTAACCCCAGTGACCAGAATGAGAACAGCTAAGCCTCCATAGCTGTTCATCCTTGAATCAGAACATGCAACCTTAAGCACATCAGGGTGGAAGCAGTAAGAATGGGAAAGGACACTGACTTTGCAAAATGACAGTCTCTTAATGAGAAAGAGGGATGGACAGAGGCTGATCAATGTTCTTAGGACTATTGCTACACCAATCTTTAGAATTCTGGAGTCTGTCAGGATGGTGGCATATCTGAGGAGTCTGCAAATGGCAACAAAGCAGTCAAAAACCATGGCCATCAGTACTGAGGATTCCATAAAGCCAGAGCTGTGGAGGAAAAAGAGCTGGATGATACATGCATTGAGGGTGATTTCACGTGCACTGAACTAGAGGACACTGAGGGTCGTGGGCATTGTGGAGAGGGTCAGCCCCAGGTCAGTGGCAGACAGCATGAAGAGAAAATAGTACATGGGTTCATGGAGGTTTGGCTCCAGAATAACAACCAATAGGATCATGCTGTTCCCTAAGAGAGCAACTGTGCTCAGAAGGAAGAAGGGAATTGAGATCCAGATGTGGAAGGCCTCCAAGCCCAGAGAAGCCTGTTAGGAGAAAGACTGGGAACTCAGATGTGGTGTTGCTGAGTTATGGCATGGTGAGCTGGTCAGTTAGTACCCGACTTCATTGAGCACCCATATTGAGCAGGGGAACTAAATTCCAAATCTATCTGTGTCTGTGAGATTGCTGGGAATGTTCTCTTCCAAATCTGTGCAGCCAGCCTAAGGGGAGAAAAATACAATAGCCTCATTGATTCAGTCATTTAGCTCCTGAAGCACTTCTCACAGTCATAATCCTACCTCATCCTATCTCACAACAGTTGTGGTAAAAAAAGAAAAAAAAAGTATCATCAGATCTTACTACCTTGCACTGTAAACTGAAAGAGGAAAAAGAGCTGACATTGTGG
Source organism: Hylobates moloch (assembly GCF_009828535.3). NCBI lineage: Eukaryota > Metazoa > Chordata > Mammalia > Primates > Hylobatidae > Hylobates > Hylobates moloch. The sequence goes on from NW_026652286.1 coordinate 42,822,205, forward strand.
TACACTGCTGATGGATCCCATCCTACTATCATAGGAAGTTCACTACATTTTCATCAGTTGTGAGAGCCAGAGACAGGAACCAGGCAAAGTCTCCAAGATTTTGGAGGGAGGATTGGCATTAAATTCTGAGTTGCAGTTATTCCTCTTTGTGCAGATAACTGTCCTTCCTACTAGAATCAGATCCAGAAAGAGGAAAAATCCCCATCTGCTTTCCTTTTGCCTCAGTCTCAGCTCTCCTCTTCCCTGCAGTCTGGATCTGCAGCAGCTCCTTACCTACTCCAGGGTCCTGCAGTTTCACACACACCCAGGCTGAGAGAGGAATTACAAGTAATCCACAGGTCAGGGATTTATATTGAACCCCATAGAGACTTGTTCAGTTTCCCCAGGTCCATCAAGATTGGAGAAAAGGGAAAACTTTGAGAAAAAATAAATAAATAAAGCATATTTTGCCAAGTGGGCAAGGGATTGTCATTCTGAGTAAGATTTCCTCAGGCAAAACCCTAGTGCCTCCCCAGTAAGATCAATAAGATGGAGCCCCTGATCTGGAGACATGTCCCTGAACAGATCTATTAGACAGCAAAATATACTAAAACATAGTGAAAACATATCCCAAAGGAGTAGGGAATGATCTTGCAATTTGTAGTGAAGTTTAGAGAACTCTATCTGGTGCTTAATTATAGTTATCTCCTGCTTCAGTCATTTATCACCTCATGAGGCTGTTTGTTAAAAGCTGCATTCTATTTGCAGAATTTGAAAGGAAAAATATTTGGGCTGAAGGTTTTTATGTATAGTGAATTAGGATTTGTAATGATAATTATGAAAATAATGAAATAATGTACAATAGCTAAGAATTTGAAAAATCATGTAAGTAAAGTCAATTATGAGAAAGAAATAATCTACTAGGCAATGAGAAATACCCACTAAATCTAGAGGATGGTACAAAATGCTGTTAATTTATCTACTGAGTTACCTTGTAGCTAATGAGTCTCAGACAATAAGTATACATATCAAAAGGAATAGTCATTAATTGTCTGTGTTCAAGGAACTTTAACTACAGAGTCTCATCTATACCTAGATATGAAATAGGGGACAAGATCTTGAACTTCAAGCTGATATCATAAGATGAGACATGGAGTACTTAAGAGAGAGGATACATTTTTTAATTTGTTAACAATGCAAATTATGGCTAGTACAGTGATCAACTGTCTGCTCTTTCCCAGAACTGAAGGGTTTCTTGGAATGTGAGACTTTCGATGACAGTCCTGGGCAAACTGGGATGGTTGGTTATCTTACTAGAGGGCTGAGGGCAGCAGATTGTATTTTGTAGAGATGGTCACACCAGTATATATCAACCCACATGCATTTCTTACAAGCTACACTGACACCTGTCTATCAAGAAATGAAGTCTATGTTGCCTCCCCTTGAATCTGGATGGGCCTGTGACTCTGGCAAAATTGATGCTTTGTGACAACATTCAAAATCTTCTCTTTTAGCCATCTTGAAATATGCAACACATTTACAATAGCCCAATTTGATCATTATACTATGTACACATGCATTGAAACATAACATTGTACCTGATAAATGTGTATAATTATTATGTGTCAATTAGTAAAAATTTTTAAAGAATAATGCTATGTGCCTATGTTAGTTTCCCAGAATTTCCATTACAAATTACCACAAACTTGGTGGCTTAAAACAAATCAAATGTACCATCTCTGTTCTAGAGGCGAGAGTCCAAAATCAAGGTGTCAAGAGCCCACACACTCTCCAAAGGATCCAGCAGAGAATGTTTCTTTGCCTATTCCAGCTGTCATGGCTTCAGATCTTTCTTGGCATGTGGCTACATGATGCTAATTTCAGCTTTTATCTTCACATGGCCTTCTCCTTTTCTGTCTCTTAAAAGGACAATTGTCATTGGATTTAGGATTCACCTGGTTCATCCAGGATGACCTCATCTTGAGATCATTACATAATTATATCTGCAAAGACCCCTTTTCCAAATAAGGTTATATTCACAGGTGCCAAAGATTACAACTTGGGCATAGTTTTTAGAGGTACACCATTCAATCCACTAGAGTATCTTTTAAGGCTAATTCTGATTCCTACAGATTCCTTCTGCACTCGGAACACTCACCTTGGAAACCAGCCACCATGATGTGAAGAAACCAAGCCGTGTCATGGAAAAGCCACATGTATGTGTTCTGATCACTGCCCCAGCTAAAATGCTAGCCAACAACCATTATTAACTGCCAGATATTGTAAATAAGGAGGCCTTCAGATGACTTCAGTCTCCAGCCTTTGAATTATACTAATTGATCCTGTTCCTGAATGCAGCAAACTATGCTTTACCAAGCCTTGCCTGCACTTCAGAGTTGTGAGCAATAAAATGTCACTATTTTAAACCACTAAATTTGGGGTATTAGTCCATTTTCACATTTCTGATAAAGACATACCCGAGACTGGGCAATTTACAAAAGAAAGAGGTTTAATTGGACTTAAAATTCCATATGGCTGGGGAAACCTCACAATCATGGTAGAAGACGAGGAGCAAGTCACATCTTACATGGATGGCAGCAGGCAAAGACAGAATGAGCACTAAGAGAAACAAGTTTCCCCGTATCAAACCATCAGATCTTGTGAGACTTATTCACTACCATGAGAACAGTACGGAAAGACCTGTCCCCATAATTCAATTACCTCCCACCGGATCCCTCCCACAACACATGGAAATTATAGGAGATACAAGATGAGATTTGGGTGGGGACACAGAGCCAAACCACATCATTCCACCCTGTCCCCTCCTAAATCTCACTTCTTCACATTTCAACACCAATCATGCCTTCCCAGCAGTCCCACAAAGTCTTAACTCATTTCAGCATTAACTCAAAAGTCCACAGTCCAAAGTCTCATCCAAGATAAGGCAAGTCCCTTCTGCCTACGAGCCTGTGAAATCGAAAGCAAGTTAGTTACTTGCTAGGTACAATGGGGGTACAGGCATTGGGTAAATACAGCCATTCCAAATGGGAGAAATTGGCCAAAACAAAGGGGTTACAAGCCCCACACAAATCCGAAATCCAGCAGGGCATTCAAATCTTAAATCTCCAAAATTATCTCCTTTGACTCTATGTCTCCCATCCGGGTCACACTGATGCAAGAGGTGGATTCCCATGATCTTGGCATGTCCGCCCCTGTGGCTTTGCAAGGTACATTCTCCCAACTGGCTGCTTTCAGAGGCTGGTGTTGAGTGCAGCTTTTCCAGGAGCATGGTGCAAGCTATTGGTGGATCTATCATTCTGGGGTCTGGAGGATTGTGGCCCACTTCTCATAGCTCCACTAGGTGGTGCCCCAGTAGGGGCTCTGTGTGGGGGCTTCAACCCCACATTTCCCTTCTGCATTGCCCTAGCAAAGGTTCTTCTTGACAGCCCCACCCCTATAGCAAACTTCTGCCTGGGTATCCAGGTATTTCCATACATCTTCTGAAATCTAGGCAGAGGTTCTCAAACCTCAGTTCTTAACTTCTGTGCACTTGCAGGCTCAGCATCACATGAAAGCTGCCAAGACATGAGCCTTGCACCCTCTGAAGCCACAGCCAGAGCTCTACATTGGCCCTTTTCAGCCTTGTCTGGAGTAGCTGGGATGCAGGGCACCAAGTCCCTAGACTGCACACAGCACAGAGACCTTGGGCCTGGCCCAATATACCACTTTTTCCTCCTAAACCTTCAGACCGTGATGGGAGGGGCCACAAAGTTCTCTGACATGCCCTGGAGATATTTTCCCCATCCTCTTGGGAATTAACATTTGGCTCCTTCTTACTTATGCAAATTTCTGCAGCTGGCTTGGATTTCTCCTCAGAAAATGAGAATTTCTTTCCTATCCCATTTTCAGGCTGCAAATGTTCTGAACTTTTATGCTTTGTTTTCCTTTTAAAACTGAATGCCTTTAACAGCACCCAAGTCTCCTCTTGAATGCTTTGCTGCTTAGAAACTTCTTCCTCCAGATACCCTAAATTATCTCTGTTAAGTTTAAAGTTTCACAAGTCTCCAGGGCAGGGGCAAATTACCACCAGTCTTTTTGCTAAAACATAACAAGAGTCACCTTTGCTCCAATTCCCAACAAGTTCCTCATCTCCATCCAAGACCACCTTAGCCTGGGATTCGTTGTCCATATCATTATCAGCATTTTTGTCAAAGCCATTCAACAAGACTCGGGAGTTCTAAACTTTCCCACATTTTCCTGTCTTCTTCTGAGCCCTCCAAACTGTTCCAACCTCTGCCTGTTACCCAGTTCCAAAGTCACTTCCACATTTTCGGGGTATCTTTTCAGCGGTGTCATGCTCTACTGTTACCAATTTACTGCACTAGTCTATTGTCATGCTGCTGATAAAGACATACCCAAGACTCAATATACAATATTGAGTAAAAAACTCAAGGAGCAAAAATGTATGTACTGTTCAATTCAATTTATACAAAGCTCAGTTACTGGAAAAAAATACAGTGCTTCAGTAAGGAGGCTGGTTGCCATTGAGGAGGTTTGTACTTGAAGGAGAGATGTCAGTAATGCTCTGTGTCTTGAGCTTGGTGATGGTTAATGGTTCTATTCCATTTGCTAGGATTCATTAAGCTAAGGAATATGCTGAACAGCTTGATAACAATAAATTTGAAAACTTAGATGAAATTTGACATTTTCTTAAAAATAGTACTTAGCAAAACTAATGTAAGGAAGAAAGAAATTAAAACATTAATTCAAAAAGTTTTCTGAAATGAAATATTCCGCTTCAGAGGTGTTTGCTAGTGAAATATCCAAAGAATGTAAGGGAAAAATAGAAAAATAAAATAAAAAATACTAATTGTACAAACACTTCTAAAGTGGGTAAGAAAAGAATACTACCCAACTTATTTTTTGAGTCCACAAAACTTGAAAGGGCATTACAAAACAAGAAAAATTAAAATGAAAATTCTCATTAACTTAGAGGCAAAACTTTCAAACAAAATGTTATCAAAAATAACTCAGTAAGAATATTTAAAAATCATGCAACATATCTTACCACATTAATAAAATAAAGAGAAAAACTACATTATTCTCCATATGAAAAAAAGTGATGAATCTAAATTGATATTCATAGTAACTTAGTAAACCAGAAATAGAAAATTTCTCTTCAAAAATCATACTTAATGTTGAAATGCTTAAAGTATTCCCTCTGCATTTGGTCACAGGATAATGATGCCTAACATCACCACTTCTGCTTGACTTTGTATCCGAGACCTTAAGAATTGAAATGAAGCAAGAAAAGTAAAATACCTCAGCAGAGTAAAGGAAAAGAAAATAAAACTTAAATTATTCACAGATAACATGACTGTGCATTTACATAATCAGGAAGAACAAGAGGCATAGCACTACATACAATAATTGACATGAAAGAATAAATGATTATTAGTAGTTGGTGTTATTAAGCAAGATAACTGGATACAAAAAAAAGTATTAAATTACCAATTGTATGTCTATAAATCAATAACAAAAATAAATTTCTAAGATGATATTATTTAAAATAGCATCAGAAATCATGCAACTGGGAATCAAATATGTGAAAGGTTTGATAGAAAGAACTATTAATCATCAGAAATTGAAAACACATACACATATTTATCATGTTCATGAATTATAAGGTTTAATATTTTAAACAAGTAAGTTCTTTCAAAAATGGCATATATACGCAATCCCGAATCAACATTTTAGCAGGTTTTCCTACAGTGGTTATTCTAAAATTTATGTGAAAATGTGAAGTATATAGAATTGCCTAGGCACTGCTGCAAAAGAATAAAGTTGAAGCTTTATTCTTATAATACCAGGCATCAAAGCATATTACAGAGATAGTGCAGTACTGGTGCAAGGAAAGACACATAGACAAATGGGACACACCAGGAAATCTAGAAAGAAATACACATATAGGCATTTGATAGATACCAAAAGTGATATCACAATGCAATAACAAGAGAATGTTTATTTTAATAACGAATACCAGATCTATTGGATATCCATGTGGAAATCAACGACATGATGAAGTGATGACAAAGGTAAAAGGGCACAACTCAATGGAAAATAGGCAAAAGACTTGGAGAGGCATTTCTTAAAAGGGAGTATCCAAACAGCACAAAATATATCAAATGTTGTTTCACCCTATTAGTCATAAAGAAATTAAAATTAAAACTCCAATGAAGTATCAGTGAACGCCCATAAGAAAGGATAAAACAAAAACAGAAATAACACTTATAGAGAAAGATGTGAATTGATTTGAACTGCCATGCACTGCCATATACACTGTAAGAGTATATATGGCTATACACAATTTCTGTGGATAACTTTTTGGCCATATCTACTAAAGCCAAACATAAACCTACTCAGTCATCCAACAATTCCACTCTCAGGTATATAACCATTGAAAAGGTATGCATATGTTATGCATATGTTTTTAAATGCCAAGCACAATAATATTCATAGCAGAATTATTCACAATAGAAAATGGGAAAAACAACAATATCCATCAACAACAGAATGGAAAAGTTAATTAAGGTGTGTTATAGTCATATGCTGGAACATTATAAGGCAATAAAAAGCAAAGAACTATAACTGTACACACTCTGTGGAAGAATTTCTCAGACACAATGTTGATATAAATACAGCACTGATCCGATCAGATAACATCCAAAAATAGGCAAAACTAACCTATTTGGATAGAAGCGAGGAGAGTGATCACCTTTGAGGAGAAAGGAATAATGGCTGAAATATCTTAAAAGGTGGTTTCTTCTGTTAGTAATTTTTCATTTCTTTATCTGGATGGTGGTAACACAGATGTATTCAAATGTGAAAATTCAACCAGTTTGTTTGTAATCTGCATACTGTGATGTATGTATACTTCAATAAAAGAATTACTTACAAATATTTAAGGATAAATTCTTTATTTTACCTTCTATGCCTATGGCTTTCAGAAATGACCTAGGTATAAAACTGTCTACTTGGGAAAATATTTTAAAATCTTCAGACAAATCTGTGTTTGAATTTTGCCTCTGATACTCACTATCTATATAAACTTTAACAGGGTCCTTAACCTTTATGATTCTTAACTTCTAGACATATGAAGTTAAGACATCATTGTTTACTTACAGTAGCTAGAGGGGACCAAATCTCATGGCACATAGGTGCTCAGTAAATGAGGTTACTATGCCTAATCTTCATTTCATGTCTGAGGAAACTGAGATTCAGAGAGGTTAATCAAATTTTCCAAAGAATTACAAGTAGCTATTGGAAAAGTCAGGATGAAGAGAACCTAGAATTCTGTCCTAGTACCCTTGTATTTTAAGAATTTTCAATCTTTATATCACAAGTCCCATTGTCCAAGGGTAATTCAATTGGTGTGTGGTAAGCATAGTATACATATTTTTTAAGTTTAACTGCTCAACATCACTAATTGTATTAGTCTGTTTTCACACTGCTATAAAGAACCACCTGAGACTAGGTAATTTATAAAGAAAAGAGATTTAGTGAACTCACACTTCCACAGGATTAACAGGAAGTATGACTGGGAAGACTCGGGAAACTTACATTCATGGTAGAAGGCAAAGAGGAAACAAGCATGTCTTACCATGGTGGAGCAGGAGAGAAAGATAGCAAAGGGGGAAATGCCACACACTTTCAAACAACCAGATATCATGAGAACACAACGGGAAATCTGCCCCCGTGATTCAATCACCTCCCACCAGGCCCCTCCCCTAACACTTTGGGGATTACAATTTGAAATGAGATTTAGGTAGGGGGCACAGAGCCAAACCATATCACTAATCATCAGAGAAGTACAAATTAAAACCACAATGAGATATAATCTTGAACCAGTCAGAATTGCTATTATTAAAAAGTCAAAAAGTAACACATGTTGGAGAGGATTTGGAGAAAAGAAAATGCTTATACAGTCTTGGTGGGAATATAAGTACAATCTCTATGGAAAACAGTATGAAGGTTTCTTAAAGAACTAAACATAGAACTGCTATTTGATCCAGTAATCTCACTACTGGGCATCTACTCAAAGGAAAAGAAATTAGTATATAAAAAAGATACCATCACTCACATGTTTATCACAACACTATTCACAATTACAAAGATATGAATCAACCTAGGTGTCCATCAAAGAATGACTAGATTAAGAAAATGTGGCATATGTGCACAATGGAATATTACTTGGTCACAAAAAAGAACAAAACTCTGTGTTTTGAAGCAAAATGGATGAAACTGGAAGCCATGACCTTAAGAGAAGCAACTCAGAAATAAAGTCAAGTACTGCATGTTCTCAGTTATAAATGAGAGCTAAACAATGTTTACACATGGACATGGACTGTGGAATGATAGACACTGGAGACTTGGGGGAGTGAAATGAGCATGAATAATAATAAATTACTTAATAGGTACAATGTACATTATTCACATAATGGTTACATTCAAAACCCAGACTTCACCACTATACAATATATGCATGTAACAAAACCATACTTGTACCCCTTAAATTTATACAGAATAAAGGCCTGGCTCCTTCTCTCTCTCTCTCTCTCTCTCTCTCTCTCTCTCACTCACTTCCTCTCTTTCCATGTACTCTCTGCACTCGCTTGACTACCCTTCACTTTCAGCCACGAGTGGAAGCAACATGAGGCCCTCACCAGAAGCTGAGCTGATGCTGACACCATGCTTTCTGTACAGCCTGCAGAACCATGAGCCAAATAAACCTCTGTTTCTTTACAAATTACCCAGCCTCAGGTATTCTTTTACAGGAACACAAAACAGGCTAAAACACAGATCATCAGCTGGGATGCAGTTACATATGATAAATCATTGAGCAGTAAAATCAATGTGCAGAAGTGACAAGCATTGTGATACATCAACAACCAGCAAGAAGAGAGCCAAATAATGAATGAACTCCCATTCACAATTGCTACAAATAGAATAAAATATCTAGGAATACAATTAACAAGGGAAGTGAAAGACCTCTTCAAGGAGAACTACAAACCACAGCTCAAGGAAACCAGAGAGGACACAAACAAATGGAAAAATATTCCATGTTCATGGATAGGAAGAATCAATATCATGAAAATGGCCATACTATCCAAAGTAATTTATAGATTCAATGCTATTCCCATTAAATTACCACGGACATTCTTCACAGAATTAGGAAAACTATTTTAAAATTAATATGGAACCAGAAAAGAGCCCGTATAGCCAAGACAATCCTAAGCAAAAAGAACAAATCTGGAGGTATCACACTATAAGACTTCAAACTGTACTATAAGGCTACAATAACCAAAACAGCATGGTACTGGTACAAAAACAGACACATAGACCAATGGAACAGAATAGAGAACTCAGAAATAAGATTGCATATCTACAACCATGTGATCTTCAACAATCCTGACAAAAACAAGCAATGGGAAAAGGAATCCCTATTTAATAAATGGTGCTGGGAGAACTAGCTATTCATTTGCAGAAAATTGAAACTGGACCCCTTCCTCACATCTTATACAAAAATTAACTCATGATGGATTAAAGACTTAAATGTAAAACCCAAAACTATAAAAACCCTAGAAGAAAATCTAGGCAATACCATTCAGGACATAGGCACAGGCAAAGATTTCATGATGAAATTGCCAAAAGCAATTGCAACAAAGGAAAAATTGACAAACAGGATCTAATTAAATGAAAGAGCTTCTGCACAGCAAAAGAAACAATCATCAGAGTGAACAGGCAACCTACAGAGTGGGAGAAAAAATTTTGCCATCTATTCATCTGACAAAGACCTAATATCCAGAATCTACAAGGAACTCAAACAAATTTACAAGAAAAAAACAAGCAACCCCATTAAAAAGTGGGCAAAGGGCATAAACAGACACTTCTCAAAAGAAGATGTTCATGCAGCCAACAAACATATGAAAAATAGCTCAATATCACTGATCATTAGAGAAATGCAAATCAAAGCCACAAGGAGATACCATCTCACACCAGTCAGAATGGCCATTATTAAAAAGTCAAGAAAGGAGAAGCTGGTGAGGTCGTGGAGAAATAGGAATGCTTTTACATTGTTGGTCGGAATGTAAATTAGTTCAACTATTTTGGAAGATGGTGTGGTGATTCCTCAACCAGAAATACCATTTGACCCAGCAATCCCATTACTGGGTATATACCCAAAGGGATAGAAATTATTCTGTTACAAAGAAACACGCACATGTATGTTCACTGCAGCACTGTTCACAATAGCAAGGATATGGAGTTAACCCAAATGCCCACTAATGATAGACTGGATAAAGAAAATGTGGTACATATAAACCATGGAGTACTATGCAGTCATAAAAAGGAATGATATCATGTTCTTTTCAGGGACATGGGTGAGGCTGGAAGACATTATCCTCAGCAAACTAATGCAGGAACAGAAAACCAAACACTGCATGTTCTCACTTATAAGTGGAAGCTGAACAATGAGCTCACATGGACACAGAAAGGAGAACAACACACACTGGGGCCTATCAGGGGGTGAGGTGGGGGCAGAGGGAGAGTATTAGGAAAAATAGCTAATGCATTCTGGGCTTAATACCTAGGTGATGGGTGCACGGTCGCAGCAAACCACCATGGCACATGTTTACCTATGTAACAAACCTGCACATCCTGCACATGTACTCCAGAACTAAAAATAAAATTTAAAATTCAAAAACAATTAGCAAAAAAAAAAAACCTACAAACACTACACCTCTGAATTCCTGTAAGTCAGGAGTCTGAATACAGCTTTGCTGAGTTTTCTCCAAAGGCTGTGTCTCATTTGAAGCCTTATTGTGGAAGGCTATCCTTCCAAGCTTATGAAGTGTTGCTAGATTCTATTAGTTCCTTGTGGCCTGTTGAGTTGAGGGACTCAGTTTCTTGCTACATGTTGGCTAGGAGGCCATGTTCAGTTCTTGGCTGGTTGTTAGCTAGAGTCCACTCTTAGTCTTTTGCCACATAGGTTTGCCAAACATGGAATCTTGATTCACCAAAGACAGATCTTATATGACATACATGTGATGATATCCTGTCAACTTTGCCATACTCTATTGGTTAGAAGTTAGTCAGAGGTCCTAACCACACTCAACAGCAGAGGATAAACATGGGCTGAGTCCAAGAAGGTAGGAGTACTGAGGGACTATTTTATTATTTTACAATCTGACCATCACAGATATTTGGGTGAAAACTCTAGACAGTTAGCTCTTTGAAGGCAACAGAGGTGAAACTTTCAATTATTTATTTCTGACTTATAAAATGATTTGATTATAGTTCATTTTTGTCGTGGAAGTATTAGTTAAAACAGTTGATGGGAATGCCAGGTAGAGATATAGTGCTTGAATTGAACCCATCACACTTTCAGCCATTAAAATTACTTGAACAGGAATGCACAGGAATAATAGCAAAGTAGAAATCAAAGAAAAATAGCTGAGTGAGGAACAAATTACTGGTATTATTGAAACCTAAACAAAAACAAGACTGTCTCCACAAATGTGCAGCTTCTCTATAAAGGAGAAACAAAAGGCTTGAATGTGAGACTTTTCTTATGAAACTAGAATTAGTAGACTGTAAAGTGTTTGCATCCATTAGTCAACTGCCTACACTGACAAAAATGAAAAAACTCTCCCAAGAATCAGGTGCTTGAATGTATTAATGCAAGAAAACAGCAGGGAACAGAGTAAGAATACATGCACATGAGAACATCATTCATTCATGGTAACCCTAGCTACTAGCAAAACAGGGCCAAATTAACATATCAGGAGCTGACACATTTACTGGGGGAAAACTCAGTGTTTGAAAAAGGATGGATCTGAGAATGGGCATCTATCATTCTCCCTATGGTTCAATGTGGAAATGTAAGCATAGGAGCCTAGAGACTGGGTGTAAAGTTTTCCCTCTTTATTGTGACCATAATGATCCCAGTGAACAGTGGTTTCTTTTCCTATCTTGCCAGCACACTTATAATCCAGAGACAATGATGTACATCTCTCTCTATTCCCCAATGCTATGAACAGTGTGTAAATTTTCTATTTATATGTATCATTTTGTTATTTTCCTTTGCATTTAATGTCCCTGTGGACCACAGGTCACTTGGATTAGTAGCTAAAACCCTCTGGGATTGCATACTCCTGCCTTCTAATTTTTATAGATGGGGGGGGTTCTTTTTTTCTCTGTCTTTGGCTGCAGAGAGACATAAATCATACAAATAATCTCACAGCTCAATTCTACCTTACTATAAAGTCCATGGCTTCAGAACTGTAGTCTATTCTTCCTCATCTAGCAAAGACAGAGAAGGTTCCTCTTTCCACATAAAGCTGGTAAGAAGGTAGATAGATGTATTTATCGTGTTGACTTTTATTTTGTTACCTAGTCACAAATAGTCATATGGGTTTATAGAAAAGTCAGATATCATGAGGGTTTGCCCTGTCCTCATCGATCCACATAACATGTAGATATACAATCTCTAGTAATTCATACTTAAATATTTTCATAATGTTTCTCAGATTGAATTGAAAATCAGACAACTAGAGATTTAAAAGAAACCATAGAAAACTAGCATAAAGGGAACAGTAACTTGTATCCTTGCTACAGAGTATTTACTCTCATGAATTTGACACATCTAATTTTTTAAAGGCTTGATTGAAAAATACTAACATTATACTCTTGAATACTGCTATTATTTAATTTAATTGATTTGAACAATATAAATATGTTAATTGACAAAATTATTTTTAGAATTTTACTTGAAAGAGGCAATATAGCATTTCTGTTTACTGAGCCGATTGCCCTTCTCATTCGCTGTCTCCTGAAAACGTCTACTGTATCCTGAAGCCAGCAGCCATCACTTTACACTTTCGAGCAGCAGTAAATTACCCCCAAATACTTCACAGAGAAAAAGGTGACAATTTCCTCATATAACTCTCCACAAACTTACATATTTGACACTTACTCACTAGTGTCAGTGCAAACGATGGTCCTCATCTTTTTGAAGGTTACTCATGCTCTACATTTAATCACCTACTACTTTCTTAAGGACTTTTATATATCAATAAATTCTTCACATTCTATATTTTAAATTTCTCATTATCTGCTACATTTTTAACCTTCGTTTATAAACGTATTCATTTCTCTAATTCTGTCCCATCTTGCAAAAATTCTCCATCTACCTGATACCCCTTCTTTAGACATGGCCTATTTCTCCCCTTGCCTTCACTGCCTAGTTTCTTAAAATAAACCGTACCTCCACTGCTAATCCTTTCATCATTACCACACTGTAGCAGGTTTTCAATTTTCCACTGTTTTTTCTGGGGTCACTAATGGCTCTCAGCTGCATTTGAATTTTTAAATCCTTACTAGGCTTCACAACTCAAGCAATTCAACACAGCTGTTCATGTAACATCCAGTCTTCACACCATGTTTTATTTTTTTCTTCTTTTTTAGATGGAGTCTCGCACTATCACCAGGCTGGAGTGCAGTGGCGCAATCTCGGCTCACTGCAACCTCTGCCTCCTGGGTTCAAGCGATTCTCCTGCCTCAGCCTCCCAAGTAGCTGGGACTACAGACACACGCCACCACACCCAGCTAATTTTTGTATTTTTAGTAGAGACGGGGTTTCACCATGTTGGCCAGGATGATCTTGATCTCTTGACCTCGTGATCCACCCACCTCTGCCTCCAAAGTGCCGGGATTACAGGCATGAGCCACCGCGCCCAGCCTCTTTTGGTTTTCATAGTCCCCATAAAACCAGTCTTATCTTGCTTTAGTGTACATAGTGCATTCCAATCTTGCGGAGAGTTCTGTCCTCATTGTTTTTCCCTTATAATTCTAGTCTCTGAAGTTGTTTACCTGTAGTGTTGGATGAAAATGATAAATATACATTGATAACTCCCAAACCTATATTCCTGGCAATTATCTGGAGATCTGTGTCTGCAGACTCACACCCTCATGGTCACTGAAGAACCATGGATATTTTTAAGTGGCTATTATTCATTGTACTCACAAAATATTCAAAATTTAAGATACTTATTTTTTCTCAGCTAAGTCTTTATTCAAATAATCTTACAATATGATGCAGCTTAATATTCTGTAAATGGACACTATCATGAAAACGTGTAAAATCATATGGACATATTTCCCTTGAATTTTATGGTATAAAAACATATTTTTGTGAACTGTTTCTGATTATGAGTGGTAGATGAACATTATAATTTAATTTAAAGGTTTCCCAATGATGCAGATCTTATCTATGACCTTGGATAACTCTCCTAACTAAAAGAAAATATATCTAAATATTTTACATAACACTTAATGTATCACTTCTATAGGATGGAAGCATTGTGAGGACAAATGCTGTAAAACCAGGACACCATGGAAATCCTAAGCAACTCAACATCTAAATTTCCAACCTTCTTGTTGACCGGCATTCCTGGCCTAGAGTCTGCCCGTGTCTGGATCTCCACTCCTTTCTGTTGTTTTTATGCCATTGCCCTCTCTGGGAACAGCATGATCCTGTTTGTCACCATTACCCAGCAGAGTCTCCACTGAACCCATGTATTATTTCCTCTCCTGCTATCAGCCACTGATCTGGGCTTGACTGTTTCTTCATTGTCAACAACATTAGGTATCCTCTGGTTTGAGGCACGTGAAATCAGTCTATATAGCTGCATCGTCCAGACGTTTTTTCTTCATGGATTCACTTTTATGGAATCTGGAGTGCTGGTGGCTATGGCCTTTGACCGTTATGTGGCCATCTGTGATCCTCTGAGGTACACTACCATTCTCACTAATTCCAGAATCATTCAGATGGGTCTTCTGATGATTACACGTGCTATAGTACTAATATTACCACTACTTTTGCTCCTTAAGCCTCTCTATTTCTGTAGAATGAATGCCCTTTCCCACTCCTATTGTTACCATCCAGATGTGATTCAATTAGCATGTTCAGACATTCAGGCAAATAGCATCTGTGGATTAATTGATCTCATCCTGACCACTGGAATAGATATGCCATGCATTGTCCTGTCATATATCTTAATTATTCACTCTGTCCTCAGAATTGCCTCCCCTGAAGAACGGCACAAGGTCTTCAGTACCTGTGTCTCCCACGTGGGACCAGTTGCTATCTTCTACATCCCCATGCTGAGCCTGTCTTTGGTGTATCGCTATGGTCGGTCAGCCCCCAGACAGAGTAGTCCATTCAGTGATGGCTAATGTGTACCTGCTTTTACCCCCTGTGCTCAACCCCATCATCTACAGTGTAAAAACAAAACAGATCTGCAAGGCTATGCTCAGTCTGCTCCTTACAAAATGAACAGACATAGTTTAATTTGATACAAACCTGGCATAAATGACTTGCACTGTAGAAAAGCAAACTTGCTCTCTTACTGCCTATTGCATGTGGGTTTTTAACATACTTTTCATTCACCCAACAAATAGTAAATATGTTGTATATTTGCTCACAAAATATAAGTATGATATATCACCCAAGACATTTGTAGTGGAATTAGGAAAACAACAATAATGAAATGATAAATAATACTCCTGGCAACTAACATGTATTGACTCATTGTTTCAGGCTAGGCGTTCTACTAACCGCTTTTAAGACATATTCCATTTATTCGTCCAAAACAGCCAAATGAAATATATATTACTATTAGTGATATATTACAGATGACGAAACAGATTTATAGACATTTAGGCCACCAAAAGCCATGTGAATAACGAGGCACAGTTGAGATTTGAACCCAGGTGTTCTGTATCTCAAATGCTATAATCTTCATCACTGTATTACATACTCTGCCAAAGTCATGTAGCAGAAATGTTTTAAGATCAAAAGTAAGACCTGGATCTCCATGGTTCCACCCTTTGTCTTAAAAAGTTGTAGTAACCTTCTTAGAATATACTTTAGCTGTTTTCTTCATGGATAATTCATAACACAAAAGGTAGAAATAGATATGTCATGGCATATAAGTCACTATCCAGTGTTGGACAGTCCAAAGAAAAGCTTTAGGGGTGAGGCACACTTGCTAATTTATCACAGGGAATAGGAACTTGAGAGAACTAGAAAAGAATATAAAGTAAATTACAAGGAAGTTTGGGGCAGATGTTCTGAACCTTTTTCTGCACTATGGTCCCTTAGAAAACTAATGAAATTTATGGACCTTTCCCCATAGATAAACATACTCACATTATTTTCCATAATTTTCAGAGTTTTCACAAATGCCATTAAAGACCTATGTGACTCCTTATCCAGCCAAAGAACCAAGGTAAAGAATTCATGGTTCTTACCTATACACAGTTTTACAGAAACAGACGCAAAATGTTTGGTTTCTGAAAAGGAACTTATGGTAACTCTTTGGATTTAAGAGACAGACAAGCTTAAAAATGTCAGTTGCATATAATGGCAGAATAAAATCAGAGGGAAATGGAGATGGAAACCTAAAGGCAGTCACATCAATTTTATTGCCACTGGAAAAGTAGTGATAGATGGAAGAAATGTTCCAGGTACCCCACAAATACTGAGGGCAGCAGTGTGCTGGAGAGAGCGCACACCCGCTTGCAAGAGCCTATTTTTGCATATCTTTCTAACTGTGCATTAAATGGTGTCATATTAGTAGCTTGAAATCACTGATAATGATAATTTTTATACCATGTGAACTGGTAAAAATTTTTTTAAATATTTATATAATAGCATTGTTCAATTTAATTTAATAGCATTGAGAGATTTTTCTGTTTTTAAATATTCAGTTTATCAGCACACAGTGACTGCAGGTGTATTTTATGTTTGACCTCATGGGAAACAACAAAAAATAAAAGATCAATAAAAAATATTACTGTGCACTCACAAAGGTTAAAATCTTGTGTGTGTAAAACATCAACATGAACAAAAAATCATGAAATAATGGACTTATTGGGGTGATAATTCATAATATAAAAGTAAAATTTTACCCTTTATGTTGACTTCTGAGTTGAAAGAGTATCCAAAAGTGCATGCTGGAGAGGACGATTTTGTAAGAAACTCTGTGGAAAAATGGAAGAAATATTATATGACAATTTTACTATTCATGGAAGAATTATCTTCTGAGTTTTAAGGTCTATCTGTACATAGGCATGAAAATTATGAAACACAAACCCTTTTTTCTTCTATTTTCTCTCTTCTTCAACTTTCCCCAGGTGAACATAGATTATAAAATTTGTGTTAGTAGCTTTAAAAACACCTTTTGATAAAACAATGCCATTATGTAAATGAATTTATCGATTTAGTTTACAAATTTGGCCACACTTTCTGACTTTTATATGTGAGAGTCTTTTTCTTGAGTAATTCTACATGCCTGCTAGCTGCTGGAACATCAGAAAGATAGATGTGGTAAAAGAATGTACTATATACTAACATTATCACAATAAGCACTCATTGCAATATTCCGAACCGATAGCACAGCCACCAGCAGAAAATTTTTAAATTGTCAGAGTCACTGCAAAAATGAAGGCAATAGAGAATGAGAGAGAGAAACTGTGGGAGGAAAGAAAAAAGAGAGAGAGAAAAAGGAAGGAAGGGAGGGAGGGAGGGAGGGAAAGGAAAGAGGGAGAGAAATTAAGGATGTAACTTAAATAAGTTTCCAAATAGCCCATTTGTTACACCAAGCAAGGATACCCATTTACTGATGGTGAGTTAATTAAATCACTTTTTATTGTAGCAACAGAAAATCTATAGCCAGAAAGAATGAACTTATTTAAGACGATTTCTATCTAATTGTTAGAGTCAAAGAACTCCTCAAATACTGTACTCAACCCAATCAGGTCTGTGATGTTACATCTGTGTCCTGGGAAAAATGTAGTACCATGAAACATTGAGTAGAAACACCTGGGTGAGTGACCCATGAAGACACTGATTATGCAAAAGTCCTTATAATCCTTGGGCTTGCAGAGGTGGCCCACACTTCTCTGGTAAGAACAATCATTTCCACCACTTCGCATAATTCTATGTCCTGGAGCTCTCTCCATCTCTTGTTCTCACCACCAGAATGAACACTGGCATTAAATTCCAGCATAAATCTGTTGGGAATGTGCTGGGCCTAGTAAGATAAGAAAGAGACTATAACCTGAAGAATAGCAAAAATTAGCAAGCATTTTATGGCAAGAATCCATGAAATGCCCTCAGGATTGAATAGTGAGAATGGTTGATCAAGGAGGTCTGAATAGAAGACTGTATTAGCAAGAATGCATCAATGTAGGGACATTTATTTGCAATACGAATTTTAACACCTTAACAAGAACACCAAGGAATGTGGCTAATTTACTATTGAGTGACAATTAGCTAGAAAAAGTGTTGGGCAACATTCAGCATATTGGAAATGATTGTGCTGCTCTAGTAGACGGAAAAGGAAAGAATATAGAGGCTGATGAAAGTGTGCATGCTGGAATAGATAGACTGTGTAAAGGTGGAAGACTCACCATACATTTTCCATAAAAGTACACAGAGGACACGTCGTTCAGAAGCCACTGGAAATTAGTTGTGAAAATGATACTGAGAGGTGACAGCATGCTGGCAGTCCTCACGGCCCTCACTTGCTCTGGGCACCTCCTCTGCCTGGGCTCCCACTTTGGCGGCACTTGAGAAGCCCTTCAGCCCACCGCTGCACTGTGCGACCCCCTTTCTGGGCTGGCCAAGGCGGGAGCCGGCTCCCTCAGCTTGCAGGGAGGTGTGGAGGGAGAGGCGCGAGCGGGAACCGGGGCTGCGCGCGGCGCTTGCGGGCCAGCTGGACTTCCGGGTGGGCGTGGGCTTGGCAGCCCCCACCCCCCACTCAGAGCAGCCCGCCGGCCCTGCCGCCCCGGGCAATGAGGGGCTTAGCACCCAGGCCAGCGGCTGCGGAGGGTGCACTGGGTCCCCCAGCAGTGCCAACCCACCGGCACTGCGCTCGATTTCTCACCGGACCTTAGCTGCCTTCCCACGGGGCAGGGCTCCCGCCGTGCCTGAGCCTCCCACCCCCTCCATGGGCTCCTGGGCGGCTCGAGCCTCCCCGAAGAGCGCCACCCCCTGCTCCACAGCGCCCAGTCCCATCAACCACCCAAGGGCTGAGGAGTGCGAGCGCACGGCGCGGGACTGGCGGGCAGCTCCACCTGCAGCCCCGGTGCAGGATCCACTGGGTGAAGCCAGCTGGGCTCCTGAGTCTGGTGGAGATGTGGAGAACCTTTATGTCTAGCTCAGGGATTGTAAATACACCAAGCAGCACCCTGTGTCTAGCTCGAGGTTTGTGGATGCACCAATCGACACTCTGTGTCTGGCTGCTCTGGTGGGGCCTTGGAGAACCTTTGTGTCCATACTCTGTATCTAACTGATCTGATGGGGATGTGGAGAACTTTTATGTCTAGCTCAGGGACGGTAAACGCACCAATCAGTGCCCCCTCAGAACAGACCACTCGGATCTACCAATCAGCAGGACGTGGGTGGGGCCAGATAAGAGAATAAAAGCAGGCTGCACGAGCCAGCAGTGGCAACCCGCTGGGGTCCCCTTCCACACTGTGGAAACTTTGTTCTTTCTCTTTGCAATAAATCTTGCTACTGCTCACTTTTTGGGTCCACACTGCTTTTATGAGCTGTAACACTCACCACAAAGGTCTGCAGCTTCACTCCTGAAACCAGCGAGACCACAAGCCCACCGGGAGGAAGGAACAACTCCAGACGTGCCGCCTTAAGAGCTGTAACACTCACTGCGAAGGTCTGCAGCTTCACTCCTGAGCCAGCGAGACCACGAACCCACCAGAAGGAAGAAACTCCGAACACATCCGAACATCAGAAGGAACAAACTCCGGACACGCCGCCTTTAGAACTGTAACACTCACCGTGAGGGTCCGCGGCTTCATTCTTGAAGTCAGTGAGACCAAGAACCCACCAATTCCGGACACAATACCAGCATCTCTAAGAAGCTGAGTGGTAGCTGTTTTCCGCTGATCACAGAGGCCAGCAGTAGCTGCAGTCACCAAGCCAGGCTACCCATGCATATGAGGAGGCCTTGACATAATAAAAGCCAGGTAGCAGTAGGTAACCACCAAAAGCCAGAGCTACAATTATCACAGGAACCAACAAGATCTGAAGGGTGGACAAGAGGGCTTAACAAGCAAGTTGGTGTGCACTTGGATAATAGAGCATAAACTCCCTGTTTCCAAACAGACAAGCAGCCAACAAGGGGCTAGGTAACATTTACCACAAAAAGAAGGCAAGAATAGGGGAGCAGGACCTGTCAGTCTTTGATGTAGGCTTGACCTTGAGTTAAAGAGAGAAGGAGGAAGTAAGTTTGGGTAGAAAGAAGCATCCTAGAATGTGACGCAGTTCTGAACGGATTTAGTCAATGTCATTGGATATCCTCTAATCAAAACACCTGTCAGCAGAGTTCTATACCTTCTAGAAATGGACCTTCCTCAGTTTCTCTGCCATGGCCAGTGATTGCCTAGAAATAGCTCCTGGACAATGTGGCTTACATAGAATATGACGATGAACTAGGGCTGTTAGTGCCCGTGCTCTGACATATGAAGAGAATATTTTAATAACCATCACATTTGTTGAATTAAGAGGAAAATAGGGAAGGAGTTACAAGGAGAAGCAAGCAACCAAATCTTGAGACAAAGAGAAGCCAGAGCAGCTGTGAGTTGCTCAATAGACGTTTGAATGTCTTCATGTGTCTCCCTTGAAGTTTCAAATACTCAGGAAATGGGGTTTCAGCATAAAGGATATATGAAAATGTTAGTATTCTTTGTTTTTGTTTTTGTGTGTGTGTTTTTTTTTGAGACGGAGTCTCGCTCTTTTGCCCAGGCTGGAGTGCGGTGGCACTGCGCTATCTCTGCTCACTGCAAGCTCCACCTCCTGGGTTCACGCCATTCTCCTGCCTCAGCCTCCTGAGTAGCTGGGACTACAGGTGCCCGCCACCGCGCCCAGCTAATTTTTTGTATTTTTAGTAGAGACGGGGTTTCACCGTGTTAGCCAAGATGATCTGGCTCTCCTGACCTTGTGATCCGCCTGCCTTGGCCTCCCAAAGTGCTGAGATTACAGGCGTGAGCCACCGCGCCCGGCCCAGTATTCTTTGTACAGATTTTTTGTAGCTCAGAAATTATTTTGAAATATAATGTTAAAAATCATGCTAAGAGAGCATCTCTTTAGCCCTGCTTGGGTCGCATACCTGTCTAGTATTAACCAATCAAGTCATGTGCACAGGCCCAGTATATTGGGCCCATCTCTATTCTGGGGACACTTGCCAGAAAAAGGGAAATATTTTTTGCCAAAGAACTAGCCAATACCACTCATATACCTCTCTTTATCCAACAGAGTGCACTAAGAACATTTAATTAATGACATACTTTAAGGCAATGGCCATTATCCTGGGGATTAAACTGAATAAGCAAAAAAAATATTGTCAACTTTAAAATTTCCCTTTTAGCAAAACTGCTTAAGGCAAAAGTACTAAGGATTACAAAATCATGATTGGATGAATAACAAAACAGTTACATGAAATTATGGAGTAAACAAATTTATTAACCTGCCACATCTTTCCTGCAGGTCAACAGAGACAGAATGAGACATTTTGAAGAAAAGATTAAAAAGTAATAAACATTAAAATCTTACTTTATTAGGCAGAGGCACAATAAAATATCCCTTCTGTGTAATTTACATGGTTTATAAAATTCTCCTGTTTATTGCATTATAAAATTACTTATTCTGACAACTTTAGGCATCCAATTTTTATTTTAGGAATCAAATTTAATACTAAATACTTTAATATTAATAACAAATAGTGCTACATACTATTAAACTTTAAGATAACTAATAATTATTAATCTGTGACAATTTAGGAGAATTAAAAAATGTGCAAAATCATCTACAAAAAATCTACAGCAACTTGTCTGTGTTTCCTTACTCATTGCTATTTTGTTAAACAGAAAAGAAACCCATTAGCCAAAACTAAGTTCCACATAATTATGCATTTATTTGTTCATTCTTTATTTGTTGAGTTAGTATTTATCAACACTATAACATATGAAAATAAATACAGCATGCTCTTGAAGGGCATGATGTACTCTCATGAAGCATTTCTAGCCATGTCTTCCTACCAAAATTATCCACATGCCATTCAGTACCCCAAATTCAGCAAGTCCAAAACCAAACTAATTAATTTCTTTTATTAGTCATCTGACTCTGTTTTGATGAGTGAAATTATTCCTGATCATGAAAGGTGTAAAGTAATTAAAGCAATATTCTTTCATTGAAGAAACCTGACTATGCCTTCCTCAGACCTCTGGCAACATGACTTTCTATTTTAATTTCTATTTGATGAAAGCTGAAAACTGAAAATTTCTGATCTCTCTTTGTGATGCCACCCTTTGTTCAGCCAACCAAGCCTGATTGGTCAATGTCTCCTTTGGCCTTTCTGTCTATTTTCACCATTCAAACTGGTAACGTTTAACATAAATACGGCTTCTTTGATGAAGACTTTATATCATTTCTCACTGCCTGCTTCACCATTCTGTGTCTTCAGAATCTCTCTCTAGGCACATTCTATCAAGTACTCTCATTATTCTAACTTATCTTCGACATAGATGTAAGATTAATCTTATAATGGAATTATAATATTGTTTAATATAGGCTTCACTATTTTCTCTTGCTCTCCAAATTGTAAATAAATTTCACCTGCCAAGAAGATACTAAATCCAAATCCTGCGTACTTTTCTTTAAAATTTTCAGGGATTGTGCCACCACTCTATTATGCTGAAAAAGAAACTGATATCCATTGCTAGGTCTTTTCTTTGAGCTACAGTTATTAGCAGACCAGTTTTCAGGTTTCCTGGTTATATAACACAAGGTTCTTGGAACTTTACTCTCGGCAAAGAAAATACATGAACTATTTGCCTCCCATTCTAGTGAGTCTCCTTTTTCTCTGTTTTTCCACTTTTCTAAAAGTGTGTAACAAAGCAACAAGTACAACGATTTTTATATAAGTTCTACTGAACAAACTTGCTAGATTAACCAGAAGTTTCACTTCCTCTGAAAATATACTGCCTGATGATAGCTGCCAGTTGAATAATTACAGCTTATTTTGTAAACAGCACGTTCTCACTGGTCCCAGTAAATAATCTATAGGCTGTCAGTACTTTTATCTTGACTATCTTGATTATTATAACATAATTTGTTTTAAAGACATGGTTCTTGCAAAGATGATATGGAATTTCAGTTTGAAAAACTATATTAAGAGGCCCTAACTCTACATCAAAATATTGTGAATAAAGTACATCTATAAGTTGGAAACTTAAATAAAATGTTCAATGTATGTTAAAATTATTTTTCTGACTCCTATATGTAATTAACCTTATTCAAAAGCAAACCTAAACATTAACCAAAATAGAGTTGGAAAAAATGACTTCTATTGTGTTTGTTCATATAATTCTCTTTTCTATACTATGAAATAGATCTTCAAGAGAGGTGAATAAATTAATTTAGTAACATTACTGACCACCGATTTTGTGTCAAGCATGGTATTCATCAGTACTTATCAAGTAAATATTGGTTTGCTTTAGCTTGAATAGCTAAGATTAAATAATATAATGTACCTGACTGGAAAACAATAATCACTATACAGATAATCAATATAATCCTTGAGGAAAAGCCAGTTCTTTTTTTTTCCTGGTAGTTGCTTCCACTTGAGTTCCCAACCTACTAAAACTTCTTTCCTCTGTTGAACAGTCAGTTCCCATGGAACCCTCGACTTGATCATTCTATATTGCAGCTTGCTTCCAAATTGTAGAAATCCATTTGTTTATTCTAACAGATATTTAAAATATAGATACTACGGAACTGGCATTATGCTATTACCTGGAGATACTTCCAAATCATTTGGCAACCAAATTACTTTACACAAAAATCTATATAACACATTATTTACAAGAAACATATAGCAGAACAAAAACCAAGAAAAAATACTAGACTCTCATCTTAAATGCACTATCTATCTCCAAAGAAATGATTCAATTTCATTTTTAACTGAAATGTGTAAACACAAACTTCCTGGGTCAATACATTTATTTTCCCTCATGTGATTTTTCTCCACTTAAGCATCCAAATTTCCTGATGCTAGCTAACTGACCCAACGGGGTAAGAAGTGCAGTGTAACAGAATGGTGCAAAAATCCCACAGAGGCACACTTATCCCAGCTGAGTAAATGACTCTACAATTAAGATTCCTTATAAAAGTTTTCCATTCATAGAGATAAATGGGTCACCTTCATATACCCCGCTCTAAGTGAGAGCAAGAGAATCTCTCCTCCCTTTCTGAAGTCCAAATCAAGTAGCTGCTCTCAGATCAGAAAGAGGACTTAATTGTGTCTTTAATAAATGCCCTTGATGACTTTTAAACTACATCATAAGTGATTTAGCATAGATAAACACAAGGAAGAATTTATTGGAAGTGAAATTAAAGACAATTCACCTAGTCTTCTGGCATTGCTCCTTCAGCACTGCTATTTGTATCCCTTCCAATTCTCTACACCTTGAAAGGTAAGGCTCTCCCCGCTTACCCTTGGTCCCTGACCTCTAAGCCCTTTGAGCTTCTAACTCCACTCACCCTCCACTGTTTTGTTCACTTCTATGGTCCTGTTGCCTGTTCAGAAATCCTGAATTCCATATAGATGTTTTGTTTTCATACATTCAGCTAATCATAGCAAAAATTATACTTCTTATATGTATGTATTTCCTGCCATAAATAAAAACCAAATCCCAAAATACAGTCACTGGCACACCCTCACTATTACTTAAGTTATATTTTGAATTGGTTTACACCTATGCCAGCCCATTTATTCTATTGTCTCTTAAGTCTGCATCAGTCTGATGCATTTCCTTTTAATTTGATTCTCAACACCAGAGAGATAGAGTGGCACAGTAAAATGACCACATCTTTAGGGTCAGACAGTCCTGGATTCACACACTGGCTCCATGAAATCTATCAGTGGAAACCTTCAATAAGTCATTCACTCTAACCTCACCTGAAAAATGGGAATATTAGTCACAGCCTATTAATGATGCTGTTAAAGTTACACATGTAGAGATATGTAGCAAGGAAACTGGCTCAATGCTAATTTTTCTTCTTTCTGAGATTATATCCATCCTCTCATCTATTTTCTTACCTTCCACCTGGCTCATATTTCAGCCAAAGCCTCAAACATTAAGGCTGGTTATCTCAGTGCCTCAGGTCATCACGCACTTGGTACATTCATTGCTTTGCCTCCATGTAGGTGGTTAGCTATGTAACATTCCGCAGATGCTGTTCCTAAATTCAGAAAAAATATAATAAAGGATCCTTCTTAAATCCTTCTCTATAAAGAGGTTAATAAACTAAATTAATTAATTAAATGAATTGAATTCATGGCATTTTCAATCACAGAAATATCATTTTGTCATTCTATGGAGATTGTATTGGTAGTCATTGCTTTGACAAATCATATGATGATAACTGATTTTTCTCCAAAGGAGGATCTAACTCCAGATTTGCCTTTATCTGAGACGACTAATAATCTAGAAAATCTGACTTCATATTCCTCTTTATAAAATAAAATACTCTTTATCTTGAGTACTCTTACTAATTAGAGGCTAGATAAGGATAAGTCCTTTGTTATCTTTTCCTAAAACCTTCAGGCACAGATTCCAACTCATGTCTACTTACACCCATGAATTTTAGCAATAGAAATTAAGATTTGACTAGCGAGAGGCCGACTGGGTGGTGGCGAATGCAGAAAGGATATCGGGCCCATACTGTGGGCCTGCCTTGAGACCAAGCCCAGGACAGCCATCCTCTTTTGTGCATTCTAGAGATGACGAGAAACAACGCATGTGCAAACTGGTGATATTTTTGTCCTTGGATTAGATGAAGAAACACTACTTTGGAAAATATCAAAGCAGTTAATAACTTAAAAACATAGATGTTGTTTCTCTCCCACGAATCATAGGATATAGCAATCTGTTCTAAGCTCTTCTAGTACAAATGAGGAATAAGGCCAGTTTCTAAATTTAAGAAATTAGCACGGTCTCATACGTAATATTTTAATCTGTCTGTGAACATCGTTTATTACCTTGAAAATAAAAGGTTATTTTGACGGTTAAGTGTGCAAAGTAGGCACTCAATATTTATTATTCAAAGAAGTAATTAACAAAAGATGAAGGAATAATTTATATATATGGACACATGACATGCACACTAGCAACAGTGGCTATTGTCAATACTACTAGTAATTTCAGAGAAATTAAATTGTTGATTGAAAGGAAATGAAGTCTTAAGTGCTTGAAAAACTGATAAATTTTACTTAAACACTCCATAACACAACTGTGCCAGATTTCCTGCAGCCTAACTATCCTTACTAATCTTTGTCGAGGTTATTAACAATTGTTTTAATTAGCACTTCTTTGGCTGACTATGAGACTGAAAATTCTTCCTGTATTAACAACTAGTCCCTTGGAGAATTCCATTTTTAATTAAAAAATTTTTGCCAAATTTTTTGTCTTTTTTTTTTTTTTTTTTTTTTGAGATGGAGTTTCACTCTTGTTGCCCAGGCTGGAATGCAATGGCATGATCTTGGCCCAGTGCAACCTCCGCCTCCCGGGTTCAAGCAATTCTCCTGCCTCAGCCTCCCGAGTAGCTGTGATTACAGGCATGCACCACCACGCCCAGCTAATTTTGTATTTCTAGTAGAGACGGAGTTTCTCCGGGTTGGTCAGGCTGGTCTCGAACTCATGACCTCAGGTGATCTGCCCACCTCAGCCTCCCAAAGTGCTGGGATTACAGGTGTGAGCCATCATGCCCAGCCAATTTTTTGTCATTTTTTAAAAGTCATATAGTAAACACATTATTCAATTGAATGTTATATATGCTTCAAATATTTCTCCAAATTTATAATTACCCTTTTAAATCTGTGGAAGTTGTTTTTTGCTATAAAACAATTATTTGAATTTTAGCAAATCAAATACATCAATGTTTACCTCTACAGTTTATATCCTTGGTTTTATATTTAGAAATTTTTCTTCTACTACAGGATTATATAAATATTTACCTGCATTTTATTCTAAACTGTATGTGGCTTTTTGATATTTACATATTTAACCATCAGAAAATAATTTCAGTATGTATTGTGGTGTTATGCTTTATTTTAGTTTTTTTTTTTTTTTTTCCAAATGGATGATCAGCTTACCTAACTCCTTTTATTCTATAGCTCACTTTATATCTACCGGTTTAAAAGTCTACCTTTATACATAACTAAATGTTCACTTGTGCCTCTTCCTGTACTTCTAATTCTGTCTCAGAGACAAACACTGCTCTACTTTCTTTTTTTGAAATAATTGTCTTTTCCAGTCGTTTCATTAAAATTGATCGTACAATATGTAATATTCTGCATCTGGCTTCTTTCACTCAGCATATTTGAGGTGCATCCATGTTGTAGCACTTATTAGAAATTTTTTCCTTTTTGCTGAATAGCTTTTTAGCTTATGGATGTTTCACAATTTCTTCACCAGTTAATCAACTGATGAATATTTGGATTGTTTCAATTCTGGGCTATTGGGAATAATGTTGTTATGAACATTTGTATACATGTATTGTGTGTACATATGCTTTCATTTCTCTTTGGTAGAGTCCAAGAAGTAGAATTTCTGGATCATATGGTAAGTTTATGTTTCAACTTTTAAGAAACTGTCAATCTGTTCAAAGTGGCTGTATCATTTTACATGTCTGCAGCAATGTATTATGTGTCCAATTTCTCCACATGCTTATCAACACTTGGTATTTTTTTTCCTTCCTTCCTTCCTTCCCCTTTTTTCTTTTTTCTTTCTCTTTTTTCTGTTTCTAATTTATAGCCATTTTAGTGGGTGGATAATGGTATTTTATAGCAGTTTAAATTTTTATATCTTAATTTTAATTTTATTTTCCTAATTCTCATCTTTCGTGGGCTTGTTAGTCATTTTTATATATGTTTTGGTGATATGTGTATTCAAATATTTTGCCCATTTTTAATTGGATTGTTTGTCTCTTTATTGAGTTCTTTACATTTTTTGTATATGAGGTTTTTTATGCAAATATTTTCTCCCAGTCTGTTTTCTCTATTCTTATTTTCTTAATGGTGACTTTTAAATTGTACTTTTTTTGTTTGAAGTCTGATATTGATCTTTTTTTAATGGCTTACACTTTTAATATGGTATCT
The DNA here is from genome assembly GCF_009828535.3 of Hylobates moloch. Lineage (NCBI taxonomy): Eukaryota > Metazoa > Chordata > Mammalia > Primates > Hylobatidae > Hylobates > Hylobates moloch. The sequence goes on from NW_026652286.1 coordinate 42,850,488, forward strand.
AATAATGTTTTGCCTAACCCAAGATCATAAAATCTTCCCTGATGTTTTTTTCTAGAAGTTTCTGATTTTTAGCTCTTACATTTAGGTCTGTAATCCATTTTGAGCTGGTTTTTTTAGGACAGTGCTTGCTAAGAATCCAAGTTATTTATTTTTCTCATAGTGATATTTAATTGTTCTAGCACCATTTATTGGAAAGTATATCCTTTCTCTCATTTAATTGTCTTGACACCTTTGTTACAAACCAATTGGCTATAATGTAAGCATTTAAATCTGGACTCTCCAATTTGTTCTATTAATCTGTATGACTGCCCTCATGCTATGTGTCTTAATTGCATTGGTTTAATATTAAGTTTTCAATCCTGGTAGTATAAGTACTCCAGGTTGTTTCTTCTATTTCAAAATTGTAAGTCTTTTGCATTTCCATATAAATTGTAGAATGAGTGTCAGTTTTTACAGAAAAAAAGACTTGTTGATATTACATTAAATTTATAGATCCATTAAGGGAAAACAGCCATGTCTATGCTATTGAGTCTTCTAATCCATTTACATGTGATGTCTCTCCACTTATTTAGATCTTTTAAAATATCTCTCAGCAAAGCTTTGTAGTCGTCAGTGTCTTAGTTTTTTTTTTTTTTTTGTAATTTTTTTTAACATTATACTTGCAGCGAGGATTATTGTCAAACTCTACTCATTAGGCCAAAGACTTTGTCATGTTACTGAAAAATTTGCCCCTCACATAGCATACTAGCTACACTTGCAGGTTTATCAGCCAGTTAGAGCACCAACTCCAAGCTCCAACAATGTGCAATCTCCATCTGTTTTCACATATTTTATTTTTTCAGCATCATGAATGGCATGTTTTATAAAGGAATTTTTTAACATTTTAATTTTTTTGTAAAACCGGCTTAGTTCCCATTTCTTTATAGGAAATCCATATTTTCTGCCTGAAAGCTTGTAATTAAAAAAAACTTATTTAAATCAAATATTTTATGCTTGTTCTTATCTTCCTGATTTTACCTTGAATACAATGAGCCCTTTCATCCTCAATACACTGGAGTCTTTCCTTTGGAACAGTCATTTTTATTGTATCTATTTTTGTTTACTGTACCTAAGACTATAGTTATTTGTATGTTGGTTTTTCATTTTGTGCCCTTCCCAAATATAATTTTCTCATTATTTTATTTTCACTGTATTTTTCTATGCATTATGAGACAATTTTTCAAATGCATTCTCCAAATTGAACTAAGCTAATTACTGTCCCTTGACTCTGTTTTTGATTATGTTAATGTGCACTTTAATTGTATTTTATTATTTTGACATTTTTCCAATGTGTTCTTTGTTTTTCCATAATGCTATATGATGCTATTACCTACATTACCTTAAGGATGTTTTCTTGCTAGTCCTGCAGAAGTTTTTACATTTGAGATACTGATAATCGAGTCATTGTGATGTGATAGGTAACATGCTACATGGTTTACAGACATTATTACATTTCTTCATATATGCTCATGCTCTGGATTTTCCAGATGTTGTTCCTTTATCAATGAAATATTTTAAAGATTCATGCTAGTACTTTTTTTCTTTATATACTCTCTAGTGCAAAACAAGATCTGTTCGGTTTTTTTTTTCTTAAAATCTATGTATGGGGCTTGCTCATGGTTGCTGTCCCAATAAGCATTATTATGTGGAATGCAGTTTCTGGTATAATTCCCAGTTTCTAGCAGCCTACAGATAACACTGAACCAACACTGTATATTTCTTTGTAGGCTTAAAATCACAGGGGAAATTGTAAACCTAAATTCCCAAAATGTGCTGTTTTATTTCACTCTCTTTTGTACATGGGCTAATACTAATTTCAAAATTCAATGTATCTCTACCAGTGCCACCCCTATACCATTATTTTTGGCTATTTTTCTTGAAATGAGATGTCTGATACAAGACTAAAGTCCTTGTTACTTTATAGTTAAGCATCCTATAAAAATAAATGCCTCATTCCCAACTTTTTATGTTGGTACAGACTCCACATTCCTTAGTATAGACTATGGAGATGTATTAAATGTGGGCTGATATTTTGACTTTATATCTATCCACATCCATCTCCATTTTCCTCAGTTCGGAGAAGTTAATCATTCCCAAATTTTCTGGATTTAGAATATCCATCAGTTTTAGTATCAGTGTTGCTTGTGTTTGTTTCTTTTTTTCTTTATTTGTGATGAAAATTTAATAAAAAGTCGGGAGAGACTCAGTGCCGATTAAAATCACTTTAAAATGCAAGTCTACTTTATATCTTAGAAAAAACTGATAGTGACATTGTGTGTGAACTAGAAAGAGTCCAATAAAAACAGAAATTAGTGATCAACCGATGAAAGGTGAAAGTATATGCAGATTTCTGAATTAGGCAATTTCATATATGAAGCTACCATAGATTTATAAATCTATAGATCTATAGAGCTACCATAAAGCTATTAATCAAAGTGGTGAAAATAGGATATACAAGTTGTGGTTCTGTGAAGAAGACTGAATTTAGATGCAATCATATTGTGTTTGAGCTTGCTTGGAGATATTTAAGATGGAAGGGTCAACGAGTTAGACATGTGGCTCTAATATTCAAGAGATTAGTCTGAGAAGAAGATAAAGCTTTAAAGTAGAAAAATGAATATATGAAATCCATTGTCCATGGAATGCCTACGTTGAAAGTATACAGAAATAGACAACATGTTTGGAGACATAGCCAAACTAATTTCCATCTACAGCTATAAGTAAGTACTAGTCAATTAGATGATAAAACTTGGGTAAAAATGGGCATACTTAATGAGAATAAACTTGGATGGTTTGTAAAAATAGTAGAAATCATAAAAAGTTAAAATTACATTTTGAGTAATACGTTCATTCTATAATAAATATATCATTTCCACAATGGATTAATTTGATTTATAGCATCCAATATTATCTTAAGTATTTACTATTTGCAAAAAAATAAGTTTCAGTAATCTAATTACATTTCATATAATGCATGGACAATCCTGAAATAAAATTGTTTCAAGTCTGAACCATACAAATTTTAAATAATCAGAAATCTTCAAATATAGGTATCTGTCCCACATTTGCTCTATTTATTAAGAAATAAATATTATTAACTGAAGAAGTATATGATAATTATCATCATTATTATTAGACAGTGTAGTATAGTTGTTAATAGCCCAGGCTCTAGCATCTTTTTGTTTCTCTGATTGATTTCCAATATCATATCTTTCAGTTTTTATGAACTTTGGCAATTTATCCAAACTTTCAAACTTCAGTTTATGCATCTGTTAAAAAAAAAAAAAAAATCTCCCTTTTAGGTTTGTCATAAGACTCAAATGAAATAGTCATGTAAAATAATTAGAGCAAAGTATGGAAATGGTCTTATCATTAACACAATATTATATACCTGAGTAATCCTATAAGAGAACAAAGATCAGATTAAAGACCAGGGCATACATATTACAAAAGAAGCTTACTATTTGCCTCACTGATTTTTATCACAACGGAAGCAGGTTTTATAATCATAAACAGGGCAGTATTTTAATGTTACAAACTAAGAAGAATATCAAGCTTCAGGTTCAAAGGAACTGAAACATCTCTCCCCTGTTAAACATATATAATGAGGCAAGATGAATGGGCATTACCTGGGGTGAATTCTTAGGTAAATGTAGTTACTGAAAAGAGATGTTTTCCTGCTTACTAAATGGAGTAAATGAAATTTGGTATCTAAGTTAATAATTCTAAACTTCCAAATCACAATTAGTCAATTATTTTTCTATACCAAGGCCTAATCACAGTTAAATAGAATATTTCAGGAAGAGCAAATAAAGGAAAATCAAGTGACAAATGCGTACTGAATATCTACTATGAGCAAGCAACTCCACTAAACAAGGATTAGCCCAAAATACCCCTTATTCTCATAATCCAGTTGAAGGATGAAAAATTTAATCAAAATGATGAGAGTACAAGAGAGTAAGTGGTAAACATCAAATAAATGTATTTAAATAAATGGAAGGTAAATTGAAATTAATTAAATATCTTAGTTCAGGGATTAATCTCCCAGACAAAATATTGAATGAAAGAAGCTAAACACAAACAGTATATAATACATGATTCTATTTATATAAAAATCAGTATAGGAAGAGATAATTATGGTAATAAAAGTCAGAATAATGGTTACTATTCGAGAGGACACTGATGAGGATGTGGCATTAAGAGGCCTTCTGGGATGCTGGCAATGTTCAATTAGTTGATCTTGGGCATGGTTACACAGGTACAGATGGATGTCAAACTTCCTTGAGCTGTACTCTAAAGTTTTATGCATTTTACTCAATGTATATTAAACTTCAACTAAAGTAATTTAAAAATTCTAAATTTAGGAAGTCAAGATCCTACAAGAGAATTCTGCTCCCAAAGGCCATACTGCCAATCTTCCATAATTCCACTTCCCCTACTTTCCTCTTGACGGGGATCCCTGGACTTGAATGGGCCAATATCTGGGTCTCCATCCCCATCTGCTGCCTCTATTTAACTGCCCTTTCTGGGAATATCCTGATCCTTTTTGTCATCCTCACTGAGCCAACCCTCCATGAGCCCATGTACTATTTCCTCTCCATGTTGTCCACCACTGACATTGGCTTATGCATCTCTACACTGGTGACAGTGCTGGAAATATTCTAGCTCAATGCTCGGGAGGTCAGCTTTAACACTTGTTTATCACAGATGTTCTTTTTTTTTTTTTTTTTTTTTTTTTTGAGAAGGAGTCTCACTCCACCCAGGCTGGAGTGCAGTGGCGCCATCTCGGCTCACTGCAGGCTCCGCCCCCTGGGGTTCACGCCATTCTCCTGCCTCAGCCTCCTGCGTAGCTGGGACTACAGGCGCCCGCCACCTTGCCTGGCTAATTTTTTTTTGTATTTTTAGTAGAGACGGGGTTTCACCGTGTTAGCCAGGATGGTCTCGATCTCCTGACCTCGTGATCCGCCCGCCTCGGCCTCCCAAAGTGCTGGGATTACAGGCGTGAGCCACCGCGCCCAGCCAGATGTTCTTCATTCACCTCTTCACTTTCATGGAATCTTCAGTGCTCCTGGCTATGGCCTTTGATCATTTTGTGGCCATTTCTAACCCTTTAAGATATGCTACCATTCTAACTCATGCAAGAATTGCACAGATTGGTTTGGCAGTCATTACCGGGGGGACTGTCATTTTGACACCACTAATCCTACTTCTTAAGCGACTGTCATTCTGCCGCAGCCACGTGCTCTGCCACTCCTACTGTTTCCACCCTGATATGATGAAACTCTCATGTTCAGACGCAAAGGTCAACAGTTCACTAGGATTAACTGCAATCATCTCTACTGCCGGAGTGGACTCCATCTTTATCTTGCTCTCCTATCTGCTGATCATTCGCTCAGTTCTCAGCATTGCATCCCCAGAGGAGAGGAAGAAGGCCTTCAGCACCTGCATTTCTCTTATCACTGCTGTTGGCATATTCTACATCCCTTTGATCAGCCTGTCCTTTGTTCACAGATTTGGAAAACATGCCCCACCCTGTGTGCCCACCCTCATTGCTAACGTATACTTGCTCATACCGTGATGAATCCCATCATCTACAGTGTGAAAACAAAGCAGATTCAGAAAGCTGTGCTCAAATTTGTATGTTCCAAGGGAATTCATATTTAACATGTACTACTCCTATAAAGGCTTATTTCAAAGTCTAGAAAATTTACCACAAATTGGAGTTATAAACCCATGCATGCAATTTTAGAGTTGAGTGAAACTAAATGCCATCCAATTCAAATGTCTCCACAATGTGATTATCATTACTAAGCAATCTCTTTTCTACCATCAAAATACTAATTGAGATTCTCACTATCTTAGTGACCTTGTTCCAATAGATGACTAACTGAATTAATGTTTCTGTGCTGTTTCTGCTCAACAATCACATGATTCACTTTGAGTTAAGATTCCAAATATCCAGCCCTAAGAACATGTTAAAAAGGAACAAATAAATATATATTTTATTTTTATTTCACATGCACCAACTAAATGAAGCAGCAAATCCTGTCCATGGTGATTCTCTCAACAATTTAGGCTTAAACTTTCTTTAAAGTTTCATTCACTTTTTTCTCTTTTCCCATACTCTTCAGTCTAAAAATGCCAGTCTGCTTACGACTTCTTCAAATGCATGCAGTTTTTTCATGGTGGACTTTACTGTTGACTCCACTTCAACTTTAACACCCGCTTCACCATGAAGTTCTACTTAGGTTTCAAGGCTCATTTAAATATCATCCTCATTAAATATTTTATGATTGCTCCAGTGATATTTGTTCTCTCCTTATAATTTTCCTTTCATATTGCTTTGTTCATATCAGTTTTGCCTTTATATGTGTGCACACCTGTGTGTGTTATATTATAGCTTTCACAAGACTGTACATTTCCTAAATAAAAAGTCTTGATTTTATTTGAAGTCTCTGTAATACTCAGCAGAACACCTTTCACATAGTAGATACTTATTCATAGTTGTTGAATTGAACTATACAGAAAAACCTATCAAATAATCTATCTAAACAATTCCAGTGATAACTCCTTTGATTCAATATTTGACATGTGTAACACAAGAAATTTCTCTTTCAACTGAGTAAAATTTTTCTGCCTATATTATCTGGTAATTCATCATAGTTCTAACTTTCCAAACTGCATAGTTGAATGGCTATTATGGAACTTTAGGTCTCAGAAAGTTGTCCTCGTTTGTTCCCACATTCAGTGAATCTGTATTTCTTGTCTATTCTTTTAAAAAAAATAGACTTAGGGGGCAAAGTTTTGTTACATGGATATATTGCATAGTGGTGAAGTCTGGGCTTTTAGTATAGGCGTCATCCAAATAGAGTACATTACACCCATTAAATCATTTCTCCTCCCATATCCCACTTCCACCCTCCTACCCTTCCCAGTTATCAATGTCTATTATTCCACTCTAAATGGCCATATGTGCACATTATTTATCCCCTACTTATAGGTGAGAACATGCAGTATTTTACTTTCTGTTTCTGAGTTATTTCATTTAAGATAATGTCCTCTAGTCCCATCAATGTTACTGCAAAAAACATCACTTCATTCTTTTTTATGACTGAGTATGATTCTATGGTAAATACTCACCACATTTTCTTTATCCAATCATCCACTGGTGGACACTTAGATTGATTCCATATTTTGCTATTGTGAAGAGTACTGTGATAAACACATGAATACAGATTTTAAAAATATACAATAATTTATTTTCCTTCAGGAAACTACTCAATAGTGGAATTGCCAGGTCAAATAGTAGTTCAATTTTTAGTTCCTTGAGAAATCTCCATGTAGTTTTCCATACAGGTACTGGTAATTTATATTCCCACCAACAGTGTGTAAATGTTCTCTTTTCTCCACATCCTCACAAACATCTGTTATTTTTTGACATTTTAATAATAGCCCTTCTGATAGGTATCTCATTGTGGTTTTAATTTGCACTTCTCTGATGATTAGTGGTGTTGAGCAATTTTCATAAGCTTGTTGGCCATTTGTATGTCTTATTTAGAAAACTGTCTGTTAATGTCCTTTGCCCACGTTTTAATAGTTATTTGTTATTTGTTGTTGAGATGTTTGAATTCCTCGTAGATTCTGAATATTAGTCATTTGTTAGACGCACAATTGGTAAATATTTTCTCCCCTTCTGCAAGTTATCTGTTCACTCTGTTGATGAATTTATTTTGCTGGGCAGAAGCTTCATAGTTTAATTAAGTCCCCTTTATCTATTTTTGTTTCTGTTGCATTTGCTTTTGAGGTCTTAGTCATGAGCTCCTTGCCAAGGCAAATGTCCATAAAAGTTTTTCCTAGCTTTTCTTCTAGTATTTTTATAACTTCAGGTCTTACATTTGAGTCTTTATTCCATCTTGAGTTAAATTTTGTATATGGTGAGAGATAGGGATCCAGATTCATTCTGCATATGGCAATCCAATTTTCCCAGCACCATTTATTTAATAGGGTTTCTGTTCTTTCCCCAGTGTATGTTTTTGTCAACACTGTCACAGATCAGCCGGCTGTAGATATGTGGCTTTATTTCTGGGTTCTCTAATCTGTTTAATTGGTCAATGTGTCTATTTTTATACCAGTACTATGCTCTTTTGCTTACTATAGCATGGTAGTACAATTTCAAGTCAAGTAATGTGATGCCTACAGCTTTGTTCTTTTTGCTTAGGATTCTTTTGGCTATTCAGGCTCCTTTTTTATAAGAATTTTAGATTTGTTTTAATTCTGTGAAAAAAATTATTTTGGTAATTTGTTAGGTATTACATTGAATCTGCAGATTGCTTTGGCAGTATGGTCATTTTAACAATACTGATTTTTTGATCCATGATTATGGGATATTTTTCCATTTGTTTGTATCATCTACATTTTTTTCCTTAGCATTTTGTAGTTTTCCTTGTAGAGATTTTTCACCTCCTTGATTAAATGAATTTCTACATATTCTTTGTGGCTATTATAAATGAGGTTGAGTTCTTAATTTGGTTCTCAGCTAGATAGCTATTGTCATTTAGAAATGCTACTGATTTTTGTATGTTGATTTTGTATCCTGAAACTTTACTGAATGTATTTATCAAATCTAGGAGCCTTTTGGAGTCTTTAGAATTTTCTAGGTATATAATCATATCATCATCAAATAGAGATAATTTGATTTCCTCTTTTCCAATTTTGATGAGTTTTATTTTTTCTCTTGCCTGATTGCTCTGACTAGGACTTCCAGTACTATTTTGAATAAAAGTGGTGAAAGTAGGCATCCTTGTCTTGTTTCAGTTCTTAGAGAAAATGTTTTCAACTTTTTCCCATTCAATATGATGTTGACTGCAGGTTTGTCATATGTGGCTTTTCATTTTCAGGTATGTTCCTTCTATGCCTAGTTTCTTGAGGGTTTTTTTCATGAACTCATGCTGAATTTTATCAATTGCTTATTCTGCAACTATTGCCATGATCATATGTTTTTTTTAAAAAAAATCTGCTTATGTGGTGAATCATACTTATTGATTTGCCTATGTTGTGACATCCTTGAATCTGTGAAATAAAACCCACTTCATTGTTGTGTATTTTTTTTGATGTGCTGTTTGATTCAGTTTGCTAGTATATTGTTAAGAATTTTTGCATCTATATTCATCAGGGATATTTATCTGTAGTTTTATTTTCATGTGTGTCCATGCCTGGCTTTGGTATTGGTGATACAGTCTGCATAAAATGAGTTAGGGGTAATTCCCCTCTCCTTGATTTTTTGGAACAGTTTTAGTTGGATTGGTACCAACTCTTCTTTCTATGTCTGGTAGAATTTGGCTGTTAATCCATCTGGTTCTGGATTTTTCTTATTTGTGAGATTTTTTATTACTGATTCAATCTTACTAATCGATATTAGTCTGTTCAGGTTTTCTATTTATTTCTGGTTTAATCTTTGGAGGTTATATTTCCAGGAATGTATTCATTTCCTTCAGGTTTTCTAGTTTGTGAGTGTAGAGTTGCTCATAGTAGTTTGTGATGATCTTTTGTATTTCTATGATATCAATTGTAATGTCTCCTTTTTCATTTCTGATTGTACTTATTTGAATTTCCTCTCTTCTTTTGTTGGTTATTTTAGCTAGTTGTCGATCAGTTTTTTTATTTTTTCAACGAGCCAACTTTTCATTTTGTTGATTGTTTGTATTGTTCTTTTGACATTAATTCCATTTAGTTCTGCTCAGATCTTTGTAATTTATTTTCTCCTGCTAGCTTTGGTTCCATTTGTTCTTGTTTTTCTAGTTTCTTGATATATAGTGTTAGGTTAACTTGTGATCTTTCTATTCTTTTGATGCAGGCATTTAATGCTATAAAACTCTCTCTCAGTACTGTTTTTGCTGTATGCCAGAGGTTTTCTTATGTTGCCTATTTTAACACCAAAATATCTTCTCTTCACTTTTAGACTCAGTTTAGGCATCAAAATCCTTTACCTACATCAGTTTCCTCAGAGTTCTCTAGGTCTCCAATCTTACCTTTTTCCTCCTTCTGTTTTCCATAAAACATAAAGACCTCTTTAAAATGTTTTTAACGAAATATTAATATACAAAAAAAGTTCTCAAAAAAAATAAAAATAAAAGTTCTCATTAATAAAATATATTTTAGAAAAGGCCAACATCTTCCTTGCTATATTCCCCCAAACCCACTGTCTTTCTGACTTCTCCATAGAGGTAACTATTGCACGGTTTTGATTTTTATCCTTTCTTTTTATATTTATATACATAGATATGGAAAAATAAAATTTAAAACAAATTTTATCCTTTGTATTTCAGATAGTAACAGAGTCTCTTAAGGACACTTTTCCTGTTATTTAAATACTGCATAAAACCAACTAAAGAAACTTGCTCATTACCCAGAATTCCTATGGATCTCACTGTCCCTTCATATTTTCTGTTCAGCACTTTCCAAGGTATTAGCCCTCTGTGGTTTCAAACCCTACTGGCTAATTCTCTATAACTCCGTCATATCTATTTGGTAAGCTCATTCTGACTGCTACTTCATTTAGACATAGAAATGCTGTGGAATGCTATATCTAAGGATTACTTCCTCAGGGTCCACTTGCATCAACCAGTCACTAAGAACCCTACCACGATTACTCTAGCTTATTGCCAGGATCAATGACCTGGGATTTGGCAGTCTGGTTCACCCTGCCCTACTTCAAACATTCATATTTTTACAGATTAGGATAAAATGTGTCACATTTTACAACACTAAACATTCAGCTCAAAGTTTTGTGGCCTTAAGAACTGAGACCAAGAACATGATTATTCCAATTTATAGGCTTTTGTGTGTGTGTGTGTGTGTGTGTGTGTGACAGAGACTTACTCTTGTTGCCCAGGCTGGAGTGCAATGGCACAATCTCAGTTCACTGCAACCTCCACCTCTGGGGTTCAAGCGATTCTCCTGCCTCTGCCTCCCGAGTAACTGGGATTACAGGTGCCCACCACCACACCTGGCTAATTTTTGTATTTTTAGCAGAGACGGGGTTTTGCCTTGTTGGCCAGTCTGGCCTCAAATTCCTGACCTCGTGATCCACCCACTGGCCTCCCAAAGTACTGGGATTACAGGTGTGAGCCACCATGCCTGGCCCCAATTTATATTCTTATTCATCTTTTAACAACAACATGTATTTAGCATCTACTGTAAATCAAGTAGTGAGATGGATATTGAGAATACAAACGTGAGCAAGACTAGCTTCTTGCCTTAAGAGTACTTAATGCCTAGTGAGGAATATAATTTGCAAATATATAATTAAAAAATATTTACTATATAGATTTACCTTCTTTCAAGAAACCTCAATAAAGAACACAAATATTGGATAATTCCTATTACAAGAACTTTAACCAGTAATTCTACTTTATTGCAACCATGTCAAAAACTACTTGACATAGAAATAGGAAGAGAGAACACTAAAATGATAGAAATCACTAAAAGTGAGAATTAATAATGTGAGAAAATACTTGAAATAACAGGAAGGGGAACATCACACTCCGGGGACTGTTGTGGGGTGGGGGGAGGGGGGAGGGACAGCATTAGGAGATATACCTAATGCTAAATGACGAGTTAATGGGTTCAGCAAAACAACACGGGACATGGATACATATGTAACAAACCTGCACATTGTGCACATGTACCCTAAAACCTAAAGTACAATAAAAAAATTAAAAAAAATAAATTAAAAAAAAGAAATAATAATGCAAGTCAATGGGAACATAAGATTGACTATGAAAATTTTAATTGACATTCAAATTTTGATAATGGCATCACTTGTCTATGAAGTGTTTTCCAAAGGTTAATCCATAGTCTGAATACATAACAACTATAGTACAAGGCCAAACACACAATTATTGCTTGAAGATCTTGTTAAAAATTTAGATTCCTGATACATCTCTACCGGGGAATATGATTCGGCATTAAAATTAGCTATCAAGCCATGAAAATACATTAAAGAAACTTAAATACTTACTACTAGGTGGAAAAAAATTTTGAAAAGACTGTATACTATATAATTCCAACTATATGACATCCTGGAAAAGGCAAAACTTTGGAGACATTATAAAAATCAATGGTTTCCAGGAGTGGGGAGGGAGATATAGGAGAATAGACAGAGCACAGAGGAATTTTAGGGCTATGGAACTATTCTGCATGATACTACAATGGAAGGTATGTATCATTACACATGTATCAAATCCATAGAACATACAACACCAGCAGTGAATCATAATTTAAACTGGATTAGTGGTGATAATTTCTTGTCAATGTTGCCTCATAGATAGTGACGAATGTACAAATGTACCACTCTACTGGGAGATATTATGGAGGGATAGACTGTGCATGTGGGGCTGGGAGGCATATATGGGAATTCTGTACTTTCTGCTAAATTTTGCTGTGAACCTAAAACTTATCTAACAAAGTCTACTAAAATGCAGGATTCTGAGCCCTAGCATCTGAATATTTTGTTTTACTAGTTCTGGGATGAGGCCTGAGAATTTGTATTTATAGTAAGATTCTCAGCCAGTCTGGGAAGCCACTGAGCTACAAATGCAACTGTATATTTCTTTGTTGTTTATTATTCCAAATCTAAAATATATTTGTTTTGATCTTTGTCTGTGGGGAAGAAAAATCTTTATTTTGGCAGAATAACCCGGTGTAAAAACAAGAATATGAGGTGGCTTCAGTGTTTTCCTTCCCGAAGGAGGTATGAAAACTATATGTATACACTTTTTATATTAGTCAACATTTATATTTTTCGTAACATCGAATTTTAATAAATCATAGCAAGTCAAAAAAGAAACATCTCAGTAATTGCAATATATGAAACTACGTATGATAAATTCTAGAGATCTGATGTATAGCATGGAGACTACATTAATTATATTGTATTGCATACTGTCTTTGATAAGAGACTGCATATTAAATCTTCTTATCACAAAATTTAAAGAAAAAGAAGTAACTATGGAAGGTCATAGATAGGTTAATAACCTTGACTGTGATAATCATTTCACAATGTATATCAAAACATCACACTCTACACTACAAATAGATATAATTGTTAGCAATTGTCCCTTAATAAATCTAATAAAATTTTTTTAAAGAAGAAAAGAAACCACATGGGAGAATAAGTAGATTTGGCCATGCAGAATGACTCCAAAGCACAAAGGCAAAACAAGCAAATACAATTTGTCAGAAAGATCCCTTAGGAATAAGTTTTATTGTGGGGGGAGGTAAATGATCCTCATAGGGCTGGGTTCCTCATAAATATCCTCTATTCTGGGAGCTGAATTGGACCTCAGAGCCCTGCCTCTTCCTCATCCTCTTCACTGAATGTAAGTACAGGGGCATCCAAGAGACAATGGTCATGCATTAATGTTAGACGATTTATGTTGACTCATTTTGAAGGAAGAGAATTGTCTTTAAAAGAGAAAATATTTCTAAGAAAAATTGTAGCAGACATATAAACACAAAATGCTGTTGAATTGCCTTTGAATTAAGAATTTATAATAGGAAATGTCCTACTCTTTTATTGTTTAAGGCAGCTTAAATTTTTTTAAAAAATAGAGATTCTTTCTAATGTGCTGAATCTTCATTCTGAAAATGTCCATAAACAATAAAATTCTGGAAAAAAAACAAGGAAATATGGTCAGTGTGAAACCTAGTTGAGATTTCTTAGATAAAATGTTTAAATTATAGTATCCCTGAAGAGTAGAAATAGACATGGGGAGTAAGAATAGTCCTGCTAGGCATGATGGCTCACACTTGTAATCCCAGCACTTTTGGAGGCCAAGGCAGGAGGATCACTTGAGTCCAGGAGTTTTAGACCAGCCTGGGCAACACATTATCTCTAAAAAAATACAAAAACAAATTAGGTGGTAAGGTAGAGTGAGTCTGTGATCCTACCTGCTCAGGAGGTTGAGGTGGGAGTATCACTTGAGCCCAGAAGGTCAAGGCTGCAGTGAGCTATGATCGTGCCAATACACTCCAGCCTAGATGACATGGTGAGACCCTGTTTCAAAAAACAAACAAACCCGAATAGTCCAAAAACTGAATTTGACTCATTAACCTATAATTCTGTTGTTAAAATAATGTGATTATTTAAGCAGAAACAACGAATATGGGAAATCTGGGGTCATATGCCTGGAAGTGCAGTGTTGAGCCTCAAAAAGAAGTAATTTGTCCAAATATTACAGTGATTTATCATTAATAGGGTTTAAGTTTTTAATTATTTCTCTAGTAGTGGGAATGGTATTGTATCATTTGTAATAATAGACATTAATTTCCCTAAAGAGATTAGGACATTCATGCCAGGCTGATAAGGAAAAGATGGACATGTCAGTTAACTTAGGTTACATATGTCAGCAGTGTCTATGAAAATGAGCAAAGCTAATCTAAGTATCCATAGCTCAAATCCCTATGCTAACAGCCCCTATTATATAATATAAACTAGTCAATTTTACCAGTAGTCTTCATAATTTAGCACATAAGGAAATAATTGCTTTTTAATTCTCCTGAATATTGATAAGAAAATGGGTTTTAAATAGAGTAACAAACACCAGGAAGAGAAAAATAAGCCTATCAAGTATCAAGTGTTTGAAAACCTGATGCCTGTGCATTTATATGACTATGAAGAGCCAGGGGACAGTGACTGTATACAGCTGTTGAGGGAAAAGAAAATCACATAAACACTTGCGTTTTTAATAATTCACATACATGTGTAACACTATAGTTTATTTTTTATTAATATTATTAATAAAAATTAATTATTCCACTAATTTTCACCACCATAGAAAAGTATTGATGTGTAGCATAATGGAGCTTTTAACAAATTTTAAATTTACACGGATGGAATTAAAATCCGGCTTTTTCAATATATGAAAGAGTGCAAATTATTTAACCTCTCTAATTTTTTATCTTGCATGGCTAAAACCCTGTAATCTTGTAAGTATATGATTTTTAAATTCAATGAAATAATTCACATAAACCACATAGTACCAGGCCTGACACATTGTAGGATTCTATCAATGGTAGGTTTCAACTACCTTGCAAAGTAGTTATAACTATTATCATCTCCAATTTACCAATGAATAAAGAGCATCGACAATATTCTAAGTTAGCCCTTTGGTTCCAAAGTTTTTGTTACTATTAAATATCAAACACCTCCTCTTCTTTCAAACTGTATTACTCAAGATTCTCCAAGAAAAGAGAACCAACTGAATTTCATATATGTATATAAAAATTGAGGAAGGCCATCTGCTTTACTCAGTCTACCAATTCAAACGCTAATCTCTTCTGGAAAAACCTTCCCAGACATACCCAGAAATAATGTTTAATCATATATCTAGGCATCCGGTGACAGTCAAGTTGACACACAAAATTACCCATCATACCCTTCCCCTCATGCCCATGTGTTTTAAACTATGCTTGGAACTTAGGTCTCAGTCTAGACACCATTATTTGCTGGAAACCATTCCTCATTCCCCAAAATGAGCTTGTTGCCCTCTTTATGTGCTGTCGTAGCATTCCAAATTTACTATCCACACTATAATTCCACTATACTTGTCTTTGTCCTCTAGTCAACTACTCATGATGGGATCAGGGACTTTGTTGTGATTAACATTTAATTCCCTATGCCTTGTCCACAGTAGATGTACAGTACATATTTGCTGAATTACTGAATGTATCTGTCGGATTTTCAGTATTTGTGCTTGGATTAAAGTGACTGTTTTGTCCTGCAGCATTGGAAAGTCACCACTGCTCCATTTCTGGCTCATGCTGTGCATTAAAGTAGGGTTTCTTACAAGTACTATCTCACAGGCTCCCTCTTGCTGGTTCTAGGTTTGTCCTCTGTATGGCACACAGATCAAATGTAATTATTTTCCAGTAAAGCAACATTCAGCCATTTGAACGCAGCCATATGTTTGTTCTTAGTCTTCTCTTTTTCTGGCTGATTATACATTTTGTAACTTCCAAGTGTCCCTTTTTTCTTTATGCACCCATTATTGTACTTTCTTTTTCTTGTTATTTTTGGTTTGTTGCTGTTGCTGTTGTTTTAATTTTTATTTTACTTTAAGTTCCAGGATACATGTGCAGAATGAGCAGGTTTGTCACATAGGAATACGTGTGCCATGGTGGTTTGCTGCACCTATTGACCCATCCTCTAACTTCCCTCCCCTCCCCTACCCACCCCCACAGGCCCTCATGTGTGTTGTTCCCCTCCTTGTGTCCATGTGTTCTCATTGTTCAACACCCACTTATGAGTAAGAACATGTGCTGTTTGGTTTTCTGCTCCTGTATTAGTTTGCTGAGGGTGATGGCTTCCAGCTTCATCCATGTCCCTGCAAAGGACATGATCTCATTTCTTTTTGTGACTGCATAGTATGCATGGTATACATGTACCATATTTTCTTTTTCCAATATATCATTGATGGGCATTTGGGTTGGTTACATGACTTTGCTATTGTAAACAGTGCTGCAATAAACATACATGTGCGTGTGTCTTTATAGTAGAATGATTTATATTCCTTTACATATATACCCAGTAATGGGATTGCTGGTTCAAATGGTATTGCTGGATCTAGATACTTGAGACCTCAGAAATAACACCACACATCTACAACTATTCACTCTTTCACAAACCTGACAAAAACAAGCAATGGGAAAAGGATCTCCTATTCAACAAATGGTGCTGGGAAAACTGGCTGGCCATATGCAGAAAACTGAAACTGGACCCTTTCCTTACACCTTATACAAAAACTAACACGAGATGAATTAAAGACTTAAATATAAAACCCAAAACCATAAAATCCCTAGAAGAAAACCTAGGCAATACCATTCAGGACAGGCATAAGCTAAGACTTCATGACGAAAATGCCAAAAGCAATTACAACAAAAGCTAATATTGTCCTTTCAATACACCTTGGCAAGAACAAGACTAATAAAATCAATGCTTTTAGGCCACTGGAATACCATGTAATAAAATTAGTGTTATTCTGTGGAAGGGACTAAAATGTCTCTAAGGTACTTTCCAGTTATAAAATTCTAGGACTCTACATGACTCTAAAACGGTATGAATTAAGATGTTTAAATTCAATGTTCCGGGTTGTCTTAGAGGAGATGTCCAAAGCCAAAATATAATTTCTTTTTTTTCTTTTTCTTTTTCTTTTTTTTTTTGACAGAGTCTCACTCTTGTTGCCCAGGCTGGAGTGCAGTGGCACAATCTTGGCTCACTGCAACCTCTGCTTCCCGGGTTCAAGCAATTCTCCTGCCTTGGCCTCCCGAGTAGCTGGGATTACAGGTGCCCGCCCTCATGCCCAGCTAATTTTTTGTATTTTTAGTAGAGACGAGGTTTCACTATGTTGGCCAGGCTGGTCTCGAACTCCTGACCTCGTGATCCGACTGCCTCAGCCTCACAAAGTGCTGGGATTACAGGCGTGAGCCACCGCCTCCAGCCCCAAAATATTATTTCTTTGTAAATCCTCCTGCTGTGACTTTCCTGTCTATGACCACTGGTTTTTAATATTAACTTTCTTGGTCATTTATTTTATTTAAATTAAGTGAGTTTAAATTTCTATTGATGGTTCTAGCCATAAGTGCATTATTTTTTATTATAACTTTATTCTTCTAATAGGTATAACTTAAAATGTTCTTCTAAAATTATCTGATGAATAAGGATCTTATTTTTATTTTTTTATATTAATTTTGGAATGATGTCAGGAAACTGAATGATAAACTGATTTTATTTTAGTTAATATACTCTTTCGTCAAATATGCAGTTAATGGAACAAGAATCACTTCATAATCAGCAAAGTGGCTATTCCAAATTCACTATAATCCATACCTGAAATTTTCTATATGAGACCTTTTCCATAATATTTCATGTATTTAGGATATTAAATAATACCAATAAGCTTATTGTTGTGACATTTTTAATTGCAATTACATTGAATAAAAAAATGGAGATTATCTAAGTCAACCCTTCTTACTATTAACATTAAATGGCAGCCGGGCGTGGTGGCTCATGCTTGTAATCCCAGCACTTTGGGAGGCCGAGGTGGGCGGATCACGAGGTCAGGAGATCGAGACCATGGTGAAACCCCATCTCTACTAAAAAAAAAAAAATACAAAAAATTAGCCAGGCGTGGTGGCGGGCGCCTGTAGTCCCAGCTACTCAGAGAGGCTGAGGCAGGAGAATGGCGTGAACCCGGGAGGCAGAGTTTGCAGTGAGCCGAGATTGCGCCACTGCACTCCAGCCTGGGCAACAGAGCGAGACTCCGTCTCAAAAAAAAAAAAAAAAACATTAAATGGCAAGACCAAAGACATATGGCTATTTCGTGACTGATTCAAAACTGAGCAGGCTTTGATGAAAAATATGCCGGCTTCTCAGTGGCCTGTAAGAGCAGGAGTAAAAGCTTAGACTGGACAGCAATAGTAGACAGAGATTTAAAAAAAAAGTAGTCAACAATACAACATGCAGTCCCAAGAGGTATCATAAAGTAAGATTTGGAGCTGGAATGTTTCACTAGTGAAGGAGGTAAAATTGTGTGGCTATAACACAGCTGCATGAGTGCATTCTCCATATCAAGTGGTTGGAGTCATCATAGTTCTGAATGTTGATGAATGACCAGTGGGATTCTAGCCAATGCCTAGGTCTATGAGAAAAGTGCCCCATCTTCTTGAGGTCAAGAAGAACAAAACATTAATATTCAAAGCACTAACAGATTGGCTTAGTGAGGGTCTTAGCAAGATTTTCCAGTACCTAAGAGTCCCAGATGACAAGAGTAAAGTCAACATGGAAAAGAAGAAAGGAAAGAGAAGAAAACTCACCTAGGACCTCACCTGCATAGCAATAAGACTCATTTCAGATGCCACTTCCTGGTGGAGTTAAAAGCTCAAGTGTTATTTACCTTGATGAAGATAGACTTTGAAAGCATACTGTCCTGAGTCTTGTATGTAAGCAAAGGGTGGCAATAATTGCAACAATATTAGGCTAGAAAGGGAAGTATCTGGTATCAGGCCTCTGCGTATCTAGTTCACTCCTATCCCTGAAGCTTAATACAGTTGGCTTTTAAAAGACTAATTGCTAAAGGTGGTGTTACAGATAATTTTCTTCAACAGTTAAATATCAACTCAGCTATAGTGACAACATATAAGAAAATCAAGAATCAAGATCAGAAGTGTAAACCTAGACTAGAAACAACTCTAGCAAGGTATGGGTAAAATCCATTGACCAAGAAATAGCAAATGGGCTATTTTGACTTGTATAGAATTATTTCTTTATATACAATTATTTTCTTAAAAGGCTACATATATATAATGTATTATAAAGTTCCATGATAATAGAGGTTTTTTTTCTTAAGGCAGGTTAGTTTAATTTTATAGAAGGAATGCTTTCAACAATTCAAATGACATAATTAGAGAAAAAAGTGACAAAAAATGAAGAGATGAATACTGATTATAACTTATTCCCAGGACAAAAGGCGATTTATTTCTGTAATTATTGACCAAAGCCTGACAATTCCATAATTAGATGAGGTAAAAGCCAAATTCTTTTTTACATATGTTACTGTTTCAAAACAATCCTAGTGGCAGAATTCTGACTACTGAGACCAGAACTGCTCATAAAATCTGGAAGTTTTTTTCTTTATCACAAGGCCCTGTAGATGGACAAATTTAAACATCAGATAGAACTTCACTTTTCTGAAGTGATAGAACTTCACTTTTCTGATAGAACTTCACTTTTCTGGTTGATGAGATATTTTCTCACGGTGGCAGTCTTAACCAGTAAGAATCTGCAAAACCACATTATGAATGAGAAGCAAAGTAAGGTGCTTCATGTCCTCCTGCCTCCTCAGGCCAGCCTCTAATGCCCACACCTGCACAAAACTGCCCAGATCTCCTGTCTTCATTTGTCTTGATTTTCTTTCTTTGCAAAGAAAGCAAATTGCAAAAGCAGACGCAGAAAGGGAGGCCGCAAGAGAGTTAAGAAGGAAAGGTGACAAACATGAATGCTCCTTGGACATACAAAAGCAGGAGCTGAATTTGTTTCTTGTGGGCCATCAGTGGAATTCTTGTTTTAAAAAAAAACCCAGCCAGGCTTAGTGGCTTACACCTGTAGTCCTACTGCTTGAAAGGCTGAGGCAAGCGCATCACTTGAGGCCAAGAGTTTGAGTCTCCACAAAAAGCAAACAAACGAAAAATAGTGGGGCATGGTGGCTAGAGCCTGTAGTCCTAGCCACTCAGGAAACTGAGACAAGAGGAGTTTGAGAAAGCAGTGAGCCATGATTGCACCATGCAGTAGAGTTTTTAAACAAATATTCACATACATGTATATTTTTCTTAAATAATAAATTTTACTTTTAAAAATGAATACCTCTTTGAATTTCCCAATTAATTTATGGTATTTTCAAATTACTTTTGAGCTCTTTGTGTGGACAGTACAAAGGAACAGAGAAACTGACTAGGGTCAAAGTGAAAGGGGACCAAAAGTATCCCTGGGTTTTTTTGTTTTTGTGTTTGTTTTTGTTTTGTTTTGTTTCAGACAGAGTTTCACTCTTGTTGCCCAGGCTGGAGTGCAAAGACGCGATCTCGGCTAACTGCAACCTCCGCCTCCCGGGTTCAAGCGATTCTCCTGTCTCAGCCTCCCAAGTAGCTGGGATTACAGGCATGCACCACCACGCCCAGCTAATTTTGTATTTTTAGTAGAGATGGGGTTTCTCCATGTTGGTCAGGCTGGTCTCAAACTCCCTACCTCAGGTGATCCACCCACCTCGGCCTCCCAAAGTGCTGGGATTACAGGCGTGAGCCACCATGCCTGGCCACCTCTGGGTTTTTAAAAAAAGAGGTGCTATTCTCTATTGTGAATCAGGAAACAAGAATCACGAAGAGGAAGTTCAACTCAGCAGGGAAAAAAATATCAAAACTGAGAAGTAGAAAGATGTTAAAATCCTAAAAATAATCTCCAATTTGATTTATCTGACTACAGTTAGTAGAAATCATAACAAAACTGATGAATGGTTTTATCATTTCTCATTCTAGGACATTTATTGCAACAGAATTATTCTTCCATAGTAATCATGTCATCTTTTCTTAACATCACTTCCTCTTCTCTGATCTTTTTCCTGACTGGAGTTCCAGGACTAGAAGTTGCTCATGCCTGGATCTCCATCCCCTTCTGCTGTCTCTACATAACTGCTTTCTCTGGAAATGGCGTCATTTTATTTGTCATCATCACTGAGTCCAGTCTCCACAAACCTATGTACTCTTTCCTCTCTATGCTCTCAACTACTGACCTGGGCTTGTGTGTTTCGACACTAGTCACTATGCTGGGCATATTCTGGTTCAATGCAAGACAGATCAGTTTCCACGCCTGTGTTGCCCAGACATTCTTCATTCAACTTTTTACTGTCATGGAGTCCTCAGCGCTCCTGGCAATAGCCTTTGATCGCTTCGTTGCCATTTGTAACCCACTGAGGTATGCTACCATCTTCACTGATTCCAGGATCGTCAAAGTACGGTTTGCCATCCTTATCAGGGGAACCGTGATCCTATTGCCTCTGGCCCTACTTCTTAAACGTCTGCCCTTCTGCCGAAGTCATGTGCTCCATCATTCCTACTGTTTCCATCCTGATACCATCCAGCTCTCATGTTCTGACAATAAGATCAACAGTGTTTTAGGACTCACTGCCCTCATAGTTACTGCAGGAGTGGACTCCATCTTTATTCTTCTCTCCTATATCCTGATTATTAAGACCGTCCTAAGCATTGCTTCCCCAGAGGAGTGGCATAAGGTCTTTAGCACTTGTATCTCCCACACAGGTGCTGTTGCCATTTTCTACATCCCTCTCATTAGTTTGTGCTTTGTCCATAGGTTTGGGAAAAGAGCGCCTCCTTATGCACACACTCTCATGGCCAATGCGTATTTGCTTATTCCACCAGCAATGAATCCTATTATTTATAGGGTGAAAACCAAGCAGATCCATAGGGCCATTAAAAAAATCATTTTTCCCAAGGAATCTGTGTTGTGACTCTAATACTTCTGAAATAAAATCTACTCCCTTCTTATCAATTCCAAGACATAGTGTTTAATCAGTAATCCCTTATATCAGTGACCTCACAGTTTTTTTAAGTAGAAGTTTGCATAGGGGATGCAGTTTGGTGGAAATTTATTCTTTATATTTAATAGAATTACTATTAATCTACTCTTAAGGAATGAACAATGAAATATCTTAATATTATGAAAATGTTACTAAAGGTTTGGAAGTATGAATAATAATGGCTGAAATGAGCACTTTCTTCATGAGACCAAACCTCCAAAATTATATGTAAAACAATAAGTCATATATTCTGTTCTATTTGATTTTTAAATATACCTAATAAAATTATTAAGTGTTTTTTACTTTTTGATTAAATTAGAACTATTGTCTATTATTCTGAAATATAATGTAATCACCACTGATTCATTCTTTCATTTAATGAGGGTCTACTATTGCCAGATGCTGGACAATAGTACAGAGTGGCAGAAACAAACAATATATTGTTATAATTTTTGAAATACATAGATTAAAAAACAACCATTCAAAATCTGATTACTATGTAATATGTTAGGATATATAGATACTGGCAACAGGAGTAACAAGAATATATAAGGCAAATGTTAAATCCAGCCTGGGAACCATCACAATGTGTTGTCTGAGCTATAAGGTAAGGGGAGAGATCCATTTCTATAATGATAGCATGAGGAGCTCTGAGGACACAGTATTCGAGGGAATGACCATAAACAGTGAGGTACACACACACAGATGCACGCATGTGTATCTGTATATATAGCTATACAACCATATAGATATATATACACGCACACATATATAGTGATATAGACATAAACATTAAAATTCTCTGGAAATTGCTCTAAGGGCATACAGTCAATGAAAAACAATTCAAGAAAATGTATTCAATCATTGTAAAAACAGTGAGATTCTGTGGTGCTTGAACTAAAGCCAGCTTTGGCCCTTCCCTTCCCCACAGCTAGGCATACTGATAGCTGATAGCTCCACTCCAAGTAGGTGTAGCCAAGAACACAGGGCTTTCTCCTCCTTCCCCCAGACCCTCCTCAGTTCTCAGTCTAGACCACCAGTATGTCTCACCCCAGCTTCATATTGCAGAAGCTAACCTCCAGGTGAGTGCAGCCAAGAGGTCAGTGACTCCTTTCATCTACCCAGCCTTCACTCATAGCTGTGCCCCAGGCACAGCTGTCAGAGAATACTGGGGCCCCATCACCCTTTCCCCAGCTCAATCCTAAGGTGCAGTACTCATGCCAAGAGATACAAGCTGAAAATATGATATGCTGTTCTGCCTATGCCCTGCTTATATAAAAGGAGTTTAAGTCCAAGGGGAAAGGGACACGGGGAGTTAAATTAGAAATTACTAATAAAGATTTACGAATTCACAAATATGTGAAAAGTAAATAATGCATTCCTAAATAACCCATGGGTCATAAAAAAAATCACAAAGAGAATTAGAAAATGGTTTGAGATTAATGAAAGTGAAGACTCCATGTACCAAAATTTGTGGGATGAAGCTAAACATTGCTTTAAAGAGGAAAATGTTCAGCTGTAAATGCCTTTATCAAAAGGAAATAAATCAATAGCCTAAACTTCCATTTTAAGACACTGAGCAAAAAAAGGAAGAACTAACTAAACCTAAATCAAGCAGAAGGAATAAAAGAATGTTTAGATTAGAAATTAATGAAATAGAGAATAGAAAAAACAACAGTCAACAAAACAAAGTTAATTACTTGATACAAGTGAATTAGTAATTTTAAAACTTCTCAAAAAGGAAAACATAGACCTAGATGATTCAGTGGCAAATTTCACTAAACACTTACAGAAAAATTAATATCAATTCTTCATAAGCTCTTTCAAAAACAGAAGAGTAAATACATTCCAACTCGTTTTATGAAGCCATTTTATCATGATGTCAAAACTATGCAAAGACATCATAGGAAAAGAAAATTGTTAAGATTTCTTGTGAATATAGATGAAAACATCATCAATTAAATATAGCAAACTAAATCCAGCAACATATAAAAAGGATTATACACCATGACTAAGTGAAATTTATTCCAAGAATGCAAAGTTGATTTAACATTAGAAAAAAACCTATAGAACGATGAATAGGATAAAGAACAAAAACTAAATGATCATCTCAAAGATGTAGAAGAAGCATTTGACAAGATTCAACTATCATTTTTGATAACAACACTCAACGATGTAGAACAAAAAGGAACTTCGTCAACTGATAATAGACATTTATGAAAAACCCACAGGTAATATGATCCTTAATGGAGAAAGTCTGAATATTCCCCTCTAATATAATGAAAAAGACAAGGATGTCCACTCTCATCCATTTTATTCAACATTGCCCTGGAGGTTCTAGCCACAACAGCTAGACAAGGCAAGGAAATAAAATCCAGGGAAAGAAGAAGGTAAAACTATTTCTATTTGCATTGACATCATCTTTTGTATAGAAAATTCTAAGAATTTTCCACTAAATTTTTTAATCTACTAAATATTAAAACTAATACATGGGTTTAGAAAAGTTGCAGAATAAGAGATAAATAAAAAAAGCAATTGTATTTCCATACACTAAAAATGAACAATCTAAAACTGAAATTAAGAGAAAAATTCCATTTACAATAGCATCAAAAAGAATAGGTTAGAAATAAATTCAATTAGAGAGGCATAAGACTTGCACACAGAAAACATCATACACCAAAATATTGCTGAAATAAATTAAAGATGGAACATGTTATAAATGTAAATGGAACAACATGTCATATTCATGGATTTGAAGACTTAATCTCGCTAAGATGGCTGCAATTTCCAAGTTGGTCTACAAATGTAATGCAATCGCCATCAAAATTCAATCTTGCTTCTTTGCATAAATTGTCAAGCTGGTCCTAAAATACATACAGAATTTTAAGGGTTCCAGAAGAGCCAAAATAATCTTGAAAAAGAAGAGCAAAGTTGGGTGCTTCACACTTACTAATAACAAAATTTATTACACAGCTGCCGTTATCCAGACAGTACATAGTACTGGCATAGGATAGACATATCCCTCAGTGAACTGGAATTGAGAGTCCAGAAATATACACTCACATGTCCTGTCAGCTAATTTTTAACCAGGGTGTCAAGACAGCTCAATGAAGAAAGAATGGTGTTTTCAACAAATGGCACTGCCATCCAAATTTCCATCAACTAAAAAATGAATATACAAAATGTGATGGAGCCATGCAATGGAACATTTATTCAGCTATAAAAAGGACTGAAGTACTGATACTTGCCACATAATGTATAAACCTTGAAAACAGTGCACTAAATGAAAAAAGCCAGTCACAAATGCCCAATATTGTATGATTCAATTTATATAAAATCTTCAGAATAGGCAAATCTATAGAGACAGAAAGTAGATTAGTGATTGCTCAGGGCTGAGAGGGATGGAGAGTAATGAGGTGCGACTGCTTCTGGATAGGGTGCTTCTCTTGGAGTTCATGAAAATTTTCTTTTCTTTTTTTGTTTTTTGAGACGAGTCTCGCTCTGTCACCCAGGCTGGAACAAGTAACACATTAAGTACAGCCACAAAACTTCATGAATATACTAAACATCATTAATTTTTACGTTTTAAATGAATGAATTGTATGTACGTGAATTGTATCACTAAAAACTATTGTATTAAAAAAGAATTAAAGATTCCACAAGGAAGGTAATCTTTAATTCCTAGCCTATAAAAATAAGAAGAAAAAGATTACATTCACGGTTTCCCTGGAATATAAGTAAGCTTATAATCAGTGATCCATAAAGATAGAGAATTCATAAAAAGATACAACAAAAGATGAAATAACATTGACAGACAAACCGCAGCCCAAAATATCTACAGGAGAATATCGAAGGAGAAGTGGAAGCAGTTCAATGGGATGGTTCAGTCTCTGAGGTGTGGATTGGTAAACTCCATTGTAATGACCAGTCATTTTACTGCCCCACTAACCCCACCCCGGCCTATTTGTGCCATCCTTTAGGACACAAAGAGATATTTGCCTCAAGGTGGGAAGAATGAATGTGGGTGGTTTCTCCAAGGTACCTACCTTCAGTGGTCTACACTTCAACTCACTGGCAACATCCAGGAGGAACAGAGAACCCCATACCCAGATAAAGAGCTAATAGTCTACCATGCCTCCCGATGACAGGATATCTTATCCTTTCCCCACAATACAGAAGGAAATCCATCCATAGTGAGTAGAAACAATACCTACAAAAACATGAACACAAAATATTAAATACAGTGAAGAATCCCTAAATACATCATTTCTGGTGGGCTAAGAATTGACAGGAAATAGCCACATGCATGAACCCACACATATGCACGCACACATGCACAAAAACTCTTTAACATTAGATTAAGTAATAGAACATTAAATTCAGAATATTACAGAAAATGCCCCCACACCAGAGGTATACATGTAGCATATCTTATAGTGCCTTTCCTTATTCTCTAGAAACATCAGTGTGGAAGGAGAGGGCAGGGGACAGCAAAGCCACTGACAACTGTCTTTACATCTGTCAGGGTACTGACAGATCAGGGCCAGATGTCCTAGCTAGCCATAGTCCTTATGCCAGTAGATACTTAGAGCTCTCGTCTTCATACTGAAAGAACTTACACAAATGAGCTATACATTTAATGGGGAAAAGAAAGAAATGTTTGTGGGCCCTCTTGGCATTCAAGAAAAATTCAGTATCAGCTAGGCCACACCTAATTGTGTGTGTGTTGGGAGTGGTGGGGAAGCTGACTCAGTGTGTACATCTCTAAAACCCAAAGTGGCCTACTGAGAATGGTGCATCTGGCCAGGCACAGTGGCTCACACCTGTAATCTCAGCACTTTGGGAGGCCAAGGCAGTCACCTGAGGTCAGGGGTTCGAGACCAGCCTGGCCAACATAGTGAAAGTCTCTACTAAACATACAAAATTAGCCTGGAGTGGTGGTGCATGCCTGTAATCCCAGCTACTCGAGAGGCTGAGACAGGAGAATCACTTGAACCTGGGAGGTGGAGGTTGCGGTGAGCCAAGATCGCACCATTGCATTCCAGCCTGGGCAAAAAGAGTGAAACTCCATCTCAAAATAAATAAATAAATAAATAAATAATAAAAAATAAAGAATGGTGCATCTTTGTGGTGATTGGAAATGAAAGATGCAATATTTTTTGTTTGCTGTGGAAGAGGTGTCCCAGCATACCTCAGACTACCAGACCACTGAAAGTTTTACTGATGGAGCAGGGTGCAGCATCTTTGTAGGGTCTACCAGCTACCCCTGGGAGTTCTTGTCATCTCATATGATTAACATGGTTTCATCATCTCATCAATATGGTGGACCAGTGTGATTCTCTAAGGGATGTCTTACTGCTCCAGGTCTCACAGACTGCATTGTGATAGAGATCCAGAGAGACAACATAGTCTTGAGTGCATACTATCGTATATTATGACTAAATGCAAACTGTTTCTATTCCTCAGTTTATCTCATGGATGGAAAAATATCAATAGCCACATAACATGCATTGGAAGCCGTGTTAATCTGATCTAGCAAAGCAGCAGCAAATAGGTCTCCTGTTTGGTTGAGTTTGCAGTAGTCACCTGTCACTCTCAATGCTCTCTTGCTCTCTCTCTCTCTCTCTCTCTCTCTTTCCCAGAAACCTAAGTGTTAAAATAAAAGGAGATGTGATGAGAAATTCTGTCTCTGCATCCTGGCTCTTTAGTGGTGCTATTAATATCTGTCATCCCCTTCCAATACTGATTCCAAAACTTAAGGAGAAATCAGGTTGCAGCTATCCCACGAGGGAAGTTAAGACTATATCTGGAACTCAGAGGTTTCACTGGGGCAACTCGTATGTCCCATATCCGATAGTAAAGGCAAATGAAATACTAAAGCAACCCAATAAGGGAAAGACCAGTGGGAACACAGTCCTTCGGGGAATAAAAATTTGGGTAAACCACCAGTCAAAGTGAAAGCTAAGGAAAAGGTGATACGTATTAGTTTAGTGGGCTTAAAGAAAATGGTAAATGTAAACCATTGTCTCTTGACCAGCTACAAAAATGAGGGCTGTAGTATCTATGCATTTTAATGCAAATATATTAGCCAGTTATTTTCCCTTTCCTTACTACTTTGTATGAGGAGTGCAGATATTACTTAACTTTACGATGTATCACGTAGGTCATCAGACCACAAAAATCCATGCCTGATCAGATTGGGAGAATTGTTTACCACTTCAGCTTCCTGGATTTGCAATGAAAAGCAAATGGGAGAAACTAGTTAAGTCTGAAGGTGAGGCAAGGAGTTAGGAAGTTTCTTCCTGCCCCTCTCTGTTTGGGGCAGCTTCTCTGGCAGTGTTGCATTTTCTCCACATTTCCACCTTCTATCAGGGTGTCATAGCTCCTGAGCGCCAATAACACCAAGGAGATTCTAGCCACAGGATGTAGTAGCTTGCTGCAATCAGGTTACCTCACCATCACCTGCTTGGCTGTCAGGTTTCTCCATCACATAAGTAAAAGATTCCTTCGAAAATATTTGTAGTGGCTTCTAATTTTCTGCTGAAACTCTGACTTTTACATTGTATCACCCAACAATTTAACTTACATATGAACTAGGAAGATGTTTATAATACAATTTTTAAAGCTTTGGATAAAAATATTTAATATTTAATGAAAAATATTTAATTTTTTTAGTCATGGCAAAAAAGGGAACAATTTAAATGTCTGTGACTAGGGAGATAATTTTTTATGCAAAGCATGTAGTATGTTTCTAACATAAAATGCTACAAACAAGTTTTTAAACCATATATAATTATGTAAATATATATATATACATCAACAGGCATGATCTCAAAATAGATTTAGTTAATAAAGCAAAATGCACATTGAATATTGAATATGTAAAATAGAATGCATTTACTTGATTTTTAAATTTCTAAACAATTCCTTGTGCTCTGTGTGTATGTATGTGTATGTGCAGGTGTATATATTCAAGAAAAATTTAAAGACTTTAAAAGGAATGATGCTCACCACTTTCAGAATAGTGTTTACCTCTAGCAAGCACCTCCTAAGAAAAAAAGGGGAAGACTATTAAGAGGGAACAAAAGACAATATTTTGCCTTAGATCATATTTGTCAGAAACAAAATTCTGAGATAGAGATTTTTACGCAGTAAACTAATTAAAGTGTCCTTTTTGAAATAGCATCCATAATAGAAGGGAGACCTGACTGGGCAAAAGGAGATCTGAATTCTCTCACACTTATAACAGAGGCCACAAGTCCCATGGGCACTCCAGGGCTGAAATGGCCCTTCAGAATTGTCTAGGCAAAGGGGACAAGGCCTCTGTACTCCTCTACTGACCAGTCACTGGATAAGTCCCAGAGTAAACTTGGGTGTGGCAACTCCACTGGTCCAAGGGCAATTTCTAGAGAGGGACTCAGCTGTAAGCTGTCAGTACCCAATACTCTGGAAAGCTATGGAAATCATGCCTTCATTCTGAAGACAGGATTAATATGTGTAAGTTTTCATTTCTTCTTGGATTATAATATAATGTTTAACAAGGAACCATTTCCCTATGTTAAATTACTCAGGTCCTTTCCAATTTTTCATGCCATGTGAAAATCCAGTCGTGACTAGCATCTTTATTAATAATTTTTTCATATCTTATTTTTCCTTGAATATATCATTTTAATTAAAATTACTGAATTTTAAAAGATAATAATTTATACCTCCTAATACATACCTCGTTTTTAAAATTTTACCTCTCAGGAGAACTGTACCAGTTTATACTCCCAATAGCTGATCATGAGTATATTCTGCTCACCTACACTCAGCAGTATTGTGACATTTTTACTTAAATATTTTCTAATTTAATAGTTGGATAATGACAGCTCATTATTTTGTTCTATGACTTCTTGATTACTACTAACCCTGAAGAGACAAGATTTTTGTTTGTTTGTTTTTTGTTTTGAGACAGAGTCTTGCTCTGTTGCCCAGGATGGAGTACGGTGGCACGATCTCAGCTCACTGCAATCTCCACCTCCCGGGTTCAAGCAATTCTCTTGCCTCAGCCTCCAAGTAGCTGGGATTATAGGCACCAGCCACCATGCCTGATTGATTTTTGTATTTTTATTAAAGACGGATTTTCACCATGTTGACCAGGCTGGTCTCGAACTCCTGACCTCAGGTGATCCACCCTCCTCGGCCTTCCAAAGTGCTGGGATTACAGGCGTGAGCCACTGTGCCCAGCCAAGTATTTTTTTTTATTAGGATTGTCATGTACCTTGTACTAAACCAAACATTTTAAAAAATACAGATTTTTTTCAAATATGGCCATAAAAATTTCTTTTTAAATAATAAAATTTTTATATTTGCTATTTATAAATGTTTGATGACTGTAAGCAAACATTTTAGCAAATGCTATTAAACAGACCATGTGATGCCCAGTGCGCAATATCACCTTCTAAATGATCTGATTGAAAGTAAGAAGTGATACTGATTGTCTTTTATAATGTAACTAAAGTTGATGAACAAACAGTATGCATGGGATGTTATCTTTAAAGCAAATGGAGTTTTTGTTTTTGTTTTTATTTTCTTATTTGTTTTTTATCCCTCACTCCCTTTATAGCTACTCAGTGGAAAACATTTTTTCTTACCCTTGGATAAAAATGTTGACAAGCAATATAAATTTTTTGCTTATTACTTGTTTTTTATGGATTTTTGTTTTTTGTTTTGTTTTGTTTTAGAGATAGGGTCTCAGTCTTCACCCAGGATGGAGTACAATGGCATGATCATAGTTCACAGCAACCTCAAATTCCTGGCCTCAAGCAATCCTGAACCTCCTGCCTCAGCCTCCTGAGTAACTAGGGCTACAGGTGTAAGCCCTATCATGACTGGCTAATTTTTTAACTTCTTTGTAGAAATCAGATCTCAGTATATTGCTTAGGCTAGTCTCAAACTCCTGGACTGAAGTGATCCTCCCACCTTGGCCTCCCAAAGTGCTGGCATTACAAGCGTGAAGCACCACCCTGGGCCAAAAAGTCCTACTTAAAGTTATAAAACGCACTTTCAGTTTAGAAATAAATTAATCAACACTTGCATCTTCGTTCAAAAATAATACTCCTCTCTGCTATCTGAGCTAAAGCTGGCTACAAGTAGTCCTCAGGACATCTAGAGAGAGGCTTCGTTGGCTTCTCTTCTCTTCCACACACTCATATCTTACTAGCTATTATTTTAACACTGTCAAGGTCAAAGCTAAAAGGAAAAGAAAAATAAAACCAATGGTAATTTTTTTTTTTTTTTTTAATGAAGTTGCATTCTTGTCTCCCAGGCTGGAGTGCGGTGGCACGACCTTGGCTCATTTCAACCTCCATCTCCCGGGTTCGAGTGATTCTCGTGCCTCAGCCTTCGAGTAGCTGGGACTACAGGCATGTGCCACCACACCTGGCTAATTTTGTATTTTTAGTAGAGCCTGAGTTTCACCAAGTTGGCCAGGCTGGACCTCAAGTGATCCATTCACCTCGGTCTCCCAAAGTGCTGGGATTACAGGTGTGAGCCACCATGCCCGGCCTAGTAAAATTCTTATTTATTCGATATTGTCATAAGATGTTTTCATACTTGCTAGGCTTAGTGGTTTGGGGGGCTTTCTCTTGGACTTCTTTTGTGAGTTCATCAAAGTCTCCCAACAAACCACTGGTTTCTCACCAGAGGTTTCTTTGATCTGGTGAATGTGCTCTATTTCTGTCCACAGCCCAGAGGTTACCCCCAGTTCTCTTCTGTTGAGGCTTTACTGTGCCTCCAGACAGCCCTACTGGACATCATCTAAGAGGACCTTCTTACTGGCTCTCTCACATGCACACAGGGTACTTCTGGTCCATAGGGCACATTCAGGCAGTCTTGCACAAGCAGATTTGTGAGAGTAGTATGGACCCTATATAAGAAACAGCAACTTTTTTTTACTCTACCACCAAAGAAACTCTCCCTTTTTCTGATCTTCAGGATTCTCAAAGGGAGTCAGTCATCAGTGCACTCACTGTCCACCTCAGATCTCTCTGAAGGGAGCCATTATATCTCTGCCCAAACGCCTGATGAGAGAGTGAATAAAATCTTAACACAGCTTTCTCTAAGGTGGTCCTCTTCACAAGTCTTATGATGAGAACCCCCATTTAACAGCACCTCCTGTGTCATAAGATACTATGTCCATACTACCTCTATGTCACAATTTTCTGACATCAGAGAAAGAAAAAGAAAAGAAATTCTCAGCAAACAAGGCTCTGACAACAAAAGCTGGCAGTTCTTGCAAAGACACCATTTGCCTCTTGCTTAAGATACTAAGCTAGCTCACCATTAGGGTGTGTAAAAGACATTTGCAATTTTAAGATGCCAAGAAGACTGTTATATGTGTTCCTCTATTTCCTCTTTGGGCATGCAGATTAGTAGGAAAAAAAGACAGTCTCAAGTTTCACTTTTTAGGCTGTTACCTTTATGTCTATGTATTAGTCAGTTCTCACACTGCTATAAATACCTGAGACTGGGTAATTTATAAAGAAGAGAGGTTTACTTATGTCATGGTTCTGCAGGTTCTACAGGAAGCACGGTGCTGGGCAGGCCTCAGGAAACTTACAATCATGGCAGAAGGCAAAAGGGAGCAATACTTCATACGGCTGAAGAAGGAGCAAGGGGGAGGTGCCACACACTCCTAAACAACCAGATCTCATGAGAAATCACTATGCAAAAACAGCACCAAGAGGGATGGTGTTAAGCCATGAGAAACTGTCCCTGTGATACAATCACCTTCCACCAGGCCCCACCTTCAACAATAGGGATTACAATTCATCGTGAGATTTAGGCAGGAACACAGATCCAAACCATATCAGTCTATAACTTCTTTAATTCTTTAGTGAATTGTGTATTCTCATTGTCACTGACCTGTCTTCCTTGATAGTCTGACAACTCACTTTGGAATTTAGCGTCTGCGATTTTTCTGCCTCAGCCATAACTAGGGAGGAAAAATTCAATTTTAACATTGTATTATAGCAATCAATGAAGTTGTACTATTGGATTCATTTATACAAAAAGTTTTTCCTACCACCTCATATCCCTTTCTGGGATTTTTGTGTAGGAACCACAGCAACCTTATCTTTAGATTTTATATTCTCCAAAATACTGGGTTATAATTTTTGCTTCCAAACCATTAGAAAGGCAAATTTCTAATCCTTGCATTTCACAAGGGAAATAGTAAATCGATTCTTTTATGTTTTTAATGTAAACTAAAGTCAAAAGAACAATACTACTGCAGAACTGAAGCCTCTTTCCTCTTAGTCTGAAACTTTAGCTGTCTATGCTATTTAGGCCAGAGAAAATGTACAAGGCTTTGTGTCCAGATCCCTACAAGTCATCTAACCAGGAGGCCACAAGTCCACCCCATCTTCCACTTCTGTTTTCAGGCCCTGAAGAGTATAGAGAAAATACTGCTTTTCCTGGGGTTTTAAATGCTGGCAGAAGCAAGACTTTACGGTAATAAGACCTAGATCAAAGGCCCGTCCACCTGGTTCAGCCTGCCTGCCTCCACTCTCACCTCCACCATGTCCATCAGGGTAACCCAGAAGTCCTACGAGGTGGCCACCTCTAGCCCCCCAGGTCTTCAGCAGCCGCTCCTACACAAGTGGACCTTGTGCCTGCATCAGCTCCTCAAGTTTTCCCCAGTGGTACCGGCAGCTTCCGGGGTAGCCTCGGTGGAGGTTATGGTGGGTCCAGCGGCATGGGAGGCATCACCACTGACACAGTCAACCAGAGCCTGCTGAGTCCCCTTAACCTGGAGGTAGACCCCAACATCCAGGCCATGCGCCCCCAGGAGAAGGAGCAGATCAAGACCCTCAACAGCTAGTTTGCCTCCTTCATAGACAAGGTACGGTTCCTGGAGCAGCATAACAAGATGCGGAGACCAAGTGGAGCCTCCTGCAGCAGCAGAAGACAGCTCGGAGCAACATGGACAACATGTTTGAGAGCTACATCAACAACCTTAGGCAGCAGCTGGACACTCTGGGCCAGGAGAAGCTGAAGCTTGGCAACATGCAGGGGCTGATGGAGAACTTCAAGAACAAGTATGAGATCAATAAGCATGCAGAGATGGAGAATGAATTTGTCCTCATCAAGAAGGATGTGGATGAAGCTAACATGAACAAGGTAGAGCTGGAGTCTCTCCTGGAAGGGCTGACTGACGAGATCAACTTCCTCAGGCAGTTGTATGAAGAGGAGATCCCAGAGCTACAGTCTCAGATCTCGGGCACATCTGTGGTGCTGTCCACGGACAGTGGCTGCTCCCTGGACACGGACAACATCATCGCTGAGGTCAAGGTGCAGGACAAGCAGATCTCCAATCGCAGCCGGGCGGAGGCTGAAAGCATGCACCAGATCAAATATGAGGAGCTGCAGACGCTGGCTGGGAAGCAGGGGGATGACCCGCAGCGCACAAAGACTGAGATCTCCAAGACGAACTGGAACATCGGCAGGCTCCAGGCTGAGATTGAGGGCCTCAAAGGCCAGAGGGCTTCCCTGGAGGCCGCCATCACAGATGCCAAGCAGCGTGGGGAGCTGACCATCAAGGATGCTAACGCCAAGCTGTCCGAGCTGGAGGCTGCCTTGCAGTGGGCCAAGCAGAACATGGCGTGACAGCTGCGTGGGTACCAGGAGCTGATGAAAGTCAAACTGGCCCTGGATATCGAGATTGCCACCTACAGGAAGCTGCCGGAGGGCGAGGAGAGCCGGCTGGAATCTGGGATGCAGAACATGAGTATCCATACAAAGACCACCACTGTCTATGCAGGTGGTCTAAGCTCGGCCTATGGGGGCCTCACAAGTCCTGGCCTCAGCTATGGCCTGGGCTCCAGCTTTGGCTCTGGCGCAGGCTCCAGCTCCTTCAGCCACACCAGCTCCACCAGGGCCGTGGTTGTGAAGAAGATCGAGACCCACGAAGGGAAGCTGGTGTCCGAGTCCTCTGACGTCCTGCCCAAGTGAACAGCTGTGGCAGCCCCTCCCAGCCTGCCCCTCCTGCGGCTGCCGGAAAGCACGGGAGGGAGGCCACTGTGCAGGGTAGCACAGGGAACAGGAGACCCACCTGAGGCTCAGCCCTAGCCCTCAGTCCACCCATGTGGGAGTTTAGTGCCTGAGGACTCCCCTTGCCCATGCCTCCAGCTACAAAACAATTCAATTGCTTTTTTTTTTTTTCCTGTCCTAACTAAATCCTCAGCTAGCTCTGCCAAAAAAATAATAATAATAATAAAAAGTAATCACTTCATGCCTTAGGTGGTGAAAAAACAATTAGCATCTATTAAATGCATTTCAAACTCAAAAAGTACTTAAGGTTAAGTAAAAGTAGACCTAGTAAGATCAAGGAGTCATTATCTTTGCTCATTAAAGAGATATGTATCAGTCACAAAATCAGCAGGAAATAAAATTCAGAATAATTTAAACTGAGAGATGCCGGTGAAAAAATGAATTATAGAATAATGGACATGGCTTAGGAAACAAACAGGGTGTGTTAGTCCATTCTCACACTGCTATAAATAAATACCTGAGACTGGGTAACTTATAAAGAAAAGAGGTTTAACTGGCTCACAGTTTTGCAGGCTATGCAAGAAGCATAGCGACTTCTGCTTCTGGGGAGGCCTCAGGAAGCTTTCTATCATGGCAGAAGGCAAAGTGAGAACAATGCACTTCACGTGGTTGGAGCAAGAGGAAGATGTAACCCATTGGGGATTACATTTCAGCATGAGATTTGGGTCAGGACAGAGATCCAAACCGTTATCACGAGGGATGCTGAGATGCCTGGAGACTGGTGATAGTGAGAAACCATTATGATTCCAGGGGCCAAAGCGGGAGGATGAAACATTGTCAAAGCAGAATATCTCCTCCAACTCTACATTCTCCTTCCGGTGCCTTTGGTTTTGTGAACCCAACCCCAAGTCAGCTCACAAGAGAACCCGATGATGCAGTCCATTTTGGTCAACACCCTGAAGCATGAAGAAAAGCACAAAATAATGGACACTAGAACTGGATATTAAGATGACAGTGAAAATAATGAGCACAAGTTTCCAGTCAAAATATATCACCTAAAAATAGATATGCCATACTCTCTGTCTTTGGGAAAAAATCCATTCATGAACAGACATGAGAGCAGTTGGAAAGATGAGAGATAAGACAAAGAGTCCTTGAAAGCCAGTAAGCTCCAAAACAGATATTAACTCAGACACAACTTGAAACTCTGTTGCTGGCCATTGCACAGGAGACCTGAAGTGGTGGAGGAGAGAGGGGGCATGTCCTAGGAGAAGTAGATATTTGATAGAAAGGAGAGAAAACATCCCCAAGAAATACCTCAAAATTGTCAACTAGCATCCTTTCGGAAGATTGCATGTAATGATACTTGGTGAACTGTGAAAGCATTTAGCTGGCTGTAGTTATTAGTTACTGCTGTTATTAACAGCAGTCCAGGATGGAGTACCTAATAAGACCCCTATCACGACCATATTGAGCTTGCGTTACAAGCACCTTACTCCATTGTGGTGGCTGTTGGCTTTCTCAGCTCCAAATCCACCATTCTATAGACTCTGCTTTTGATAAGAAGGCTGCAACTCATGAATCAGAATAATCGTTTGGTTCCCTGCTATGGTCCATTAATTGGGGGAGGCTAGGACACTGGAAGCTGCTGTAGGGACAAATATGTCTATCATGTTTGCTTATTGTACCTATCAGTGCCATCACAGCAATAGTTCTTTGCCCAGATGCATTGGTTCCAGTTTCTAGTTTTATTTTTTCCCACACTTCCAACAATAATCTCATCATGCCCCTCAGAAGAAATAGAATCAACCATCAGTGGGCTGTATTCAGGGACCTAAGTCCCAACTCCACGAGAGGTCTTTCTCTGGTGTTCCTGAGGTATGAGCTGTAGCGGGGAAGTCCCCTTTCCTGTAAGGTTGGCTCTTGGCCCCATGTTCTCCATCCTTTGAGCTCCTAAGGTACCAGAACCAAAAGAGCAGCACCCTCTCATTATAGGTCAGAATATAAGCTCTTGGGGGAACGCTCCACCAAAATTACAGTTTTTAATAAGCCCAAACTATTCTCTTTGTTCCCAAGGTCATATAAGTAGAGGAAACTTCCTGTAATTATTATCCCCGCATTATTCCTGTGTTCCTTTTTTTCCCTTTCAGTCCTCTAATACCTGTTTATCCAGTTCTTTGTACTAAATGCCTCCTGTGTTAGTCACTGGTGTGATTTCTGTTTTTCACTCTAGACCCTGAATAGCATATCCACTTCAACTTTCCTTGGGGATAAGGTCCAAGCATAGCATTATAAATCCCACCAGATTAAAATATTTCTGTATTTGCTTCTGTTAATCTTGAGGCCTTACAGAAAATTAATTTATTTGAAGACGGTATTTCCCAAAAGCAGGAACACGCTTGTTCAGCAATAAGCATGACATTACTACTTCTGAAGAAACTATACAGATTGGAGTTGAATTAAGCATAGTTGTATTTCACAGAATGCTTATGCTTGACATCTTCCCTGAAGAGCTGGGAGAAAGTATGAATATTTGACCAAATACAGTTAGGTTACTGACAATGCAATAAAATATTTATTTATTATACTAGCTGTTAAATGTGGAGGTCAAGGAGGCCAGAGGCAAAGGAAAGTAAAAATATTTGGAACATTTGAGTAACCATGGACACGGCAAGCTGTCTATGGTAAATTTCGTTTATAAGATTCAGTAATTTGAAATTGTTAACACACTTTTTATTTCCATTTGAGAGCAGCGTGACGTTATTTATCTCTTTAAAGGAGAAGTTTAAATAATAAGTAGACACTCTTTTTCCGTTTTTTTAAAACAAAATAATACCACATTTGCAAACTAAGCTGGGCCATTGGTTAACAAAGTCTTTGAAAATGATTCATCTCAAATACAGAAATGTTATTATCATCATGACTATCAAAGGAAAAGAATGGTATCCTTGAGAATCTTCAGCTCATATTAATCTCTCTGAGTTCACAGTCTTCTTACTTCAAACTAAGTTGTATTTTGGGAAACTTTAAATACAAGCATGAGTCTAAACATATTAACCTCTTTGAATGGCATTTTACTCATCTATAAAATGACAAAGACTAGAAAAAACTGAAACGTTCATCTAGTTCTTTGCCATGCTAGAATGGAGAACTTTTAGCACAGCCTAGCGTATCTGTTTGGTCTTCACACTGTAGATGATGGGGTTCATTACAGGAGGGATTAGTAGGTAGGCATTGGCAATCAAAGTATGCGCATATGGTGGGGCCTGCTTCCCAAACCTGTGAACAAAGGACAGACTGATCAATGGAATGTAAAATACAGCAACAGCCCCAATATGGGAGATACATGTGCTGAAGGTTTTCTTCCTTTCTTCTGGGGAAGCAATGCTGAGAACAGTCTTGATGATCAAAATATAAGAAAGGACAAGAAAGATAGAATCCGCCCCAGCAGTGGCAATCAGGGCAGTCAGCCCAACTGCACTGTTGATCCTGGTGTCTGTGCATGAGAGCTTCATCACATCAGGGTGAAAGCAATAGGAGTGGTGGAGCACGTGGTTGCAGCAGTAGGACAGTCTTTTAAGAAGCAACACCATAGGAGTCAGTGTTATTGTTCCCCTGGTGATAATTGCTACTCCAATCTGTGCTATTTTAAGATCAGTTAAGACAGAAGCATATCTAAGAGGATTAGTAATGGCCACAAAACAATCAAAAGCCATGGCCAACAGCACTGAAGATTCCATGACAGTGAAGAGTTGAATAAAGAACATCTGGGACAAGCAGGCATTAAAGCTGATTTCCCTCACATTGAACCAGAATGTACCCAGCATGGTGACCAGAGTGGATATGGACAGGCTGAGGTCAGTGGTGGACAGCATGGAGAGGAAATAATACATGGGTTTGTGGAGGCTGGGCTGAGTGACGACGGCAAAGAGGATCAAGCTGTTTCCTGAAAGGGCAGTTACATAGAGGAAGCAGAAGGGAATGGAGATCCAGGTGTGGAAGGCTTCCAGCCCAGGAACACCAGTGAGCAGGAAAATGATGGAAGTGGAGGTGATATTCTGCAAAGTTGACATATTGAACTCAAAGGGCAGAATCTTAAGCTGAGTGTCTGGCAATGATAAACTGTATTTATTATGCATTTAATCTGAAATTATTTCACCAAGTAAACATTTATAAAAGATAATGTCTATCTTATATAGAAAGCTCATAAAGATTGGTTAATGGCAACAACGAATGAAGGCCACATCAAACAAAGGAGCAGAAAACAGGAAATGAATGGTTCCCTGAGGATACAGAATTTGTACAAAAACGAAGAGAGCAGCATTCCGTCTTATTTAAGTTCACATGTCTGATAAGTGACTTCAAGTGGTAGGTAGTCAGCAAATATTTGTTGAAGTGTGTGAAAAGTGTTGTATGATATTTTAGACAAATAGTAATATATGCAGTGATTCTGATACAGTAATTGAATTACACTAGCTTTCGGAGGCCCATCCAAAAAATCCTCTCTTTATCTCCTGCTATTTTCTTTCAATCAGAATCAAATCCAGTATGTCTAATAAATAGCCAACATTTGTTGATCCCCTACTATCTGCAGTGTGATAATACCCTGGATAAACATACAGTCTATTCATGATATTAAAATTTAAACTGTACCTAAGAAATTTTCATACCACATAACAAGTGTGAGTTAGATATAAAAACATATACTTATGTATAAACCATAATTAGAATATATGGCGCCTCCAATATGACGTATTGTGGATAGTTGAATGTTATGAATTTTTATCCTGCATCCCAAGTCAACGTTTTTTACAGCTGCATGTTATAAATTTTAACTGGGTTAAAATACTCTGACATTTACCAGCTGGGTTACCATATGATGAGTTACTAAACTGTATGTGCCTCATTTTCCCCATCTCTAAAGTAACAATGGTATGCATATCCACAGGACTATTGTGAAGATTAAATTAACATATGTGAAAATCTCAGCAGAGCATCTCACTATGGTAAAAAACTTACCAAATGTTAGTTATTATCATTAAAGAGAAAAATTAAAGTTAAAAAAGTGTATACACATTGTTTTCCAACATCTATCCCCAACCCCCACCCTCATGTATCTACTTGTCTCTTTATCTGGTAGCTGAGAAAAAACAAAAACAAAAACAAAAAAAACATGGAATTATTCTAAATCTAATTTAGGTAATATCCACTGGTTAATATCTCTTTCTCATTTCATCTCTTCTTCCGCTACAACTATGTTTTTCTCACCCTTTCTTCATCTTTCCAGGTTAAAAAGAAGAGCTCTTACACCTTTCCAGACAACCTGCATTACCTAGTCTCAATCTATCTTGGATGTTAGTTTTGTTTAACATCAAACGTTACTGAGTGCAAGCTGCGATCCAGACTGTTGAGATACAGAGCCAAGTGAAGTATTGCACCTGCCCTGAGGATCATTAGGAAATAATAGGATAGTTCAGAAAACAAATGTGCAAACAAATAAAAAGACTGTATTTAAAATACAGAGGTATATATATTAGAAAACTGGAGGGGATGGAGTCAAACAGCTTCTCTGAGTAAGTAAAGAATTGTCAAGCAGAGGCTGATAAGTGAAAATCATCACGAAAGAAATTCTAAGCATATTCAAAGGCAATGGGGTTTCAGATATTTTAGAAAAGCCACTAAAGTGTAAGCTACAATGTGCTGAAAGGTAGTGTTTAAGAGGTAAGAAAGGGCTGGGCACGGTGGCTCATGCCTGTGATACCAGCACTTAGGGAGGCCGAGGCAGGTGGATCACCTGAGGTCAGGAGTTCAAGACCAGCCTGGCCAACATGGTGAAACCTCATCTCTACTAAAAATACAAAACATTAGCCGGGCGTGGTTGCACATACTTGTATTCCCAGCTACTCAGGAGGCTGAGGCAGGAGAATTACTTGAACCTGGGAGGCGGAGGTTGCAGTGAGCTGAGATCACGCCATTGCACTCCAGCCTGGGCAACAAGAGTGAAACTCCATCTCAAAAAAAAGAGGTAAGAGAGATCAAGTATGTAATTATCTTTTTTGCTTCAAAAGGGTAAGAGATTTGTGCTATTCATACAATCTATATAAAATACGATTTATTCCTCAATCTAAATATAATTAAAAACAACAAGAACAACGTTCTTCTTAGCCTGCATCCCTGCTATGTGTATCTCCTTTCCTACACCAACAACTCATAAAATGATTTGTCTGTCCTCATTTCCCTCCCTCATGGTTCATACCTATATTTGAAATCTAGTTCTGTTTTTGATCAAAACATAATTTGTTGCATTAGTTGTCTATAGCTGCATAAGAAATTACTAAAACTTCAGTGACTTTAAACAAGACATATATATTACCTCACAGTTCAGTAAGGCAGATGTCTGAGCACAGCAAAACTAGGTGCACTACTCAGGATCTCGCACGGTTGAAATTAAAGTTCCAGCCAGTACCATGTTCTTAATTGGAGAGGAGGGTCCTTACAATCCTCACTCAGATTGCTGTAGGAATTTAGTTCCTTGTGGTATATGGTTGAGGTCTCTAATTTCTTGCTGGGCTTTTAGCTTCTAGAGGCTACCCTCAGTCCCAGTCATGTGTTCTTCTCACAACGTGATATCTTAGGTCTTCAAATCCAGCAGGAGAACGTCCTTCAAGATTCTTGTCTCTTTTAAAGACTTCTATGATTAGGTAAGCCCTACCAGGATAATCTTCCTTTTGATTAACTCAAAGTCAGGCAATCAGGGACCTTAGTTACATCTGTTAAACCCTTTTTGCCATATAATGCAACGTAATCATGGGAGTGATATCCCATCACATTCATAGGCCTCACTCACACACCCAAGGCATGGGTATTGCTCAGGACAAGTACGCCAGGGCGGGCAGAAATCTTTAGGGCCCTTTCAGAATTCTACCAACCCCACCTGTCAAGGCTATCCAGTCTCCAAATCTTTATAGGTTCAACTTCTGAAATGTCTCTTGATTGACCATATTTATCTTCCAGTTTTATCAGTGACCTTCCTCCCTACCCTCAGAAATCTTTTTATATACTGCACCTGGGCTTTTCCTTACTTCACCAAACTACCAAATATAGCAAGTTCTTTCACACTAATGTGCTTGCTTAATTCATGTAGTTCTCTCTTTTTAAATAAGACAAAAAATTTTAGATCCACTATTTGATCCAGTGAACCATGTATCAATTAAACATGAATTTATTTCAGGAAGCATTTGGTAGCATCACCTACTCTAAGTCAAGTCAGAAGAACTTACTTCTTCCTCTGGAGTTATATTCTTTTATATTTATGCATCTAGAATAGTGTTTGTTCCATTGTATGATCAAATATGCCTCTCTAACAAAATTAAGTTACTGGAAGGTAGTTCATTGTTTTTTCATCATTATATTCCCAATACCTTGAAATATATTTTGATAAGTGTGGGCATACAATATATACAAGTTGATGTAAATTCAATCCAAGAGTTGTTAACTGATCAAGATTCTGAACATTTCTCAGGACCTTAACACATTCAATTTTGTCTATTTAAAACATGCTGTGTTGCCTAAAATTATATATGTGGCTCCTGGAAGAATCACACAGAGCTCTCCAGTGTTCTCACAAACTGAATAGTATGTGTGTGTGTGTGTGTGTGTGTGTGTGTGTGTGTGTGTGTGTGTGTGTGAGAGAGAGAGAGAGATTTGGGGTTTTACTGATGGAAGACTCTGTCCTAGTATTGGAGGGTTAACTTTTATGTGCCCTCCCATTTGTTGACAGTAATTGTCTTCCTATTATATCAAGATAACACTCCAGATCTATTGTAAGAATGTGTTGCAAGTTATTTCCTGGGCTACTTTGACTTATCTTTCTTCTCCGATTACAGAGTAAGTGATATTGTTATACGGTCATACAAACCTAGGTTCAAATTTTGTCTCTGCCACCTAGAGCTAGCCAGAGTTCTCCAAATAAGCACTTTACATCAGATTCCACTAATGTGAAACTGGTAGTTCACCAATGGCACTACTTTGTAAGGATGAAACGAGATAACATTGTAAAACATATAATATGCTGACCAGTGTGTGGGACGTGGGAGTCACTTGATATTGGTAAATGAAGATAAGGATGAGGATAAGAATGGCGGTGTCAGTGTGTGTGATGTTGGTAGTGGCTGTTGACCTTAGGACCTTCAGTGGCAGCTATAAAATGTGACACAACTAACCAGGAAACTTAAAATTGCATGGACACATTAACAGCCTGCTCTAAGCAGCAAAACAAATGGCTCATAGACCAATCAAACCTCCTCAGAATAGAATGTTCCTGGAAAATATAGATTTCAGAAAATAGATTTCCACAATTTTCCTTAGGCACCCACGAGAGCTTTCTGCAGCTAATAGTCTCCCTCGTTCTTAAAAGAAACCAGGGCGTGTAAAGTGTGATGCTTTTCCTGAATGCAGCAGTTTTACGTACAAAGTGTAAGGATGTGTTCTTTCCTGCCTGTTTTCCAGAAAGGGGCCTGAGGAGCTGGGGATGTATTCTACCCAGAAATAGGTAGCATATATACAAAGCCATATCTCAGGATGCCTGAAAGCTCTTAATAATCTCCTGGTGGAGATTTCTGCAGCCCCCAGAGTATGAAGCTTCCCAAGGGCTCATTCTACTTCATGGCTTCCTTCTCCTTCTACTTCATGTACTTTTATAGTTTCCATGAAGGGACTGCTGTTACAGGTCTTTGATCTTATGTGTTGATAAAATTTTCTTAAAAGTAAATTTGTGAGTAACCACACCCTCCAAAAAAACCCCACAAGATCGCCCCTCATCTTCACACCACTCCCACACCCAACTGATAAACTTATCTTCCTCCTATATTATTTACGTGAATTTTATATATTTTTAGAAACCCCTCTGCTTGTGCTTCACTCTATGCCCCCAAAAAATCTTCATTTATTCTTTCATGGAACATTTGAAGTATCTTTCATATTCTAGGACTTCGTACTGGTAATACAGAGAATAAAACAGAGTCATTTTCCTCCAGAGCTCCTTGGAGGGAACCCCTTGTGGAAACAGACATAGAACTCAGTGTTTACAATGAGGGATATTTATGAGGACAGTACAGAAGAGTTGTGTTTATCCTGCAGGAAACTCAGAACCAGGTCTGT
Source organism: Hylobates moloch (assembly GCF_009828535.3). Lineage (NCBI taxonomy): Eukaryota > Metazoa > Chordata > Mammalia > Primates > Hylobatidae > Hylobates > Hylobates moloch. The sequence goes on from NW_026652286.1 coordinate 42,894,863, forward strand.
CAGGAGACAATGGAGCACAGAGCGTAGGAAGAACAGAAGGTGACTAATAACAGACTCAGCTCACTTGGAACCCTGGGTGCCAGTGTAGGGGAGAGATGAAGCTAAATAGGGAGACAGGATCTATGTTAGGCATGAAGATCTTTTATGCATCTTAAGTCATTTGAATCTAAATAACATAATACAAATTACAGAGCATGGAACTTAATCTTTCCTCTTCCCTAGAAAAACTCATTTTTACAGCTCCACATGAAGCAGCTGAGGAAGTTGGGCACCTAATTTGAGAATCCCTAATATATTGCAGTTTTCTGCTTGGTTTCAATATCAACCTGAATGGTACAAATATCACATCTTCCCCCTAAACTCTGATATATCAGTTTATAGAAATGTCAATTTAGAAGACATTCTCAAACAGAACTTCAATACCCCACCGCCTACTCTTTCAAAGTCTACTTCAGATTAACTAGACTACTATTTTCAGCATTAGTTCTGGCAGTTTTAAACAACCATTGTTTCAGATGGACTATAAATAAAAGCAAAATATATAGACCATAGTATTGGATGTTGTTGAATTCAGAGTATAACATAGATAGTAGGGAAAAATAAGAGGTATAAGCTGTAAGATTAAAAGAAAAAAAACTTAGAAATAAGAAAAAATATAAAGTATTATTTTATAAAGAGAGAAAATAAATATACTTCAAAGTGGATTTTATTAAGGTACATACAACTATACTATGCAAGATTATCTGTAATTGACACTTCATAAATTACATTATTAAAGCATGAATCAAAATTGTTACTTTCACAATAACATTCTTAGTACATTTATTTTAAGATACACCCAAAAATGTGGTTGCTCCAGCTTCAAAATTATTTTTGAAAACTTTTCATAACTATCCATATGAAATTTAAATAATTTATGTTTATGCTTTTATTGCTTAGAAATGAGTGCATATTATATTTTCTCTATTAAACAGTAAATTTCTAGGAGCTATGTTTTTCTTATCAAGTCAAGTATCTCCTGGGCTGGTTGTTTTTCCACTGGTTCAGGCTTCTACTGGGAGAAAGAGAGCCCGCCATCTGACTACTCTTAGTATATGGTATAATGTTTTGTACACAGTTTGTAAGTAACAACTGATTAAAATATTGTTTCAATTTAGATATGTTTAGTCAGATTTAAACACCTTAAGAATGAAGGCTGTGCCTTCCCTGTTCATTATTTTATCCCTAGTACCTCCCTTCCACAGTGTTTGCCAAAATGAAGATGCTCAAAATATGTCAGTATATATGTGAAGTTATATAAAAATAAATTTAATTCAATAAGCATACATTAAGTAGCTATTATTAATAAAGCACTGCACTTGTATCTGTGCAAGATACATGAATTCCCAAAGTCCAATGCCCATTTTCAAAAAGTTTCAGAGCAGTAGGGGGAGATAAATCTGACTACCTATAAGACAAAGATTTATTAACAGCACCTGAAACAATAATAAATGGAACAATCAGGAAAAGAAAAAGGTGGGTATTTCAGTCAGAGAGGGCAAAATAATCAAAGACTTAGAGGCAATATATTACTGGTGTTTTTCAGAAATATATAAAATTCATCAAAGTGGATAGACCCCAGAAAATTGTTACTCTGTCATACATGATAATCCATAAATGTCTTATTAAAATGCAAATTTGTGGGTTCCATTTCAAGGGTTTCTGTTTAAGTAGTTCTGGAGTGGAATTGAGGAATCTGCACTTAGACTGAGTCTAAGCCAGCAGTAGAGATAACAATGGCCAGGCCAAATGCACTGTTGATCCATGTGTCTGTGCATGAGAGCTTCATCACATCAGGGTGGAAGCAGTAGGAATGGTGGAGCACATGACTACGGCAGAAGGAGAGGCACTTAAGGAGCAGGAGTAGAGGCACTAGAGCTGTTGTCCCCCTAAGAACAATTGCAAAGCCCACTTTAATAATCCGTGAATTGGTTAAGATTGTGGCATATCTCAGTGGGTTACAGATGGCAATGAAGCGGTCAAAGGCCATTGCCAAAAGTACTGAGGACTCCATGAATGTGAAGCCGTGGATAAAGATCATTTGGCCAATGCAGGCATCAAAACTGATTTCTCGAGCATTGAACCAGAAAATACCCAGCATGGTGGTCAATGTAGAAAGACACAGACCTAGGTCCATGAAGGATAGCATGGAGAGAAAATAATACATGGGTTCATGGAGGCTCGACTCAGTGATGATGACAAACAGGATCATGCCATTCCCAGAGATAGCAATGACATAGAGACAACAGAATGGGATGGAGGTCCAGATCTGAGGGGTTTCAAGGCCAGGGATGCCAGTAAGGAAGAAGACTGCAGGGTGGAAAATGCTCTGGTTGAAGGATGGCATGATGAGTGAAGAAGCAGATGTCTTTGAGGAAAAGAACCATGTCCTATAATAATGGAAAAGAAAAGCATTTTCACTCTCTTCTATATACCATACAATTTATCATCACTAGAGAACCACGTCCTATTCTTCAATAAAAATGCATAGCCACTTACTGTTTTCTTAGATGTGTTCTTGAATGAACTAGGAGAGGACACAGACATTAAATTGTGTAAAGAAACCTGGTTTTTAGCAAGATTCCCATTATATTACGTCTGGGCTTCAGGATATTTATATACACATACATAAAACAGGAGATTAGTTTCAATAATAGAAAATATTTCCCAGTTCTATGACTGTATGTACATGGGCAGATAGGATATTTCTGGGCAACCATAAGAAACACAACAGGAAATTCACCCCGCTTTTCTTCACTTCTCAGTTTCTGTGGCAAAAACCCTAAGGTGCATTAAAGTTTGTAAGTCCATGTGACCCAATGAAAGTAAGAGAATAAGATAATATTAAACATTTTCTAGTAAAATACTCCTGATCAAATAAATACACAACAGCTATTGAGTGAAAAAAATAAATAAATAAAACTAAGTACCAGGAAAGAAACAATTAAATCTAAATGGGCCACGATGGGTGATAGTAGAAAAAAGGTTTGTTTATACATGTAATAATTGAGAAGTTGACTATGTTCAAAGGAAATTCTGCCTGAAAAAAGATGGCTTAAATAACCTTAACAAGAACAAAGGAATTCATTGGAAAGTCATGGATAATAACTGGAGTATTTACCTGAGCAAGTTTCTCAATTTTCCATTTCTGCAAAAGGGCATTGAGAATAGATTGGCTGGGGGAAGGAGGTTTTCTCTGGAGATCTAAGTGTGTGCTCACCCAGATCCATAAATCTGTAGGACTGAAAATGTTTCTGTATATTGCTTCTTGTCTTAAGTTTTCTGACACTTTTTTATCTATAGAAAGAATGTTTGGTTTTTAACATATTTATGTTCCCCTTTCACTCACTCATGCATGTATTTACTCAAAAAAAATTAAATACCTACAGTGTTAGTGTGTGCATTAGAATTAGACTTGCTACTTTAAGAAGGTCTGACTCCGAGAAAGGAAATATTTGAGTGTAAGTTAACTTAGTTATCTTCATTGCAACCCCCCGAATGAATAGACAGGAGCTTAGACATCAGTAAGAATAATTGGTTACAGGAAGTGTGTTCAAGAGGGCATTTCTCTAGGTATTTGAGAAGAAGGAAAAATGTTCAATACAGGAAGCCTCTTTGAGTTCTCACAAAAAAAAAAAAAAAAAGATAGTGGCTGGAAATTTTGAATTGAGAGGCAATGCAAGACAAAACAAAATCTATGGATTTTCAAGTCAACCCTTGGATCTCAGTTGGAAGATAAGCTTCACTTTTTCACCTGTGACTTTACATACAAGAATTGAGACATGTACCTACTTCTGCATCTTAGGGAAAATGACTCCTGCCCTGATAATAGGGCTTGAGAGTTGTGAAACTAATGTCTATGGTTGAAGTCACAGGATCAGTGAAAAATATCTTAGAGTAATAAATCTAAGGGAAATGAAGTCTGAGGACAGAGTGCTGGGGAACAGCAGTATTTAAAGAAAAGACCAGAAGAAGCACCCTCTAATGAAATTGAGGAGACATGGCCACTAAGGTAAAAATGACTCCCAGGAAAACACAAGGACCGTTTTTTTTCAAACCTATGATCTCAGAGCCAGAAAAAAATGGTTAGCACAACAGCATCTAAAAGTATCTATTAAATAAATGAATGAACTGCTTCCGAAAATAGTGATAAACCCCAGTGCTTAATATTTCCACATATGTGTGATTCCTGATATGTGGCCCCCTCAAATTATAAGTTAAATTCATGCAACCATAAGAACATATTTTAACATAGGAGGAAAACAGTTTTCTCAGTAATCTGATATTTATCTTTGAGACAAGGACTTTGCTCAAATTTGGACCTAGTGATAAAAACATTTATTTTCCCAGTTGAAGTGGAGAGCAAGTAATGACCTTAAGGTCATACACTCTTTATTTTAAAAATGAGGAAGCAGCCTCTCAATTTAATGTTCTTTTTATTATAGTAAATAAACCCAATTTGCAAACCAAATACCTGATTAGGGGTTAATATTCAAAATATATAAGGAACTCAGTAGCAAAAACAAAAATAACTCAATTTAAAAATGCACAAAGGACTTGAATAGAGATTTCTCCAAACAAAACATACAAATGGCCAACAAATATAAAAAGATGCTCAACATTACTAATCACATAAATGCGAATCAAAATCATCAAAATCACAGTGAGATATAACCTCATAGCTATGAAAATACTTATAATAAAAAACAATAGCAAGTGTTGACAAGAATGAGAAGAAACTGGACCTATTGTACACAGTTGGAGAGAATGTAAAATCATGCAACCACTGTGAAAAACAGCACATCCACTCTGAGTATATATCCAAAGGAAAGGAAATCAGTTAGTCAAAGAGATACCTGCACTTCCATGTTCATTGCAGAATTAGTCACAATAGCCAACATATGGAAACAACCTAAATGTCCATCAACAAATGAATGGATAAAGAAAGCACAAGACATACATGTAATAGAATATATTCAACCTTAAAAGCAGTAATATTCTGACACATGCTACAACATGGATGAAACTGAAATGAAATACTTCATGATTCCACTTACATGTGAAGCATCTCTTAGCCAAACCCATAGAAACAGAAAGTAGAATGGTGATTGTAACAGACTAGGGAGAGGGAAAAATGGGGGAGATGCTGTTAAACAGGTATAAAGTTTCAGTTACTAAAGAAGAATTAGTTCCAGAGATCTGATATACACCATTTTACTTATAGTTAACAATACTGTATTGTGCGATTAAAAGTTAGAGTAAATCTCATGTTGTGTTCTTTTCTTTCTTTCTTTCTTTCTTTTTTTTTGAGATAGGGTCTTGCTCTGTTGCCCAGGCTGGAGTACAGTGGCGCAATCACGGCTCACTGTAGCCTCAAACTTCCAGGCTGCAGTGATCCTCCTGCCTCAGCCTGCCAAGTAAAGAACCTGTAAAGTAGCTGAGACTACAGGCACACACCATCATGCCTGGATAATTTTTTTATTTTTTGAAGAGATGAGGTTTCTCCATGTTGCCCAGGCTGGTCTTGAACTATTGAACTCAAGGAATACACCTGCCTTGGCCACCAAAGTGCTGGGATTACAAGTGTGATTTTATCACAATAAAAATAAATAGAATAGCTATATTGTAAACAGCAAAAATAAAAATAAAACATAAAAGAAAAGCCCAACAGATTAAGTACTTGGCTATATTTCTCTCTAATAAAATTAGTGGTAATGTATTTAATGCCTTCTATGTGCCAAACAATTTACTTCACTGAATCTCTGAGTCCCTCTTTCCACTGTACATAGCTCATAGCATCTTTCTTCAACTCCTGTAATCAAAGGGAAACATAACAGGATTCTTGCAACAGAGGGAACTCTATTAGCAAACATGGGTCCAAGAACATCTCCCCCCCTCCACCCCCCCCACCCTCCAACCCCTGCTAGGCTGGAGTGCAATGGCACAATCACCTCCTCCTCCCAGGTGCAAGCAATTCCCTTGCCTCAGCCTCCCGAGTAGCTGGGACTACAGGCACATGCCACCACACTCGGCTAATTTTTTGTATTTTAGTAGAGACGGGGTTCACCATGTTGGCCAGGATGGTCTCGATCTCCTGACCTCGTGATCCGCCCACTCCGGCCTCCCAAAGTGCTGGGATTACAGGCTTGAGCCACCGCACCCGGCCAATAATAGCTTTTTAAAAAAAATTCTATGATTCTCGAGTTGTCTCAAGACCAAGTCTTGAGTCTGTCTCAAAACCAGTCTTGAGTTGTCCTGCACTAAAACTAATGAGCAAATATTAAACTCTTCTTAAACAGATCTCTTTGTCTCTTTCTCCCCCACTGAGAATTCTTCCATGACAAAGCCTGTAACTTAAACATCCCTGTTACCAGACTACTAGGAACTTCTAAATAGATAGCCCTCACAACAATGCTTCACATTCATTACTATCACAACACCATTATTAGGTATTAGTAACTCCCCTTTACGGGTGGGAAAGCAGGCTAAGATTAGATAATTGAGTCTCAGAGGAACCGTATGACATTCTCAAACTCACCCAACAAGCCAATGGCAGATTCAGGAATTGAGCTCTGTTCTTACTCCAAACGCCATGCTCTCGCAAACTCCTTAAATTTTTTTTTTTTTTTACTGTGGCATGAACAAACACATGCTGATGACTGTAGTCTATATTTGGAATAACTATTTTGAATGCTACAATGATATTTTTGAGTTGACATAATGTATGAAAATACACTACTGAGTTCATGCTCACTAATTTACTCTGAATACTTCTGTGTTTGTTTCATATACTATCTGAAGGTTATACAGTAACTAATTTATTTATAAATGTCTTCAACGCACTACAACACTGACCTTGTGCACAGAAGAATTCTTGGGTCTGGAAGGTGAGGTTATTTGATCCTGCCCCCTGCTATTTGAAGGATCATCCCACACAGCAGAGAATCAATTAATGCAAAGCAAGTGAGAGTTGTCTCAACCTCACTAACTTGCTTGCAGAAACGTGCTGTACTACTACAGCTGCGTAATCAGCCCCTGATCAGCCCTGCCCCCGGACAAGGAGGTCCTCTTCTGCCAGGAGAAAACAGGGAAAAAATTCAGGAATAGGAGAACTACCAGATTTGAGAAAAAGAGCCTTTATAAGGAGCCTAGAAGTCACCTGATGAGAGTCATTTACCCAGCAGAAAAGCAAATATCTAGGGGAGAACTCCCTACAGCTGTGTCCTATTAACCCTTTGTGCTCCAAATAACAAATTGTAAAAGGCAACATATTTTCAATCTATCTTCACTCTTTCGTCCCCAAAAGATAATTCTGTAGATGAACTGCAATTTCAGTTCTTATTCAAGAGCAATTTGAGCCCTAAACAGCTGTGGGACAACTTTGCATAGAGCCAGAGTAAGGAAGAAGTGGTGTTGTTAACGGATCATTAACAGCTGAGTTTGCTCAGCTGCCATTTGCCAGTTTCACAGCAATCACGAGACATTGAATCCAAATAGGAAAAGGGTTGCTGAGTTACTACATTCACTGAAGGTAGTGCAGTGGTTTTCTGATTGAGGGCCCAGGCCCTCCCCTGAATTTCCTGGGAGTTGTTGCTAACCTGTGCATAGTCACAGAAAATGACAACTTAAGAGGAAGTGACTAAAGGAAGACAACAAAACTTTATGAGTCCCTTGTGTGTCCCTTGCTAGCTTACAGAGATACTAGGCTGCTCTGTCCTAAAACTGCTACCAGCATGTTTACCACTGCGGTGGAGAATTAACCATGTTTGACAGACAGCTTCTATTTAAGCTGTGGATACTCATAATTGGCTTTCAGCTTTGTCATTGATACGGCGTTTCACAATTAATGGTGAGCTTGGAAGGTTGGTAAGTTTCAAGGACAACTATTTAAACATGTTTCTTGGCATAAGAGGCTGTATCAAGAGGCCATTACCTTGCGAAGGCCTGCTATATGGAAGAAGGGGACGAGGTAACTATTCCGGTTAGAGTTGCTACAGAGCAGAAAATTTAATTATCCTGTTTAATTTTTTTCTTCTTCTTACGTCACAAGATTCTAGATCCCTAGGAAAATCTGGAAAGATGCATTTTTTCCCAGAAGTTCATAAAGAACCTGAGAAAATATGCTCTCTTTTTAGGTATCTTCTGTACTAATAAAAGCATAACCTTCCCCCATAAATACTTCAACGGGTTGGGGGGAAATCTTAACAGTCCCAGATAAATGTGCCACATAATGTATGAGACTCCGTGGGAAAAAATGCACAATTTAAATAGAAGCTTTCAAGATACAGAAGCAAAAACAGATGTCCAGGCTGTTACAGGGAAATAAATGTGAAAATTTTACTATCCATGCTAGGAATACTAGTCTGAGGAGCACTGGTTCATGCTCACAGACACAAGTGCAGGCTGATCTTCTACACACAGCTGCAGAAAATGGAACACAGAAGAACTTCAGAGTCTTTTTTAGTGCAAACTCCAGACATTTAAACCATTCACCAGCCAAGGCCTAACAATCAGTGGATACAAGAAGGGCATAATTATCAATGCTCATTTTGACTGGTTGTCTATTCTAATTGTACTGTCCCAGGACTTAAGTATGTTACACACTTGCCTACATCTACCTGTCCATTAAACGTCAACATAGCATTGGTTCAACTGAAAGTATTTGGAACCAGACAAACTTGGTCCAACCAGACAACCAGACAACCTTGGTCCAAAGCTCAGCTCTGTCACCAATCGTGTGACCTTAGGCTACATCACCTCTGTTTTTTGCTTTTAATGTGGAGAAAATCGTTATACTGCTTTATAAGTCTATGTTGTAAAATAAGATAACCCAGTATTGATCCATAAAAAGGTCTTAGCACAGTACACTTTGCACTCACTCAAAATGTGTTATTAATCATTGTACTTATTTTTATTATTTATCATGATTACTATTGTTTTCATTAATATAGCAATTTTATTAAATTATCATTTAGTGCCTAGTATGTGTCAGATACTATGTTCCAATGTTGAGATGAAAAGGTGTAGTATCTACTCTCAAGGAACTCATGTATCTGACAGATAGATAGACAACCATTATAACACAAATCTGATCAGGACATTACCCTGCTTTCAATTCTTTGGCTTCCCAGGTCCTCAGAAATCTGGCCTTGCGACTGCTTTAGGTGGAGAAACATTTATTTCTACTCTCTCTCCTTCAGTCATACAGAACTCATTTTCAGTTTCCTAAACATGGCATGGTTTGGCTCAGGTCTGAGCCTTCTCTCATTCTATTCTCTGAGGCAGTATTATGATGTTTACTGATTCCTAAACTCTGTTTCAAATATAATTCAAAACAGTTTTATTTTTTATTTATATTAAAATTAAAATAGCTTTTTATCCTAGATTTTCTGATTTACAGATTGTGGATAAATTAATGGAAGCTTAATTATGTGGGGGTTTTTTATCCTTTTTTAATTTTTCTTTTTGGTTTCCCTACTTTGCAGTGCCCTAATTTGGTCCTCACTCCGCCAAGCAGATGAAACACCACAGCAGTTGACCATGCCTGGAACATTTCCTTAACCTTCTGTCATCTCCTCACCCTACTCTACTCTCCTGCCCTCATTACTAGCTCCCCCGTCAAAACCCTTTGCACTCACTCGGATCTCATATTATCAATTACATTTGGTTAGCCTCCCTTGATCACACAGTCCCAGTACCTAGGTGATCTATACCAGCACTTCACAAATATGAATGGCACATTAATGCCTTAGGTATCTTGCAAAAGCGCAGGTTCTAATTCAGAAGATCTAATTTTCTTTTCATTTCCAACAAGTTTCCAGGCGATGCTAACATTATTGGTCCTTCAATAGCAAAGATCTCTGTGAATACCACTTGTAGAGTAATTATAATACAGTATTTTAATTTCTCATTTACTTATTTGTATCCCCCACTAGACTTCAAACTGTGTAATATTTGGGGTGATATCTATCATGTTCACTGTTATACCCTCAGGCTCTTGTTCAATACCAGATATATGTAGAGTGTCTATACAATATTTCTCTTAATAAAGAGAATTTAAGAACTTTAATGAAAGCATGTGCAACAAGATATAGTGGGAACAGAGAGGAATGGAATAAATAGGAATATTAGGAATAGCCGGAAGTTCAAAAGGAGAGGTAAGGAGGAGTGACATTTCTATATACACCAAAATCGAATGGTCAGTGTTGGCCATATCAACAGGGTAGGAAAACTGCTAAATCCAACATGGCTGGATCCAGGAAAAGAGGTGAATGAGGCTTTCATCAGACCATGGAGGGCTAGTAGGTCATATGGAGTTCTGATAATTTTTCTAAACAGTAGTATAAACAAAATGGTTTTTGACATAGTGTCTTAATCTATTTCCTCTTGCTATAAAGGAATACCAAATACTAGGTAATTTTTGAAGGAGAGAAGTATATTTAGCTCACAGTTCTGGAGGCTAGGAAATTCAAAAGCATGGTGCCAGCATCTGGAGAGAGGTTTTGTGCTGCCATTACATGGTGGAGGGCATCACATGGCAAAAGGGCAAGGGCATGTGTGTCAGCCCAGATCTCTTTTTCTTCTAAAAAATCCACCAGTCCCATCATGATGACCTTATCTAATCCTACTTATCTCCCAAAGGCTTCATATCTAATCAAGATATGAATTTGGGAATTAAATTTCCAACATGGGAGACATATTCAAACAGTAACACACAGCAACCCGTTTTCGTTGCTGTTGTTATTGTTTGTTCTCTTTTAAGTTTATTTCTACAATTTCAATGCATTAACCCTGGATTACCTGGTTTGCCTCTGGCCTCTTGCTCCTGTATCAAACCCTGTTTCTTTTATGTCTTAAACTCTTGCTCCTTGTACTGGTCTTAGCCCTGAAACTTGTTTTTCTATTTCCTGATCAAGCATGACCATCCACTTGAGCTGCTATATGCACAAATTTTAAAGGTTGCATAACATCCCAGGACTGGATATAAATGCTTTATATATTCTGTATCGTTGAGAATTTTTATCTATATTTTTTACCACTGTAAATAATGGGGCAGTAAATTTTCCTGTACATAAAATATGGTCTGCATCTCTGATATCTTCCTTCCAATAAATTTTTAGAAATGGAATATTATGGACATTTTAAGACAACAATATACTGGAAAATATGCTTCCAGAAAGTTCATGCAAACATTGTAAAACAATGCTTAGTCCACTGTAACGCAGCAACACAACACTATGTATTATGTGTTTTAAAAAACATTTGCTGATTTGATAGCCAAGAATATTTTACTGTTTACTGTAGTAAAATGTTGACAGTCAATAAATAAGGCTTACTTCAAGTTCCAAGTGCAGAGTTTTCTTGTGTCCAATTTGGTACTTCCTGTTTGGATTACCAAGTTTCAGAAACATTAATATGAAGTCAAATGACATCACGGACTATGATATGTTTCCTGGACTCAGTGGTGTTAATATTAATGTATTAATAACGTGTGTTGCTATGTGATTTCATGGAGGAACATTGAACTCAAATTTTCAGAAAGTTTAATTAAATTACCAGCTACTGTTCTGCTAGGCTGGCATGAGAATATGGCAGTGAGAAGAGCCATATTTTGAAGTATGTGTGCCAGTGTGTGTATTGGTGCTTTGACCAGTACACACATTAGTTTCATTTTCATGTACTAAGCTCTGGCACAGAATTGACGTGGTACCACTATTGTAACTTTATTTTTCTTATAAGAGTAACATTCTTTCAACCATAAGAATATAAATATGTGACTATTCCCAAATAGTTTCTGAGACTAATGGGAAAAGAGTCACAGCCCTACAATTTGCCCAACTTGGTAGAGAAAGTGTTTTCAAGGGTCTCAAGAAGTTTCCTGTGCGGAAACACAACAATAAAAAACCTTTATGTGCAAGGTATAAGCATGCACAAGTGACAACCTGTTAACATTCAGTTTGGCACATCAGCATGCATACAGGCTTTTGGGTGTAGATAACTCAAATTGAAAGTAGTGGTGGATTGGATGGATAGTCATGTGAAGACTCTTTAGAAAATGAGTTTTGAAAACTGAAAGGGTGTCAGATAGCCCAGGCTTTGAATACTACTTGTGCCATTTATAACTGAGAAACTTAGGTAAGTTAGTTACACTCTAATTTTTGGTTTAAACATAGTTTAAGACATAAATCAAACTAATAATGGATTCTTCTACTGAATTTATTATTGTAGAGTTGTGTAAGTCAAAAGTTGACATGGATCTCACTGAGCTAAAATCAAGGAATCACCAGGCTGCATTTCTTTATGGAGGGGCTAGGGAAAAATCAATTCTCTTCTTTTCTCCTTCTGGAGCCTTCCCACATTCCGTGGCTTGTAGCCTCCTTCTGCCATCTTCAAAGCCAGCAACAGTGGATCAAATCCTTCTCATGCTGCCATCTCTCTGGTTCTCCACTTTTAAAGACTCACATGACTATATTGGATCTACCCAGCTAATCCATCTAATCTCGCCATCTCGAGTTATTTAATTTTAATCACATCTGCAAAGTCCCTTTGCAATGTAAGGTGACATATTCACAGGTTCCAGGCATTAAGACATAGGTATCTTTAGGGGCCATTATCCGGTCTACCACAAACACTTGCCCTAGTATCATGGATGTAGAATGCATAATAAAATATTATTGTTCTTGTTATTTATTGTTCTTGTTATTTATTGTTTTTATTACATTATGAAGAAGAAAACATCTCAGGCCATGACATTTTCAGTAGTGAAACAGACTTGATAGTGGGGAGGAGATAATATCGGAAGCAGGGAGAATGGTTAGGAAACTACTGAAGTTACCCAAGTGAGAGATAATTGTGACTTAAATAAAGGTGACATTTCTGGAGATGAGAAAGAGTGATCAATTTCTGATTGTATTTTTCAAAGAGATTGACAAAATTTACCAGTGGATTAAATGCAGGGTGTAAGAGACAAACTGAGAATGAATCAAAGACCCATATGCCCAAGTGTGGTCCAAAATTGGTGGGAATATCTAAGGATCTAAAGAGAACATAAGGAGACAAGATGGACAACTTATAGCAATCTATGCATTCTATTTATTAAAGACTAACGAGAGCAATAGTAAACTGACAGAAGGTGACATCATTGGCCAAATCAATCACCCACCTACCTGCAATTTTTCTTGGTATAATACAAGATTTTCAAAATTTGACTATAAGTAGACAGAATCCCAAATTATTGTGACTAATTCTCTTCAACCTAGTAGGTTGGGACTTCAAAATATAAAATAGGTCAAATTATAAAAAAGTAAATGAAACTGTATTTTATACACAACTAAGTTGTGAACTAAGATTTTTACCTACTGTATTCACCAAGCATTTGGTTCATGCCTCTAGGATAACCTTATCATTGGTTAACATGTAATTATTGGTTAACCTGTCTATCTTCTACACTAAAATCCTAAACAGAATTATGGTATATTCTTAAAAAAAAAACTCTATCACTGAGTATAATGTTTAGAATATGGGACATTCTTATGAAATATTTACTGGATATATGTATGGATGAGTAAATGAATTATTTTTTATCTATAAGAGAAAGACTGCTGCTGCAAAGAACCACAGGTAGGCTAATGAAACCATACTGCTGTGAATAATCATGGATACTGAGGAGTTAAGGGGTGGAGTTGGACTCTCACTCATAATAGGAGATGTCATTTAGCAATTTGCTACAATGTTTCATTTTTTAAAATCTCCTTCAGAGTGGCTGCTAGTGATTATGAGTTTCTTTTTAAGGATAATAAAAATGTTCTAAAATTGAATTGTGATGATGGTTCTTGCACAGTTCTGTGACTTTACTAAAAACAATTGAATCATACACTATAAATGGGTGAATTTTATAGTATGTAAATGATATATCAATAAAGCTGTTAAATAAAAAAGCTTTTGAGTGAAACGACACATGAACAAAAGGTTACATCAGCCCATAAAGCACATAGCCACCATAAGTAATTGCATAATGGAACAGATATAAAAGGACTGTATGAGGCAAAAGAAGTCTTCTGGGAATCTCCACACCCTGAAGACACAGTGAGTTAGCACCACCACCAGGAATTGGCCTCTCAGCTCTGTGCCTGTCTCCAGTCAGGCTGGAATAAGTCTCCTCATATTTGCAAGCTCGGCCCTCCCCTGGAATCTAAAGCCTCCTCAGCCTTCTGAGTCAGCCTGAAAGGAACAGGCCGAACTGCTGTATGGGCTCTGTAAGTAAAATTGTTTTGTTCAGTGAAAATGCTTGACTCTAGATGAATTGGACTTTCTCACCCACAGGGAATAATTTCCTCACGATGTGCAGAATTAGGTAGATGTTGGTATGGTGGGCTGAGGAGGATGGTAGAATTTCAGAATTATTTATTCCCAGGAAATACGTAGAGAATGGGTATTTCGTTCTGCCTGATATAGGTTGGATAACTTGTTTTTAGTCAAATGGTTTAATCAGTGTGCTAATATATTTATCACAGTCAGTGAATCTCATTTCTATGCCCAGTAACTATTACTAAAAATGAAAATTTAGCAATTTCGAAAGCGTTGCCTGCCAGCTACTGGTATTAGACACAGTGCATATCCTGTCTTATAGATGAGGAAACTGGGTCACAGAAAGTTTATATTACTTGTAGATTTCAGTAAAACAATTGTTTTTGAGAGCACGAGCTTTGGAATTAAGAAGACCTGAGTTAAAAATTCAGCTCTGACTTTCACTAGTTGTGTGTGATTTCAAATATGTTTCAGAACTTCTGATACTCAGTGTCTTTACCAGAAAAATGAATTTAAAGTGAATCTAATAATACTTGTCACATGATGATATAGTAAGAATTAAAATAATGCTTATAAGGCACTGAGGACAACAATGTTCACAGAACAAGTGTCCAGTAAATGGTAGCTATTTCTATAAGTAATATTTTTACTAATGGTGTAGATGGTCTCAAAACTAGTTAGTGTTTGAGCAAGAATCTGAACCCAGGTTAGTCACACATGATAGTCATACCATTGACAATAGCATGGAGAATACTGATGACACTATATGGTCTAGTTCAGCAGATTAAGACAGCCACAAGGTATAGCTTATAATAGTGCAATGAAAGAGGAGCATCATTGTAATCTGAGTGGGCAGGAAAATTAGTTGAGAGAATATAGCTTATTTCACAAGAGAGAAAATGAAGGTATATATGGATTGGAGAGGATGAGTCAGAAAGATTCGAGAGTGAAGGCAGCACAAAAGAGAAGCTTGGGGGAAATTTAGTGCCTCCTTCTAAGAATCTTCATTAGTCCCCCTCTTGTCTTGGATATAAACACTTAAGATTTTTTCAATGTAAGAAAAACGCAATGAAATAACAGCTTCAAGTACCCACTACTAACAATTGCTTGGCCTTCTTGTATAGATCTCCCGAGATTCTCATCTTTTACATTTCAGGAGTAGAATCAATTAAAAACTAATCTTTATATGTAAGGGATGAGAGAGAGAAAGAGGAGGGTGTGTGTGTGCGCACATGTGTGTGCGTGTGGTGGGTAGTAATTTTAATTCAATGATTTACTAGAGTTCGATGTCATTTGCTGATAAATGAAGCAGGAGGAAGAGCCAGGTTTGGAGGGGAGGAGAGAATGAGTTCCATTTGTCTCATATAGAAGTTGAAGTAACTCTGTGATGATGGGTGGAGATGTCCCTCAGGGGTAGCCACAGTATTTTATTTACTTTTTATTCACCACATGAAGCAAGGAGCTTTGTTCTCCAAAATGCTGTCAATTATTTTTCTAAATTACAGGTTTGATTGCTTCACTGTATTTTCATGTCTCATTACTACCTTTACGCTTAAAACCAGAAACTTTGCCACAGCATTAAAGATTCTGCTAACTTTTAAAATACAGAACTCCGGAGATGCCATAATTAGATTGCAGATTTATGAGTCTTCTGGATATAAGTGCTATTTAAAGCCATGAGAATAACCAAGATATCTCAAGGAGAGCATATGAAAAGCAAGAAAACAAGAGGTACTTCTTGGGAGAAAAGCAGACTCCTCTAGAATCCCACAATTTAAAAGGCAGAGAACAAAACTATTGTTTGACAAACAGGAAAAAAACACCTCACAGAATAACCATCACTGAAGCTAATGAAGGAGAAAGTTTCAAGGAGGAGGAGGTAAACATTGCTGAAAGTTGAGATGAGGGAGAGAAAAACAAATCTGAGATTAAACTTTTGGACTTGGCATGTAGAAAATCATGGGTGACATCATTTGGAGGATTTTCAGAGTCATTAGGGAAAGAATTCAGATTGTTACTGAAGGTGAAGGAATAATAAACAAAAGCGGACTGTTCTCCAAAGGAATTTTTATCCTTATAAAAGATACAGCAGGAAATTGAGAAACAGGGCTTATGTCTTGTATCCCTCACTATGAAAGCACAAGGCTAATTATGAAAACTATTCAATATATCCTGGTTGAAATGAATGGTTTGGAAATATCTATATAAAACTGTGGGAAGCTTTTATTGTTGAATTAGAGTAAAACTTGAGTATTGCAGACTGCAAAAAAGCAACCGGTGGTACTAAACAAAATACTAAAGAGGAAAAGGAATTTTGTTGGCATTAAATGAGAAGAGATGGAAAATGATTTATTTATTAAAAGCAAAGCTCCTTGCTTCCAGTGGTCAATAAAAGGTGAATAAAATGTTTAGAAATGTCTGGCTCTTGATGCTCTGCAAAAATTTAAGTTCATTACACTTTCCATGGAATTCAAGATTTTCATGATTTGACCTCTGGTGCTTTCTCTAGCTTCATTTCCCACAGCACCTAGCCTCACATTTAAGACTTCGATATACCCCTTCTCTTGTAGTTATCCAACAAACTGGCTTATATTATTCTTTCATTCATGTCTCTCCTCATTTTATCAACGGCACTGCAAAAGCACACTTCTCCTGTTTTTCATCCTTATAAACTCACATCTACCCATCAAAACTTCACACAGTTATAAATCATACATTCTGTTAAGATTCTTAGAACTAGTTCTTCTTGACACACATAGACACATTCATGTGTGCACACACTCCAAATCTGCCACTCCACACTATTATCTCTTCTGCCTTATCGATTAGATACATCCCATCCTTTTACACTCTACAACTAGTAGCATTTATCTGTTTGTCTCTGACACTGCTGATAGACACTGTCTGGCATGTAGTAGATATTTAAAATTAGTCATTTTTTATCTTCAGTAAGAGTCCCTAGACTCTTGACACAGCAAGCTCAGCTCCCTGCATATATGTGTGTGTGTGTGTGTATATATATATATATATACTATATATATATATAGTTCAGTTCAGTTTGAACTGAACTAAGTGTTTCTGGTTGATAGGAGCTAAAGTGGAGTTATTGGCTAGGAAAAAGAATAAGGCCCTCTGTCTCTGAGTCCAGCGTGAATGTAGGAGGGGTGCAGGAAGATATGGTTGTAAAGTGATGGAAAGGAGAGAAATCATTTTTTTTGCTAGGCCCAACACAGATCAGGTCAAAATATATACAGTATGGTTTTCTTTTGTTTTGTTTATGATCTCTCGGCAAGAAGGAGGGAAAAAACTGCCAAAAAGAATGAAAATAGGCAATGAATAAATTGTTGAAATGAGGTAATGGGAGCTATGAAGAAGTTAGGATGAAAGAAACATTATTCAAATAGCAATTTAATTTTTTTAAGTGGTTACGTAAAATGTCCTACAACACAATGACAAAAATTACAACTCAGACATTGCATAGGAATTAAAAATCATGAAAGCCAGAATTAATTGAAGTAAATGGAGCCCCTCTCTACTTTCATAACCATTTTTATTACATCACTGTATATGAGATATTGAAGTTATTGAACAACGGTTCTGCTTTCTCCTTCACTGGATTATAAACTCTCTAAGTGGGGTTTTATTTGTGTTGTCCTTTAGCTTCTAACATAGCACTATGTAACATCCAGATACTCAGTTAATGTCCCTCAGAGAGTAAAGCAAGATCAAGAGAAGAAGTGTTACAAGTGCATTATTGCTCAACAGTTTTTTGTTTGTTTGTTTTTTTGATACGGCGTCTCACTCTGTCGCCCAGGTTGGAGTGCAACGGCGCCATCTCGGTTCACTGCAAGCTCCGCCTTCCAGGTTCACTCCGTTCTCCTGCCTCAGCCTCCCCAGTAGCTGGGACTACAGGCGCCCACCACCAAGCCTGGCTAATTTTTTGTATTTTTAGTAGAGACGAGGTTTCACTGTGTTAGCCAGGATGGTCTAGATCTCCTGACCTCGTGATCCACCCGCCTCGGCCTCCCAAAGTGCTGGGATTACAGGCGTGAGCCACCGCGCCCAGCCTGCTCAACATTTTTACACATGCTGTTCTGAAAGCCTGGGAATTCTTCATCTCAACTTATATAAAACAGAAATCTTTCAAGCACTGCTTTTTCTAGAAAGCCTTCTCCAAATACTACAAACCTACTGAATGCTCTCTTTCTGTTAATTCCTTTTTAGTGTGTTTTGGTTTTTTAAAATTATTTTATCTTATTTCTAGTTGACAAATAATATGGTATACATTTGTGGGTAAAATGTGATGTTGTAACACATGTATGCATTGTGGAATGATCAAATCATGCTAATTATATCCATCACCTCAAATATTTATCATTTCTTTGTGGTGTGAACATTTAAAATTCTCTCTTTTAGTTTTTTTGAAATATACTATATATTAACTATAATTCTTATTTCTCTAAGAAGTTTGATCATACGTTTTAGATATTTTCATCACTCCCCTGAGGACACTACTAAAGTCATTACTATAAATTTCAGAATCTAATGCTATAGTTTCATTATTTGGCCAAATCATGTAATCTAAAATTTCTTGTTTTTCATCTAGTTTTCTGTTAATTTTAGTTAAATCCCACCCCCACCCCCCCTTTTATTTCACTAAGACTTCTTCCGGTGATCCTTGAGGCGGCACTTTATCAGGGTGAATGTGTGAGTCTGGATACGCTGAGGTTCTTCTCCATCCTCTCTTTTATCAACACTTACTGTCAGCCACCCAGCACCCTTTCTTTTCCCCTGAAGAAAAGTTACCCTGCAACTGGCTCTCTCTCATTGATTGAGCCCTCTGCAGCCAAAACCCTAATCTCTGTTTTTCCCTAGACCCCTGTCTTCAACTCAACCATACCCATCTATCTACCTTTCTGCAATTCTCTACTCTATGAAAAAAGAAATGTGATGTTTGCAATAAAGTTATATTTTTCCCTCCGAAACAAAACAGTAACATTTAATTAGGTATCTCCTAAGAAGTTCGTCTTAACAAAATAGAGAGATTCTGTTCTGGAGGACTAGTCTTCCAGCAGACTGAAGAGAGAACTGTGTTGGAACAGGGCAGCACATTATATCAAGTGGGGGCAGCCTCCTGTCTTCCTAAGCCTGGTGGGAGGTCTGTGTTCTAATTCACCATCTCTTCCAAATGTGACGCCGGGTATCACATTGTAAGGGTTTCTTTAATGGTTAGATGCTGAAGCCATTTATTTGTCACTTCCTATGTGTTACTTTGTATTATAATGATCTCTTTCTTCATATTTTCTGGCTTCGCAAATTGTCTATAAGCGTCTCTGCTTTCCACACTTATGACCAATCTAATATTGGTGTTCCACAGCCCCAGTGTATTTTTCTCTGGTGCCAACCATAGAGGAAAAATAATGCACTACCTCTTTAGCACAATTTAAACATGCCAGAAAGAATGAAATATGATTGGCAACTCGGGGTAATGTGTTTATTCTTAGTTTGGTTATCTATGTCTAGAATGATCAGAGGACTGGTCACATGATATAAATAGAGCTGCCAGCAAAGGGCCCTAGAGAAGAAAGATTGCACACTGAGGCAAATTCAAAAACAAAGCAAAGTGCCCACTACAGCAGTTGAAATCTGACATTTTTTAATCAATTTAAATGAGCCATTCATAGTTTCATATTATATAAATACTCATCAGTTTTCTGTACAATAAAATTATTTTAATTCGATCAATACACAAACGAATGTAGCTTTTTTGTTGTTTTAAGCTTTCATATTGTTCTGTACTTTTAATTCATCATGTCAACTTTGCAGAATATCACCTCCACTTCCATCATTTTCCTGCTCACTGGTGTTCCTGGGCTGGAAGCCTTCCACACCTGGATCTCCATTCCCTTCTGCTTCCTCTATGCAACTGCTCTCTTGGGAAACAGCCTGATCCTCTTCGCTATCATGACTCAGCCCAGCCTCCACGAACCCATGTATTATTTCCTCTCCATGCTGTCCGCCACTGACCTCGGCCTATCCATATCCACTCTGGTCACCATGCTGGGTATATTCTGGTTCAATGTGAGGGAAATCAGCTTTAATGCCTGCTTGTCCCAGATGTTTTTTATTAAATTCTTCACTGTCATGGAATCCTCAGTGCTGTTGGCCATGGCTTTTGATCGTTTTGTGGCCATCTCTAATCCCCTTAGGTATGCCATGATTTTAACTGACTCCAGAATAGCTCAAATTGGAGTGGCAAGTGTCATCAGGGGGATCCTAATGCTGACACCAATGGTAGCACTTCTTACAAGACTTTCCTACTGCCACAGCCAAGTACTCCACCACTCCTACTGCTACCACCCTGATGTGATGAAGCTCTCATGCACAGACACCAGAATCAACAGTGCAGTTGGGTTGACTGCCATGTTCTCTACTGTTGGTGTAGACTCAGTTCTCATCCTCCTTTCTTATGTTTTGATCATTAGGACTGTCCTTAGCATTGCTTCCCCAGAAGATCGGAAGAAAACCTTCAGTACATGTGTCTCCCACATTGTGGCTGTTGCTATATATTACATTCCATTGATCAGCCTGTCCTTTGTTCACAGATTTGGGAAACAAGCCCCAGCCTATGTACATACTATGATTGCTAACACCTACCTGCTGATCCCCCCTGTGATGAACCCTGTCATCTACAGTGTGAAAACCAAACAGATACGTAGAGCTGTGATAAAAATTCTCCATTCCAAAGAAACATAAAATTGTAGAATTCTAGCACTAGATGGACCCCTCAAGATGGTATACTTCAGGTCATATTTCCAATTAAAAACAAAAAACAACCAAAGAACTGGTGCCCATTGAAGCTAAGCATATAATCATTTAAAGTTAAAGCTGGAATGTATCTAGAACATCAGCTAGTTTGACTACTTTATTTTCCAGATGAGGAGGTGAAGACATGGGATGCAAGAGATGAACAGCCTAAAATTAGCCTTATATATAAAATTTCTCCTTCTCACACCACTGTTGGGTGCAAGCTGTTGTTGCCTTCTGTCCCTGCCAACACCCTTTCTATTATTATCTCATCTACTTCATAGCAGTTAGAATGGCACATCATAGAAAAGTCACTCCTTTGTGAGAAATAGGTAGTATTTTCCAACTGTTCTAGTAATTTCGATTGCCATTTATTATTTGCTCTGACAAGTCATGGTTCTAAGTGTTTTTTATATGTGTTAACACATTTTATATCTAAAACAATAAGATAATCACTTTATCAATAAGAAAATTGAGGCATGAAATGTTAAGTAGCTTGCTTAAACAGGTAGTAACTGGTGTTGCTGATGGCAGAGCACATCCATGCAGACTGACTCCAGAGTCCCCCACACTCTTAACTGTAATGCTATATTGCTACCTACAATATAATATATAGATATATAATTTATATTTGTAAAAATTATATGAACTTATATAAACTTACATTTATAAATTATGTACTTATGTAAATTATATTTATATTTATAAATATAAATATAGAGAGAAGTTCAGGCAATTTTTACTAGGAAACATAAAGAAGTAAAAAATTAATTTAAAAAAAACACAACTCTAACCTCTAGAAATTTTCAGTCAAATTAGGGAGAAAAAGCCCAAATCAAATCTTCAAACCTTACAGATATATTTCTACCTGATGATCTTTCCTGACTCAAGCATATTTCAGCATTTCTGTCAGCCCTCCATCAACATTCTGCCCCAGCAGAAATGGAAAGTGACTACAAATGAATTATGGTCATTTACTCATGAATTTTTTAATTTGTGTCATAATGGTCATGTAATGGCTTAATTCAGAAAGATAATTCATTCCACCCTGGGTGTGTCCGTTAATTCTCAAAATTTTTAAAGCATATATTTCAATGCCACACTAATATCATTAATTTAAGATGGGCTGTATAATTGGTATCAGGTCCAGAAAGGAAATAGAAGTAATCATTCATATCTACAGGCTTGCCCCCTCACTTTATGCAGATCTCTGCCAACTGCACCTTATTACAGGACCCTTGATGTTATAATAATTATAATAGTAATACCTCTCCCTCAATTTCTTCCTGTATTCACTCTCATCCTTACCTGCCTTATTTTTAATTTTTAGCATTTTTATTCCCCAACATATTACATATATGCTGTTTCTTTTCTGGTTTCCTCATCATTCCCTGTAGGAAATTTATTAAGTGACTATAGTACTTATAGTACTGTAAGAATTATGTCAAATCCTCAGCCTGTTTGACAACAACATTTCAGTTTCAATTATTGTTAGTCTTCATCTTTATATGTTGGAATGTCCTGGGACTTTGTTCTCAGACCTTTTTGCTTTGTCATAATCCCTTCCTTGGTCATCCCATCCAGTATCATGTCTTTAAGTACCATCTCTATGCTGACAAAATCCAAATTAATATTTGTAGTTCAGACTTATCCCACTGCCTATGTATCAATATCACTACTTAAATGTCTCATAATCATCTTAGAATCAACGTCTAATATATACTAATATTCCCATCAAGGAAAAAGCATGCTCACCCACAGTCTTCCCTAACTCAGTAACTCTACCTTCCAGTTTGTTGAGACAAAGCACTTGGAGTTATCCCTGATGCCTTTCTATCACTCCGATGCTACATCTAACCTATTAGTAAATCCTGGTGACCCTTTCTTCTAGATATCTCCAATATTGATGTCTAAAATCGAGTCAATTTATACCACCTCTACTGCTACCACTGTGATGCAAGCCATCATCTTGGACCTGAATTATTATAACAGCCTTCTGGTGGGTCTTCCTTCATCCACATTTGCTTTACAGTCTATTTCCCCCCACAGTGAAGTTAGACTGATTAGTTTAATGCACAAGGCAGATCAAGTTCAATATACCCCAATGGCATCCTGTCTTACCCAGGAAAAATTCACAGTCACTGTAAAAGCATATAAATATCTATATGATCTATATTCCCTCCATCAGCCCAATATCATCTTCTACTACTCTGCCAGTGATTCACTCTATGTCACCCACACTAGCTTCCAAATATTTTCTTAAACTCATCAAGCATGCTTCAACATCAGAGTTCACACATGCTATTCTCACAACCTGGAATGTTCGTCCTCCAGAGACCCACATGACTTACACCTCACTTTATACAGATCTCTGCTCCAGCGCACCCTATTACAGGGACCTTGATGTTATAATAATAATAACAACAACAACACCTCTCCCTCAATTCCTGCCTGAATTCACTCTCATCTTTATCTGCCTTATTTTTAATTTTTGGCATTTTTATACCCCAGTATATCACATATATGTTATTTATTTTCTAGTTTCATTTCTATAACATAGTGTTTTTGAGAATAAAAAATTTGTTCCATTTATGCTATCTCCCAGCCCTAAAACAGGTCCTGCCACATAGTAAAAATAGTAAAATGTCTTAATGATCTGGCTCTGTTTACCTCTTAAGCTTCATTGCTTCCCCTCTGTACAATGCCCCAGAAACAACAAACAACCTGCATGTCCTAAGTCCCAGGAAAGAATGTCCTGTCCCTTTCAAGCCTACCTCCACCAAGATCATTCTCACTCCCTTCCTTCTTCCGACTTAGAATAGAAGGGGCTCTCCTTCAGGGACTTTTCCTGACCTCTCTGATCTGCCTGGTGCCCTTTCAAGGTGCTCCTACAGCACCTTGTTCTTCTCTCTCAAGACAACTCTTTCGAAACTCTCTTGTCACCATTCTCCCCACAACAAACTCTGAGCTCACTTCTCGGGGTCAGGGACTGGGTCTATTCACTGCTGTTTCCACATTTCTATCTATAGTGTCTGGTCCATTGTAACTTTTACTCTTCATTGAATTAATGAATAAATACTGTCTTTGATGCGTAAGGATTCAGATGGCACACAAGAAGATAACAAAGTTCTCTTATACCAGAAAGTTCTTCATATCTACAAATATATTTTTATGAAATTTCACATTTTGGAGAATACTGTGCCAAGTACTGCCATTTGGTATAAAAAATTTGCTCTTTTTCATATGACCTGGTATACCCTGATCCTAATCTTGTGAAGCTTTATTTCCACTTTCCAACACAAAACTTGCTTTGTCTAGTGAATGAATGTAGGTAAGAGTAAAAATTAGGAGGCCACTTTAAAGAGGTGATTTATATTTTGAATAAACTGCCAGTTTATTTCTACATATTTCTTTCCTCTTCTATTCCCTAATACATACCCCTGCAGATAATCTTTACATATCTATAACTCACAATGAAGCAGAAACAAAAATCCAGAGAAGCTACAGGCAGGTCCAAAGTTGAAAGATGGAAAAGCTCAGATGATACAGGCCTAAAGACTAGATTTTTGCTTATTTGTTTCCATACACTACTACTACAGAGGATAGCAAATAGAGCTGAAGGAAAAGGATGGAGATACTCAGAGTCCTAAAAATGGAAAGGAGTAAAAGGAATGTCAACCTCAAGGACAACTGAGATGTTCACAGAACTTCTGCAGATTCTCGTCCCCCACCTCACCTCACAAATGCTAACCTGTGGACAGTCCTCCTGTCCAACAATCCTGGCAGCTTATAAGCTTCCATCTATAGAAAATTGGTAATGTAGACACCGAGACTGGGTGGGTTGCAGAACAAATGTCATGCTCTGACCAAGATGGATAAGCTCACAATGAGTTGGGGACTTTCCTAAAAGCCAGAGCACTAGTAGTCACATGGGCACTGTTGTAGCTGCTTGAACGTGGTAGTGGTGATGAAGATGGAAATAAGAGGAAACATGCAAAAGATTTTTAGAAGGAAAAATAGACAAGATCAGTTGAATAATTGGATGTGAAGGATGAGGAAATTCTATGTATCTTAAGTTCCTGTCTCACATGACTAAATTCATAAGCACATCCACTTCATCCTCCTCAAATTCACCCTCCCAACAGCTTCTGGAATAGCGATCTGAAACACATGTCTAGTTGTGATGTCCCTGCTTAAAACCATTTATTCACCTCCTGATTCCTACAGGATGAAGTTCTTGAGTTCACAGCCTATCATCAGTTCACATCCATTGACCTCTCCAATTTCTCTTTCCTTTTTGGTTGACTCTATGCTTCAGCCAAGCTACAACTGTTCGTAATTCTTCTGTAGAAAATTCTGTTTCTTTCATGATTTTCTGTCTGCTGAAATACCCTCTTTTTGGACCCATCCAATGACTAAATAAATACCCTTCCCAAGTTCCTATAAAAATATGTGGCATTCATTGCTCTTTCATAACATTTCAGGTTTGTTTGGGTAGGTGTCTATGAGCACCTTGAAGGCAAGGACTTTGTCTTATTCACCTCTGTCACCCTAAACTCAGCACAGTGCCTGTACAAAACTAGCCTTGAGAATGTGTTTATTACACAATGAATGAATTAACTCCATTGCCAGATATAGGTGACCAATAAATACTTAATGGCTGATGGATAAGAAAGTAATTCTGTTTCTGTGTTCAAAGATTACAGTGACAATGACAAAGTAAGACTCATGTGTGAGGCATACTTAGAAAGGATGGCAGATAGAACAGGTTAGTGTTAAATATTAATAAAGTATGAAGGTAACCCTGCCGGGTATGACGTAGGGGACACGTCACTGGAAGACAGCCATCAAGCATCCTGAGGTACTGAGGATACCTCAATATCCTGGAGAAGGTAGTTGGGGTGAGTTTTTTATCTATTTTGCTTATAACATTGTAAGCCTTTGACAAACATTTGTTTAATGTGAATAAACAGAATACCTGGTTCTCCAACCAATATTATCACTAATTAACTATATGACCTAGGACAAAAAGCTGTCATATCATCTGGGCTTTATCTGTAATCCAGGAGCAATGAAGAGTAGCTTTGATACATTAAGGGCTGTTTTGTCAACCAGAAGAAAGGCTAGGGAAAGATATGGAGAATTGCATGCCCTTATTTTGAATTACGGAACTATACTTTTGTATTTTTAGAGAGGATGCAAAGTCCTAAAGCCCAAGGGCCATGCCTAGTCACACATGATGTCTGCTGCGTCTAGCAGAGTGGCACATGAAGAAACACACTAAACCTGTGGCTGACTGTGTGTGCTTGGTTTAGCTTGGAGAAATGGGAGCAGATTGTTGAGAGCCCGGTATATGTGAGTGTGGGAGTGATGGCAGAGGCAGTGGGTGCTTTGAGGTTGCTCTCCCTGGACAGGAACAGTGGGAAGCCCGTGGGAATGGCACACAAGTGGACATGGAGATGTTTTTCCTCTGTCTGCCAAGTCCCTGGGGCCTCAGTTCATACGCTCACTGCCTGTTCCCATGGGCTTTCTGAGTGGCATTATTAAAAAGGCCTGAACCAGAAAGCAAAACCAGCTCCAGCTGCTCTTTCTAAGTAGGACTTTACCATTCTCAGGTGAGTGCACCCTCACCTGGGGTCAGGCAGCCTTAGCTCCTGCCATCCTAAGGGACCTTGAAGACCCCACATACTGCTTCAAGCCAGGGCAGGGAGAAGCCCTTGTGTCCCATCCACAGCTTTATGGGCTGGGAAGAAATGTCCCAGAGTCTTAGCTAACAATCAGGAAAGGCAGGTGAGAATGAATGCAACAGCCACATTCAGACCCAAAGAGAAGCTGAAATTGGGTTTAGCAGGGAGTCTACTTTAGGCAGCATGCCAGGCAACATGGGAGTGTGACGTGAGGTCTTTCAGGATAAGTATTTTGGGAAATGAGATGACAGCCCAAAGTCCTATACTCTAGTAAGCATGTGCAGGTACCAGCAAGGCAGAAAATATGCTCTGCAGAGAGAGGGCTTAAGAAAGTACCCAGCTCTGGGGCCAATAAAGACTCTTGTTATCTGTCAGCACTGCATGTGGTAGCGTGGGCAAAAGGCATTAAGAAAGTAAATATACGTCCCTGTGTTCCCCTTGCTCTCCCTCCATGACTGCTCTTTTCTTCACCCTGGATCCCATTTCTCTGGAACACAGTGGTCTAGTGATCTGGCCTCTCTTCAGGGAAGGTTCTTAGTTCTGTCCCATACATTTCAGCATGATTGGTTTAAATTTCTGTATCCCCTTCCCCAAGCTATGATGGATACAGAAATGGATGGATGGATGCAAGATGCAAACTATCTTGTATCTCACTAACGGATGCAATCATCTGCTTCTGAAAAGGGCTTTTCATGTTCTGATAGCAACTGGGAGCCAGATATGGGATTTAATATTTGTCAAGGAGCTTAGCTGTTTTGTCTGCACAAGTTCTGAAGGTGGAGAAGAGAAAATAGAGGCAGAAGTACGGGTTTTGTAAACTTTGAACCCCAAATCTGTCCTTCCTCGCTTATCCAAGATGGGGAGAATCCAGTTCAAATCTCTTTGTACTAATTTAATCATATCGTACTTTAAGATCACTGGTATCTAATCCCTCTACATTAAGGCCAAACTGAAGGGCATCTCCCAGCTGCAGTAAGAACTCAGATGATGAGTGAAGAATTCTGGGGTTAGGGGAGTGCCATATAAGCAAGCTAACCTGTTTCAATGAAACAGATAATCAATGAAGACACTGCATCATTTGTTTCCAAAAGTTAGGCCTTGCAGCCAAGGCTTTGGCTTTTTAGAGAAAATTAGCCCTAAAGACCAGGGCACCTAGGCAACCTAGCAGAGAAGAAGTTTCATGAAGTCAGAGCCCAGGTGTTTGGGTGAGGGTAGAGAGTTGGGGCAAAGCAACACTGGGCTTCTAAAAAAGAAATGTCTCCCCTGAGATGAATGACTTGTTGGCACAAGTTTCAGGAAAGACAAAGCTCTAAAAATATCATTGTAAAATTAATAATACTTCTCCAAAGTAAGGACTCAACTCAAACTATCCTTGGATGCAATTAAAGTGGCCTTGGAAGAAGCTTTCAGGTGCGGAGGTACTCAACAGTGTCCTGCCAGCACCTTCATCTCTGAAGAAGTCATCGGAGGGAGGCACTACCTTTGATTTTATGACCACAGATGAGTTTCCTTTAATCCGAAAGAGATTGACTTTTGGCATTTTTTTTCTTAGTTTTTGTTTATTTATATTGCTTTAAGCTTTAAAAAAAGTGTTATTGCTGTGCTTCTTATTCCTCTGGCTGACTTTAGAATTGAGGACCGGGAACGCTGAAAATTTGCAAAGTTATCTCCTGTCCTCACGGCCTTGGAACACCCGTTATTCCACTCTCTGTCTAATTTCTACTCATGTTTCAAGTCTAAACAGGAAGATTCCTCTGTGATCATGCCTCTCCCTTTCCCATGAATTAAATGCATACATTATGCTAGTAATGCTTCTGGAATGAATGAATAATAGAAAGAAAGAAAGTAGGGGGAGGGAAGCAGGGAAAGTAAAATAAGAAAGGCAGGCTCATCTGGAAGGAGCTCCCGAAAGTGTATCTCAACACCTATCAGAAAAAAAAAAGGGCCACCAAATATCCAGACAATGAAGGTATGGACCAGTAGGAAGAATCTGAGGGAATTACATTTTGGAAAAAGCATTGCTCTCCCAAGGTTCCCTTTTAAAAATTTAAATAAACCTTGGGAGTAGCGATGCATAAATGAATTTGATCTCTCACAGTCCCGCCTTTGGAAGAGGGCCTCAGAGCTTATGAAAGACCCTAAGTGGGGGTGGGAGGAGACAAAAGGGGCGGGATGTCAGTTTCAAGTTTCCAGGGCGTTCTCTGATTGTGCTCTATGTCCCTGCAGACTGCCAGTGTGACCTCACCCTCTCCAGTCACCCCTCCTCAGTTCCAGCTATGAGTTCCTGCAACTTCACACATGCCACCTTTGTGCTTATTGGTATCCCAGGACTAGAGAAAGCCCATTTCTGGGTTGGCTTCCCCCTCCTTTCCATGTATGTAGTGGCAGTGTTTGGAAACTGCATCGTGGTCTTCATCATAAGGACGGAACGCAGCCTGCACGCTCCGATGTACCTCTTTCTCTGCATGCTGGCAGCCATTGACCTGGCCTTATCTACATCCACCATGCCTAAGATCCTTGCCCTTTTCTGGTTTGATTCCCGAGAGATTAGCTTTGAGGCCTGCCTCACCCAGATGTTCTTTATTCATGCCCTCTCAGCCATTGAATCCACCATCCTGCTGGCCATGGCCTTTGACCGTTATGTGGCCATCT
Organism: Hylobates moloch; assembly: GCF_009828535.3. NCBI lineage: Eukaryota > Metazoa > Chordata > Mammalia > Primates > Hylobatidae > Hylobates > Hylobates moloch. Next base: position 42,924,355 of record NW_026652286.1, read on the forward strand.
GCCACCCACTGCGCCATGCTGCAGTGCTCAACAATACAGTAACAGCCCAGATTGGCATCGTGGCTGTGGTCCGCGGATCCCTCTTTTTTTTCCCACTGCCTCTGCTGATCAAGAGGCTGGCCTTCTGCCACTCCAATGTCCTCTCACACTCCTATTGTGTCCACCAGGATGTGATGAAGTTGGCCTATGCAGACACTTTGCCCAATGTGGTATATGGTCTTACTGCCATTCTGCTGGTCATGGGCGTGGACGTAATGTTCATCTCCTTGTCCTATTTTCTGATAATACGAACCGTTCTGCAACTGCCTTCCAAGTCAGAGCGGGCCAAGGCCTTTGGAACCTGTGTGTCACACATTGGTGTGGTACTCGCCTTCTATGTGCCACTTATTGGCCTCTCAGTGGTACACCGCTTTGGAAACAGCCTTCATCCCATTGTGCGTGTTATCATGGGTGACATCTACCTGCTGCTGCCTCCTGTCATCAATCCCATCATCTATGGTGCAAAAACCAAACAGATCAGAACACGGGTGCTGGCTATGTTCAAGATCAGCTGTGACAAGGACTTTCAGGCTGTGGGAGGCCAGTGACCCTTAACACTACACTTCTCCTTATCTTTATTGGCTTGATAAACATAATTATTTCTAACACTAGCTTATTTCCAATTGCCCATAAGTCCATCAGTACTTTTCTCTGGCTGGAATAATAAACTAAAGTATGGTCCATCTACTTAAAGGACTATAATGTGGAATAATACATACTAATGAAGTATTATATGATTTAAAGACTACAATAAAACCAAACATGCTTATAACATTAAGAAAAACAATAAAGACCCATGATTGAAACCAGGTTGAAAAATAGCATATGCCTTGGAGGAAATGTGCTCAAATTACTAATGATTTAGTGTTGTCCCTACTTTCTCTCTCTTTTTACTTTCTTTTTTTTTATTATTATGGTTAGCTGTCACATACAACTTTTTTTTTTTTTTTTTTGAGATGGGGTCTTGCTCTGTCACCAGGCTGGAGTGCAGTGGCACGATCTCAGCTCACTGTAACCTCCACATCCTGTGTTGAAGCAATTCTTCTGCCTCAGCCTCCCCAGTAGCTGGGACTAATGGCACGTGCCACCATGCCCAGCTAATTTTTTGTATTTTTCAGTAGAGACAGAGTTTCACCATGTTGGCCAGGATGGTCTCGATCTCCTGACCTTGTGATCCACCCGCCTCGGCCTACCAAAGTGCTGGGATTACAGGTGTGAGCCACTGCTCCCGGCCTGTGTACAACTTTTTAAATAGGGAATATGATAGCTGGGCATGGTGGTATGCACCTGTAGCCCCCACTACCCGGAAAGCTGAGGTGGGAGAATCGCTTGAGTCCAGGAGTTTGAGGTTACAATGATCCACGATCATACCACTACACTCCAGCCTGGGCAACAGAGCAAGACCCTGTCTCAAAGCATAAAATGGAATAACATATGAAATGAAACAGGGAAAATGAAGCTGACAATTTATGGAAGCCAGGGCTTGTCACAGTCTCTACTGTTATTATGCATTACCTGAGAATTTATATAAGCCCTTAATAATAATGCCAATGAACATATTATGTGTGCTCACAATGTTCTGGCACTATTATAAGTGCTTTACAGGTTTTATGTGTTCTTCATAACTTTATGGAGTAGGTACCATTTGTGTCTCTTTATTATAAGTGAGAGAAATGAAGTTTATATTATCAAGGGGACTAAAGTCACACGGCTTGTGGGCACTGTGCCAAGACTTAAAATTAAATTTGATAGCTGAATACAGTTACTTAACGGCCATGTTATATTGCTTCCTGTGTAACATCTGCCACTTATTTCCTCAGCTGTACAAATCCTGTGTTTTCTCTCTGTTACACACTAACATCAATGGCTTTGTACTTGTGATGAGAGATAACCCTGCCCCAGTTGTGGGCAACACATGCAGAATAATCCTGTTTTACAGCCGCCTTTCGTGATCTTATTGCTTGCTTCTTTCCAGATTCAGGGAGAATGTTGTTGTCTATTTGTCTCTTACATCTGCTTGATCATGTCTTCATTTTTTAATGTGCTCTGTACCTGTCAAAAATTTTGAATGTACGCCACATGCTGTTGTCTGAACTTAAGTATAAGATAAAATAAAATTTTATTTTAAATTTTGCTGAGTGTTATGCCTATTGATTTTACATTTATAGAATCCTATAAATCAGAATTGGAGATGTGAGTGATTTCCTAGTCTTCTTTCTCACCAGTGCAGGAATCCTGACTGGAATGGTTCACACAATAGTAAGGATGCTGAATGCATCTTATTTCAAGGTAGGGTATTCCCACTGTACTATTGAGCAGATCCAGTGAGCAGCTGAGATCTGAATACGATCACTGGGCCTGTATGTTCCCTCACTAAACAAGTCTTGGGTGCAGGACTTGGGTAGATAAACCGTGAGGGAGACTCTATACTGTAGGCTGTCTCTTAGGAGGAGGGAACCACAGATACTTGATGTGTACTGATGATGGGTTCTGCTAGCATATAGATCTGTGAGCATTCAACTGTGCTTCATTGTTCAGAGGCAGTAAAGTGGCTTCCAAAGTCATGCAGTTAATCAATGTGCATAGGCCAGGGCTAAGGGGAGGAAACACAATGGAAGAAATGGGTGATTTCTCTAAAGAAATGAAAGTGTACCCATGCTCTGTAAAGTGGAGATTCAGGTGTTGGGCCCCACCCTCAAATAATGAGGTCAGGTGCCTCATTTTATGAGGTTAAACTCTGTTATGTCTCTCCCCACAATCTCAGTCCTCTTCTACCTTCCTGTCCATTCCTTTACCTCAATTCCGATCCTCCAGCCTACTTCCATATGCCTAAGAACATAGCCATATTGACAATTTAATGAGTAGTGGATTTCTTTCTCTCTCTTCTGTGAATAGCAAATCCCTTACTGTCTCCCACTATGATAGCTTGTTTATACATTCTTACTATCTCCTCTCCCCTTCCCTCTGTCCTAAGATTTTTAACTTTTAAAAGTAGCCCAGGCCGGGCATGGTGGCTCACGCTTGTATTCCCAGCACTTTGGGAGACTGAGGAAGGTGCATCAGCTGAGGCCAGTAGTTTAAGACCAGTCTGGCCAATATGGTAAAATCCCATCTCCACTAAAAATACAAAAATTAGCCAGGTGTGGTGGTGGGTGCCTGTAATCCCAGCTACTCTGGAGGCTAAGGCAGAAGAATCACTTGAACCAGGGAGGCAGAGCTTGCAGTGAGCCCAGATCGCCACCACTGCACTCCAGCCTGGGCGACAGAGTGAGACTCCTTCTCAAAAAAAAAAAAAAAAAAATAGGCCAAAGACTTCTGTGCCAATGTTCATAACAGCATTATCCACAATAACCAAAAGGTGGAAACAACCCAAATGTCCATCAACAGATGAATGGATAAACAGAATATGGTTTATATATACAGTGGAATATTATTCATTCTTAAAAATCTGGTACCCGCTACAACATGGATGAAACTTGAAAACATTATGTTAAATAAAATAAGCCAGGTAACAAAAGGACAAACAATATATGATTCCATTCATATAAGGTATCTAGAATTGGCAAATTCATAAAGAAAGAAAGTAGAATACAGGTTACCAGGGGCTGGGGAAGGGGAGGATGAAGAGTTATTGTTTATGGGTGCAGAGGTTCAGTTTGGGATGATAAAAAAGTTCTGGAAATGGATAGTGGTTATGGTTGTACAACAATATGAATCTGCTTAATGTTACTGAATTGTACACTTAATGTTTAAAATGTTAAATTTTATTTTATGTAAGTTTATCACAATAAAAATTGCCAAAAATAATGTAAAACTCTCATTATCAATTTTATCTTAAGAATATGTTGAAATGATTATATTTTAGATGTTAGGTTTAAAATATGTTAGTAAGGTTTTTTTTGGTTTTTTTTTTTCTTTTTTCAAAATGTGTTGCCAGGTGCTGTGGCTCACGCCTGTAATCCCAGCACTGTGGGAAGCTGAGGTAGGAGGATCGTTTGAGCCCAGGAGTTCAAGAGTAGCTTGAAGAGGATGATATTTATTTCAAAGTAATAAAGCTTTAATAGTAGGACTACCAAGGTTGTAACAGGGCCATTATTTATAGTGGCAATTTTTATAGCCTTCAAATCCCATCCTGAGGGATACCAGCTGTATGTACATCTGGTCGCCTAGCCTAAGGCTAAGCAAACAGAAGGCAGGAGACCAGGCTTCCTGGCACTGTGCACACTTAGGTAAGTCAACTTTCTCTTCTCCATTTTTCTACCTATAACCTTATTGTAGGTTTCATTTCTCAGACAGCAGTACACAAATAGAAAAAAATCCTTCAATTACACTTTGTGTAATTGAATTATACAATTCAATTATAATTATGTAAGTATAATTATACTTTCAATTATCCTTCTATGACTGTCAAATAATAATTTAGCAATACCTTACTGATTGGAATAATAAAGTTGTGATCATGTGACTGAGAAAAAATCATATGACCTTGTGACGGTTAATATTATGTGTCCACTGGCTGGACCACAGTACCCAGCTACTTAGTCACACATGTTTTCTGGATTTTCCTGTGAAGGTATTTTTTTCCAGATGAGATTAATGTTTTAATCAGAGGACTTCGAGTAAAGGAGATTGTCCTCCATAATGTGGGTGGGCCTCATCCAATTCGTTGAAGGCCTTAATAGACCAGATTGATCGCCCCTGGGCAACAAGAAGTATCCCAACAGACATGGCCTGAGGACTTAATTGCCATGTTGGCTCCACATTGGCTCTGCAGTTTACTGACTTACCCTGCAGATACTGGATTCACTAGTCTCCATTGTGTGAGCTGATTCCTCAACATAAATATCTCTATTTCTCTATCTCTATATATTATCTATCTATCTATGTGTCTATCTATCTATATATCTCCTTTTGATTCTGCTTCTCTGGAGAACTCTGACAAATACAAACCTAAAAGTTATAAAACGGGGAAAAATTGTCCCTGTGAGCAGCTAACCTGTGAAGGGAGAACTGAAAATTGAAAGAAACCCTGTAAAAAAGACAACATGCAAAACACAAATTAAATTAACTGGGCCAGCCCAGTCTAAGGTCAGCATCACAAACTATACAAGTCCAAATTCTTTTATTTATTTATTTATTTATTTATTGAGACACAGTTTCACTTTTGTTGCCCAGGCTGGAGTGCAGTGGCGCAATCTCAGCTCGCTACAACCTCCACCTCCCGGGTTCAAGCGATTCTCCTGCCTCAGCTTCCTGAATAGCTGGGATTACAGGTGCCTGTCAGCACGCCTGGCTAATTTTTTGTATTTCTAGTAAAGATGGGGTTTTACCACATTGGCCAGGCTGGTCTGGAACACCTGACCTCAGGTGATCCACCTGCCTCAGCCTCCCAAAGTGCTAGGATTAGAGGTGTGAGCCATCGCGCCCAGCCCCAAGCTTAAATTCTTTTAATAACAGTTTGTTCAGACCATGTGATTACAGATCAAAGATAAACTGATCTAACCATAACTCTGCATGAACTCACATGTTCTAACGACAAAATCCCTGAACAATCCATGTGAAAACCATCCTATGACTAACCCTAGATCCCCCACACTCCATAAATACACTTCCCTAACTCTCTTCTTTTGAAATACTTTCTTCCATTGAATTGTTCTTCTTAACTGCAGCAAGTTAATAATCTAACATTGTTTGACTACAGGTATGGCCCTAGTGTTCTTTAGCTACTGGGTTTTAGCAAAATTTGTAAACATCAGAATTCTGGTTTTTTGTTTTTTTGAGACGGAGTCTCGCTCTGTCTCCCAGGCTGGAGTGCAGTGGCGCGATCTTGGCTCACTGCAAGCTCCGCCTCCCAGGTTCACGCCATTCTCCTGCCTCAGCCTCCCGAGTAATTGGGACTACAGGCACCCGCCACCATGCCCGGCTAATTTTTTGTATTTTTTAGTGGAGAAGAGGTTTCACCATGTTAGCCAGGATGGTCTCTATCACCTGACCTCGTGATCCGCCCGCCTCGGCCTCCCAAAGTGTTGGGATTACAAGCGTGAGCCACCGCGCCTGGCCAAACGTGAGAATTCTTAAGCATGAGGCAGAGAGTTACATAAGAAATGTCTGAAATATTTATTTGGGGGTCCTAAAAGCAGTGCCTGAGACAGGGACTTGGGTGAAGGTAGTGTAATTAAGACATGTTTCTAGAAAATAGGAGTGAGGGAACAGAGGCAGTGAGACAAGGCAGAAGAAAATTCAACACAGAGTTATTACCAAGGTTGCTGCTGTGGACAATGAGCACTCAACTCTGCTAGGACTCTGTTCAGAATGCCCTGGGGAATTTCTATCCAAAGGCTGGACTAGGGCATTTGCAGTCAACTGTCTTCCTCATTTGACCCAAGGTTGCCCCTGGGCTTTGCCTACTTCTGTGGCTTTGAAGAAAGCACAAAAGCAGAAAAACAAGGAGAAATGGCACCAATTTAAAGTGGGAGAAATACTCAGAATGAATTAAAATGTCTGTCACAGCCCCCGGTAAAGTCAGAAGTGGGCCAAGGTGGTATGACATTAGACACAGAGCATCTGTTCCACCCGGTTGTGGGGAGTGGAGGGTGGTAAAGGTTTGAGAAATCTTGGATTCATATATCTCTATTGCATTTAATATTATCATATACTAAGGGCTTACTGTTCATCTTCCAATAAAATAACACCTTACTTATATAATCCTCAAAACAAGCATCTGGGGCCGGGCGCGGTGGCTCATGCCTATAATCCCAGCACTTTGGGAGGCCCAGGCGGGCAGATCATGAGGTCAAGAGATTGAGACCATCCTGGCTAACACGGTGAAACCCCGTCTCTACTAAAAATACAAAACTTAGCCAGGTGTGGTGACGCGCGCCTGTAGTCCCAGCTACTCAGGAGGCTGAGGCAGGAGAATCAGTTGAACCCAGGAGGCAGAGGTTGCAGTGAGCAGAGATCGTTCCACTGCACTCCAGCCTGGTGACAGAGCGAGACTCCGTCTCAAAACATATATATAAAAAAAAATTAAATTAAAAAAAAAACAAGCATCTGTGTTGATGGCCACTGTTCAGACTAGGAAACTGAGGCACAACTGGGAGTTATATAATTTTCTGAGTCACTCAATACTTCAGACTTGAACCCAGGTCTCTCTGACTTCCCAGTCTACTCTTTGTGAATGAAGACTGTAGCCTGACCAGGCAGGCATGGACCAGCATGGACCGGCCCAGCCAAGTGATGACTGATACTGGGAAAAGACTTCCCCGAAGGGAGGTGACTTTGCACAAATCACATTCTTCTGTGTATTTCTGTTTTTTCCAGATTAAACACGGGCAACAGTGTAACACTTGCCCTTCAGAGATCAAGGAGGGTTCAGTCACAGGCACGGGATCATTTGCTTTCAATGTTTCTGCATCTCTTCTGCAAGGAAAAACAGTATTAGAAGTGTAAGCCAATCTGTCCCAGTTCCCACAGGTTCTACCCACGAGAGTGATGTGAGATTTTCTTCTTCTTTTTTTTTTAAACCACTTTATTGAAGTCTGATTGACATACAAAAAGTTGTAGATTTTTAATGTATACAACTTGATATATTTGAACATAAGTGATACACTCTTAAAACAATCATCGTAACTAATGTGGTAAACTTATCCATCATCTCCAAAAGTTTCCTCTCACCTCCTTTATTGTTGTCGTTGTTGCTATTGTTTTTCGTTCTGTGGTAAGAGCACTTAACATAACAGCTAATATCTTAACACATTTTTAAGTGTACAATACAGTAGTGTTAATCACAGGCCCTATGTTGAGTTGCTTCTAGAGACATGCCTTCCCTCTTGCTCCATACTACAGTCCCAAGGAGCAGGCCCAGAGAGAACCTGGGGGCAGGGGTAAAACACAAGAATAGCCTTCCCTGGGTCCTATATTGAGGGAAGGACAGAGCCCTGGAATGGAATTTGGAGCCCTGAGCTACATCTCATGTTCTGCCACTAGGAGGATGACCTTACTTAATTCATATAATCTCTTGGGATTAACTATAAAACATGGTAATTGAATTAGAAAATCTCGAAATCCTGCCCCCATTCTAAATATTACATTCCCTGGACACCATTAAGAAGTCACAGGCAATTCCAAAGGGCCTGCAAAGGCTGACACTCTCTGCGGTGTCCTTGGAAACTATTCTCTGACCCACAGGAGAAAGCCAGCCCCCTTCCCTGTGGCCACCTCTTTGCCCAAACATGGCATTTCTCCACTTGATCTCCTACCTCTTGTTCCTGCCAATTATGACTCTCTTCAAAAATCAAACCTGTTCCCAAATATTGTGGATTTTCCACCCCAAGAGATATTCACAGGCTTCCTATAAGGAAACATAGTCCAATAAAAAAGAACAGATAGTTATCTTACTCATCAACTCAATTCACTCTTTGTGAGGCTGGCTTTCATCTGTTTACTAGGGATGATAATGCTGTCTACGCTCAGTGCTTTTGTGAAAATTATATGCAATGATCCACAGACAATGCCTAGGATAGTATTAATACATAGTATAAACTCAACAAATACTCTATTATTACCATGGAAACAGAATAGGTAATACTATCTGCCTCACAGGAAAATGGAGGGGATAAGAATGTGCATTGGTATGTGTGACAAGCAAGTCACAGATTTTCTTAAAGCACTCACTTGGTCACATCTGCCTAGAAGCTTGAAGCTTAAGAACTAGGTTCTCGTTCTCTCTCTCTCTCTCTTTCTCTCTCTCTCTTGCTGTCTCCTCTCTCTCTCTCTCTCTCACTGTCTCTCTTCTCTCTCTCTCTCACTGTCTCTGTTCTTTCTTTCTTTCTCTCTCTCTCTCTCTCTCACACACACACACAGTAGTACCAAGACTAAGACTGGAGGACAGTATAAAGAAAGGTAGCATGGTGGGCAGGGGACGTGGGATTCAAATAGGTTTGAAGTGAGCCTAAAATGACTGATCTATGCACTGAAGAAGGAATGCCAACAGAAAGGCCAGTTTCCAACGTTGTCTCAGGAAAATATGATTGAAGTTTAGAAGGTGGTGAATTAAATGGGAGGGGTTATGGCCACTGCTTATTTCTTGTTCACAAGGATCAGCGTCCTGGGAGTGTATTTGCCTTCCTGTTCTCATTAATCTGGAAGGGCTTCCTGGGTGTTTTGGGAGCTGAATCAACTCATAGAGGTGGTCCTAGACAGCTCCTTCCGTGAGAGGCTTCCAGAATTGGGAGTCTCAGGCAAGTGGTCACTGTAGTGAGAGTATCTTTCCCAGTGAAACAGGGTCTCCAGGGACTAAGGACCATAAAAACATTGCCCTTTTCCCAGCCATGTTTATGTTGGCCTGGTCAGTGGAGGGTACCAGTTTAGGTGGCCAATTCCCCCGGAGAGCCACAGTCTAAGGTTGCCCAATAAATAGGACAGCTCCCATCCCCCAGTAATTTCATCTAGCCCCCATCTCTGAGCAGCACATCATCTATCCCAGAATAGATTGATAAGAAATAAGAGAAGAACATAAATGTGTTTGTGTCTGGGGATAGATATTTCCTTAGGCATTTTATTATTGTAAGAAAAGATTTACACTCAATATATATTTATGACCAGAGATTACCAGCATCACATATTTAGGATTCTTTCCGACTATAATCATCACCAATTCTCCCAGCTGGTGCCAAAGTTATTGCCCAGTGTCTGTTTCTTAATATCATTTAATGTTAAACCTTCAAGAATGATTGACAATGTTTGACAATGTTTCAGGACCTAAAATATAAAATAAACAAAAAAAATAGTGGATATTACAATGAGTATCAGATATAAAACCAAATGTATTGAGAGCCTCAGTGCACCCATGGTGGAATAAACGAGGTACAGCAGCCACGGAGAAGGGAGAAACCAGCTTTGTTGTGGTGATGAAGGAAAGCTTCATGAACAGGTGACATTTAAACAGGGGCCAGATTGAGGTTTGGGGGAAGTAAGTGAGATTAAAGCAGAGGGAGTATATGGAGACATCAAATAGTGAGGTGACTTCTGACAGTGCAAGAAGATTTTATTGCCAGAGCATAGGCCATGTGTTCCCCTGAGTTCTCCCAAGACAAAAGCCTAAGAGCAGCTACTCTACTGGGGACTGGACCCAGTGAGCAAAAGTCAGGGACAGAGAGTTTGGAGCAGGGAAAAGGGAGAGCCCAAACAAACATGCATTGTAGAGTTGTCCACATAATAGGAGAGTGTTGCCAGTTCTTGCAGTACTTGCCCATAATCTTCTTCCTGGGGGAAGTAAATGAAAAGTAATTATTCCTCCTGTATTCAATTAGTTAAGAATTGCTCCACAGAGCATTAACTCCCAAAACTGGCAGACTGCCTATGCTTGAGTATTCAGTGGGTTCCCATGGGCCCCCATGACAGAACATCAAAGGAGAAACCCCAGGCTCCAGATGAATCTGTGACAGGCTGCGCCTGCCCAGAACTGGTAGCCATAGCAGTGGCTGAAATAGGAATTGAAGTTGCAGGGATTTTAAATGATTTACAATTGTCTCAGGAGCCAAGGCTGAATAGATGAATTAAAAATCTTAAAGGAGACTCCTCCCACATTGGGGAAGACAGAATAGACATATTTTCCTATTTATTTGCTAAGAACATGTTTCTATTTATTTGCTAAGAACAACTAAAAACCTTGGGCATTGTGTATAAAACAAACACAAAATTCCAAGGGTAGACAAGAGGCAGACCATCTAAGGAGCTTGGGATATGAGGAATGACATCATGAAATAGAGGAACGACATAGTGGTCATCCTTAATGATTGCATTATCTTCTTACCTCATATATCTGACTTGGAGCTGAAGAAACTGACAATACAGAAATGCTAATGTGCACAGACAGTAAAAGGCCTCTCAAAAGCCTGCTCCCTCTGGCCAATGAAAGGGGAATCCTAGCAAGGCAGAAGACTTCAAAAAACCACTTTACTCCAGCAAAACACTGCAGAAAAAAAAAAAACTGTGACCACGTAACCCCCCAACTCATGTCAGCAAAGGCCAAATGGAGAACCCAGACTTCCAACCTCATGAGGCTGTAATGAGGCACCCAACACCCTCCTCAGAGTGGTGGTATCAGAGAATGTCGAATAGGCAGTTGAGACTGTCATTCCTGCCAGCCAATAATGAGTAGCCCCTTTCTCCATGGTGTCAGTGGAAACCATGTGGGTGCCTGGATTTCAACCCTCACTGGGCAGTAATGAGATGCCCATCCCATCCCCAATGGGATGATGGCAGAGAAGGCCTAGTAGAGGATCAAGATATTGACCATCACCCAAGAGTAATGAGGACCCTCACACCATGTTATCATAAAGATAATGTAGAGAAAATTCCCATCTTCACTTAGCAGTAATAAATCCCCCACCACCAGTATCAACAGAGACCAAATTTAAAAAGAATGAAAGTGACACGCAATATGTTCTCCAAATGCAATGTAATCACAGAAAGATAACTTGGAAATTCCTAAATTATTAATGAATAACAAAAAGAAGTCTCAATGGAAATCGAAAATAATTTGACGTGAATAAAAATGAAAATAAAACATACCAAAATTTGTATAACACAGATAAAACAGTGCTGAGAAGAACATTTGTAGCTTAAATGAATATATTAAAAAGGAAGAAAAGTCTCATATCAATAATCTAGGCTATGCCATCAAGAACCTAGGAAAAGAAGAGCAAAACAAAACCCAAAGCAAGTAGAAGGAAATGATAGAGATAAGAGAAGAAATCAATAAAATTCAAACAGAAAAAAATAAATAAAATCTTTGCAACAGAGCTGATTCTTTGAAGAGATCAATAAAATTAATAAGCTCCTAGCAAGACTAACAGAGAAAAAAGAAAGAAGGCATGAATTAATAATATCAAGAATGAAACAGAGGTTATTATTACAGACTGTGTACATCAGAGGAATAATAAGGAAATACTACAAACAATTCTACACACAGAAAAGTGGACCACGTCCTAGTAAAACACAAACTACCACAACTCCCAAAATATGAATATATAATTTGTAACCCTGTAACTATTAAGAATTGAATTTTTAATTTATAAAATCCCCAAAAAGAAATTCATAGGTCCAGATTGTTTCACTAGAAAATTCTAATAAACATTAAAAGAAGAATTCTACACTATGTCTTCCAATAAATGGAAAAGGAGAAAACATCTCCCAATGTGTGTTGTGACGTTGGTATTACTCTGATAACAAAAACAGTACAAAAACCACAAAAAAAAAACTACAGGCTAATCTCTCTCATATATAGAAACAAACATTTTTGACAGTGCACCACACTCATTATGGCTACTAGAATGTGGAGAAATTAGAATCCTTTAACGCTGTTGATAGAAATGTAAAACAGTAAAATGTTATCATAGTTCTTCAAAACATTAAAAATAGAATTACTGTATGTTCCAGTGATTCTACTTCTGGGTAATCTCAAAAGAATTGAAACCAGGATCTTGAAAGTATATTTGCACACTCATGTTCATAGCAGCACTTTTCACAATAGTCAAAGGGTGTAGGCAACAAAGTGTCAATGGACGGATGATGGATAAACAAATTTTGTATATACCCACAATGAAAAATTAGCCTGCAAAAGGAAGAAAATTCTGACACGTGCTACAGCATGGACGGAGCTTGAGGACAAAATGCTAAGTGAAATAAGAAAGTCACAAAAAGACAAATACTGTACGATGTCACTCACATGAGGTAGTCAAATTCTTAGAAACAGAAAGTGGAATGGTGGTGGCCAGGAGATGGGGAAGGGGCAAACGGGAAATTATTTGTTTAATAGGTATAGAATTTCAGTTTCACAAGACGAAAATGTTCTGGACATTAGTCGTACAACAATGTGAATATGCTTAACACTACTGAATCGTACACTTAAAAATGGTTGGGCCAGGCGTGGTGGCTCACGCCTGTAATCTCAACACTTCGAGAGGCCAAGGCGGGTGGATCACAAGATCAGGAGTTCGAGACCAGCCTGGCCAATATGGTGAAACCTCTTCTCTACTAAAACTACAAAAAATTAGCCAGGCATAGTGACGCGTGCCTGTAATCTCAGCTACTCGGGAGGCTGAGGCAGGGGAATCGCTTGAACCCAGGAGGCGGAGGTTGCAGTAAGTGGAGATCACGCCATTGCACTCCAACCTGGGCAACAGAGCAAGGCTCCATCTCTTAAAAAAAAAAAAGGTTAAGGTGGTAAAGTTTATGTTATGTGTACTTTTTAAAATTATAACCAACCATGTTTTGTTTTCAGGAGGGACAGGCTTGTTCAATATTCAAAAATCAAGTAATCTGCCATATTAACAGCATTAAAAATAAATTTCACATGATGATATAAATTGATACAGAAAATGCGTTTGATAAAAATTCAACAAACATTTATGATGAAAACACAGAGAAGAAATTCCTCAACTTGAAAATGAGCATCTACCAAAACCTATAGTTAATATTATAGTTAATGGTGAATGACTGAATGTCTTCCCTCTAAACGTGGGAACAAAGAAAAAATGCCTACTGTCATCACTCTTATCCAACATAGTCCATAGTCAACGCAATAAAGCAGGAAGAAAGTAAAAGGCATGCAGACAAAAATAAAGAAATAAAATATCCCTATGTGTACATTATATTATATACCTAATATTACATACATAGAAAAATATTCAAATAATCTATTTTTTAAAAAAACCCTAAAACTAAGTGAGTTCCACAGTTATCATATTATACAAGAAAAAATGATAAGTTGGACTCTATTAAAGTTAAAAATTATTGCTTTGTCAAAATTCCTGCTAAGAGGATGAAAAGAGGACCCAGAGAGTGGGAGAATGTATTCCCAAACCAAGGATACAACAAAGGACTAGTATCTAGAATATATAATGTCTCAAAATAACAAAATTATAGCAATATAGAACACATTCGTGGTTTTCAGGGATTAAGAAGCGGATGGCAAAGGAGGAAAGTGAGCATAAATACCAAAGGGCAACATGAGGAATCCTTGTGGTGGTGGGAATGTTCAATGCCTTGACTGTATCAATGTTAATATTCTTATTGTTTTTTTTTTGTTTGTTTTGTTTTTTTTTTTGAGATGGAGTCTCGCTCTGTCGCCCAGGCTGGAGTGCAGTGGCGCAATCTCGGCTCACTGCAAGCTCTGCCTCCCAGGTTCACGCCATTCTCCTGCCTCAGCCTCTCTGAGTAGCTGGGACTACAGGCGCTGGCCACCACGCCCGGCTAATTTTTTGTATTTTTAGTAGAGACGGGGTTTCACCGTGTTAGCCAGGATGGTCTCGATCTCCTGACCTTGTGATCCGCCTGCCTCGGCCTCCCAAAGTCCTGGGATTACAAGCGTGAGCCACCGCGCCCAGCCAATATTCTTATTGTTTTATTTTGCAAGTGACTATTTTTTCCAGATGTATTAAGGTATAATTGACAAATAAAAATTGTATATGTTTACAGCATATAGTATGGTGTTTTTATTTTTGTTTTTGTTCCAACTTTTATTTTAGATTCAGAGGGTACAAGTGCACGTTTGTTACATGGGAAAAATGCATCTGGCTGGGTTTTGGTGTGTGAATGATCCCATCACCCAGATAGCGAGCATAGTATCCAATGGGTAGTTTCTCAGCCCACACCCCCTTCCCACCCTCACTCCTTTAGTAGTCCCCAGTGTCTATTGTTGCCATCTTTATGTCCATGTTTACCCTAACAACATAATGTTTTGATATATGTATACATTATGAAGTGATTACCACAATCAAGCTAATTCACATAACAATCACCTCACATAGTTCCCTTGTGTGTCTGTGCGTGTTGAGAACTTTTAAGATCTCTTAGCAAATTTAAAGTATACAATCAGATATAATTAATTGTAGTCACCATGCTGTACATTAAATCAGATTTTATTCATCCCACATAACTGAAATTTTGTACCCTTTAAACACCTCCCCATTTTTCCCACCCAGCAGCCCCAGCCATTGGAAACCATCGTTCTACTCTCTGCTTCCATGAGTTTGACTTTTTTAGATTCCACTTATAAGTGAGATCATGTAGTATTTGTCTTTCTGTGCCTGACTTATTTTACTTAACATAATGTCCTCCAGGTTCATCCATGCTGTTGCAAATGACAGGGTTTCCTTCTTTATTAAGGCTGAGTAGTGTGTGTGTGCATGTGTGTGTGTGTGTGTACGTGTGTGTGTATCACCTTTTCATTTTCCCTTTATCTGTTGATGGGGATTGGGGTTAATTCCGTATCTTGGCTCTTGTGAATAATATTGCAAAGAATATGGGCATACAGATATCTCTTTGAGATACTAATTTCATTTTTGGGGATATATATCCAGAAAAGGGATTGCTGGATTGTATGGTACTTCTAGTTTTATTTTTTGAGGAACCTCTATATTATTTTCCATGATGACTATATTGATTTACATTTTGACCAATAGTATACAAGGGTCCCCCTTTCCTCACCAACACTTACCATTGTTTTCATTTTTGATAATAACCATTCTAACAAATAAGAGCTGATAATGTGGTTTTGATTTGCATTTCACTAATGATTATTGATGATAAACATCTTTTCAAATACCTTTTAGCCATTTGTGTGTCTTCTTTTGAGAAGAAACTGTTCAGGTTCTTTGCTTACTTTTTGATTGGATTATTTGGTTTTTGACACTAAATTGTATTTTCCATATATTTTGGATAGTAGCCCCTCACCAGATGTATGCTTTGCATTTTCTCCTATTACATGGGTTGTCTCTTCACTCAATTGATTGTTTCCGTGCGTAAGCTTTTTAATTTTATGTAATCCCATTTGTCTATTTTTTACTTTTGTTGTCTATGTTCTGGGTTCATATCCAAAAATTTATTATGCAGATCAACGTCTAGAAACTTTTTCATTAAGTTTTCTTTTGGTAGTTTAGTTTCAGATCTTAAATTTAAGTCTTTAATCTATTTTGAGTTGGTTTTGGTATATGGAGTAAGATAAGGGTCCAATTTCATCTTTTGCATATGGATAGCCAGTTTTCCCAAAACCATTTGTTGAAGAGACTCTCCTTTCTCCATCATGTGTCCTTGTACCTTCGTTGAGTGTCAATTGGCCATAAATGTGTGGATTTATTTCTGGGCCTTCTACTCTGTTCCATTGGTTTATATATCAGTTTATATATTAGTTTTTATGCAAGAACTATGCTGTTTTAATTACCATAGTGTTGTGTCATGCCTCCCACTTTATTCTTTTTGCTCAAGATTGCTGTGACTAGTAGGGTTTTTGTTTATTTGTTTGTTTGTTTGTTTTCAATGCCGTAGGAATTTCAAGATTGTTCTATTTCTGTGAAGAATGTCATTGAAATTTTGATAGTCTATAGATCACTTTGTATAGTATGGAAACTTTAATAATACTCAATTCATTAATTCTTCTATGAAACTGGATATTTTTCCATTTGTGCCATCTTCAATTTATTTTATCAATTTCTTTTGGTAGTTTTTTTTGAGTAACAGGTATTTCACTTCCATGGTTAAATTTATTTCTAAGTATTTTATTTTTTGTTAATGTTATTGTAAGTGCAATTGTTTTCTTTTTTGGAGTAGTTCATTCATAATGTATAGAGATGCAATCAATTTTATGTTGATTTGGTATCTCACAACTTTACTGAATTTGTTTATTAGTTTTTAGTTGGGGTCTTTATGGTTTTCCATATATCAAGTCATGTCATCTGCAAACAGATATAATTTTACTTCTTTCTTTTGGATTTGGATGTCTTTTCTTTTTCTTACCTAATTGCTCTAAGATTTCCAGTATATATTCAGAATAGTATATATTGAACAAACGTGGTAAGAGTTCTTGTCTTATTCCTAATCTTAGAGGAAAATCTTTTAGCTTATTGTCCTCGAGTATATTAGCCATGGGTTTTCCATGTATGGTCCTTATAATATTGTTGTACATTCCTTCTGTACCTTCGAAATCCTTATTTTGATATTGCACTGTTGTTTTGTAAGCCGTCACCCCCACTGGAGGAACTGGGTAAAATATACACAGAATTTCTCTGAATTATCTCTTAGAATTGCATGAGAATCCACAACCATCTTTAAAAGCTTTATATAAAAATAAAATAAAATAAAAAACATGAAAGAGTCTTAGGTGCCATCCATGAAATGGCATTCAGAATTGTTTTTGCTGTAAGTTATGGGCAGCCAGCAAAGAAGTAGTTAAAAGTGTGGAGAGGGAGCTAACGTGAAGCAACATGTTCCTTAGAACGGTCTCTCTGCACATCTGTAATCTCAGCACTTTGGGAGGCTGAGGCAGGTGAATAATTTGAGGCCAGGAGTTCAAGACCGGCCTGGCCAACATGGTGAAACCCTGTCTGTACTAAAAACACAAAAATTAGCCAGGCATGGTGGTGCATAACTGTAATCCCAGCTACTTGGGAGGCTGAGGCACGAGAATCTCTTGAACCCAGGAAGCGGCCATTGCAGTGAGCTGAGATCACGCCATTGCACTCCAGCCTAGGCAAGAGAGTGAGACTCTGTCTCAAAAAAAAAAAAAAAAGAATGGTCTCTCTGGCACAGGATGTATATAAAATGGAAACAGTTCAGATAGCAGATGCATTGGGCAGGAAGCTAAGGGAAGGCCCACTTGATGGCTTCCATTTTCTGTGTGAAGTTAGGAGCAATACCAAATTAACTAATGAGAGGAGTGGTGGCAGGTTGGGTAAAGAGCTTGAGAAAAATTGTGACAATTTAAAAACAGAAAGAAAATAATTGTGAAGCAGTGCTAAGGTCTCAGCTAGGGTTAAAGGCCACAAATTGTCTTGATATAAATTTTCAAGAGTGTGTGATTTTTTTTCTAAGTTTACTTATCACCTCAGGAGGAGAAAGGTAGAGAGATAGGCTGAGCCCAATTCAGCATGACAGGGTGCAGGCAAAATCAAAGACAAGAAAGAGTCAAATGTGTCCATAGAAGGAAGTTGCAGGTGAGTAACGATAGTCCAAATTGATTTAGGAAAGAGCTGAGGCCAGAGCTACTATGGAAACTCTCTCAGGAGTAAGAAAAGTTCAAGAGGGAGCCTCAAACCCAGGTCTGATGCCTCTGAAGTTCATGTTCTTTCCACTGTCCAAGTTCTCTCCTTTTGCGTCTGCTTGATTCAGCAGGTCAGTCCTAGGCTAGGAATATGGGCAGAATCTATACCACACTCCAAGCCTGGGGCTTCAAGCCCACAGTCCTGGTACCCTTCCAGGAATGAGAGCTGAGGGCTTCGCACAGGGTTTGGGGGCCTGTCAGAAGGCTATTTTCTCTCCACCTCCTCCAGAAAGCCTTCCCTGACTCCCTCAGGCTGGGTTGGGCCACCACTGGGCTCTCAACTACATCACTCCATATCCCGCCCCTCTACAAAGACTATGAGCTCCTGTAGGATGCATCCTGCGGCCTGGCCCAGAGGAGGCTTCAGCAGTAACATCCTGGAAAGATTTCAAATTCAGATGAGCTGTGGAAGTCGATAGTTTCTGAGAATAATTTAAACTTGGTGGGACTTTGTAGAATCTATGATTCTGGTCTCTCTTTCCTTCTTACGGTTTAGTTTCTCCAAGCACCTGTCTGTTCCTGGTTCTAAAGCCAGCCCCAACTTTCCCATTCTCCAGGGCCCTGAGTGGAGTGACTGATTCCTCTGTGACCCAAGCCCGCCTTCACTGGAGATAGGCACTTCTGCCAAGGTGTCTCTGTGTAATGAGATAAAACTCAGTCGCTCCCACAGGCATTCTGGGCTCCTGCAGGATAGGAATGGGAGGACAGCTTGGGACCACAGCTAGGGTGAGTAATCTGTGCCCCAATACATCCCCTTCTCTAATTCTCAGATGGGTGGCTTCCAGCACCTCAGCCTCAGATGGAGATACATCAGTGGGATGGAGTTGGACACAAAGCATAAAAAGGAGAAATACTCAGTCTGGCACAATGAGAGACCGTAGTTCTGTCCCCACTTGAAGAAGACGGGCTGGAAGAGGCTGGTTTCCTAAGGTCCTGAAGTTGATAGCTCTGAGATGAACTGGAATCCAAGACCATGTTTCCAAGACTATGCTCCTTATAATTTCTCCAAAAAAGGAGTAGATGTGACAATGTATCCAGTTCTTTTCCTGTTTGGTATCCTGAGGTCATCCGAGCACTGTTTCAGCATCTCAGCTGTCCTTATCTGGTCTGGCATTTCTCCACAGGCTTTTCCTGCTGGGTGGGCGCCCAAGGTGACCATCAAGTGAAGCAGAATAAACCCGATTACCAGAATTCAGTGAATCAAATGAGAAAAGGAGAGCTGGGCAGTCTTGCCATTCCTCATATCCCTTGTTTTAAATGCTGTCCAGGTTTCATTTCTTTCAAGTATTTCTGGATCCAGAGCCTTGCTGGTAGAATTTTTTCGGAAAGTAGTCTGACTTCTACCAAGGTGGAAGGTATATCCAGGAGAGGGGATGTTACAGTTGCTCCTCATAAAATCATCCTGTTCTCAATTCCTCTCCTCACTCTTGCTTTTATGAGCTCTAACTCCTAGTCATTTTGCAGTGGATCTGAGATGTAACCTTTCTATAAGAACTTAATCTTTTATTTCTATCAGTTTCCCACCACTCTTTCTGATTTACCCATAGACCATAATATTTGCATCTCTTATATCCTATCCAGTTCTTTTGTCATTGTGAGTTAATATCTTTTTATTTTTACTGTCACTTAAATGGGAATTTGGAGAGAGTAGAGAGATAAAGTTTTTGTATGATTTACCAAGTTTAACTAGAAAGCTATTTTCATTAATGTTGTCACTTGTTATAAAAGAAAACTATTTTCTTAGTATTTTATTATAAAAAATCAAAAATATCCAAAATTAAAGAAAGAATACAGTGGATCTCTGTATACTCATATGCAGCTACAACAATCATCAGCTCACATCCACATTTATTGCAATTCACGATTACCCTGTAAAAATGTTTCTGTTAGTTTGCTCATGTTTTACATTTGATTTGCTCAAAACAAGATACTAACCAGGTCCACGCATTTCTTTTGGTTGATAAGAGTCAAGTTGTGTGTGTGTGTGTGTGTGTGTGTGTGTGTGTGTGTGTATAAAATAGCAGTACATATTTTAGGAGTACATGTGATATTTTCATACATGTACACAATGTATAATGATCAAATCAGTGTAATTGTGTTATGTATCGTAAACATTTATCTTTTCTTTCTATTGGGAACATTTCAATTATTTTCCTCTAGTAACTTTGAAATACACATTAAATTACTGTTAATAGTAATTTAATAGTATTAATAGTCTCCCTATTGTACTATCGAATATTATAGGAGAACTTATTCAATCTACCTAACTGTATTTTTGTACCCACTAACCAATCTCTCATGTCCCCCTTCCCCTTTGTACTTCCCAGCCTTTGGCAACTACCATTCTAACCCTCTGCCTTCATGAGATCCAATTTTTTTGTTCTCACATAGGAGTGAGAACATGTGATATTTTCCATTCTGTGCCTGGCTTATCACACTTAACATAACGGCCTCCATTTCCATCCATGATGTTGCAAATGACAGGATTTCATTCTTTTTAATGACTGAATAATACCCCATTGTGTATATGTACCAAATTTTCTTTATCCATTCATCCATTGATGGACACTTATGTTGACTCTATATCTTGGCTATTGTGAATAAGGCTGCCAAACATGGGAGTGCAGATATCTGTTTGACATACTACTGTTCTTTCTTCTAGGTATGTACCCAGCAGTGAGACTGCTGGATCATAAGGTCGTTCTATTTTTAGTTTTTTGAGGAACCTCCATACTGTTTTCCATAGTGGCTGTACTAATTTATATTCTCACCAACAGTGTAAGTGCATTGCCCATTCTCCTCATCCTCGCCAGCATCTGTTATTTTGTTTTCTGCTTTTTAATAAAAGCCATTTTAACTGGGGTGAGGTGGCATCTCATTGTCAGTTGATTTTCATTCCCCTAATGATTAGCGATGTTGATCCTTTTTTCATACATCTTTGGGCAATTTGTATATCATCTTTTGTTAAATGTCTATTCAGGTCTTTTGCCCACTTTTTAATCAGATTATTTGTTTTCGCTATTGAATTGTTTGAGTTCCTTATATATTGTGGTTCTTAATATTGCAAAAATCTTTTCCCAGGAGGTATGTTGCCTCTTTGCTTTGTCAATTGTTTCCTTTACTGTATAAAAGCTTCTTAGCTTTATGTAATCCCATTTGTCTTATTTCTGCCTTTGTTGTACTTTTGATGTCTTACCCAAAAAACCTTTGCTCAGGCCAGTGTTCTGTAGCATTTCCCCAATGTTTTCTCCTAGTAGTTTCATAGTTTCAGGTCTTACGTTTATACTTTTAATCTATCTTGAATTGATTTTTGTATATGGTAAAAAATAGGGATCTAGTTCCATTTTCCTGCATATGGATACCCAGTTTTTTCAGCACCATTTATTAAAGAGATTGTCCTTTTCACAATGTGTGTTATTGGCATCTTTGTGAAAAATAAGTTGGTTGTAAATGTGTGGATTTATTTCTGAGTTCTCTATTCTGTTCCATTGGTCTATGTGTCTGTTTTTATGATAGTACCATGTTGTTTCAGCTACTATAGCTTTGAGGTGTAATTTGAAGTTAGGTAGTGTCACGCCTCCAGTTTTGGTTTTGTTTTTTGTTTTGCTCAGGATTGTTTTAGCTATTCAGGGTTTATTGTGGGTCCATACAAATTTTAGAATTTTGTTTTACTATTTTTGTGAAGAATGTCATTGATATTTTGATAGGGGTTGCATTGTCTGTAGATTGCTTTGAGTAGTAAGACATTTTAACAATATTAATTCTTCCAATAAACAAGCATAGGATATCTTTCCATTTGTGTGTGTGTCTTCTTCGATTTCTTTCATGGGTGTGTTATGGTTTTCCATGTAGAGATCTTTCACTTGATAAATTTGTCCTAAGGTATTTTATTTTTTGTAGCTATTATAAATGGAATTGCTTTCTTATTTCTTTTTTAGATTAATTGCTGACAGCATATAGAAATGCTATTGATATTCGTATGTTGATTTTGTGTCCTGCAACTTTATTGCATTCATTTATCAGTTCTTACATTTTTCCTCTTTATTTTTGTTTTCTTGGAATTTATTTATGGAATAAGCTGGAATGTTTCGTCAAGTTTGTTTATTTTAATATGAATATTTCTGACTTCTTTCTTGGTATCTTAACATGGCTGCTTGACTGCTGTCTTGACTATTTTCTGTAAACTCACAGTGGAATATGACCCAAATTTGTTATTTTGGTAAAATATACAGTGTTCTCTAATTTCATTTTGTTTTTTTCTTCAATTTTTAATTTTTATGGGTACATTGTAGGTGATATATTTATGGGGTACATGAGGTTTTTTTAATATTTTAACTTTTATTTTAGGTTCAGGGATACATGTTTGTTATATAGGTAAAGATTTGTTATATAGGTAAACTCATGACTTGGGAGGTTTGGTGTACAGATTGTTTCCTCATCCAGGTACTAAACGTAGTACCCAATAATTGTTGTTGTTGTTGTTGTGTTTAATTTTTCTGAACCTCTCTCTCCTCCCACCCTCTACTCTCAAGTAGGGCCCAGTGTCTGTATTTCCCCTCTTTCAGTCCACGTGTCCTCATTGTTTAGCTCCCACTTATAAATGAGAAAATGCAGTATCTGGTTTTCTGTTCTTGCAAAGGTTTGCTAAGAATAATGGCCTCCAAGTCCAACCATGTTCCCGCAAAGTATATTATTTCATTCGTTTTTATGGCTGCATAGTATTCCATGCTATATATGTACCACATTTTCTTTATCCACTCTACTGTTGATGGACATTTAGGTTGATTCCATGTGTTTGCTATTGCGATTAGTGCTGCAATGAACATATGCATACATGTGTCTTTATGGGAGAACGATTTATATTCCTTTGGGCATATACCCAGTAGTGGGATTGCTGGGTCAAATGGAAGTTCTTTTTTTAGTTCTTTTGAAGATTTGCCACATTGCTTTCCACAATGGTTCAACTAATTTACCCTTCCACCAACAGTGTATAAGTGTTCCCTTTTCTCTGCAATCTCATCAGCATCTTTTATATTTTGACTTTTTATTAATAGTCATTCTGACTGGTGTGAGATGGTATCTCATCGTGGTTTTGCTTTGCATTACTCTAATTATTAGTGATATTGCACTTTAATTCATATGCTTGTTGGTCACATGTATGTCTTATTTTGAAAAGTGTTCATGTCCTTTATCCACTTTTTAGTGGGGTTGAGCTGGGAATGTTCTGGGTCTCACCTGAAGCCAGCATGTCTCAGAGTCTCACCCAAGGCCCATGACATACTACTTAGGTATGGCTGCTGGTTATTCAGGGCCAAAGGGATCTTTAGTCATCAGGTGATAAATCCTGCCAGGACTGGGCCATTCCCTGCAGGGCAGTAGGTTTCCTTCTGTCCCAGAGTGTGTCTAGAAATGTTGTCCAGGAGCTAGGGCCTGGACTGGGGGCCTCACAACTCTATCTGGTGCCCTATCCTACTGTGGCTGAGCTGGTATCCAAGATGAAAGGCAAAGTCCTCTTACTCTCCCTTATCCTCTTCTCAAGCAGAAGGAAGGAGTGACTTTTGTTGCTGTGAGCTGCGCTGACTGGGATTGGGGGAGGGGTAGCACAAGCATTCCCTTAGCTGCCCCTGCTGGTGTTTCACTAGGTCATATTCCCACCCACTTCCGCTGGCTCTGAGCCCATTACAACACTAGAACTTGCCTAGGAGTTGCCGTCCTTGTGTCCTAGACTTTCTTTCAAGTTTGTTGAGGACCCCAGAACACTTCAGCTCAGGGTAGTGAGGCTTGCCAAAACTCAAGTTCTGACTGCTGGAATGTGTGATTCCTCTCTGGCTAGGGCTGATCTAAATCCTCCCTCTATGGGTGGGCAGTAGCTGAGTTCTGCCTGGTGTTGCTTTCTACTATGACAGGGCAGCTCTGAATTCAAAGCACAGTCTCACAGCCGCCGTGTTCTACATCCCCCAAATGCTCAGATTCTCTCTCCACATGACATGTCCACTGCCAGGGGATGGGGTATGGGTGGCAACAGCAATTCAAGACTCTTTCTACCCTGGTCAATGCCCCTTTCAGCAATATGACATTAAAACCAGGTACTGTGATTGCTCACCTGAATTTTGGTTCACATGAAGGTGCTTTTTTTGTGTAGATAGTTGTCAGATTTGGTGTTCCTGAATGGAGGATGACTAGAGAAGCCTTATATTTGGTCATCTTACTCTGCTCCCTCTGGTATTTTGTGATACTTTCAGCCCTTGATGATTTTTTCCATTATTTCACTAGGTAAAGAAAAGGTACTTTAATTCTATTATTTCCTGTTCGCTGTGATACTTTTTGCCATTTTTTTTGTTTTAACCATGCAACCATTTGTAGAAGCAAAGCAGATTATGCACAAGTTTTCAAATACTGAGTACCAGTTAATAGCATCACTGACCAATGAATTGTGAGTTTGTGTATATGTATATGTACATCTCTCTCTCTCACACACACACACACACGCACACACACACAAACACACGCAATGTGTTTCCATCTTTTTCATCTTCCATTCTTACTAATGTTGAATTGGCCCTATTTGGAAAGTGGGAGCCTCTTCAAGTTGACTACTTTGTCTTTTTTAAATGGTTCCCATTGGCTTTGAATGATTCTTTGTCTTCTAGTATTAAAAGATGTCCAATATCATTAGCTATATTTCCAACACAAGGTTTGAAATCAGCTATTTATCAAAAGGCACGTGACTCCTTTTAGGGGAAAATGTTATCTAAAAACCACAGCTAAGTATTAGAGGTATTCCTTGCTACTGAGATGTTCTTGCTACTGAGTCATTTTCTGAGGATAAAGCTGAAAAATATATATTACTTAAAAGATAAATATTTCTTGAGCTTATTCTGATATTTCAAACTTAACTTTATAATTACAACATTTTAATTAACTTGTTTGATTTTAAATATGTATTCTTTTTCTCTTACCCTGAAAGTCTTGGCTCTCAAAGGCATTAATATAATCACTCAAAAAATGTATCCTACAATATTAGTCCATATTATAAATAATAATAAAAATATTGACTTTAATGTATGTTATTTTTCTTTTCCACTAGACAACATTCTAGATGCATTAAGAATGTTTATATTCCAGCCAGGCGCAGTGGCTCACACCTGTAGTCCCCACACTTTGGGAGGCCGAAGCAGGCAGATCACCTGAGGTCGGGAGTTTGCGACTAGCCTGACCAACATGGTGAAACCCAGTCTCTACTAAAAACACAAAATTAGCCAGGTGTGGTGGTGTGCACCTGTAATTCCAGCTACTCAGAATGCTGAGGCAGGAGAATCGCTTGAATCCAGGAGGCGGAGGTTGCTGTGAGCGAGATTGCGCCATTGCATTCCAGCCTGGGCAACAAGAGCAAAACTCCATCTCAAAAAAAAAAAAAAAGAATGTTTATATTCCATCCATTTTTTTACACATTTGGATGTAAAAAATTGATGTTTTTTACACATCCATTTTTTCTGTACACATTAATCCCTTTTTTTGTGATCTATTGGTCTTAAGAGATTTCTGGGTTGCATCTGATACTTTTTCATTTTAAGATTTGTTGCCTCCATCGGGGAATTTATAGGATTTTTATCCTTGCAATATAATAATTATACCTAAATATGTCTATATTTGCCTAGTCATTAATGTTTATTTTCTGGTAGATAAGCATGTTGGTACAGAGACTTGGATTTTTTATAATTTTTTAGAAAGATATTTTATTATATATTTGAATATTTTTCTTTTTATTCTTATTTTACACCTCTTCAGGAATACCTATTGTGTTTGAGATTTCACTATTTTATTCAGCATATCAATTACATTTTCTCTAATTACTTTTATCATTGCTTTAATTTCATTTTGTTTGATTATTCTCAATTCTATTTGTCATATTTGTAAGTTTCTAAGCAGTATACCTTTTTCTAATAAGAATATTTTCAGTTTTAGAGTAGCTTTTATTTTTTGCCCCAGGTTATTTTCTTTGGCCTATGATTTTTATTTTCTTTATTATCAACTTATTTTCACACTCTAGTATTACAACATTTAATCTTGTTCATGTTTTCTTTAACTTTTTTAAGTATTTAGAAAAAAATTTATATAGAACTTTTTTCTCTTTCCTCTAGTAACTCCTTATTTCAAAGAGTATTTAATATATGTTTAACTTAGTTTATCCCTTTTAATTTTTACAAAATATGTCTGCATAAATTCTATGTTGGAACTTCTCTGTTTTTTACTTATCTTTAAAGGGAGTCAGTTCCATCAGGGCTTGATATTCACTCGAAAAGTAATGCATAACAGAGAAAGAATAGAGAATAACTCAACTGACACCAACAGCAACTTTAATTTTCTATGTATTCTTTAAAAATATTTCACAAAATATACACAATCTTCTGGCCAGTAGACACAATACTTCTTAACTCTCCTACCCTCCAGTTCTTGGTCATTTTTTACCTTCGGTGTGAGCTGATTACATTGACTAGATACAACTGTGGACCCAGCTACCATCATAAAATTTGCTTTAGCTCACAGACCTGTTTTGGGTGGGTTTTTAAATCTCTGCTAAAGATATTTGGATGGCTGCTTTTCATCTCTTTTCTTGATCTACCTTTAAACTATTTTTTTTTTGTTTTCTTATTTGCTTGTTTGTTTGGGAATGTAGAAGCTGAATCCAAGAAAATAAGAATAACAAGCCCATGCCTTCTACCCCTCAGGTTTCTACAGTAGATCTGCAATTTATTTCCATGGGATCACTGTTTCCTGTTTAAAATACAGCATTTTGTACTAAGCTCTTCAGGATCACTTTATGTATATTAAAAGAAAGTATCACTTTGTTAAATATAAAAAGAAAACAGTGTTACATGCTATCAACTGGAACTTTTGTCATCAATAAGCTTAATTTACAGTTATTCCCCCTTTTCATTTAGATGGAAGTGCATTTTTAAATATGATTCATATTTGCTATTGTGCATGAACCAATGGCACCTGATATCTGAAGTGGTGTACTTCCAATAATTTTGTATTTTCTCCTTATTTTCTACCCAGATTGAAGAGCTCACATCTCTCCAGAGCCCTCGGCTGCCTCCTAGGATGACCCCCTCCCTGTCCTATGTCAACATCTCCTTCTTCCAACCACCTGCTTTTCTCATGATTGGCATCCCAGGGCTGGAGGCCATTCATGGCTGGCTCGCCATCCCCTTCTCCTCCATGTACACTGTGGCCCTCACTGGGAACTGCCTGATCCTCCTGGCTGTGAAGAGGACCCCCAGCCTGCACCAGCCCATGTGCTACTTCCTGTCCATGCTGGTGCTCCCCAAAGCGGGGCTCACCTTGTCCACACTGCCCATCACCTTGGCTGTGCTCTGGTTTGACTGTCGGCTCATTGGCTTCAACGCCTGCCTGGTCCAGATGTTCTTCCTGCACTCCTTCTCTGTGGCAGAGTCCTCAGTGTTTCCGGCCATGTCCTTTGACCACTTTGTGGCCATTCCAACCCCCTGCACTATGCAGCTGTCCTCACAAATAATGTCATCATCAGGATTGGGCTGGCCATCGTGGCTCAAGTTACCTTGTGCCTCTTCCTGTGCCATTTCTGGTTAAGTGTCTAAATTTCTGCCCTGGTGGTAACATCCTATCCCACTCGTTCTGTTTCCACCCTGATGTAATGAGGTGGGCCAGCGCTGACATCATGATCAATATATGCTATGGGCTCTATGTGGTTGTATCTACAGGGGGCATAGACTCGCTGCTCATCATCGTGTCCTATACCTTCATCCTGTGCACAGTCATGGGTCTGGCCGCTCCCAGGGAGTGCATCTGGGCCCTCAACACCTGTGTTTCCCACATTCTGGCTGTCTTTGTCTTCTTTATTCCAGGCATCACCATGTCCATGATCCACCATTTTGGGAGGCACCTGCCCCACATTGTACATGCTCTTGTTACCTATGTGTACCTGGTGATACCTCCTGTGCTCCACCCCATCATTTACAGTATGAAGTCCAAGCCCATCAGGGAGGCCATGCTCAGGATGCTGATGGGGAGAAGCCAAGGCTGATGAAATTACAAAATATTATAGGGCCTGGGTAACGTTAAAGAGACTGCTATAGCCTTATAGAAACCTGTTAGATCCAGCTAGCACTGAAAATCCCTAATCTGTGCTAAGACAGTGGGAAGCCCATCAGGCTTATTTATGTTACAAATTTATGTTCAGCATTTACTTTGTAAGAAAGTAGTGATGAGGATGAAAGACTGAGAAATAAATGAAACGTGTTCCTTTGTCTCTGAAAGCTCACAACCTTGTGCCAGGAGAAAGGCAAGTAAAGACACAGCCAGACTATAAACCAATAAGTGCCATAATAACGTTCCTCTCAAAAGATTGCTAGAGACTACAAATTGGTCGTTGACAGAACATTCCTGGGAAGGTGTGGCAAGCTTCCACAAAGAAGAGAATAATTTTTATTTCACCTTGAAAAAATTAGAATTTTTCTAGGCTAAGTATGAATTAAATAAGGAAGAGAAAAATCTAGAAAAAAAGAGCAACATAAAAAAAAGACTCCACGTTTTGAAAATCTCATAATATTCAAAGGTTCTGGGAAGCAGAGCAGGACATTTCTGTAGGGCCAATTTAGAATTCTGCCTATGAAAATGACTAAATAAGTGAATTAAGAATAGATGGTCTGGCCAGGTGCGGTGGCTCACACCTGTAATCCCAGCATTTTGGGAACCGAGGTGGATGGATCACGTGAGCTCAGGAGTTCAAGACTAGCCTGGAGAACATGGTGAAACCCTGTCTCTACTAAAAATAGAAAAAATCAGCCGGGCATGGTGGCAGGCGCCTGTAATCCCGGTTACTGGGGAGCCTGAGGCAGGAGAATTGCTTGAATCCAGGAGGCGGAGGTTGCAATGAGCCGAGATCATGCCATTGCACTCCAGCCTGGGCGACAGAGTGAGACTGTATCTCAAACAAACAAACAAACAAACAAATAAAAAAGAATAGATGGTTCTATAAAAGTATACAATAAGGGTATCTGACCTGCCCTAAGGTGTAAGGAATGACTTTTCTCAAGAAATGATAATTAAGGGGAGGTCTGAATGTTAAAAATAATAATAATAATAACTGGGAAAGAATGTTTAGGGGAAGGAGTATTAGGCATAAAAAACCATGTCTCCAAAGAGCTTGTAGAAGGAGGAATTATGGTGAAATCAAGGAATGAAACAAAAGGCAGTGGGACTGGAAGTCAGTGAGCAAGGAGCCCGTGGTTGAAGAGAAGACTGAAAATAGAAATGGGCTCAACCAAAATGAATATTTTCAGCAGAGGAGAGAGTGGTTTTGACATGAGCACATTTGTCTTTGGAAAGACGGTTTTACACTGTGTTGCAGAGAATAGATTGAATTAAAGCTATAATGCATGCAAATTTACCACTTATAAGGCTATCGATATAGCCCAGATGCATTTATTGTGGCTTGGACTAGGGGAGTAGTGGTACAAATAAAGAGAAACACGGGATCAAAGTTATAAAAGCAGTAGAAATTATATAACTTTATTTGGAATTAAATATGAAGGTTAAGAGAAGAAAAAGAAAAGGCCAAGTTTCACTCCTAGGTTTGAGGCTTGCACATCAGAATAAGTGGTGGTGAGATTAACTGATATATATGAAACAAGAATGATGAATATAATTGCATAAAGAATATCATTAGTTTGATTTTTGGACACTTTGAGCTTGAAGCATCCAAATGGCTGGGTTACACAGGCCATTGGACCTATACACCTAGAGCTCTAGACTAGCCCAATAGTCTAGTCTAAAGATACAAATTATGTCACTGATATACAAATGGTAAAGTGAGTGGTGTGTGTGTGTGTGTGTGTGTGTGTGTGTGTGTGTATGAGTGCATAGGAATTAGAGGCCATTAACTCAAATTTTATAGACCAGCAGCAAATACAAGTATTAATTGTGTAGGAATTAGAGGCCTGATTAGAGACCCTTTTACACCATATTCTCTCACCAGGCAGAGTAGAATGTATGTGGACAGAAACTAAGAAGTATGCAGAGATATAAGAAGAAAACCATGAGTGTGATGCCACAAAGGGCAAAGGAAGAAAATGTATCAAGAAAGAGAGTGGTCAACGGTGTTAAACGTTGTTGAGAAATCAGGGAAGATAAAAACTAAACCTCAGACACACAGAGGTTCCTGATGATGTATAGTAAAAGTTCTTTGGTAGTTTGACCAAGGCCAAAACTAAACTGGAATAATGGAAGAGTTATATGAGAGATGTGTATGTGAAGGTAAGTTATAGATAACTTCTCTAAGAAATTTGGCTGTTAACGGGAAGAGACAGAAGCAATATGAGTTTAGACAGATTTATACTAGTTGTTGTCATTGTTGCTTTTAATATGGAAAGGGACTTGAACAAGATAAATGCTAGGAATGATTCATTTGAGAGAGTGAGGTTGAATATCCATGAGGGAGAAGAGACAATAATGTAAGTTTCCTAAGAAGTTGGGATGGAAGTGATCCAAAGCAAACTAATAGAAACCTATATGAGACACAGCTTGATGTTATAATGATTAATAAGGACTTTGTGATAATTATGCTAGCGTAAGGAAATAGTTCCTTCTTTGATAAATTTGTATCTCTTATGTAGGTATAAATATACCTCTTATGTAAGCATAAAGGATGAAGAGCAGACTTTTCTGAGCCCTTCAGTTTTCAGTTATTATTTCCTTTAGTTTTCAATCTGTTTATTCAACAACTATGAAATTAGTGTTTTATTTACAAGGCTAGAATGCTTTAAGAACAACAAAATCATTTTCAGAGACTTGACACAATAGTACTTTATTTTTCACTTATCCAACTGCCTGGTACAAATACAAGTGGGAGTTGCAAATGACAGAGGTTTGGCTCTGCACAGTTTTTTTAGGAATCCAGGCTTCTGGTGATTTATTCTGTGTAACACATAGCTTCCCAAGTCACATTTAATGTCAACATGAAAGGCTGCACATAGGAGGGTTTTATGAGCCAGGTATGGAAGTGGCACATGTCACTTCCAATCACATTGGAAGTAATGGCTAGAATTTAATAATACTCAACTCAAAGAAGGCTGGAAAATTGCCTAGCTATGTGTTCAGGACGGAAGGAATCAGGTTTGGTGAAAAATAACCGGTATCAAGCATAAGCACTATTATGTTCTGGGCACTTTGCTGGGGGATTCAATGATGAGCAAAGAGCAGTCAATGATGAACAGAGATGACATTCAATAATAAACAGTGCCCTCATGGGCTTACAGTCCAGCAGCAAATACAAGTATTAAATAGGCATTTCCAAACATGATATCCATTACAAAAGGGGATGAAAGCGTGTTATAGGGATCCATATCAGTGAACCTGAGGATTGAAAAATAAAATGAATCTTACCACATATATGATCACATGTTTTAGTACTTGTAATTTGAGTTTCTTGGTTAAGACTGTTGTCATATCCTGTTGAAGATGAAACCTATTAACCCTTGGTAATAGCCCCTCAGAAGCAAAAATGCCTGATTCCCATGCCTAAGTCAGATCGCTTTCCTGGTCTCAAAGTCCCTATTCCATACTACACAAAGCCCCAAATAAAGCATGGCCCTGAAGATTCCCTCACTTTCCAGCTACGAGTCACATTCAAAAGGCCAATGTTATCTTCAACATCTGCCATTCCATCATTCCCATCATAACTGGTGGCTCCCTAACCTCGCTGCCTATCAGAATCACCTATGGAACTTTTAAAAATAAGTAACTTGCTATAAGCCCTATGCCAGACTTTCCGAATAAGAATCTTCCATAATGGTGAACCTAGAAATCACTTCTCCTTCCAAGACACAGGTAATTGGCAATTGGACCAGGACAATAAGCAATAGCTAGTGGGATTAAAGCCACGAGTTCTGCTGCCAGGAAATTCCTAAATACAACACTGGATGGTGAGAAGAAATTAAATACCTCCTCTAGAAAACGTAAGACTCTGGAAATCTCTAACCCACTATCCTGTTGGTCTCTCTAACAGTTCTTCCACATCATATGAGATTGGGCATGAAGTCTTTTTTTTTTTTAATTTTTATACTTGTATGACCCCATTTAATTCACTGATCCCCACTGAACATCAATTTTCCCATGGCTACAATGAGGGTATTAATAATATATTTGCCTAAGTAAAGGGTTGATAAGAAAATTAAATAGGAAAAACAGTGTCCATACGCTGTGAAAACTCTCAGAACAGAGTGTGTCAACTTTCTTTAACGTAGGTAAATGTACTTTTTTCAAGGCTTTACTTCCAATCTTCCCCTTAAGTGCTAGTGTCCAGAGGAAAAATTATTTCTTCTCTGTAGAAGTCATTTTGAAGACAGTCTTTTTCTGAGATCCAATGCAGTTGGGAGTTCTGAAGAGGAAGTTATAGTTTTAAGCTAGATTATCTCATTTTATTATATTCTGTGTTTATTTTTCTTTTGCCATGCTTAGGCCTTTGGCAAATGTTCTCTAGATGTACCATTCTTATCTCAGAATGCTGTAAACCATCAGTAGAAGCAGTTTAGATTTGGACTGCATGGTAAAATGAAAGGTAATAACCCTCCAACCACAACCTAGTCAGGGTATTAATAATTATATGTAGCAAGAAAACAAAGAAGAAAATAATATTGAAAAAATGGAAATTCCCCAACCAGTTTCATATTTGAAGGATCTGAGTTGTATTTTTATTAAGGAAATTTTTTTTCTGAATACTGTCTTCTAAAATGTTGACATTAAAATCTGAATCAGAGGACTCTGAATGGAAAAGAAGTTTGATCAATGACACCTAGGGCTCTGAAGCGTGTGTGGCCACATGGAAAAGTCGAAGGATGCGCTGTCGAATCCCCTTTGTCTTCACTCCATAGACAATTGGGTTGAGCACAGGAGGAACCAGCAGATAGATATTGGCCAAGATGATGGGCAGGAGAGAGTCACGCCGCTTGCTAAAGCGATGTACCATAGACAATCCAATGAAAGGTACATAGAATATGAACACAGCACACACATGAGAGACACAAGTGCCAAATGCCTTGGCCTGGGCTTCACGTGTCAAGCCCAACACAGTCTTAAGAATAAGCAGATATGAGAAGGAGATGAGAAGTGAGTCCAGGCCAATGGCAGAGATGATGACAATAAGGCCATAGACAACATTGACCCGGATGTCATCACAGGCCAGCTTCATGACATCTTGGTGTAGGCAGTAGGAATGGGAAAGGATATTGGAGCGGCAGAAGGGCAGCTGCTTGATGAAGACAGGAAGGGGTGCCATCAGTGCAGCCCCCCGCACCACAGCAGCCACACCAATTTTGGTGACACGAGGCAATGTAAGCACTGTGGCATGGCGCAGTGGGTGACAGATGGCCACATAGCGGTCAAAGGCCATGGCCAGCAGCACTGTGGATTCCATGCCAGATAAGGAGTGGATGGCAAACATCTGTAGCAGACAAGCATCAAACTGGATCGTAGTGGAATTGAACCAGAAGATGGCCAGCATTTTGGGCATGGATGAGGTGGAGATGAGGATGTCAATGCCTGAAAGCATGCAAAGAAATATATACATGGGCTCATGCAGGCTGTGCTCAGTCCGCACAATGTAGATGATTGTCAAGTTACCTAGCACAGCAATAAGGTAGAGGGAGCACAATGGGAAGGCCAACCAGAACTGAGCCTCTTCCAAACCAGGGAGGCCTATTAGGATGAAGTATGTAGCACTGGATTCATTGCCATTGGGATCCACCATCATGAAGAAGCTGAACTGTGACCAGCACCAGGCAGGTAGAGGCTGGAATGCAAAGATAAGCCATTGTCAGATCCATAAGAATCCCAATACCTAACACCTCACTCTATCCTGACATCCTGTTCTCTAACTCAAACTCTAATTCCATTTCTTATGCAAATTCTAATCATTTTCTAAATGCAATCTCACATAATCTGACATAATTCAAGAACCAGACACAAGTTCATCCAGTCCTACTTACTAACCCCATCTGTATTGTTAATCCTGACAGCAAGTGAAAGACTAAGACAAAAATTTTAAGCATATTCCAAATCATTTAGTTCTCCAAAGAAAGGCTACTGGCTGAATATAAAAGAATCTTAGGTGATAAAAATATCTCACCATTTCCTCTATCCTAGCTTACCTTTATGCTTCCCTATGCTTAATAGTAACTGCAATTCTAAGCATATCATTAGACTATCTTTAAGAAAAAATTCCAGTCCAAGTGTAACAACACTAGTAGTAACAGATTAATACTGAAACCTAACCCTATCATTAATCTAATGATCTCCCCAATTCTAGATTTAACCGTAACTTAATATTTGACCTTTTAATAACCATTTCAATCTTAAAGATTGAATTGATGATATTCAAGTCACAATTCATATTCTATTTTATTATGACAAACCGTAATCCAATAAAAAACTGACCCTAAATTAATCCTGAACTCTAACTCTATGTTACCTTCTTGTCCAAATGACCACCCAAAGCTTCACACTTGTTCAGACTACTCAGTTTATTTCAAATAAAGAATGATGGCTATAGTGGATACCATTGGTGTCCCAGCCAGACCCCATTCATAAAGCCAATGTAACCATCTCCCATCTGCACTGAGCATTGAGTGCTAAGGGCTCACAGCTCCCCTTCTTTCCAGAGGATTGTCCTTGGTCAAATGGGAGGCACCTCACTCAGGAGGGTTACACTGTGCCCCCATGATGCACATCTAGAGGCCAGTGGCTGCCTGACATAAGGGGTACCAAAGGCAAGCCCCATTGCCTCTGGGTGCAACAAACACTTTGATGCAATTTGTACTTCAGAGCTTCCCAAGGAACCAGCCTGAGGCTTGTCTCCAGCTGAGACCACAGCCCTGCTTAGCTTTCTTCCCCTGCCCTACCAGGATTCCCTCCTTCTTCTTCTCATGGCCATGTACTCCCTCAATATGTCATTTGGACAAGAACCCCCACCTCAGGTTCTGCTTCTAGGAGACCCGCCCAATCTAAGCAAGTGAGATTGATACAACTAGAATAATAACCCTGAGGGGTGATGGCATTAGAAGCACTGGAGGCGTAATCAATCCTATAGCAGAATTCAGTCTGCAAATGAACTGAATCTGACTATAAAAATGATTTGATATTACTGAGGTGGAAAATGTCAGACTTGGGTCATCTCAGATCGTATGTCTCTGTTAAGAGTGAACTGATTCCCTCCCTCCCTCCCTTTCTTTCCTCCATCTACAAATATTCATGTGTTCCTACTACAGAGTAGCCCTTATCTGAAATGCTTGAAACCACATTTTTTTTTATTTTGGGATTTTTTTTTATTTTGGAATATTTGCATTATACATACCCAGCTCAGCATCCCTAATGCAAAAATCCAAAATTTGAAATGCTCCAGTGAGCATTCTCTTTGAGCATCATGTTGGTGCTCCAAAAGTTTCAGATTTTGGAGCATTTCAGATTTTGGATGTTTGGATTAGGGAGACTCAACTTGTATTTATTAGATCATGTTTATTGTAGTTTTTACACAGATTTGGCCCTGGAATGTTTGAGAGCTGGGGTAGGGGTTTCTGCATGGGTTACCAGAAAGCGGCTGAGTGTAAGTCAGAGTTCATGGCCAGTATCAGCAGAGGTCCCGTGGGCTCAGGTTGTGTCACAAATCTTTGTACCAGCATCAAGCGGTCACCCAGAGGTTTCCTCAGACCAGACAGAAATTAGTGGGAAAACAATGGGAGCATGAATAGTAGAACAGAGGGTGAGAGAGTTTAATTCAATCTGCTGGGAAGGGAAGGTTTAAGGCAGAGAAACCATATTTAACCTAGAACTTCAGGCAAAGGGCCGAAGTCATCAACATCCCCTCTCGTTGCTGCAGCTTCTCTGCAGCATGTGGCACCAGGAGCAGTTTCCTGCTTCTTAGAGCTTCTCCCTCTCCTTCCTGCTGTTCCTCGGCTCTCTCTAATCACTAATTATTGGTTTCGTTTCTGGATCTTCACTCTTCTCTCCAAAATTATATCTTCAGTGCTCTTCCTGTTCTATATTCTCTTCCTG
The DNA here is from genome assembly GCF_009828535.3 of Hylobates moloch. Taxonomy (NCBI): domain Eukaryota; kingdom Metazoa; phylum Chordata; class Mammalia; order Primates; family Hylobatidae; genus Hylobates; species Hylobates moloch. Next base: position 42,960,581 of record NW_026652286.1, read on the forward strand.
GGCCATCTCATCCCCTTCAGTAAATCCATTTTTGTTGTATAAACAATTGATCCCCAAACCTATTTAATGAACCCTGAATTCTCTTTTGCAATCCAGGTTCATAATTCTGAAGACTTACTAAAAGGGTTCACCTGATCGTCTTTCAAGCACATCAAACTCTCCATGTTCAAAAAACAAACTTTTTCAGAGGGAGTATTATATAGCCATTGAAACCATGATCCTTGAAATCAATGCATCAATCATTCTAAACCCAGTCTAAAATCTCTAGACCTGTGTGATCTGGGGTAAATCATTTAACCTTTCTAAGCCTCAGCATCCTCATCATTAAAATGATTATAATAGTCCCTGGATAATAGGGGGTCAATGTGAAGATTAAATGAGATGATAAATGTAAAGCACTTAACACAATACCTCACACATAGTAAGTATGCAAAAAATAATATCTGTTGCTGTTAACCATTTTCCTCCAGTGTTTCTTTTTTTCTGTTATGGTGGCCTGAACCATCATACAAGCGAGGTTCTCTGATCCTGACTGCCACGTCTCTAGGGTAACCTTCCTCATCCACAAAGTCCCAACAATCTAACCAGATGAAACCAGCTCGCTCCCTATTATTTGTAAAAATACCCTTGAAACTCCATATTGGTTCTAGAATAAAGACTAAACTTCTTATGACGTGGCTAAAGGTCTGTCTTTCATCACCCGGGCCTGGGTTCCTCCCTCACCACTCCTCACCATGATCCCTATGATCTAGCCACATTGGAGTTCATGCTATTTGACAAATATAGCCTTGATTCCCATGACTCTGTGTCTTTCTATCTTTTTTTACTTCTCATCCCCTTGTCAAGAAAAACTGTTCCTCCCAAATCTTCCTCCTTGACTTCCCGCACTCATTGTTTGCATCCTGGCTTACTGTCTCTCTCCTATACTACTTTTCCTAAGCCTCTTTTACCTAGGCATAATTAAATGTTTACTGTTCTGTGCTCAAAGAGAACACTATTTAGGTCTTTTTAAAGTATTTACCCTCTTGATAATAGTAACTATAATTAGTGCTATATTTTCCCCTGAATTATGAGCTCCTGAACACCAGGAACCTTATTATATTTATTAATTGTTTAGTTAATGTTTTTGGAAGATGAAAATGAGTTTTATCAACAGGAGAGTTTCTTAGTATACATCTCATGAGGGTAACACAGCCAAGGGCATAGTTAAGACTGCCTGTTATCTGTACTAGAGAGAATTTTGAGAAGGATGAGATAATGTTTGGAAGGTCAGTGCAATTTTAATTTTGTAAAAACAATCTTTAGGGTCAAACAGAAAAGTCCTTTCTTACCCAAGGAGCCAGAGGGCCACAGAAATATATATTAAAAAAAACAGAGCAGCTGCAAGGTCTTGGTCCTAATAAATGCAAAGTGGACATGCAGCACAATTTGTGCCTAAGAGCAGGATAGACCTAAGAACCCTCACCTGGAAACACTGGCAAGAAGGTTCTGGTACTGCAGAAGGTCAGATATCCATGCTATCCATCAGTTTTACATGAACAGATATGGCAGAGCAGGTTGATACTCAGGATTAAAAAAATGTGCTGTCTTAGGGAACATACTGGGAAAGAACTGGCTGGGCATATGCAACACTATTGCCTCTGAAGGTAGAGTGATATGGTAAGCAGAATCCTGGGGCTTAGAACACAAGTCTTGGTGCTAAATAAATGCAGTGAATGATAATAACTGCAAAGTGCTGCTGTGAAATTGTATGAGATAAGGAATGTCTAAAGGAATTGTAAAAACCAAATCAGAGTACACATAGTGCATTGTTTTCCACAAAAATGGGCAACAAGGTCTCTGAAAATGCATGAAATTTCATATACTTTTCAATTCCCCAAGTTTGTCACCTTAATCACCACTCGGCCTCTATGTACACACTCATACACACACATATTTACTAGCAGTCAATTTCTCACAATAGCAAGACTGGGCACTGATACAAAGATACCAGAAATCAACAAAAGGAAGATTCAGCTGGCCTGGGAGGGAGGTGCCTAGGCAGTATAAAATGGGCGGCTATCGCTGGAGCTAAAATATCAGCCTGGACCCCAGAAGACTACAGCAGGAGAGAAATGAACGGATGGAGAAGGAGCCAGCCAGAGAGCTCAAGTGCTACTGTTCAGACTGGCCAGCCCTGAAGCGTCCCGATGTTCAACAGTCCCTCCACGAGACAGGCAGAGGGACCAGATGACTTCCAGATGGCCGTCCAGCTTGAGCAGCTGTTAGTAATTAAAACTCAATGAGATGGTTTTGAGCTGTGGAGGAAGTTAGAACTAAATTATTTTTAAAATAAGGCACAATCAAGAAGAAATAAACTAACAAAGCATTTTTCTTTCTTTTTTAGAAAGCCCACACACTGCTCTAATCCCCAAGGAATAGCCCTGTGCTGAGATTTTCTGTGAATAAGTTGAACTATCTTAGCAAGTTCCAGGAATGTTTCTTCAGGAACTATGAAGGACATCTTAGCCTTTTCTCAGGAATAGGGGAACAGGAGCTCCCAGCTGTAAAGACTGGAAATCCACGTGGAGGCCTTCAGTCCTCTTCCTTCCTTCCCCCAGGGCTTCAGAACTCTGTCTCCTAATGCCAGCCCAGCCCCACTCACCAGCCAATCCTCACATTCTTCCCTAGAACTCCTTCTCATAGACCCGTGAAAAAGCAGTCAGAGAGATAGACCAGACAGCAGGAGAGAAATGAAGGGATGGAGAGGGAGCCAGCCAGAGGGCCCAAGTGCCACCCTTCAGACTGGCCAGCCCTGAAGCATCCCAATGTTCCATAGTCCCTCCACGAGACAGGCAGAGGGACCAGATGACTTCCAGATGGCCTTCTAGCTTGAGCAGCTGTTAGTAATTAGAACTCAGTGAGCTGGTACTCCAAAGGTGTACCATTAGCCTATTAGCCCTATCTCTTCTGACCCAAGAGAACAATGAGGTCATCTTTAACCCTGATTTTGTTGTTTTTATAATATGAACATAGATTATTGAGCACCTACAAAATGACAGAAACTATACAGTGCCATCTGTATAAATATTATCTCTAATCTGGGAACAGCTCTGCAGAAGGTGAGGGTGTTTAATTCAATCTGCTGGGAAGGGAAAGTTTAAGGCAGAGAAACCAGATTTAACCTAGAACTTCAGGCAAAGGGGCCAAAGTCATCAACATCCTTCTCGCTGCACCATAGATCCTCTCTATATTATGGGTGAGTACTGTGGATCCTTTCTATATTATGGGTGAGAAAACTGAGGCTCGAAGACGTTAAATAACATAACCAAAGTTTAACAGGTTACTGGCAATGCAGAAACTTAACCTAGATAGTCTCATACCAAGGCCTATACAGTTTCCCTCATTCTGGGCTGCCTTTAATTTTGCTGCACCTTCTGAAAGCTAATAAAATCCACCCAAAGGGCAAGGTATAAGAAGGGCTTGGTAAGTAGCACAGCTGCCCTGGGTATACTCTTAGAAGGGAAACCAAGAGGGCTGCAAAGAAGACTCTTCTGCACTGGAACTTGGGGCACTCACCTCCTCTTTCAGCCCTAACTCCAAAGGCTGTGACACGGATAGGCCCCACAATGGAGATTAAAAGGCTTGTCCTCTACCAAGTATTTCCTTATTATCTAATTAGAGCCTCTCATCCACCTGTCAAGCAGATATCATTAATCCTATTTGACAGATAAGGATGTTGGGGGTTAGTTAGAGCCCTCAATGCTAAATCCATTGCTTTACAATATGCCAAGCTACTGCCCTGCTCCTCTCCATCTCCTTAAGAAGGGACTTTGCTTTGTAAGCACTATTTCAATATTAATCTCTCAGGAATCCAACACTGAGGACCCATGAGTCCAGGGGCCCCTCTTGGACTCAGGACACATGACCAGCTCTCCCCACTTAGGTTCAGTGTGGAAGGAGAACAAGGAGGAGATTCATTGTCACTGTCATTATCTGGGCTAAACACACAGAATGTTTCATGCCCAGAGCAATGGAGTGGGGGCCTCTGGCGCTGCTGTCGGCCTCTGGGAATATTTAGAAAAGAATGTCCTTGGGGAGAAGCCCAGACATACCTGGGAGCCTCTGGCTCCTCTTCCCAGGCACAGAGAGGGAAGGCAGACCTCAGGGGCAATGCTGTGGCTGGCAAGGACTGGATGAGCTTGTCACTTGATTCTTAAATAGAGTCCCTTCCCTAAAACTTAGTGAGGGTAGTAGCCCCAGAATTACTTCCATTCAAATTATCTGCACCCACTGTGCCCCACACCTTGCTTGTATTTAATAAAGCAGATGAACCCTTGCAAGGTGTTGGCTACTCTTCTTAAAATGGCCAAGATGAAAATGGAAAGACGAGAGAGAGCAATTTCTAACTCCCAGAAAGCAAAGTGAGCCCTCACCCCACCCTGCTCACTCAAGTCAGCCTGACCACCTAAAATCACCCCTAGGCAGAGTTCCTAGAGTTCAGGTCTCTGCTCCTCCACTTCCTGAGTAGGACCAGGTAAGTGTTCTAAAGATCTGCAAAGCTGTGCCTAGTTACCAGTTCCCTTTAGAGCTACTCTGGCTGCAAGCAAATGTAAGGCAAGGGAAATGCCCAAAGTGGGATTTTGATCAGTGTAGTCATTTTTTCAACAATCATTGATGGACTTCTGTGCCAGACTCCGCTAAGTACCAGAGATATCGTTCCAGCCTTCCAAGGATGGGGAGAAATTGAGACGAATATGCAGCCATCACGGCACATTATGATAAATTCTGGGACAAGGGTAAGCAAAAGAGCCTCAGAAGCAAAGACAACAATAGCTCGGCAAGCTTTTTAGGCTCCAAGGGCTTCCCTGAGGAGGTGACATTTAAGCCATGGCAGCGGGACCTGCTGCAGGCAGGTAATGGGGCAGCAGCACAGGCAGTTAATGGGGCGGGGCACAGCAGCATTCAGTTAGACAACAAAAACATATTGAGAGTCAAAAACTAGAGATGAAACAGTAGATAAATCAGACAAGATGATGGCTTTTATGGAGCTCATATAACATGAGGCCAATAATGAGAAGTAAACAAATAAAATTTCAGATGAAGATAAGGGCACGAAAGAAAGACAGAGTGATAGGACAGAGGAAGATGGGTGCAGGACACTCATACTGGAAACAGGAGTCAGTAAAGGCCTCTCTTAAGGATGTGACATGTGATGACAAAACACTAGCCATTCTAAGATCCAGGGAAAGTGCATTCCAACCGTGGGAGACAGCAAGAGAAAAGGGTCCCCCGGCAAGAATGATATTGGGGGATTCATGGAATAAAAGGAAGGTCAAGGTGGCCAGAGCATCAAGAGCACAAGAGAGTTTGAGAAGATGAGATGAGAGGAGGGCAAGGACCTCATCAGGTAACAGGGTCCTGCAGGGTATGGCAAGGAGCTTTGGTTTAATTCTGAGTGACTTGGGGGAATTTCAGCAACAGACCTGATCTAGTTTGTTTTTAAAAATACATCCTGGGCCAGGCGCGGTGGCTCACACTTGTAATCCCAGCACTTTGGGAGGCCGAGGGGGGCGGATCACGAGGTCAGGAGATCGAGACCATGGTGAAACCCCATCTCTACTAAAAATACAAAAAAAAATTAGCCGGGCGTGGTGGCGGGCGCCTGTAGTCCCAGCTACTTGGAGAGGCTGAGGCAGGAGAATGGCGTGAACCCGGGAGGCGGAGCTTGCAGTGAGCCGAGACTGCACCACTGCACTCCAGCCTGGGCGACAGAGCGAGACTCCATCTCAAAAAAATAAATAAATAAAATAAAAAAATAAAAAATAAAAAATAAAAATACATCCTGGCTAATACAAAGAGCCAGAGAGAAAAAGAACAGACCTTGTTTGGAAAGCTGAAACTGACTTAGTGTTTCTAGGGTAAAGAGTACAAGGCAAGGGGTGCTGCCATGTGGACACTAATCTACTTTTTAAATGGGCTGAAGACTGAATCCTGATCCTAAACACAGACCAAGCTGAGATCGGAGCCCCAGGAAGATTACTAAGTCCCAGTCTCAGCCACAGCCTGACTCCTGATGTACAGCATCGAATGAGCCCAACCTCACTCAGAGCCCCACTTCCACCCCAGCTGCAGCCTCACCCTCAGTCATAGACTGAGCTTCAACCACGTTCACCTGTTCACACACCAAACCCCAACCCAACCCCAGTGCAGCCCCAGTCTAACCCCAGCCCAGCCTGTCATCTGTCCTCATTCACATCAGCCCCTGCCAGCCTCTAGATGGGTATACTAGTAAACTAATCACTGAAAAACTGCTTGAAAACTACCCTTGGGCTACCTGCAACACCCACATGCTTCTGTTCATCACACAAACATAGAGATCACTAAGGCTGCCTGTCCTTTGAGTCAGGGGCTTCCTACACGTCTCACACTTCTGGTTCTTCACAGCCTGGCTTCTCATGCACTCAGCAAGTCTAACAGGAGACCCCTAGCTGCAAGTAACCCATGCACCTGGAGATGCCCCTGGCCTCCTGCACTCACCTCAACTGTATGGAAGGAACGTGTGACCGCCTTTGTCCAGTCTTCCTCCAGAAGAGATCTGGCAGGCTGCACTGAAATACAGCCTCTCTGTCTCCGCCTACTCCCTTGGACCTCCCTGGTCAGGGTTATTTATTCTCTGCCTTACCCCCTCCCTCCTTCTGCTTCTTCCTGCAGGGTGGGGCAGAATGCTGTCCAAAGGGTACATCAGCAGGTACCCCTCACTAGCCCACTGTGGTTCTGGACTGCTTCTCAGCTTCTGTGCCCTGGGAGGATATGCCTGGGGGTATGGGGAGGAGAGGCAATGGGGAAAGGGGTCTCTAGAGTCCTCCCCTGATGGGCTGCTGGGATCCTCATGCCAACTCCCAATGTGAAGTTAGATAGGGAAAGTGAATAGAAAAAAGCTAGAAGAAACTCATTAGTGTAGTCTTCATGACGGTCTTTATCCAAGTCTCTTCTCAGGTTTATCAAACTCAAACAGGAGAATGGCAAAGGAAGTTTGCAGAGACACTCCACGGTTAAGTGTCAGCCCGCTTCCATCCTGAAGTGTTCTTTCTGTCCTGCCTTCTCTCCTTTGGGGGACACTGTTTAGGTCCTTGCTGAGCGTGGAATTCACTGGGTCCATCCTCCTCTTCCCAAAGCCCTAGGGCTACATCTTTTTTCGTCTCCCAGGCTCTGGTCCCTGTGTCTGGCTAACTTATAACCAAGGTCCCCAGGGACAGTGCCTCTGCCATCCACTCTCTGGCCTTGGATTACTGAACTTCTGGCTGAGGACAGAGAACCTGGTTTCTTTAACCTTCCCTACCCCCAACACCAGCCACGTAAGACCAGTGACATCTGGTTTCTCTCTTAACGGCAAAAATAGTCAGAGAACATTTTAGAGAGTTAGAGAACAATTTGAATGTAAAACTAAATACCTTGTATTTTGAAATAAGTAAAAACTACATCTATAAATAGAACAACATGATTTTTAGTTGGTCTCCCCTTATTTTTTACTGATCAGTTTCACAACTGTAAGTTTTAAATTCAGAACACAGGACATGCTAAATCAAGCTATGCTAAAATAGATAATGGCAAATCAGACCATTCTAACTAGACCACATCAAAATTACTGGTGACAAGAGTTTCTGGTGCCTACAGAGCATGCAGCCTGACACTTGCTATCAGAACCCTGGAGCCATCTCTGCTGCCTCCATTAACCTCATTAACTTAGACATGGCAAAGACTTTAAAAAATACCAAAGGGACTTCTACTTCCATCCAATACGGAGTAACAGTGAGACATGTGGAAGGACAGTGAGACATGAGACAAGGTGAATAATGAGGTGAACTCTAGTTTTTTCAGCTTCCTGCCTTAAGGGAGTTTCCACAGGGCAACAGAAGGGAGACTGACTGGCTTCCCCTCCACCCTTGCTTTCCTAGAGGGATTAGGAGAAACTCTCTATGACCAAGGCTTTTTTTTTTTTGAGACAGAGTCTCGCTCTGTCACCAGGCTGGAGTGCAGTGGTGTGATCTCGGCTCACTGCAACCTCTGCCTCCCGGGTTCAAGTGATTCTCCTGCCTCAGCCTCCCAACTAGCCGGGACTACAGGCACGCGCCACCACACCCGGCTAATTGTTGTATTTTTAGTAGAGATGGGGAACCGAGGCTTTTTATATATGCTTGGCAGACAAGCCAAAAAGGGAAGGGAGAGGTGAGGATACCATGACCTGCTACTGAGGCAGGAGGGCAGGGTTTAGGGAGGCCAGTGCCTCAGATAGCAGAGGCAGGAAAGGTAGGAAGAGGTAACAAAAGCCCTTGAAATCCTTGTGTTCAGGATGAAGAAGCTGTGGTCTGGCCTGTGAAAAGGTGAAGCAAGGAAGCACCATGTTTCCTTTCATTCCCACAGACTGAGCTGTCACCCAGGCTGACCCCAGGCCGAGAAACTGGGCATCTTAGAGTCATGTCACTCAACTTTGGAAATTATTTCTGCTGCTCACAGCCAGAATTCTTCAATCTCCCTCCTCCATTCCAAGATATATACAGACACCACACATCAATCAATGCTCAGAAATACAGATGCTGTTCCCACTTTTGTGTCACATACACACCCAACACACAAAGAAAGTTTGCCTTAAAACATATATACCAGACATGCACGAAAATACTATCAGTACCAACAATATGCACACAGAATTCAGACATACATTTCATCGACTTACAACTGATAACACATATACCACACAAAATGGTTTTACATCACAAATATTATGCACAGTAGACATATGCCCAAACACGCTGAAAGATACAGACATCCCAATACTACACATTCCACACACTCATGCACCACATTCACATATTACAAATATGAAGAAAAGATAGAGGCAGCATTCTTACCAGATACACATAAAGGTACTGCCCACCATACAGATACAGACACCAGCATTCTCACGTAGACACATATCATATACCAACTAACAGATACCACAGAAATACAAATGCACAATCAGAGACACGACTCATGAAACATACACATGCCAGGACATAGCTACCACACTCACCAGGACACAGCCAGTACGTATTCCATGGGTGCACCCTCTCTCTCACATATATGCACACTGAAAAGCACATGTGTCCACATAAACACACCCACACCTTCACACCCACAACCAGAATACATGGCACTCTTATGGACAAATAGTCGTATAGAGCCACACAGATGCAAATTGGCAGATTTGTGAAATCTTCCAACACACCCTCCTGCATACAGAAACTTCCACATTGCATGTGAGCTGCCTCTTGTCTTGTTGCTGTCTCTCCAGTTACTATTCCCCAAATACCTTCATTAACCCCTGATTATGGCTGGGTAACCACTTTAGGGTCTTTGCAATAACTTTTATATAGTCCATGCAAATTCACCAACATGGGCACATGGGGGCGAGAACATTAAAATCATACTTCAAGACTGGAATGAACCATGAGGTGTGATCTTTACAGCCTCCCATGTCAAAATTAGATGTATTTTCTAGCTGAGAGAGAAGGAGAAGGCAAGACCACCATGGTAGAGGGACTAGTGCAGTCATTCTCCAGGATGTCCAGACAGGGTCATAAGTTCAGTACTGACACATTCCTGGAGACAGAATACATGATCTACTTAAATTGCTGGAAGAAGACAGCACAATAGGTTTGATGCTTTAATCACCAAGGCATTCAATAGGATCCTAATATTCCCATCTTCCGTAGTGTAGTAGAAGTGAGACACTAAGGTGTCTCACTTGCCACCTTGTGAGAACATACGGAGGACCCTTGAACGGATCTCTTTGGTCTTGGCTCCATAGACAAGGGGGTTGACTACGGGTGGTAGCAGCAAGTAGGTATTAGCCATAACCACATGGAGCAGGGAGGTGGGACCACCCAGCCTATGCACCCCCGAGAGCCCAATGAGGGGTACATAGAAGACCAGAACAGCACAGAGGTGGGAGATGCAGGTGTTGAAAGCCTTGAGTGCTGCCCCACAAGAGGACAGCTCCAAAACGGCCCGCGGGATGAGGATATATGAGAAGCCAATGAAGAGAGAGTCCGCACCCATGACTGAGAGGATGATGAAGAGTCCATAAACTACATTGACCCTGGTATCAGTACAGGACAGCTTCATAATATCTTGGTGCAGACAGAAGGAGTGTGTGACTATGTGTTCGGCAGTAGGACAACCGCTTCTGGATGAAGGGCAGTGGGAAGAAGAATACAAACCCCCTGGTCAGGGAAGCTAGTCCAATCTTGGCCACAGTACACCCTGTCAGCACAGAAGCATGGCGCAATGGGTGGCAAATGGCCACAAAGCGGTCAAAAGCCATGGCCAGCAGGACAGCTGACTCCATGGCTGACAGAGCATGGATGAGAAACATCTTGGCCAGGCAAATGTTGAACTCAATCTCCTGGATGCCCATCAGGAAAAGACTGGCCATCTCGGGCATGGTGATAGAGGAGAGGACTAGGTCAATGGTGGAAAGCATGGCCAGGAAGAGGTACATGGGCTCATGCAGATGCCTCTCCACACGAATGATGAGGACAATGGTCAGGTTACTCAGGGTGGCCAAGGCATACATAAAACACAGTGGGAAAGCCAGCCAAAGGTGTATGGTAGGCCCCAGGCCAGGGATACCCACCAGAAGGAAGTATGCTGGGTGGACCAGAGTTCCATTTGAAGTGGCTATGACAGGGACCAAGAGCTGGGGCTTCTGCATCCCAAATCCAGGGTCTAGGAAAGGGAAAAGTAGAAACATTATTTAGTTGTGGCTCAGAGGACAGAAAGGACTAATGAGGAGAAGGCACTGGAGTGGTGACAGTAACAAACAGGACTAAGTCATCCCAGTAATTCTGAACCCTAGTCTCTCTCTGCCCTGATTCTCCTTATATACAACTTCCTGGACACCTTGAGCTTTACCCTGACCCTCCAAGGTCCCAGTGCTGCACAAGCAGATTCTATTACTGTCCCATGAATCTCAGTGTGTGAAGACCCACTCATAAAACATGTAAGACAGTCCTGCATCTTCAGAGCTGATGTTGCTGCCCAGGGCACTGCTCTTAGCCTTTTCCCATCAGAGCAGACTTGTAGGATTGCTCAGAATGGTCCACATTGACCAGCTCTTCTGATGTATGCTGGGGTTAGGGTGGGTCTGGGTTCAGATTTAGAGGCTCAGTCTATAGCTGCCTTTAAGACCTTCTATAATCTAATTTAAGATAGGGAGCAGGGGCTCAGTCTGGGATGAGATTTCAAGAGATGTTTGTGTTTAGGCCTGAATACCGTTTCTCAAACTTTCCTGATAGAAACATCTAAAATAATTGAAAACACCATCCCTCCAAGTCCTGCTCCAGGCCCAGAAAATCAGAATGGCCAGGGCAGGGTTTTGGAAATCTTTTTAAAAAACAATAAGCCCCGCCGGGCACAGTGGCTCACGCCTGTAATCCCAGCACTTTGGGAGGCCGAGGTGGGCAGACCACAAGGTCAGGGGTTCAAGACCAGCCAGGCCAACACGGTGAAACCCTGCCTCTATTAAAAATGCAAAAGTTAGCCGGGCATGGTGGAGCACACCTGTAATCCTAGCTACTCAGGAGGCTGAGGCAGGAGAATCGTTTGAACCTGGGCGGCAGAGGCTGCAGTGAACCGAGATCACCCCCACTGCATTCCAGCCTGGGTGACAGAGCAAGACTCCAACTCAAAAAACAAAACAAAACAAACAAACAAAAAACAATAAGCCCCTTTCCCCTAGGAAATTTGTGCTTTAAATCAGAGAACCTTGGGGAAAATTGTTCTGGTGTTCTTGGGGGCAGGGAGGTGAATGAAGAGTGACTATCATTTCCATTTCCAGCTCCCAAACAAACAATAAACAGCATCTGCCATCAGGATCTCTCAAGCCCCAGGTGAGAGTCAGTCCCAGCTTGTGCTCAGCAAGAGGAGCACGTCATGGAAATCAGATGCAGCTGAGATATGAACAGAAAATCAGCCAGTGCTGCTGCTGTTACTCCACAGTGTTCACAGGCACACCCCTCCCTCCACCTACTCTCCCTGGTGATCACACAATGTCCCAGGCTCACCTTCTTTCTCTCCACAGACCACACTGTTCTAAGCCTGTGTACTGAGATTCAGCCATATAACCTACCACCTCCTTGATATTTCTACCTGGATAGCCTATGGGCCTCCCACTCATCTTGCCTCTAACAGGGACCCCTTCCAAACCTGTTCCTGATCTCAGAGAATTCTACTGCCCAGGACCCACATCACCCAAGTCAAGGCAGCTGGTCTCATCTTGACCCCTCTTCTCTTTCACCCCCACATGCAATTCAGCTTTTCCAATTAATTATTGGGGCTGTTCCTCTTACTTAATACACCTCCTCCCAACTTCATTATATTATCCACTCTGCCCTGATTATAAAAGGAGCCTTCCAACTTACCTCTCTGCCTCCAAACCTAGTCTATTCCAAACCACCTTCCACACCACTGCCATCTAAACAGCAAAACTGGACACCTCGGGCTCCTGCTGAGCAAGTTAGGAGTGATTCCCATAGCCTTCCAGATAAAGTGAGAACTAGTAACTCCACAGTACGCAGACAAGGCCCTTCACAGTGTTCCTCTAACTCCACTTTCCAGCCCAGCTTCAGTTTCCTTCTTCATCACCAATCACCACCAACACCACCACCACCACAACACACACGTGCACATACACACACACGTACACACTCACGCACATTTTTTCCTGGTAAAGTAATTCCCCTGCCTTGCTTAAGTGAAGAGTAGGAGGCAGGAACTGAGGAGTCCTGTCCTGGGACAAAGGATAGGCAAAGCTTGGAGTGGGTCTCACAGGCTTGAAGAAATTCCTTTGTGTAGGAACAAGGTCCAGGAACGGGGCTACTGTGATCTGGAAAAGGTGTACACTGGAAGACCTCTCCAAGCAGCCAAGCTGACTGATCAAATCCCGGCTTCCTTATGCAATGAGCCTTCTGTGCCTGTCTCTGCAGACCTTCCCGTTGCCTCACCTCCCTGGGCTGAGCCTGGGACGCTCACCACCAATGCTTCCCCAGCACATGGAGGCCGCCCAATTATAGCTTCTCTGGGGCCCCTCGGGAGTGTGTGGAGTGATGGAGAGTGAACGAGTAGGGTCTCCCTGGCACTGACGCTCTGCTCAGACGCCCAAGGAAAGCTGAGCTCTGACTCCTGCCCAAAGGGACTGACCTCTGTCACTATCCCTCTGAGCCCAGCTCAAGAGACTAGAGGGAGGCTGTGTCGCGGGGTGGAAAAGAGAAGAGGAATAACGGGGCTGGAAGAGAGGACCTGCTGGAATGGAGGGGTGGGCACTCAGCAGAAAGCACGCAGGGATACCAGCGCTCCGAACACAGTAACTACCCAAGGGGGTCGAAGCCGTGTCAGGGACTCTTGCTTCTTCATGCTGCCACCTTGTGGTCGCATAAGGGATCTGCAGCCTCGTGGCCGTCCCTGAGCAACGGCTCTGAGGATGATGCCTTTAAGAACCAAGGACCCACCTGACTCTAGCATCTGAGCTCTTTCCACTGCTCTACGCTGCCCCTTAGCTCTCCCTGTCACCCTCTCAAGCCCACCCTTTCTTCCTTGGGTCGCTAATCATAGATGTCCTGTCCCTCCAGAAATGAGACCGTGTGGCATATTTGTTTGAACATGGGGCTCTAGAAGGAAACAGACTTGCGTCCACCCATTTATTAATAGTATGACTACTATAAGCATTTAATGTGAAAGCATTTAATGTGAAAAACAAAATGAGATACTAGCAAGTCTCCAGTGAATGTTTGTGTTCATTATTATTAGTCAAAACAAATGGAAGAGCCAAGGACGTAGGAAATCCAGTAGACAGTGCCACAAAAGAGAGAGGAAAAAATATATTGATAAGGAAGATTGGTCAGCAGTTCAGAAAGCTGCTGAGAGCTCAAGCAGTGAAAAGACTGAAATCAAAGGTCACTGGCTACCTGGATAACAGGGTGGGGGATGGAATCTTGAATGCAGCAGTGTGAGGAGGAGTTTGTTAGGAAGAGATGAAGAGAGTAGATGTAGACAACCCTTTTAAGATATTTGCACATGAACAGAAGAGTGAAATGGACAATACTGGGAGGATTTATAGCTCCACACAGATTTTAAAATGTATATTTTGGAACTAGAAGAGACTAAATGTCAACAGGATGGAGTTGGCAGAGAGGCTGCTTGTCCTTTAGTCCACACATTACTGGTAGCTATGGCCCAGGAAGACAATCTGTCTTCCCCCTCTATATAGTAACTATGAGTAATCTTACTTTGTCCAATAGCTTTCATCACCCAAGCAGGCCAGACCAATCTCCTAAACTCCAAATATGGTAAAGTCTATTGGACATAGGTGTCCTTCAGGCACCTCAAACTCAACACCTAACTCATTATTTCTAAGCCCATTGATTTCATTATCAACTAAGCTCATCATCTCTGGTCTTCAATCTGGACCCCGCTCCCTGTCTGTTTTATGTTCCACGTCATATAAATCACTCTGTTGGCCATGTCAAAAATTTAGAAGTCATCATCCCTGCCTTCTCCCCATCTCTCTCTCACCTTCCTCTCCAACCACATCCAATCAGTCACCGAGTTCTCTTTATTTTATCTACTAGATATCTATTTTGTCAGTCTGATTATCTTTCTCCATCTTTTTTTGCCTTTTCTCCATTCCAAGCCAAGATAATCTTTTGCCTAGATCATCAGAATAACTTGTTCACTGGTCAGACTCACTGAAGAACTTTCCTACCAATCTGTTGTCTATGCTGTGGCCGGTGTGATCTTCCAAACACAAATCAGTTGATGGCAATTCTCCACTGCCTTTAAAATGAACAGTTGAATTCCCCATTGCCTGTAGAATGAACACACTCCTGAACCCAACTCATAGGAACTCCATAAGCCATCTCAGTGCAACTCTCCATCCCCATCTCCAACCATTTTACCTCCCTTTTTGCATACATAAGTCCTATTGGACCCAAAATATTTCCACGTCTTCAATGTGCCATGCTGTCTCTCACCCTTCAGCCTTCACCTATATTTTTCCCCTGGTAAAAACACTCATCCCATTCCCAGTTTTAATTCTTAGCCTTTTCTGTTTAAACACCCTTGCTTAGAAAGACTTTTCTTGACCCCTAATCTTGGCGGGACCTCTTTACCCTTTTTCTCCTTGTTTTACTGATAGCATTTAACGTTGTGATATTATTTTTCATACTTATGAACATATCTTTGTATCTTTGTAGGGAGGGTGGACACTAATGTGTATGTATAAAAGGGAACGTGTACAGAGTCCTCTTCTATCCACTCTTAAGGCAGAAATTATTGGTCTTGTTGATCTGCACTCATACCTCACAACTCTATTACTTCAACTGAGGCATGTTTAATGGGTAGGCCCCATAAATTATTACTAATATTAATAACATTACGTACCTAGCTGGCGTAATTTCCACAGGCACTTTTCAAGCATTCATTTTTTTTCTCTTTTTACAGTATTAAGAATAGATCTTATTAAGGTGACCCACAGTATGATTTTAAATATAATAGTTTTCCTGTACTTATATTTCAATATTTTTTGAAGGAAAGAAGGGAGGAAAAATCACTCAATGTAAATGGAATGTTAAAAGGTCCAATGGATAATGGAGAGCTTTGGCCAAACATATACTCATGGCTTTGGAGGTCCTAAAAGATATGAACTTGCCTAATTCGACAGCCCCATCTCATGACACCTCAACTCTCCCTCAATATGGCCCTGCACTGGCATCCTTCTAGTTCCTTAAATAAAGTTCTCTATCTGTATACCTTCTTCCAAGCATTTGCTCAAATGCTTGTTTTATCTGGAATGGTCAACCTCTTTGTTTCCCTCCTCTAAAAACTAACATTTATTTAAATTCTGTTTTAGGTGCTATTTCTATAAGAAGCTCTTTCCTGTATGACGTTTTCTTGTTTCTATAGTATCCAAATTTCATTTTCAGATGACCAATGCCATTGTTTTTTGTTATGAGATAATGATATGTGTGTCACACACAAATCCCTACAACCTCCCATAAAAAAAAAGAGTGTAATTGTACCTAAAGATAAAAATGATTCCTTGTGTTAATAACCTGTTATAAAGCAAGAAAAAGAAACACGGTATGAGAATTAGAAAATGAAATTAGTCATTATTTGTAGATTAGTGATTGTATAAGTAGAAAATCCAAAAGACTCTATTGATAAGTTATTAGAAATGAGTATGTAAAGATTGCTGAATACAAGGTCAACTTACAAAATTCCACTGTATTTCTTTACAAAATTTTTTAAGCATTTACAATAACAGAAAAATCAGATGTCTAAGAGTAAATCTAACAAAGAATGTAGAGGAATTTCTGCACAGAAAACAACAAAGCATCCTTAAAAGAAACTGAAGAAGACATAAATAAATGGAAGAAAACACTATTCTTTTTAATTGGAAAACTCGATAATGTGAAGAATCTAATTAGCCCCCAAATTTTTCCATAGAATCAATACAATCCCAATAATATCCTAATTGGTGATTGTGTAAAATTTGGTAAGCTTGATTAAAATATACATAAAAATGTAAATTGCCAAAATTGGCCACGAAACTCTAGAAGAATAGGACAAAGTGAGATTTTATATACTAAATATCAAAAATTTAAAAACTATAGTAATTATGCATATGTGGTATTTGTTCAGGGATAGACAATTGAGTCAATGAATGGAAATAAAATTTCAGAAGCATGCCCACTCATACACAGCCAGTTGCTAAATGACAAAGGTAATTCTGTGAGGCAATCAGAAAAGGAGAATTTTTTTTATTAAATGATACTACAATAACTGAATATCCATACGGAAAAAATAAAATTTGAACCCTAAATTCACACTACTTATAAGAATTAATTCTTTGTGGTTTGCATATATAAGTACAAAAGGCAAACCAAGTAGCCTTCCTGAGGTAATATAAAAGAATATTTTCATGACCTCAAGTAAAGATTGACTTCTTAATGCAGTTAATTCATCCATGAATATTTATTGCGTGCCTAATATGACAGGTACTCTTCTAAGTGATGGAAACACTTTAATGAACAGAACAGACAAAATCTCCTGCTTTTGTGGAGCTTACATGCCAGCCAGTATGACTTAGCTTTCCTCTGTAGGTATATCTGTCTAGATGCATACCAGATAGTTTTTTTTTCACTTGCAGTTTATAAATTTCATCAGGAATTATCTAGAAATAGATCTTTTATTTTATAAATAAGTGAGCATGGCGTATCTCCAAATGCTAGCGAAGATGCAGAGAAACAACCTCTAATGCATTGCAGGTGAGAATGTAAAATGGCACAACTACTCTGGAAAATAGTTTGGTAGTTTTTTTTATTAAATTTTAAGTTCTGGGATACATGCGCAGAACATGCAGGTTTGTTACATAGGTATACATGTTCCATGGTGGCTTGCTGCATCCATCAACCATTATCTAGATTTTAAGTCCCACATGCATTAGGTATTTGTCCTAATGTTTTCCCTCCCCTTCACCCTCGCCCACTGACATGCCCGGGTGAATGATGTTCCCCTCCCTGTGTCCATGTGTTCCCATTGTTCAACTGCCACTTATGAGTGAGAATATGCAGTGTTTGGTTTTCTGTTCCTATGTTTGCTGAGAATGATGGTTTCCAGCTTCATCCATGTCCCTGCAAAGGACATGAACTCATTCTTTTTTATGGCTGCATAGTATTCAATGGTGTACATGTGCCATATTTTCTTTATCCAGTCTATCATTGATGGGCATTTGGGTTGGTTCCAAGTGTTTGCTATTGTGAACAGCACTGCAATAAACATACGTGTACATGTGTCTTTACAGTAGAATGATTTATCATTCTTTGGGTATATACCCAGTAATGAGATTGCTGAGTCAAATGGTATTTCTGGTTCTAGATCCTTAAGGAATGGCCACACTGTCTTCTACAATGGTTAAACTAATTTACACTCCCATCAACAATGTAAAAGTGTTCCACATCCTCTCCAGCATCTATTGTTTCCTGACTTTTTAATGATCACCATTCTAACTGGTGTGAGATGGTATCTCATTGTGGTTTTGATTTGCATTTCTCTAATGACCAGAGATGATGAGCTTTTTTTCATATGTTTATTGGCCACATAAATGCCTTCTTTTGAAAAGTGTCCATTCATATCCTTTGTCCACTTTTTGATGGGGTTGTTTTTTCTTGTAAATTTGTTTAAGTTCCTTGTAGATTCTGGATATTAGACTTTGTCAAATGGATAGATTGCAAAAAATTTCTCTTATTCTGTAGGTTGCCTGTTCACTCTAATGATAGTTTCTTTTGCTGTGCAGAAACTCTTTAGTTTAATTAGATCCCATTTGCCAATTTTGGCTTTTGTTGCAATTGCCTTTGGTGTTTTAGTCATGAAGTCTTTGCCCATGCCTATGTCTGGAATAGCATTGCCTAGGTTTTCTTCTAGGGTTTTTATGGTTTGGAGTTTTACATTTAAGTCTTTAATCCATCTTCAGTTAATTTTTGTATAAGGTGTAAAGAAGGGGTACAGTTTCAGTTTTCTGCATATGGCTAGCCAGTTTTCCCAGTACCATTTATTAAATAGGGAATCATTTCCCCATTGCTTGTTTTTGTCAGGTTTGTCAAAGATCAGATGGTTGTAGATGTATAGTGTTATTTCTATGGCCTCCGTTCTGTTCCATTGGTCTATATACCTGTTTTGGTACCAGTACCATGCTCTTTTGGTTACTATAGCCTTGTAGTATAGTTTGAAGTCAGGCAGCATGATGCCTCCAGCTTTATTCTTTTTGCTTAGGATTGCCTTGGCTATACAGGCTCTTTTTTGGCTCCATATGAAATTTAAAATAGTTTTTCTAGTTCTATGAAGAAAGTCAAAGGTAGCTTGATGGGAATAGCATTGAATCTGTAAATTACTTTGGGCAGTAGGGCCATTTTCCCAATATTGATTCTTCCTATCCATGAGCATAGAATTTTTTTCCATTTGTTTGTGTCCTCTCTTATTTCCTTGAGCAGTGGTTTGTAGCTGTCCTTGAAGAGGTCCTTCAGGTTTCTTGTAAGTTGTATTCCTAGGTATTTTATTCTCCTTGTAGCAATTGTGAATGGGAGTTCACTCATGATTTGGTTCTCTGTCTATTATTTGTGTATAGGAATGCTAGTGATTTTTGCACATTGATTTTGTATCCTGAGACTTTGCTGAAGTTGCTTATCAGCTTAAGGAGTTTTGCGGCTGAGCCACTGGGGTTTTCTTTCTTTTTTTTTTTTTTTTTGGCAGGGGTAGGCTGAGGTTTTATTTTGGAACAAAAAAAAAAAAAAAAAAAGCAATGGAATTGTTTTGTAGCTGGAGGCATGGGCAAAGGGGTTTTCTAAATATACAATCATGTCATCTGCAAACAGAGACGATTTGACTTCCTGTCTTCCTATTTGAATACCTTTTATTTCTTTTTCTCACCTGATTGCCCCAACCAGAACTTCCAATACTATGTTGAACATGAGTGGTGAGAGAGGGTATCCTTGTCTTTGCCAGTTTTCAAAGGGAATGCTTCTAACTTTTGCCCATTCCATATGATATTGGCTATGGGTTTGTCATAAGTAGCTCTTATTACTTTGAGATATGTCCCATCAGTACCTAGTTTATTGAGAGTTTTTAGCATGAAGGGGTGTTGAATTTTATCGAAGGCCTTTTCTGCATCTATTGAGATAATCATGTTGTTTTTGTCACCGGTTCTGTTTATGTGCTGGATTACATTTATTGATTTGTGTATGTTGAGCCAGCCATTCTTTTGCATTTGCTGGAGTGTTTTACTTCCACTTATGTGGTCAATTTTAGAATAAATGCTATGTGGTGCTGAGAAGAATGTATATTCTGTTGATTTGGGGTGGAGAGTTCTGTAGATGTCTATTAGGTCTGCTTGGTCCAGAGCTGAGTTAAAGTCCTGAATATCCTTGTTAATTTTCTGTCTCATTGATTTGTCTAATATTGACAGTGGGGTGTTAAAGTCTCCCACTATTATTGTGCGGGAGTCTTAAATCTCTTTGTAGGTCTCTAAGAACTTGCTTTATGAATCTGGGTGCTCCTGTATTGGGTGCATATATATTTAGGATAGTTAGCTCTTCTTGTTGCATTGATCCCTTTACCATTATGTAATGCCCTTCTTTGTCTTTTTTGATCTTTGTTGGTTTAAAGTCTGTTTTATCAGAGACTAGGATTGCAACCCCTGCTTTTTTTTTTTTTTTTTTTTTTGCTTTCCCTTCACTTGGTAAATCTTCCTCCATCCCTTTATTTTGACCCTATGTGTGTCTTTGCACATGAGATGGGTCTCCTGAATACAGCACACTGATGGGTTTATCCAATTTGCCAGTCTGTGTCTTTTAATTGGGGCATTTAGCCCATTTACATTTAAGGTTAATATTGTTATGCATGAATTTGATCCTGTCATCATGATGCTATCTGCTTATTTTGCATATTAGTTGATGCAGTTTCTTCATAGTGTCATTGGTCTTTATATTTTGGTATATTTTTGCAATGGCTGGTACTGGTTTTTCCTTTCCATATTTAGTGCTTCCTTCAGAAGCCTTCCTTCAGGCCAGGTGGTGACAAAATCCCTCAGCATTTAACTCTCTGTAAAGGACAATGGAACAGAATAGAGATTCCAGAAAAAAGACTGTAAAGCTACGACCATCTGATCTTTGACAAACCTGACAAAAACAAGCAATGGGGAAATGATTCCCTATTTAATAAATGGTGCTGGGACAACTAGCTAGCCATATGCAGAAAATTGAAATTGGACCCCTTTGTTATTACCATATACAAAAGTCAACTCAAGATGAATTAAAGACTTAAATGTGAAACTCAAAACTATAAAAACCCCAGAAGAAAACCAAGGTAATACCATTCATGACATAGGAACAGGCAACGATTTCATGCAAATGCCAAAAGCAAAAATTAACAAGTGGGATCTAATTAAATAAAGAGCTTCTACACAGCAAAACAAATCATCAACAGAGTAAACAAACAACTTACAGAATGGGAGAAAACTTTTGCAAGCTATCCATCTGACAAAGGTCTAATATTGAGCATCCATAAGAAACTTAAACAAATTTACAAGAAAAAACAAACAACCCCATTAAAAAGTGGGCAAAGGACATGAACAGACACTTCTCAAAAGAAAACATACATAGGGCCAACAAACATATGAAAAAAAGCTCAACATCACTGATCATTAGAGAAATGCAAATCAAAACCACAATGAGATACTATCTCACACCAGTCAGAATGGCTATTAACAAAATATCAAAAAACAACAGATGCTGGTGAGGTTGTGGAGAAAAGGAACACTTTTATGCTGTCAGTGGGAATGTAAATTAGTTCAACTATTGTGAAAGACGGTGTGGCAATTCCTCAAAGACCTAGAGGCAGAAATTCCATTCGACCCAGCAATCTCATTACTGTGTATATACCCAAAGGAATATAAATCATTCTATTATAAAGACACATGCACACATATGTTCATTGCAGCACTATTCACAATACCAAAGACATGGAATCAAACTAAATGTCCATCAACAGTGGGCTGGATAAAGTAAATGTGGTACATAGACACTATGGAATATGATGCAGCCATAAAAAGGAACGAGATCATGTCCTTTGCAGGGACATGGGTGGAACTGGAGGCCATTATCCTCAGCAAACTAACACAGGAACAGAAAACCAAATACCACATGTTCTCTCTTACAAGGGAGCTAAACGACGAGAACACATGGATATATGGGGGAAACAACACACACTGGGGCCTGTTGGAGGGTTTGGGGTGTGAGAAGGGAGAGGATCAGCATAAGCCTATCTGACTAGTAAACCCAAGCAAAATTGTCTCAATTGTTTTTAATACTGACAATTCTGAAGACATTCCTAAATAGGAATTTTAACAAAATTTTAACGATAATTTTAAAACTAGCTCTATTTATGTTATCTTAAATCACATAGAAATATCATATAAACACACAGAGGCACATCTTATAGCTTTCACTAAGGTTTTTCATTTGTCAACTTCCAAAGAGTTTTTATTTTCCCCATTCAGATTATCAGTCTTCCAATGGCTTGTTTCATTGCCCTACGCAACTGTTAGCTAGGCAGTCCTAAATTTGCACTTCTAAAGGGATGACTCCTAGATGAAACAAGATGGAAAATTTATATCTTAAAAGTACAGAGCTGAGACTTCAGACCTAAATATCCTACCATCATTTCCTCAAGCCAAAGAAAAAGCATGTAGGTAAAAGCACATTTAAGACAACATGGCCAGGAAAAGCACCTTAAACAAAAGTAAGACTTGTTATGTGAACAAAAAACAATGATAAGTGGCTCAGTCCTTCCTCTCTTTGGTGTACAGAGGCAAACACCCTCACAAATGGACAGTTGCTTTATAGACGTAAATTTCTTTTCAAAAGCATTTCAAAATATCCACCTAAATGCCATAAAGGTATGTTCTGGAGGCTGATTTTTTTCCATAGGTGATCATTTTAACTTAGCTTCTGTTTTTTACCCAAAATTACTGCATTTAGGGTGAAGTCCATTAAGGAATAGTGCAAAGAAAGCATTTGCTATGTGTAGACTCATGGATAGCTCTGAAAAAAAAACATGAAGCCTACTTTACCTGAGGGTCTACCTTTTAAAGACACTTTATCCAGCTTTCTCTTCACCTTCAGGGCAGGGTAGTAACCAGACTAAAATGTTAGAAGACTTAATTTTTCTTATCAATTAGTTGCTTAAGCTTTTTGTCTTTTATAAAGAGTTTTCTTAAAGACAATAAAAATAATGAAATCTTTTTAGAAGCATCTGCACATCAATAGGCATCCCTGGATGAGCCTAATTAAACAGCTCTAATTTTCAAATGCACTTTTCAAAATGGAATGTTGTTCATTTGGAGCTTTCTATTATAATTTTTCATTATTTTTAGTAAGATTTTACAATTTTTGTCAATGTGTGATGCTTCCCGGACCTAATACTTAATACTATAGGTAGGTGTCGCTAGAAGATGGAGTACTCAGTTCTTCAGTAATTAAGCATCCCATTTTTACATTTAATCTTGGCTTAATTCTCAGATCCCCTTGATCAAGCTAGCCAATGATTTTTTCCCTACCTAAGAGCACAAAAGAAATAGAAGATACAAATCCCTGCAAATTTTAGAAAGCCAGAGTTTACACCTCCTGTGGTACTGATATAGGAGTTAAGAAGGAATTACTTAGGCAGATAGCAAGGGAACCCCCAAATCATTTTCTAACAAAGAGCAGCCTGCAAGCTGCGAACTTGCATGGGTGAATGCCGCAGAAACTGAGGACTAGACATTTTCATAATGGTGGTTCCATCTTCCCTTCTCTGCCAGCCACGTGTATCCTAAGGAGCAGACCAGATGGGGCTGATCAACTGAAAAGCCCATTTGCATAAGATTAGGGTAAGGTGACCAGCCTTCCCCATGTGCCATGTAAATGTCATACCTAATTGAACCAATCTGTGAGCCCTACATAAATCAGACACCACCTCCTCATACCAAACTAAAACAATCGGTGCATTCGCTGCCAGCCAGTGTTTTTTTCTGCTCCATCCTTTCTGCATGGTCTTTTCTGCTTGGAGAACCCTTCCTCTATGGAGGAAGCTGTTTCTCTTTCTCTTCTCTTCTACCTATTAAACCTCTGCTCCTAAACTCCGCCTGTGTCTGTGTCCTAAATTTTCTTGGCGTGCAGCAACGAACCCCTGGCATTATTCAAAGGCTTCTGGACTGAACCCAGCCTCCAACAGTCCATCCAGGTGTTGGTAAAGAATCTCCAGCTATCCTGTCACAAAATTTTCCTTTCTTTTCTATCCATGGTCATTATGTCTCCTATCCTCTCTGTATATGCAATGTGCAGGAATTTTTACAATTCAGGGGAACAGTTCTGTTAGGAGAGATTGGCAAACATGCAGTAACTCAGTAATAAACTTCTTTACCATTTCTCTGGTGAGTACAAGGTATTGCTAAGCCAACAGCGCCACCTAGTGGAAACAGAAATCCTCTTCATGAGACACATTGTGAGTCCTTTGCCATAAACTGCAGTTTCCCAATTCTTGCTTTTCGCACTGCTAAAAAGGCTTCATCTGTGAATGGGAAAGCTCTGTCTTCAACAATTAGGAGTAAAATGTCCTCTGTAGCCAAATTTTAGTCTCAATACTGTCCTATCAGCAGAAAAATGGCCATTCAGTCCCTACGTTCTCTTAAGGCACCTATTCTGCCTCCAATTAGAGTGGTGTCTAACTATTAAGGGGATTTTAAGTTTGGAAGTTAGCCAAAACCATTTTATAAAAGTAAATGCTTCAGCACCAGCCATAATAGCAAAATATAGAGTTTAATCTAGCACGGCCCCCCCCCCGCCCCATTAAAGGGGCCTTGCCCAACTATTACATAGTTTTTCTTGAGATCCATTTTTCAGGGAGCCAGGCAGGTCACACAAGTCTAGGAAGTCAAAAGGAAATCAAAGGCAGAGGACTAGAGCCACTTGGGTGAGCATGACTAGCCATAATTGTTTAGTTCCTCTGGAGTGCATTCTGAAGCACAAGGACTTCTGTGACCCGGAAACTTTAACAAAAATGTGGCTCATTTTCTTTTGCACAAGGGCATGACCTTTTTACTAGACCTCTGCAAGCATCGCAAAATAAACCTAGCTCTTTTAGCAATCATATCAGGCAGGTCCAAAAGAGAATAATTCTCCAAAATTAGAGAAGCAACTTCCAGGGGAACTATCTGAGGATCCCCTTTATTTGGGGCCCCTTCAAGCTCCCTTCTCGTTACAAGATCTTAGACAAATAAAGGGAGACTTAGGTCAATTTTCTAACTACCCTGATAGGTATACAGAAGCTTTCCAAAATTTAACTTAGGTATTTGACTTCTCATGGAGGGATGTTATGCTGCTCCTAAGCCAAACCCTAACCACAGCTGAGAAGCAGGCAATTCTGTAGGCAGCAGAGAAATTTGGAGGTGAGCAATATGTCTTCTATAGCAGGCCTAAAAGGAAAAGAGAAAATAGGAAAGGTGAAGAAATAGGGGAAACACCATTTCCAATAGGAAGAGAGGCAGTACCTCTTGACAACCCTAATTGGAACTCCTAGACTTTTCTATGGTGTTTTTCCTACTTTCACAGTTTAAAATGGCTTTTTTATAATGTTCTTCCAACCTGAGAAAAGTTAATTTCCCCAAACCTTAAAATGCTTGGCTTAGAGTTGAGCTAGGGGGAAGGGAACCTAGAAGCCTGACATGCCAGCAAAAGACTAAAAGATTTTTTACCTTTTGGCTTCTCTCTCCCTATGAAAACTGGCAAAAGGGATAATAAGGATTATTGTTTATATTCTCTGTAAAGTTTTAATTAATGAAAAAGAATTTGTGAGGTTAGTCTTAAGCCATAGCCAGTCTGGTATGCTTTGTGTGTCTTTCTGTATGGTTCTGTCAAAGAAAGCGTACCTTAGATTAGAATGCAGGCCCAGGACCCCATAAGCCTGCTGTTCAAGCCAGCCCAACAAAATAATCAGTAACAAACTTGACTACAGGCCTCCATCTTGTTTCAGGTCGTTGGGAGCATGACCTGGAACCACGTGGCAATACATTGTTTTAGTCTCCACCATTTTACAATGGTGGCTGTCTTCCTGTGCTAAGTCAGTTCCTGGGTGAGGACCACACAATCAGATAAGCCAGTTTGTCGATCTAGGTGGTGCCAGCTGATCCATCAAGAGCAGGGTTTACAGAATATCTTAAGGACTAATCTTGAGAGCAGTTAAGGGAGGGTCAGAATCTTGCAGCCTCAGCTCCGTGACTCCTAGGCCGTTGTTTCTAATCTTATGGCTAGTTTCTTGGTCTGTTCCCCAGGCAAGAGGTAAGCATATCTTAAGAAGGGGCTGTTACCATCTTTGCTTTAGACTATTAACTATAAACCCAGCTCCTCCCAAAGTTGGTTTGGCCTATGCCCAGGGATGGCCAAGGACAGCTTGGGAGCTGGAAACAAAATGCAGTTGGTTGGGTCAGATCTCTTCCACTGTCTCAGTCACAACTTTCCAGTGATAGTTTCAAAAGCTGCCTATCACCCCTTTGAAAACACCATGTACACCTGAGGTTAAGTCATAACCTAATTAAGGCTTGTTGGTTTCACCCGTGAGATTACTTTTTGTAACGTTCAAAAGCTGAAAATCTTAATTGCCGCGCATGGCTAAAGTCTAGTAACGAGAGATTTAAAAGGATTTTCTTAAAAAGCTCTCAGCTTAAAAGTGGATATTCAAGTTATAGGTATATTTAAAAGTCCTTTATGTTTTTCTCTTCTTGGATCTTGTCTTTCTGGAAAAAGGTTTTTTTCTTCTCAGTCGACTGAATTATTTTTCTCCATTTTTTGTCTTGCCACTCTTAATGCACGCATGAGAGGCCCTAAGATAACTTCCGGTAGCATGGAACTCCGAGGCACCACAGACCCCGTTTTGGGAAAAAAAAAACCCTTTTTTCCTCATGAAACCACAGGAATTAAAAGCAGATAGTTTAATCTGTAAGAAGTAAAAATAGTCTTAAGGATTATTGGTAAAATGCAAGTGTCATCAAAATGCAAACAGGTGGTCTAAATAATTCAACTTAGATACAAGGTTTGCTAAATGGTTCGAGGTTGTATACTGCCTGCTTTACAGTTAGGTAAGGCACATGGAGTTAGAATCTGGAAAGAGACAAGACTTATCTGCACTTCTGTCTGGGTCCTAAGCTCCACACATAGTACATAATTAAAATCGCTTACTAACCAGGTTTTTCACCAAAAGTAAAGGTTGCTAAGATTTAACAGTGCGTCATGATCACTAAATAGTTTTATATGAAAAGCATATAAAAACAGTAAAATGTGTTTTTAGTAAAAGATTATAGGAAAGCATGGAAATGTTAATTTTGCCCAGGGATGAAGGGTTATATTAAATTTGATAAGATAGAGCTAGAGGTTTAAGCAAGGTACAGAAAGATATAAAAATTAATCTTGCAAAAGTGTGTAAACATTAATTCAAAAGGATCTTTTGAATATATGGTCTTTTCACAAACTAAGCATCAAAATAAAAGCACAGCAAGGTTGTCTTAAGATGCTTATCTGGCCTTTAGCAAAAGGGTTATAAACGGTTTGTAAAGATTTCACCTCATGGTCAAATTGGCTAAGGTTAGATGGAATCATCTATAAGGTTTCATTTAAACAAACTGGGGCTGGGCATAGTGGCTCATGCCTGTGATCCCAGCACTTTGGGGGGCCAATGCAGACAGATTGCTTGAGGTCAGGAGTTCAAGGCCAGACTGGCCAACATGGTGAAACCCCATCTCTACTAAAAATACAAAATTAGCTGGGCGTGGTGGTGCACACCTGCACTGCCAGCTACTTGGGAGGCTGAGACAGGAGAATCGCTTGAACCCAGGAGGCAGAGCTGAGATTGTGCCTCTGCACTCCAGCCTGGGTGACAGAGCAAGACTCTGTCTCAAAAAAATGAAAAATAAATGAAATTGGGTTAACATTAATGAACTAATGCAAGGGTAAAATATGGCTTTAAACAGGAGTTTCATGTAATAGTAAATGCTACTAAAAGGTTTTTGCCTTTTGAGTCATCATTTTGGCAAAATAAATAATTTCTAGCATTCTGGAATTCTACTTCGTAACATCCAGTGTTTTAAACCTCTAGCATTTAACAGACATCCCAAAATCAAACTTCGAGTTTCAAAATTGTCTTTCCTGCTGCCTGGCTTTCTGAATGGTTCAGAGGGCCCCTGAAACATCCATAGAAGAGGTAAACAGGATTATTTGACATGTTTAGTCACATGAGATTTCCAAAATGATGTCCAGTCTTCTTTAAGTCATATTTTGGTGAATAATACTAATATATGTTCCAAAATTGTATGAGATTTCTAAAATTCTAATGTCTGAATATATGCTATCAATCATAATTAAGGGTAAAGTTATCATAAGCCGTGGAGATAACGAAACTTCTTTGTCAGTCATGTTTTTAACTGTAACTACCATGAAAATGTTGTCATTTGCAGACAATTGTTGTCTTGCTTTGTTCCTTCTGAAAAGATGGGCTATAGTCAAGCTATAAGACTTTAACAGGTGTTCTCAAACCAGGTTTTTAATAGCTTTGAAGACTGTAACATTGGAATAGAGAAAGAATGTATGGGACTTATGAAGAACTGAAATGTTCATGAATGTCAAGCAAAACAAGAACTAAATGGACTGCACTCAGAAAGTTAAAGCGAACTTTTTGACTTTTGCTTGGAATATTTCTAGTCTTTTTTTCTGCTCAGTCCTTTCCACTTGCTCTTTTCTGTTCAGAGAACCCTTCCTCTGTGGAGGAAGCTATTTCTCTTTCTCTTTTCTTCTACCTATTAAACCTCTGCTCTTAAAAGCCTGATGTGTGTTCTATATTTTCCTGGTGCGTGAAAACAAACCCTAGGTATATACCCCAGACAACGTAGCCACTTCAGTATTGCCATTTACTGCCAGTTTCTGTCTGATCCAGTCAGATATTCAAGGCTTCTAACTAGATCCAATCCAGCTGATTATCAGACCCAGTCTGATCCTTCACCAAGTCCAGTTTCTGTCACAACTTCTGAGACCAATTCAGATAAAAAATGTGCTCAAACTCATATAACTCAAAACACAAATCCATGGACCTTTAGAATTGGAGCAAGAACATACCCATGAGCCCCATTTCCCCACTTGCTGTGAGGGAGCAATGGACACAACGGGTCTGACAGGCACCTTGCTGGGTCAATCGATGCTCCTGGGGATCACTGAAAGCTCGAATTTTAATCCCACTTCTAACACCATCTGTTAGAAGATAAACTTAAGACAAATTTAGTAGAGTTTAACTGAGGAAAGAATGATTTGTGAATTGTGCAGCCCTCAAAACCAGAACAGGTTCAGAGCAACTCCAGGGCTGCTACACGATGTAATATTTATGTACAGGAAAAGCAAAGTGACGTAGAAAAAAATGGAAGTGAGGTGTAGAAACAACTAGATTGGTTACAGTTGAGCATTTGTCTTCTTTGAACATGGTTTGAACAGTTGACTGTCTGATATTTGTAGAAAATAACATACATGTGCTGGTCCATTTTCAGTTCTAAAGGCCTTAAAATAGGTTTAAGCAGGCTACAAAGAAACCAAGAAGCAGAATGTACAAAACCATCCCCTCTTCTTGCTTTCCCCTTTCACCCAACAGCTAGGCACCTGACAGTCAGGCCCCCCCTTAACTCCCCTCTCCCACTTCACCAAAGAATTTGGTTTAGGCTAGTTTACAACCTGGGTAATTATACCCTTTCTTATCAGCTAAGCACAGCCACTAGGGCCATAAGTCAAATGTTTAAAGTCCTGAAATAGTCACAGTGCATTGTGGGCTGCAATAAAATGCAGCAGGAAAACCCTAAAGAACACACTTGAAGCCTTAACCCAACTACCAATAGGTGACGTTCGGAAAGATTGTAACCTCACAGTATTCAGCCAGTGAGGAACTGGGGAGGGAAATAAATTGCTTGTTGTAACCATCCCAGGTGTGCCTGTGTGCCAGACGCTGATCTTGCAAGACTGCCGTGCTGTTCTCCGGGTCCCTGAGTCTATTCTTTGGGTTTGGATGGGTAAGGGTATTTTTCACAGATTGGCTACAACTTTGCTTGATAGAAGAGTAGGTTATAGTCTTTACACATTTCGTTAGGTTACAGTTCACTATTAAAGAGAAACTTTTAGACTGAACTTAAGATATGTAAGGAGGCAGCTTTAGGCTAAACTTAATTTAACAAAAGTTAGAAGGTTGAACCCTGAAAGACTTTAATGGAAATTGGATGTTAATGCCTGAGCACAGTGCCTTCATAAAAAGCTTTGCTATTGCTGCAGAGATAAATGGGCACAGTGAGATAAGGAGCAGCATTTGTTGTTGTTGTTGTTGATTTTGTTTTTATTTTTCCATAGGTTATTGGGGTACAGGTGGTATTTGGTTACATGAATAAGTTCTTTGATGGTGATTTGTGAGATCTTGGTGCACCCATCACCCGAGCAGTATACACTGCACCCTATTTGTAGTCTTTTTATCCCTTGGCCCCCTCCCACAAGTCCCCAAAGTCCATTGTATCATTCTTATGCCTTTGCATCCTCGTAGCTTAGCTCCCATATATCAGTGAGAATGTATGATGTTTGGAGCAGCATTTTGAATGGAAAAAGAAAAAGAATTATAAACAGAACTGAACAGGAAAAAATATTTTCTTGATTTCATGCTATACAAATCACACTGGATCACAACATGCTTATTATCAGATGAGTGATCATCTTATAATAAACTTTGTGGCCAATAAATCTGTTAAAATTTGCAAGTACCTATTGTCTAGTACACATACAGATCCCATCATGTCATTCCCTATCTTTAACGTTCAAATGGCTTTATCCTTTGGATAAAGTCCATACTCATACTGCTTGGCAATGGGAATAGCCCTGCATGATCTAGTACCTGCTGTCTTCTCCAGGGACTTTCCTGTTGTGCGATGTTCTATTGTGCCTTTGTGTTTTTGCATTTGATGTACATTCTACCAGGAATGCTTTTTTTTTTTAATCAAATCTAACTATGGCTATCTCCCCATGGAATTAGGGCTGCATTAGTACTGTTTACACTGTGTGTCAATTGTGCTCTTCATCTCACATCTTTGCAGATTGGGGAAGGCGGTGTAAGATAGAGTAGCCCACGTGCAACTCCAAAGACCATGTGTAGGCAGAGGGAAGCTTTAGAGAACATTTAATACCCACTTCCTTTTGGCTGTCCCTTTCCAGGAAGCCAAGGAGATGGCGGGAAAAACTGAGCCTCAGAACTGCACCCTGCCCTCTCCTTTTCTCAATACAGAAGGACTGCAAGAGTCTCTGTTCATCTCCAAATGGCTGGGATGGTCCTTGTTCCTGTTTTCGACTGACTACTCAAAAAGACATTTTCCCAGGGATAGGCAGAAAAGTCCTTAAAGCACATTTGGGTGCCAGGGTCTGGTCCTCAACAATTACTTACGGTTGGGCTGGCCTCTATGAAGATTCAAAGTGGAAGCAAACACTACTCTTCCCTATTCTATGGCAGAATTTCCATTTTCTGTTGCTGTGAGATCAGATTGTAGGATGAGGTCCAGGCAGTGAGTCCTTTCCTAGCAGACCTTTCTAATACTCCGCTCAGTTTCCACAGTAATTTGTTCTAGTCATTCAGCAGAAATGTATTCAGCACCTAATACATGTCAGGCACAATCCTGGTGCTGATAACATGGTGATGATCAATAACTGCCATCAAGTTTAAACTGCATAGGTGTAGTCATCACAAACTTTGAACCAGTGCCAAATTTCCAGTGTAGGGAGGTGTTTTCAATCCTGTACCACACAGCATCAAGTAGTTTTTCCTTCCTTTATAGTTCCCATGTGTAACTGTGCAAAACACTGTTAGACATGGTAGATACATTAGTAGGTGTGGTAGATACATCATTATTTAGTGGAAACACCAATTTTATGAGATAAGTATTATTAAACCTAATTTAAAGACAGGAAACAGGCCTAAAGGGAGAAATCAGGTAACTTACATACAACCTGAAACCTGGCTGGTGATCTCTGCACTACTCAGGGTTGCCCAGTCTATGAACCTATGAATAAGCAAAGGATTGACAAAGACAAATTGGATGAAATTGTTGTAAATAATAGTGTGGTATATTTTAAATGTGTACTTATATACATATACTTATGTATATGCAATATACTATGTGTATATGTACATATACTTATGCACACACAATATACTGTACCTATATGTGTATATGAGTATATGTGAATGTGCATATGTATATGTCTTCTCAACCAAAATATTATTACCCATGTTATATGGTGTGATATGATTTGGATTTCTGTCCCCCCCAAATCTCATGTTGAATTGTCATCTCCAATCCAATGTTGGACTTGGGGCCTGGTGGAAGTTGACTGGATCATGGAGGCAGATTTCCCCATTGGTGCTGTTCCCATTGATAGTGAGTAAGTTCTCACATGAAATCTGGTTGTTTAAAAGTGTGTAACACCTTCCCTCCACTTCCTCCGGTTTCAGCCATGTAAGATGCCTGCTCCCACTTTGCCTTCCACCATGAGTCAAAGTTTCCTAAGGCTTCCCCAGAAGCCGCCATGCTTCCTGTACAGCCTGAAGAACCATTAGCCAATTAAATCTCTTTTCTTTATAAATTACCCAGTCTCAGGTATTTCTTTATAGCAATGCAAGAACGGACTAATATGCCATGCTAAAGGTTCATAGCTCTGTAGGAAGGGCACTCAGCCACAATATTCAAAAATAAAATGTCCCCAAACTCAGGGATGCTACATCGATAGAGTTGAATTAAAAAAGGATTTTCATACACACCAGGGTTCAGATCACAGCTTGGGCTCTCGGGTAGATAAATTAGAATCTTCATCTGTATGATGAATATGGCAAATCCTCATAGAGATTTTGTAAAAATTGAAAAGCATGTAAATTTGCTAGCACAAAATCAATAATAATAGTGATCTTTTGAGTGCTGTTTATATATAATTCAAAGATTAGATATTCTATATATTTTTAAAATATCAAATTATGTTCCTGGATATATGTGATAATTATCCATGTCCAGAGGAGTATTGGTCATCTGGGTCTGTGTTTCATAACCACCCCTTATCCCAAATTACAGTTACAGTGTCAGGGAAGTACCAATTTAAGCTATTTATTAAGCTATTGGCAAAGGCCTCAAAACAAGTAACCCTCAATACCAAAAAAAAAAAAAAAAAATAGACCTTCCAGTGTCTAAAAACTCAATAGTATGAAAGAGAGTAAAGTGGATGGAGAAGTTGTTTGAGAATTTACTTAGCAGATAATCTGAGTTATCACAGGTTGGGTGCCCAGAAACACAACTGAAATATGGATTTTAGTTCAAGTAGTTTATTTGGGAGATGACTGCAAGATGAAATAGTTGGGAAGTTAGGAAGAAGGAAAAGAAAGGAGAGGAAAGGGGAGGGGAGGGGAGGGAACCAATAAAGGAATCAGTTTATCCCCATGGGCAACTGGGTCTCAATTCCTTTAAAGATCTCTTGGAGGAAGTAAAACATACCTGACAGTTGTACTACATGAGGAGTAAAAAAGTGAACATCTTCAAGTAGATTACCACTATGGGCAACTAGAACTCAGTTCCATTAGAGATTTCTGGGAGGGAGTAGAACATACCTCAGTTATACCACCCAAGGAGTAAAGAAGTTGAGTAATGATCCTCCAACTTCCATTTTCACTGGCTAAGAGATGCTCCAGGACTATTAACTCCCTGGCATTCCTGGTTTGCCACACAAGGGAAAACTTTCAGATAAGAGACACAGGCTTGCAGTAAGACATGGCGCCAACAACATCTGGTATACATCTTATGTATGGAGAAATCGAGAATCTTAGGTTTATAGATGATCCCCCCATCTATAAACACATCTACGCCCATTCTTGTCTTTTTTTCTGTATATAGAGTCAGATATCTCTTCTGTCCAAGACAACGTCTCCACCTGTTCTCTGAACACCATGCCCTCCCATATCTTCTAGACCCTATCCCCTCAATATACATCTCATTTGTATCTTTGGCCTCTTGTTCTTCACTAAATCTGTCCCCTTAGCAAAATCAGAGTACCTGTCTATCTGCTATCTTTATCTCTATGACTTTTTACAACCACTCTGAACCAAATAATACACTTCCATTTTGTCAAGTTATTCTTGTTAAGATGACCAATGGCATGTTGCCTAGTTAGCAGATGAGGGAGAAACTAGACCAGGTTCTGTCATTGGGAAGCAAAGTACCATAGGAGCAATTGAAGGTGCTGAATTGGTGAAGGACTCCCTCTTATTTAGGCATCCAAGCACAAATGGTCTTGCATGCAAAATAGCAAGATCTTGATTTGTAGAGCCAGGGATTCACCTCACAGGGCAGGCAAGTCTTCTTCCTTAAGTCAAATGGTAAGAGTGGAATAATTCTACCTGGGCTGGAGTGAATTAAATTCAAAGTAAGTACAGATCTATAAAGAATATTTTAGGCCTTTGAGTTGTTACAGCCATGAATTAGTAAACTGTATTAGATATGTTTCTCTGGATTTTTTAAATTCTGTTTTAAGCTGTATCATAATTGAGAGATGACTAACTTTCAGGAAACTGCATGTCTTATCTATAGTCTTTCCCTGGGAACCAACCACATTTGGCAAATTATCTCTGGTTCATTTATTGGTTAAACTTTGATCAAAGTTGTAGATTTCAGAGCTCTGGAACACGGGTCCAAGCACAGCAAATATCGTCCTAAGCAGATAAAGAAGAAGTTTCATTTTCAACCAATGTGGGAGGCAGGGGTCAGGAGGCAGGAATAAAATGATCACAAATCCTAAGACCAATACATAATGAAAGGAAACCTATAACAAGAATGGCATTGCTTTCTTAATCAGATTGGCATGGAAATAGCAGTGTCAGATGCATCATTTTAGTCATCAGATAAAAGAATGACAGAGTGCCTTGATGAAGAGTTACAGAGGTATCTACAAGACAGTTTTAGCTTTAGAAGTGGAAACAAATTAAGAGTGTTATCAGAAATTGAAGGAAAAAAAATTTCCTTAGGAGTTGAGTTGAAAAAGAAAATTAGGGTGAGTTGAAAAAGAAAATTAAGTGTCTTCTGCTAGATCAGAAGACATTCTGATCTAGCAAATATGTGGCTATTATAAGTGGTAGAGAAAAATGGAGCTAATGCATTTACAAAAAAAATGATGGACCTACTTGTACTGACAGGAAAAAAAAAGAGGGAAAAAGAGTATTAAAGGAAGTTATAGTCATAGTTTACTACTTAGTAAAAGAGGTAACAAAATTTATAGAAATTCTGGAGAATGTAAAGTCTAAGTGAGGAGAAGCAAAAATCTGGGAATATGTACATATCCAAGAATAGATCTCTGGGTCTCTGAAGGCTTGGGCTCTGGAATAAAACAGAAGCTTATGTTCAGGAACCAGATGATCATGATTTTATAGCCCTCGTGAATGTGGCCAGCAATAGTAAACCTCCCATGGATAGCCAGACTCACAGACCTAAGGAAATCCAGGGCAGGAAGAAGGCACTTTGGTGAAGAGCTAAAGAGTCCTTGGAAATTTGTGATAGATGCCATGAAATACAAAGAAAAGAGAGGTAATAAGAACTGTGGAAAATGTCAGGCCTTAAACTTTTTTTGAAATGTATTTTTGCTCAATAGAATGCATCTTGTTTGACATGGTGTGAATATATTTGTCCCTCTAAACTTTATATATTGGAACTTAAACCTTAATGTGATAGTATTAAGTAATACAGCCTTTAGGAAATGATTAAGCCAGGAGGGCTCTGCCCTCATGAATACGATTAGCAAGCTTATGAAAGGGCTGGAAGAGATGCATTAAGCCCTCTTGCCCTTCTGCATTTTCTGCCATGTGAAGACACAGCATTCATCCTCTCTGTAGGGCACAGAGTTTAAGGTCCCATCTCGGAAGCAGGTGCCCGGCCCTCACCAGACACCTAACCTGCCAGTGACTTGGTCTTAGGCTTCCCAGTCTCCAGAACTGTGAGAAATACATTTCTATTCTTTATCAATTACTCAGTCTCAGGTATTTTGTTATAACAGCATAAATTGACTAAGACACTGCCCAAAAGAATGTAGCTGTTTCTCCCTAAAGAATATTCTCAGTGCTGCACTGGGGTGCTTGGAACAAAATGGACCAAGAGGAGATGGAAAAGGAAGTGTGGAGGTTTTGTAATATGCATAATACTTAAGGGAAGAATGGCATATTGCAAATTTTAATTTGAGAAAACAGAAGTGTTTCATACACGATTTCTTTCAAATAAAAAAATTTAAATAGGTGGATTTTTTCTCACATTGTAAGGAAATCACAGTTTCACTCTTAACTTCTTAATTGGAAATAACTCCTGAGTTAATTTCCGGGCTCTAGACACCAAACGATAGACACCAACTGACAAATAAAACAGTTCTGAAAACCTGAAACCATCAATCCTGTTTTTTCCCCTTGTGTTTCCTTTCTGGTCTCTCCCCAGGGAGCATTATAATTCTCTTTAAGGACTGTGGCCAGTGATGGCAATGTGGATCTAAACTTCTCTTTGACTAGGGAATGAGCTATTATACTACGTGGTAGCCACGTTTTGTTCTAAGGACTTACTTGTGTTTTCCAAGTTTTTGTGAATGTAGAGCTTGTGCTTGTGGTGGGTATTTGTCATTCACTGTAGCTGGCACTTGAATGATCTTCCTATGTTTGACCAATTTTCCTTTTCTTGGGGTGTCTACTTCTCCCCCAAGAAAAGCCATAGAAATCACCTTCCTACCTAATTAATCAGCTTTCATACCATAACAAAAACTCCAAAATCTCAGGGGCATACAACAAATGTTTTCACTCACACATTGTGAGCTTGGCGGCAGATGGGTTGCTAGGATCCCAGTCCACATGTCTTTGCATCCAGGACTCAAGCTGAAGCAGGAGTCCCTCTTTGTGATATGCCTTTATTGTGACAATGAGAAAACAACAAAAGGTGGTACAAACATGCAATGTCTCTTAGAGCTTCTGTATGGAACTGAAACACTTCCCTCCGTTCCTATTTCAACGACCCAAGACGGTCATACAGCCAAGTCTCATAATGTCCTAGAAAGCATTCTCCAGCTTTCGGGAAGCACTGTGAGTCATGAGGCAATGGATGAGATTGTATGTCTCCCTCACATAAAGGGAGAAAATAGATGGGAATAATCACCCACCATGGGAGAAGGCATTTTGTCTAAGTGCTGTCAATCATGCACACCTCCAGGAAGCCAATTCAGAAGCTAGGAAAATAAAAGCAAAGATACCACATTGAATCATTCTGGTGAAGACTGCTGACAGAAGAGTAAATCTTCCAGAGATATCAGAGGCAGAGATTCTAGTGTCAATCTCTGCACCCAGGTTTAGGAGTGAGATCCAAGTTGACTATGCTCAATGGAGCCAGTAGTGATAGCTTCATCAGAGTGGATCTATGGGGTAATTTGATGATGTTCCTGCATACATCATCAATGGACTACCAAATGTTCTTTAATAAGTCCCTTTTATGTTTAAAATAGGTTTCTGGTGTTTTCAACTCTTGTTTTTAGTAGGCATTTTGATTAACTGGCTCTTCCCTCAGTTGTCTGCTATTCACGTGGCAATGAGTTAGGCCAAATCCCTACAAACACATTTTATACTCTGATAAGAAGACTATATAATTTAGTATTTTCCACTATAGAGAATATGCTTTCTTTTCCAGTACCTTCTGAACAATTATATAATGCAATTATATAGTTGGCCACAAAACAGTTTCCCAAATGATAAGTTATAATGGCATTTTTAAAACTCTTATTGCATTGTGGTTATAAAATGCTAACAAACCTAAGTAAATTATATATATATATATATAGAATTTCAATTAAATTAAGTAATCTCAAGAGAAAACCAAATTTAAAACTGTGCTTAACAATTTATTTAATAACAAATGATAATGAAAGCACCAAGATGATTTATGGTATATAGCCTGACTTATATTTAGAGAAAACTTTACACTCCTCAGTCAATGCAAGAAGCAAGAAAAATAAGACAATAAATATAAGTAAAATAAATCAAGAAAAAATAATAAAGATAAAATCAGAAAAAATTGAAATAAATTAACAGGTTCTTTCAAAGGAACAATCAACTAGACAGATCTTTGGAAAGAAAGATGTGTCACTCAGAAAAAAAAAAACCATAAAGTAGTGGTAAATATATAATATCAGGGATTAGAATCAAGAAAAAAACTCAGAAGTAATGACAAATAAAAATAAAAATAATTATTTGTGTAATTGTTCATAACCATGGAGACACTGACACTTTGAGAATGGCAACTTACTGAAACAGATTCGACATTTAAAGAACTTGAATTAGACATCAAATACAAGGACATATAAAGCTACTTCTTTTAATCTAACACAACTCTGATATCAAAACCAATAACAGTATTTGGCTTGTTCCGCTTCCCACCGTACAAAGATCTTACTGTTAGTTGTGTGTAACTATTAACAATTGCTATTGTAATATACATCTATATTCTGACATATACCTTTTTATTTAGTTATTTATGTCTCTCTGTCTCATGCGCGCGCACACACACACACACACACACACATACACATACATAGACATATGCTGCCATTTTCCTGTCCATGGCATCTCACACTGAAACTCCGCCACCACATCCTTGCTAGATCTTCCTATTACTGTTCCTTTCATCTGCTTCTGAAATTGTTCTCTCTTTTCTACTTCCTGCTTCTCAAATTCTTGGAACACTTAAACCCTAATATACCATCTAGGTGACAGCCTCAACCCAGAAGCACTTTCAGAAAGACTCTCCACCACCTCTAGACAGAATTCTATGTTTTAATTTCTAGACTCACTTCCCCTTCCATCCCTGACCTCCTTCCTCTGCCAAAGTGACAGTGGTAACAAAGTCCTGCAGATTGGCCCCTCTAGGCAGGAATTTCCTCTCTCTTAGCCAAGGCTAGCACTGAGTAGATAGGGAAGGGAGGCCCTAACTTCTCCTACTTGGACTCCTGGGAGATGTCAGTTTTGCCTTCTGGAAACTGAAAACAATCTGGAATAGAGGAAACAGGAGGTATTAACTCCATCATAAAAGGTCCAGTAGGAGACTTTCAAGGTGGAGCGGGGTATCTACCCATGGTCTAGGATGTATTCCTACCCTCCTCCTTCCACCCCTAGCAGGTTCTCCTGCTGACTGACATGCCACTAACACAGACAGCTATTTCTTCCCCTTTAAAGCCTTCAAGCCTAAGATTATATTCTTCAAGCCCAAGATTATAGAAAACTAATTGAGGGTGTGGCTCATACTTCCTCAGAAAGAGTAAGAGAAGAAAATAAATTAGGGGTCTCTAAGCATGCATGTTGTATGACATGCAATATGGTCAGTCTCTGGTCTCTTTCCAGAAAATCAGGCCTCAGATTTGTACTAACCCCCTAACTCTTCCTTAGTCCTACATCTTCAGTGCCCCAAACAGTTCTCAGTTCTTTCTTCTCCTTTGATGCTACTCCTCCCCTACAGCACAGATGGACACCATCCTACAGTTAGCCACTCATCTTGTTGTCTTGGTCTATCTTGGATTCAAGGCAGAGGGTTGGGGTCTGCAGGTACAGCTGTGGAATTTGTCCATGACAGAGCCTCACGTGGACACACCTGTCTCACAGCAAACAAATAAACAAACAAACAAAACATTTTGAAGACATCTGTAAAGGAAAGCTTCTATGCCTTGGAAGTAAACTGATCTGTCTTCGAAAGCCCTCTCTCCAGCCTTCCCCACATGAACACAAGCCCCCACCCCCAGCTACCCTGATTGCCAGGGTTCTTGACAGTCGGTCATAGTTACAAATTGCACCTTACACATGAAAATAATCTCCTCATTAACTGTTTTAACTTCACAGAGATTCCAGAGCAGTACAACCAACTTGACCTTCAGCTCCTTAAAGGCAGAAACTATATGTCCCATAGCTGTAATCCCAGCATCCAGTATAATATTGTCAAGAAAATTGATGTTAAATAAATGTTTAAAAAGGCTTATTTCAATTAATCCATTCATTATTCTATTAGAGCAGCCATTTCTCCAAAACTGGGTGAGACAGAGGGTACAGCTCAGACCTAAGATACTTTTGTTTTTTCTCATAGCCCTATTTGTTGCAGGAAATTTCTGGGCCTCACCCTTCAGAATTTTAACCATGGCCTGGACTCAGACACAGGCATGAGCATTCTGGAGTATCTGTCCTAACAATTAAGATATTATATAATTTGGAATCGAGTTTCAGTTGGAAGATTTCCTGGTTATTTTCTATGTAGATAGGAGGTGCCTTCACTTGCTTATTAAAACCTAAGTGTCGAGAGAAGGACAAGGCCCTGGGAGTACAAAGAAAAAACCACATCACTGTCTTAAGTAACAGTTTTTTTTGTGTGCGTGCATGTGTCTATGTGTTTAGGTGAGGAAGGGATACCAGTTGTTTAATTTTTTTTTTCCTTTTTTAATGACAATTTTTGACCAGGTGTTCCATTTCTCCATCAACTCCCGGTCTCTGTTGTCTGTTTTTCACTTTAAAAGTGGATTGTGGCAATAGCGACGACAAGCTGGTTGCTGAAGTATTGCAGGATAAGAGTATGCCAGGAAAAAAGAGAGGGTTTTGTTTTGTTTTGTTTAAGAACCCAGCACTTAAAGCCTGGAACCATGAGAGGTCGCGAATCTTGCCAGGAACAGCAGAGCCCACACCATATGTGCGCCCAACCCTGTGCTAAGATGGGTCACAGAACCAGACTTGGCCAATCTCAGGCCTCTGAGTTTAACAAGAGAAACTGGCAAATGAATAGCCACCTGAGCCTCTCTTAATGCAGGGCCCGAGCGGCATCATTCGGGAGCCTCAATCCTTTGACCTATCCTAGAACTAACTCCTGGAACCCTCTACAGTTTAAGGGAATCTGAGTGGGTGAAGGGATCAGAAAAACCCAGGAAGTAGAGAAAAAACATTGACATGCCTAGAAGCGTCGAAACCCCCGTCTCATCACCAATTGGCTAGGGTTACCCTAGTCCCTGCCTGTGATTGGCTGCCCCCACAAACACACCGCCCCCTGGGCGAAGCCAACCTGGGCCCAGCCGGCCGCTCATTGGCTGCCGTCCTGCGAGCGGGGCCTAGAGCCGGGTGTAGTATCCTGGGAGCTGCGGGCTACGGGGCCTGAGCTGCCGGGCTTTGGGCTCTGGGCCTCTGCCGCTCTCTGGCCCTAAGTGCTGAGCTGCCGGGAACGGCAGCTTCTGACGCTGGGCCATTGGACGCTGCGGAACCAGGCTTCTTCACTTTGAGTTTCCGCCGCGAAGCGCCAGTCCGGGCCGAGGAGGGAGGTGGGTAGATAACTCTGCCTTTTCTGAAATCAGATCATGCACGCTCACTTTACCCCCACCCGCCCGCTGCCCTGGGGACCTGCCCAACGCCCTGTGGCCAGGCCAGGAGCTTACTGTCCTCCAGCTGCTCCCTGACTCCGGAGATTACCGCCCGCCCCTCTACTCCCTTCCCGCTGGGGTCCTTCTTGGAAGTCTTCCAGGCCCCGCCCCCTTCTCAAATGCCCTTCTCAGACTCTCGCTGTACCCTACGGAAGGCACAGTCAAAGCAACCGAACGTTTAATTATTTGAATTTTCTCAAAGTAATTCATGTATAATAAAAAGTTAAACATTAAAGCAGGTCTTATTTTGAAGAGCAATAACTACCCATCCCCAGATCTTTGCAGAGGCTGCCACTTTTAGTTTTTCCCCTTTTAGATGTTTTTATCACCCTAAATCAAAATAATATGCGTTCCACTGTATTTCAGGATTTATCATTTTGATATTTCTTTGCCTTACTTTCTTACTGCCACAATCTTGTCAATTTTCCATTGCTATTTTAGGTTTTCCATTTGTAGCTTTAAATAATAGGTATCAACTTCCATTTATTGTTTTATTGACTTTAGATGGTGTCTCTTAATGTCTCTACTGACTTAGCTAAGGATATTAACACATCTTCCACTTTCAATCTACTGTCGGTTGGAACTCAACATTTACATTTAGTTTTCACGTATTCAACAAGTATTTGAGGCACTGTTCTTGGCACTGGGGAAATAGAAATGAACAAAATAGACAATGACCCTATCCACATGAAAAAGTTCTAGTATGGGAAGTAAGACAATAGACAAATACATGGCAAATGACGTCAAAAGCAGGATCATGTAGAAGTCATTTTCAGCTGGGAGAATAGAAGGAACCCAAGTCAGGTAGATTGAATGGACGAGGGGATTGCGGGAGTGTGTGGAAGTTTATTCCTTTGCCTAGCTGGGCACAGGTGCTGTTTCAAGGAGAGATCTTGTTAACCGGGAGCCAGGATAGATTATTTAGTAAGTTAGTGATTTACCAAAATGAGGTTTTAGGATACTGGATCCCACAGTTTGGTAGTGATAGTGGGAGGAAGAAAAGCAAGAGACAGGGAGTCTAGTGAGAAGGCATGCCCTGCCAATGGCATATCACAGAGTCCTGCAAGATTTACTGCCCTGCTTTCTGCTTCCTGCTACTGGACTGCGCTGAACCACCGTGATTTTTCTCTCTCCTCTTGAATTTGTATTATACCTTAAAGCTAAAGAGGTTAAGAAATTTGCCCAAGATGGATGGCAGAGCCCCAAGCCAAATATCTGTAAAATGAGAACAATAATGGCCTCTGCCTAGGGTTGTGAAATAAACCAACTTAATTCATGTAAAGTGCTCAGAACAGTGCCTGGCACATCATATAAGTGCTCAAAGAGTGCTTGCTTTTATTATTAATGTATGCTCTCAATTTACCTCACAAATGCTAAAAGGATTTTGGGTTTAGGAACTATTTCCTATGTCTAGCTGGTTAATTCATTCAACAAATATTTACTCAGCAATATCTGCATTGCAGGTGCTGTTTAGGTGCTGAGGATACAACAGGAACTAGGACCAACATGGCCCTTCCTTGTATAGACTCTAGCTGGTAACACAAAGTAGCAAAGTGAATGAATAAATATTGCCAACTGAGCCAAGAGCCTGCCATTGACCAAGTTCCATGCCCATATGTGGCCCTGGCAAAAATCTCAGATTTCTTGCTGGAGTAGTGATTCATCAATATGGGTGTGATGATCATCAAATGATCTTTGTTTTAATCTCCAAGGGATGTTATTTCATCTCTGCTTCTAACATATCACTAAAAGCTCAGAAGAATACCTTGACATCTTAGTGAATAATAAGTACGTTAGTGCTGGAGCAGTGGGCAGGAGTTTAAAAGGCACAGGAAAAGAACTGCTGTTTCCTTTACAGTTTTTACATTTTAGTGTGCAACACAAGAAAACAAATTGAGCTTGTAGGCAATGGGCTTCTGGCATACTACCTTTTGACACTTTGAATTATATAAATGTAAATATAAACATACCAGAGAGTGAGGCTGGAGGTATTTATGGCCCTACTTCAGATACTGAAATACCACATTTTATGTGAACTTACCCAAGTTTAAGAGAAATAATGCTGATTTGTAGAGCATGATTGGAGTGGTAATGGTCTAGTAGAGCGAACCCAGAGGAAAATCAGAGTTGACCAAGTGAATGAAAACCGAGGACTCCCAATATTCACTCACTTAGGCATCCCCATTATCCCCTTCATGGTGTGAGTAATGTGGCCCGTTCAGACCATGCACCCTTCAGTTGGAAAGGCCAATGCTTATTAAAGAAGGTCAGTAAAGGGTCAAAAGGAAGGTGGTTTTCCCCCAGAAATTAATTATTCCTGTTACTGATCTCTCTGTTCCTCTGTTACCTTTTTCTCTTATTTGTCTTTCTTCTTCTCAGCCTTTACTACTTCTCCCTGGGTTCATTCATGTTCTGAGGAGGGTGTGAGA
The DNA here is from genome assembly GCF_009828535.3 of Hylobates moloch. NCBI lineage: Eukaryota > Metazoa > Chordata > Mammalia > Primates > Hylobatidae > Hylobates > Hylobates moloch. Next base: position 43,004,169 of record NW_026652286.1, read on the forward strand.
AGGAACCATGGATCCCACAGCCTTGGTGGAAGCCATTGTGGAAGAAGTGGCCTGTCCCATCTGTATGACCTTCCTGAGGGAGCCCATGAGCATTGATTGTGGCCACAGCTTCTGCCACAGCTGTCTCTCTGGACTCTGGGAGATCCCAGGAGAATCCCAGAACTGGGGTTACACCTGTCCCCTCTGTCGAGCTCCTGTCCAGCCAAGGAACCTGCGGCCTAATTGGCAGCTGGCCAGTGTTGTAGAAAAAGTCCGTCTGCTAAGGCTACATCCAGGAATGGGGCTGAAGGGTGACCTGTGTGAGCGCCATGGGGAAAAGCTGAAGATGTTCTGCAAAGAGGATGTCCTGATAATGTGTGAGGCCTGCAGCCAGTCCCCAGAGCATGAGGCCCACAGTGTTGTGCCAATGGAGGATGTTGCCTGGGAGTACAAGGTGAGAGATGGAAGCTGGCCACTCCAGTCTAACCCTGGCCCCAAGTTGGCTGCTTCTAGATCAAGGGCTTGACCACCAGCACCACAGACTGAGAGCTAACTCGTTTGGTTCCTGACACCCACAGATCCCTGGAATCTGATACAGAGAGCTATACCTTTCCTCGTATTCATGACCTTCCTTGATTTCCTGCTCTCCCACTTCCTCTACACCCCATCCCAGATCCTAACAGGGCTCAATTCCTAACCCAAGGCTGATTTCAATACTGAGAATCTGAAGGAAAACAGTTTGGGTTTTAACTGAGATTCTGGATGCCTTGGATGAGTTTAGGCATGAGGCTCTTACATAGACGGTCAAGGCTACACCTGATCTGCAAACGCCTCCTAGCAGTGCTGCAAGTAGTCATTTGGCATTGAATGGATCACTTCACTCCTTCATTTTATAGACAAAAGTGAGGCTTAGAAAGTTGAAAACATGGTAATTTATTTTAGAGGTGGAACGAACTATGGGTGAGTCACAAGATTGAGAGAGGTCGTCTAATACAATCTTCTCAGGTCCTTTCTGACTTCAGGTCCAGTTAATGAAAGGAAGATCAGAGGCTGTGACTCAAGTCTTCTTGCTCTTTCTCCTCTCCCAAGTTTGTTTGTTAGACAAGTCATCTCTGACAAACCTGGGACTCCTTTTTTGTAGCTAACCTCATCAACTTCCAGCTTCTGGGCTTCTCTTTACTCTTTCATCAGATGCCCATAATGACATCTTTATTGGAACCATTATCTCAGTGATTCTGTGATCCAGTGATCCAGCATTGGTCTCAATTCTCTTTTTTGGAGTTGAAATAGGAAGGTGAGAGTGTAAGACAAATCCCCTGAATTAGCTTTTCGTATATGGGAGGGATTTCTAAAATATGAAAAGTATTTACTAACTCATTCTGTTTTTGAGAATATTAGAAAAGGGAGATAGTATAACATAGGGGTAAAGGGCTGGATTAAATCCTAGCCCAACCATTTATTACCTGAATGACTTTGGGTAGGTCACCCTCTAAGCCTCAGTTTTCTTGTCTATAAAATAAGGTTAATACCAGCCTCAGGGGATTGTAAGTATCACATGCATATTTAGAGCTTAAAATATACCTGGCACTTGATAAATTTTAACAAAATAGTTGCTATTTTGTTAAAATAGCAGAATTAAATGGTGTATCTGCACACTTTATGCTTTTCAGTAGAAATCCCTTGCATTACTATTCTAGGAAAGTGCTTCTTACCCTTTATAAGCATATGAACCACCTGGGAGATCTAGCTAAAATTGAGATTCTCATTTGGTAAGTCTAAGGTGAGGCCAAGATTCTTCATTTCTAACAAGCTCCTAGGTGATATGGATGCTGCTGATCCACTTGAACCACATTTGGAGTAACAAGGTTCTGGCAGACAGTAAGATAAAAATAAATAAGGTAAGGATAAAAATTGGCATGGAAAGGGAAGTCCAAGGTACTTTTCTGGAGAGGTTGGAAATGGACCTTTTCTTCCAGTTTACAGACATTTAGAGACTATGGGAGTTGAAATGATTCTCAGCCCAGAGAGCTACCTTGGATTTCATCTGGACAGAGTCTGCTTCCTCTGTGGCATTCCCTTTCCCCACAGCCTTCACTGTGGCCGGTTGCCTGAAGGACTCTAGTTCTCCCATAGGCTCCTAATGCTAGGAAGCCTAGGCTGCCGGAGGTGGCCTCATGAGGGTTTTGTCTCTTGCAGTGGGAACTTCATGAGGCCCTCGAACATCTGAAGAAAGAGCAAGAAGAGGCCTGGAAGCTTGAAGTTGGTGAAAGGAAACGAACTGCCACCTGGAAGGCAGGTTGCCTCGTGGGGAAAGGAGTTTGTGTCGGTCGTCCTGTGTGGTCCTGGAGCTGGCCTAGGGTAGCATTCTCATCTCTGTGAGGCAGAATGTGAGGCTTGAAATCACAGAGCCTAGGGTTCTAATCCCTACTTTCTCTGTCCCAGGCCTTAGGTAGGCCACGTCACCTCTTAATTCCAGTTTCTCCATAGTGATGTAGGGATAACCTCTGGTCTTGTAGCCTCATAGAAAGGAAAAGCATGTGCCCATATGTGTCAGCTCACAGTGGCGTAGCTTATATCATGCTTAGTAAAGCAGAGTTTCTCGTTCACTTTCCCAAGTTAGAGCATATTTGCTAAGAGTCTGGTTATTAAAATATTGGAAAATCACCTCTGAAATAAATTTGAGGCCAGTAAGTATCAAACTACTAGAACTTTTGATCAACAGAAAGTAACACTGAACCAATCTAAAACAGCACGTTGAACAGATATAATATCAACGTGCAAATGAACTACCTAACAGTGTAGTTAAGTTACACTGCCTTAGGGACTTAAATGTAACACATCTTGTCATTATTCTGAAAATGGAAAATAGTCTAGAGCATGTAGTATTAAGATAATATCCTGGACCCTACTGGAGTCAATAAGAGTGACAATAGAGACCTAGAAGCATGTGGTGGAGCTGGGGGAACAGGAAGCTAGGAAAAATAGTATCCTTTATCTTTGCCCCTGCATAGCCTGTCACGTGGTTGGTACCATTGCAGAGTATGTGTGTGTGCATATGTCAGTATGCTCGATACTGGGTGACTGAAAGTATCGGTGCTGATTTCCATCTTGGCTCCACAGATACAGGTGGAAACCCGAAAACAGAGTATTGTATGGGAGTTTGAAAAATACAAGCGATTACTAGAGAAAAAGCAGCCACCACATCGGCAGCTGGGGGCAGAGGTAGCAGCAGCTCTAGCCAGCCTACAACGGGAGGCAGCGGAGACCATGCAGAAACTAGAGTTGAACCATAGTGAGCTCATCCAGCAGAGCCAGGTCCTGTGGAGGATGATTGCAGAATTGAAAGAGAGGTCGCAGAGGCCTGTCCGCTGGATGTTGCAGGTGAGTAGTAAGTTTCCCTAGTAACCCTGAGTGATAGCTGAAGATAGACTGAGACTCCAGGAGAGAGCATCAGTTACCCTTCAGTAGGGACTGCCAGCCCTCTGCCAGCTGATCATGGATCCTGTGTTTCCCCAGCTAATACCTGCTGTTTCACTATCCCTGGCTGGTGGATGACCTGGTCTGTTGTAGCGTCATAGGTGGGGCAGTGCTCAGGCAGCTCTGGCGTCATTCCAGGCCCTCTCCTCTAGCCTGAGAGTCTTGAGATGGAGCCTGAAGTTGGCCAGTTCAGCCAAAGCTCAGCCTGCTCTTCCGTCCTTCCATAGGCTTCTCCTTACCTCTGCATGGCATCTCTCCATTCTTGGTATCTGTCTCCCTTCCCCTAGAGAAACTCCCTGCCAGTTTGATGTCTGTTCCCTCCGAGGAATAGCACATACTCAGGTGTTGCATTTTTTTTTTCTCCTTCCAGGATATTCAGGAAGTGTTAAACAGGTATGTTCTCACCCTTGGAGCCTCTAAGCAGCCCCGTAGGGGATAGTGGGGCCTAACTAGAGCCAGAAGTAGGGACGGAGCACAGACTTGGTGCACACAGAAAAGCAGGTGCTGGTCCACAGTCTCGTCCCACTTACATGGTAATGGCTAAGGAATCTTTGTTGATCTTTCCTTTTTCTTCTTTGTACTTGATCAAATGTATATCAAGTGAAGCTATAAAATGTGGTTTCAAGTAGATTGCTCAAAGAGGAAGAAAGACTGCCTGTGACTGCTTCATGTCCGACAGAAAATGTGTGCACTTCTTCCTCTCCCAGAATCAAATATACATCCAACCCTTCCCACAGCCTGGGCATGCGGGTGTTCTCACCTCTGCACACAAACAGCTTGAGGCTCAGCCAAATAACCATAACCATCATGGCTCTGCTTCGCTGGGGTGCAGCACTTCACTACGTCCCTGGCCAAGCCCCTCTTCCCTGTACTAAGATAAGGCCCACGTGACAAAACCGGGACTCCTGGCCCTGAGGTTCACCCTCCTCTACCAGGAGCAAATCTTGGAGCTTGCAGCAGCCAGAACCAATCTCCCTGGAGTTGAAGACAGACTGCCGTGTGCTGGGGCTAAGAGAGATCCTGAAGACCTATGCAGGTAATGGATCCTGGGGGAGACTGTAGTGGACAGTGGGAAGGACCCCTCCCAGAGAAAGAAAATGGTTCAGTGCCCTCTGGGTGCTCCATCCAGCCTCACCCACTCATCATTGAGAAATCTGTGGCTGAATTGATCAGAGAGCCCTCACCCCTGCCTCCTGGCCCTATATCACTGTTACCAACCAGGACCTTTTTTTCTAGCTGATGTGCGCTTGGATCCAGATACTGCTTACTCCCGCCTCATTGTGTCTGAGGACAGAAAACGTGTGCACTATGGAGACACCAACCAGAAACTGCCAGACAATCCTGAGAGATTTTACCGCTATAATATCGTCCTGGGAAGCCAGTGCATCTCCTCAGGCCGGCACTACTGGGAGGTGGAGGTGGGAGACAGGTCTGAGTGGGGCCTGGGAGTATGTAAGCAAAATGTAGACCGGAAGGAGGTGGTCTACTTATCCCCCCACTATGGATTCTGGGTGATAAGGCTGAGGAAGGGAAATGAGTACCGAGCAGGCACCGATGAGTACCCCCTCCTGTCCTTGCCAGTCCCTCCTCGCCGGGTGGGAATCTTCGTGGATTATGAGGCCCATGACATTTCTTTCTACAATGTGACTGACTGTGGCTCCCACATCTTCACTTTCCCCCGCTATCCCTTCCCCGGGCGCCTCCTGCCCTATTTTAGTCCTTGCTACAGCATTGGAACCAACAACACTGCTCCTCTGGCCATCTGCTCCCTGGATGGGGAGGACTAAGAAAGCTACCATCCTAACCAGAGAGGCCTTGGAATTGGGCCTGGCCCCCATGGGGCTTGGAGGACCCAGCCACTGACAGGTATCCCCTGAAACTGAGTTGAGCCCAGTATCCAAGGATTCCTCTGTCTGATCCTTTGGTCTTTGCTACCAGGCTGAAGTCTGTCATGAAACCACTTATTTTAAAAAGCAGAGGCCGAGTCAAATGAGCACTGCATCCCATGAGGGAAGCATGACAGGGCTGATGGTGAGGATCAGAGCAGTTCTAAGGTGACTCGTTGGGGTAAGGATCAGGACTTTGTCCGTGTAGTAGCCAAACCCCCCCTCTTCCCTGATTCCTGTCCGGTGTCACAGTTAAGTCAGTGAGGATGATGAAGTAGGTACAATCTTCAGGACACCATTAGATAGGCTTTCCCAATAGGCCAAAAAAAATGCTGCCCATACCCAGAGCCGGTTGTTGTGCTGAGGCCAGTCAGAGGATGCTTCCCCTGAGGTTGCTACAACTAAGCAACCTTTATGTGACCCTCACTCTCTGACCTCCTGGCAAGAGAAATTCAGTGCAGCAGGGGGACAGAGACCTGCCCAAGCCACCCCACTGCCCTTCCCTCTCTAAGCACAAGCTGGGCAAATCACTGTCCCTTGGACTCCTAGGAGACCAGTGTCCTAGTCCTGCCTTTTTTCTCTAAGTGGCAGGATCAGAAAACCTGTGAGCCTTAGTTTGTATTTTCACTTTATGAATGAGGAAACTGAAATGGCCTTAATGGAGCAAGTTATTTCTTTTTTTTTGAGATGGAGTCTTGCTCTGTTGCCCAGGCTGCAGTGCAGTGGCACGATCTCGGCTCACTGCAGGCTCTGCCTCCTGGATTCACGCCATTCTCCTGCCTCAGCTACCTGAGTAGCTGGGACTACAGGCGCCCACCACCACACCTGGCTCATTTTTTGTGTGTTTTTAGTAGAGACGGGGTTTCACTATGTTAGCTAGGATGGCCTTGATCTCCTGACCTCATGATCCGCCCTCCTCGGCCTCCCACAGTGCTGAGATTAGAGGCATGAGCCACTGCGCCCGGCCCCTGGAGCAAGATATTTCTTACAAAGCTGCTGAAGATAAGATTATAAAAATTATAAAGCATTTTTCACACTCAAATGAAACAAGGTTAACAAACTCACTTCGCAGGTCACATGCCTATACATCATTTATTATATTTGGATCTGAAACTTCTCACATGTTTGGGAGGTTTTACGTGTCCTCATTGGGAAAATGGGTGTAATTCAGCATAAAACCTCATATTATTGTCCTGCCTCATGGAGCTGTTGTATAGATCCCAGATCCATCCCATGCATTTGTTCCTGTCTGAAGCACAGAGGCAGGCAAGCCATGGATTTTGCACATGGTGACCTTCCCACTGTGCCATGATACAGTCCGCATCTTATAGCAGTGCCTTTGTCTCAGGGCCTCTGCTGACAGTCTAGACCTTTTGGGCAGAAAGGAGCTTCAACTGGCTGTGATAAGGAATATTAAAAATTGTGTTTCTACTTTAATTGCATTGGCTGTTCATATATGTAGGAGTTAAAATAGGCCAAACTGGAGAAATAAATGCATTCTGCCCACCATGCTTCCAGGCTGCTTCTTGAGAATTAGCAGTAGAAGGGGAGAAGTTTCCATCAGCTGCTTGGAGGGGAATAAGCTAGTGAGTCACCACAGACCCTGGTGCTGGCAAAGGGTTGAGCCTTCCTCCATTAGAGGAGCATCTTTGTTGGGCGATTGCCTGGGGGTAATTGAGAAGTAGGTCCCTAGGAAGGACTTCAGTTATGTCTGTGGACAATTGGCACAAAAGAGTTAAGGGAAAATCCATGTTGTTCTTTCACTACTAAGACAAATCTTGGAAGGTTCCTAGAAACGGAGGATTGTTAGGTGATAAATTCATTCAAACTTAGAATGAAGGAAGGAATGAAATGGCCTCATTTGTAATGTACTCTTTTTGGTTAGTTTGATTGTTTTTTACATTTATAAGCCTGTTTGGGTACTCTAATTACTTGTTAGAAGACTTGTAAGGTTAAACAATCCACATTATTACAGATTGTCTGATTTTTAAGACCAGACAAGAAGATTGAAGCTCTAAGTGCCTGAAAACCCTTTTCTACAGAGTAGTTGTTTACACTTCCCTCCTGAGAACCATATGAAAACAAGGACCTTAATTGTCTGTTCACCATTGTACCCCTAGTCTAGTACTCTGTGTGTGTGTGTGTGTGTGTGTGTGTGTGTATTAAATATTTAAGTGAGGGAACTTTCATTCATATGACTAGAATCAAAACAAAAATAACCTGCTTTTATCTAAAAGGGGCAGTACAAACTAGAGGATACCTAATTATACTTCCGTTCAAATATGAATTTAATGGATAATTTCTTTTACTGTACCTTTCATAAGTGGTCTAGTAGGGCAGAAGGCAGGTGGCCACGTGGAGGTGGAGTGCCTGCACTGCTCCCTGCAATGCCTAGGGTGGCATCCCCAGTTTGGTGCAAGCCTTCACTGCAAGGCAGGGACAAGCTTTGCCTACCCTTGTTTTGCAAAGAAACTGAGGGATGCAATACCTGAACCTTAAGGGAGAAGGCTGCAAAGAGGGTAAAATGCCTGGGTACTGCAAAAAAAGAAAAAAAGGTAGACATAGGGGCAAAGCCTTGGGTTCAAAACTACCTACAGATAGGCAGTCTTCATTTTTTTCAATCAGGATTGGTTGTAATCTCTTAAAATCTAAACATGAAGGATCTACTGTGCATCCCAGGCACTAGTTAAGAGAGCACACATTGCTTCATGTGATGGGCCAGGGGCCATATCTGAATGTATGGTGAGAAGCACAGGTTTTTCCATTTGGGGTAGCCATGGAAAGGAATCAGCACACTTTGGGAAGTATGTGGTTCAGTAAATACTTGACTACTAGCAGTGGGTTCCATCTACTTTTAGAAAAATCCAGTGAGATTGAAACACAAACCTGGTAGGGCAAGCTTCCTGGTGGAAATGCTGGGAAGAAATTAGTGTTTGGGGTGCAGGCTGGACTATGCCTTTGTTGCTTTACATCAGATTCTTTAATGCATCTAATATGCTTTCATTTAATGGACCTAGCCAATTTTTCAGGTTACTTATGGAGAAAGAATAATGTGACATTTCAAAATGAAAATCTTGTCAAACGTGTTTAACAACTTATAATCTTGTTTTTTAATGTTATAACCTCATAATTTTGTTTTGTTTTTATGTTAGGGGGTTGTGAGGGAAAAAAGTTTCACTTTCCTGCCCTTTGGGACCTCAGTGCATCATTATCAGATTTTTAAGAGGCTGATTTCTACTCTGCTGGTGTTCAAAAATTGAATACATTCTTGGCAGGTAAACAAATCTAATATTAGTAGAAGGTATAGATGTTAAGTTACTAAGGAGCTTGTCTATTTGAAAGAGTTGTCATATGAGTACTGGGCAGTATAGGACTACTCCCTTAAAATTATGGCATTAGAAATGTATTGGGTATATTTTTAAGTTCATACAATATGTCAGAGGTTGTGTTATCTGCTTTCCATGTTTTATTTAATTTTTAATACTCTGAATTAATGTTGTTTATCAGTAGACAGGAAGTGTTAAGACTCAGATATAGTAGCTTGCTGTCAACAGTTTCTTCTCGCACTTTAATTTTAACACTAGTAGGAAATTTTCTTTTTATTAAGATTTTCAAATGTACATATCTCTTATATATAAGATCTTTTTCTTTTAACATATACTGATTACTCAATTCAAGATTTTCTGAAGGGGAAAAACAAAACCAAAAATCATGTAAGCATCCAGTGACCTGGAGAACAGTGGTTACATTTCAACTCCTTTTTTTTCTTTTTTAATTATACTTTAAGTTTTAGGGTACATGTGCACAACGTGCAGGTTTGTTACATATGTATACGTGTGCCATGTTGGTGTGCTGCACCCATCAACTCGTTATTTAACATTAGGTATATCTCCTAATGCTATCCCTCCCCCTTCCCCCCACCCCACAACAGGCCCCGGTGTGTGATGTTCCCCTTTCTGTGTCCATGTATTCTCATTGTTCAATTCCCACCTATGAGTGAGAACATGCGGTATTTGGTTTTCTGTCCTTGTGATAGTTTGCTGAGAATGATGGTTTCCAGCTTCATCCATGTCCCTACAAAGGACATGAACTCATCGTTTTTTATGGCTACATAGTATTCCATGGTATATATGTGCCACATTTTCTTAATCCAGTCTGTCATTGTTGGACATTTGGGTTGGTTCCAAGTCTTTGCTATTGTCAACTTCTTTATCTACATTGTTCTCTATTAGCCTCCTCATCCCAGAGCACATCCCCTGAGAGGTGCCCACAAGAAGAAAGACCTGTGTATATTTGATCCCTTTCTTTTATGCCTTAAGGTTAACTTACACAGACTGGGACTAGGAAGCAACAAGAAAGATTTCCAAAACCAAACTTATATTAACTTAGCTTCTGTTGCTTAAAAACAAAAAGCTGGTAATTGGTGCACTAACTCCAACTAGCATAACAATAGGAGATACATTTAAAAGTTAAGTGGTATTTTACAGAACATAACAATATACCTGGGTGTCCAAAGTGATTTGGAATCAGAGAACCAAAGACTTATTCTCTTCATCCGTTCTTGGTGATTGGCTTTTGATGCATGGGCCAATCCCAATTTTCTCCTTCCAGTTTATGTGTTGTAGAATTACCACCATCTCTGATCCCAAGTTTATATCTCCCCAGATGAATAGTAGACCATACAGCTTGGGAAGGACCCTGGTCTAGGTGTAGGCATAGGACCCAAATGGAGTGAGATCACTATTGGGCCAGAGGGCAGGGTCATATATTAATAGCTTCTTCCATTTAATCACTTGGAGGAAAGAACAGTTCTGAGAATATCAGTCAGGTTTAGGGGAAGATACCAAACAGTTGGTTTCTTCAGCAGAGGGGATGGTAGGATATTGGGTAGGAAATATAGGTCAGAAGCTATAGAAGGAAAAATTCCAGAGCTGTATTCTATACCAAACTTACTCTGATTCAGACACTATCGTATTAACCCATTAAAAATGTCAGAAAATCAGAAACATTTCATTCATATTATTGTTAGAAATTTAAAAGTTACACAAAGATATCCTTTATAGCTTCATCTTAGAATTCCTTATAGTACCAGGTAAACCAGTCCAGCTCCACAGATCTCTAAGGCATCTTTGAAGTTGGCTAGAATGCTCTGGATCTGAACAGATACTGTGTTCATGAACGCAGGTTGGAGTGGTCAAAGAGGAAGTGCATCAGATAACTCCATATTCCCTCCAGCAGTTGTTTGGTCCTCATGCCATAGATGATGGGATTTAAGGTGGCTGGGATGATCACATACCTGTCAGCTAGCAGCACTTGGGTGTTCAAGGACACTACATCCTGCCCCAACCAGGCCGCATAGATGGATGCCATCCCAGGTAGATAGTACAAAGCCATAACCCCCACATGGGAGCCGCATGTGCTTAATGCTTTCAACTGAGCAGTCTTTGAGGAGAGACCAAATACTGCCCTCAGAATTAAGATATAGGAGGCAGCAATGAAGGCCACATCAGAGCCCACCATAATAGAGAAACCAATCAGACTATAGAGACTGCTGGGCATGGGGTCAGCACATGCTAACCTGGCCAAAGCTATGTGCTCACAGTAGGAGTGGACAACCACATTGAAGCCACAGAAAGGTAGATGACTCACCATCCAACTCAGTGGAGTTATGGCTATGATGGCTCTAATGGTGATGGTCATATTCATTCCCAGCATCACTTGAGGTGTGAGAATTCTCTTGTAGTGTAGAGGCTTGCAGATGGCTACATAGCAGTCAAAATCCACGGTCAGCAGCAGCCCCGTCTCCACAGCTGTGGCTAAGTGGACAAAAAACATCTGAGTGAAACAAGCATTAAAGCTGATGGAGCTGTCTCCTGAGCAGAAGATGCTCACCATCTTGGGTACCACCGAGGAGGCCATAACAATGTCCACAGCAGCCAGAACACACAGAAAGCAATACGTGGGCTCGTGCAGAGTGGAATCCATCCAGATTGCAGTCACAATGATGGTGTTTCCTAACAGGGCTATGATGTACATGGCACTCAGTGAGATAGCCAGCCAAAGACGTGAAGATTGCAGTCCTGGGATACCCACAAGGAGGAAGGAGGCAGGGGTTTCCATTGTGTGGTTGTAAGCTGGACCCAGCATCACAGGTGAGACTTCTTGCCTATTAATGTATAGATGATGTAAGAGAACGATGCAGTCCTATAAGATTAGTTCCCATTTGTGGTGCTGGGAAAACCTAGGGATATTCTCAGCTTGGTGATATCACAGGATCAGAAAAATGACTTCTAATACTGTGCTACCTTTCATCCTCCTTACAAGTTTCTATTCATTGATGAAGGATCAGCTTGTGAGTTCCTTCCTTAGGGACTTGTGTCCTGCTCTCTTCCTCCCCCAACCCCATGCCCAGGTTAAGTTAATTACCTCTTTTGCAGTTTCCTGAAATCTCCCGTAGGGACGAAATCGACAATTCCAGTACTCTATGAGTTTATGGTATGCACTGAAGTGCCTTATAGGAAGATTGTGATCCATAGCTGTGGTCACAAGTCACTTGAATGAAGATATATATACTCATTACAGTAAACAATTTCCACAGAAAGAACAATTAACAGAGGAAAGATTGACTTTTTATCTCTGTGAGCTGTTACTAAATGTTGAAACCAGAACTTCTTGAGAACAAACATCACATTTTATATGCTCAGTATATTGCATAGACAAAACATAAATTCAGCATTCTTGCGATTGATGATATACATTAGTAAGTTCAGTAAAATAAAACCATTAGAGAATAACATTATCACATTTTATAGGCGATTATAAATTGTCTATAAATAAATATAATCCTTACCTTCTCTAAATTTACCCTGGATCCTATTCACTTTGGTTCAGTTAATAGATTAAATTACTACAAGGAAAATCTTAGGGTTACCTTATAGATGACCCCCCTCCCCAATAAGTTGTTATGGTTCTTTAATACAACTAACTCGCTCTTCCTGATAACCAAGATATTCCAAACAAGAAAGCTTTATCCTTTAGAAAGTTAAGCACTTTATTATTAACATCGTATGTGCCAGTACTATGTTAAAAGTGCAGTATTCATAATGAGTGTATTTCTCCATTTGTAAAATAAGACAAACATCCATTCCATAAAACACAGTTTGTATAACTTAGATTAAATATTCTAGCCAAGATCATGTAGTAAGTGTGTGGTAAGTTTTGGGTTTAAGCTATGAATCCCAGGTGTCCATCCAGCCCAACATAGATAGTCAACAAGACAACTATGGATAAAACAAGGTTAGGGGTTTCACTTGGCCAGGTTTGATGAGACAAAGATAGCTACTGCTGTGCACAGCCAGCAGCTGAGCTCTACCACTTGTTCATCTCTGTTTATTGATGTATTCACCCTCCATTGCCTCATTCAGGTGTTACCATATCATATAATTTGTAACAATCTAAGTGGGGAAACCTGAATATAAAGAAGTCAGCATTAACTACCATTCCATTCCTGTGTGATAGCTGTTTAGTTACTCTCTCCTTAGGATGATTGGTTTCCATGATTTCATAGGGTGTTTGGTCATAGGCACATTTCCCCTGCCATCTGAGAAGACTCCTTACAAGGGGAAGCTCCTTCCTCTGATGTTATCACCCAGCTTTGGGAGACATTGGTTAATCATCTTCATGGAAACCCTAGATTCTGTTCATCAGAATACAGCATACAAATCCTGCATACTTTCATGTACCCTACTCAAAATCTGTTATTGGTCCCACATCATCAAGGGGCAGGATAGCTAAGTGGCAAAAAGCATTGGTTCTAGATCCATACTCCTAGACTGAAAACCCTACTCTATCGCTTGCTAGCCATTTTGCATCAGTCAAATTATGTAACTCTCCAAGCCTCAACTTCTTCACCCATCAGAGTTAATAATACTTACTTCACAGAGATATTTTGAGATTTAAGTGATAAGCTATGTAAAAGTGCTTAGCATGATGCTTGGTACATAGGTGTTCAATAAAATATAGCTATAATATAGTAGAACAGAAGACAGTTTTCCCTGCCTAATTCTATACTTCTAGATTGCTCCAAATAACATCCTTAAATGAGTGTGTGTGATTTGAAGACCACATTTACAAAGTAAAAAGCTGCTCATCCTGCATTGCCTGAAGAATTTCTCTTGTCCTCCCATGAGTTGCCACTGAAGATGTCTCACCCAGTGGCTGTACACAACAAGTTTCTCCTCATTGGACTATGATAGGAGCCCACTATCAGTTCCATTATAGGTCAATTCTCAAGTTGAGGATTTTTTGTTTTATTTGCTTTGTTGCTATTTTTCTTCTTCATCACACTTGTGAAAAGGTTTTCCTTAGTTTTTCCTGCAACCCATCTCTAATCAGAAAGCCTAAGCATAGCTCACATTTCTGCTGCCATACAACAATTCTTGCCAAACTGAATTCAGATTAAGGATAGAGTGGAGGTGGGTATGAAAAATATTTTTTCCAGGCCAAATTAGTACTTCAAATCTTTTTTCTATTATTCCCAGATAATTTTCTTTCCTTAGGATGTGGGCATATGCCTTTGTTTCAGACCTGGACTTTGAATCTCAAGTGTAGACCAGACCATATTAAATACAATTGATCGCCTTCCTAAAACCCTCATCACCCTAGTATTGTATCTTGAGGGCTCAGCCTAATGAGTCACCACAGCAACTGTGTGATTTGTTTTTACAGAACAGTAGTCATATATCGCTCAAGAACTGTTTCTTAGGTGTTCAGTCAATCTTAAATGAAAGGTGCTTATTTGCCAAGCCTCAAGACTAGCCTGCTTTAACTATCGCTTCCTGTGCCTCTCCTGAAAAAAAGGACTTTCATCGTGTGAAGTTACCATATCCCTATCCTTGGATACTGTCTCAAGCTACCTCTTTTTACTTCTTGTCAGGGTTCTGGCTCCTCTCTGAGTAATGGAATAAATCAGATTAATGGAATTCTGTGCCTTGATCCCATCTGCTGTGGTACACATTTTCTCTCTTAGCCAAGCATTAGATGAACATTCGTCAGGTTCTCAATCCTAATCCTGGGACATACATTTGCCCCTTCAATTCACCTCCTACGGAGCCTAGCACTGATGGGCTCCATAGTTAGGTACCACCAGCAGCTGTGGTAAAGTCCTCAGGAGTTTTATTTAAAAAATCAAGTTTTGGGGACATGATTATAGACTGTGATCTATATGAAACAAACCAAAAAGAAAATCCCTGAGCTTAAGAAATGCTATATCATGGCACAGATTGAATAAATTAGTGAGATCCACATCATAATCAGATTATAAAAACCTTGCTGTGTAGCTACTGGGTGAGATATCTTCAGTGATAGATCATGAGAAGACAAGGGAAAACTTTTGAAGTAGAACGGTAGTGAAGAGTGAAAGAAAAATTCAGGGTATGCTTGAGACTGCCGCATGTGTTCTGGATGCCACAAACTCAGACTTGTGCATTATTGCATAAAGGGCTGCATAAAGCTTGAGAATCCAAACAGCCTCTTCCTCACTCACGTCTGATCCAGAATGTTCCTCCCCTGGCTGCCCTGTGTAAATTCACCTTTCTTCAAGAGGCAGCCTCAGCTGATGCTGAGGCCTCAGCCCTGGAAGCTCTAATTGGGCATACCTTTCATGCCCTTGAGAGTGTTTTTCTTTTTAATCTCCATATACTTTTCTTCTCAATTAGCATTGCTGGAGATTTACATTGTCAGTCTGCAAAGAACAGGACACTTGGTTTGGTTGGTTGTTTCTTTCTACAAATATTTATTTCAATCAACCTATTGATACTGAACATTGTTTGGCTAAGACTAAGAGTGATCTCCATCAAGCATCTGTTGTCAGTCCAGTAACTCTTTGTCTTTTTGTTTTACTTGACATCTCCAAAACATTTAACACAACTGCCTGCTCCCTGATTTTTCATTAACTTTTTAAAACACTATGAATATAATGGGAAATGCATAAATCTCAGATATATAGCCTGATGAATATTTATTATGTGAACACATGAACACACCTACATAGGCACTACTGAGGTTAAGATACAGACACCAGTGCCCTCTGGTTGTTAATGTTTACTGTTTTCAGAAAGCTCTGGTAAGTTATCCTAAGATCTATTTTCAGCCCTGCACGTGCCTTTGCCTTCAATACTGTGGGGATATTCACATGCAGACCTGGAGAGTCAATTACTTAAAACTAGCACAGAAAAGTCCCTTAATTTCAACAACTCATGATTCACAAATCGTAAGATATGAGAGAATTTTTCATTTCTATTAAAAGAGTGAGGAATACATAATTCAAAATGAAAATGTCTTAAAGGTAAAAGAACGAAGGCATACGTATTTGAATCAGGCCTTTCTGTTTATGATAACCCTTTCTTCCTACCTGGATACTTCCCCTCTTCAGCCAAACATGCACCCAATCAGCCCTACTACTGGGTTTTTTTCCTCAAAACCGTTCTTAGTCCCATAAAACTGTCTCTCCACCATGCCAATATTATACCTACCCCTTCCTCTCTGCTTTCAATTAATTATATGTCCCATTCTCTCTCCCACCTTTCCTATCCAAATATTATTTTCATACATTCTTGGTAACAGTAATACCCACCACATCTAGACAGCCCTGTATAGGAAGAGTAAAGGCTTATATTTTCTATTCTGGGGTGATCTGGCCTTCAGACTCCATCAGCCCAACACTAATGCCCAAGTCAGTTACAGTCTGAGAGTTTTCTCTGTTTAACTTTCTCCAATGAGTCCATGCCTCATAGTCCACATTTCTTTCATGCAAAAGAAGAGGGGTTAATACAGGATACCTTCGGCGGAGCAGAAAGTGCAAACAAAATCAAATATGAACAAACAATGGAGAGTCATATTGTCCTTTCCAAAGACTTCTCACTGGGGCCCTCTTTTCCCTCTGGATACTCCATCATCCTGCCTTGTACCTGGACACCCACCTTCCCTTGGCCTCTACCCAGCAACCAAACATTGCAACTCCTCAAGATACTGGTTTATCTTTGTGCTCTGGCCCCTGGGGATTTCCAGATTGCAGGAGGAGGCAGATGCTTACTGGCTGAAGAGTCTTTGTTTCTTCAAGTTTTCAGAGGATAGAGTATAAAGTGCATCCTGAAAGGAAAACAAACAAACAAACAAAAACCATGATAGGTAGGATTTGTGAAAGCTCACTATGTGCCAGGCATCATAATAAATGCTCTTTTCAAAGATTATCTCAGTTTTCAGAACCTCCTGAAGTAGCTGCCATTATCACATCAACATCTTACAGATGAAAGCTGAGGCTCATAAAAGTCACAAAGCAAGTAAGCCAGAGAGTCAAGAGCTAAATTCTAATAACCATATTTCACTTCACTTTATGGTAGAACTATTCACACTGACAGTGTACTTAATATCTCAAAGTCGAGTTCACATTTCCTCAGTTCTGCCTGGGGACTCGGGCCAGACTTCACTGGTTAAAAGTTTCCCATGACGCTGTTATAACGTCCCGTTGAACGGAGAAAGGAAAGAGGATGTAGGGGAGGGCAAAGAAGATGAGTTTTTCAACTGGAGATAGGGCATGCACCTGAGCACAAAAGTATGAGAGGGACATATTCTCCAAATAGACGATAAACCAGAGGCAGTAGAGTCAGGGGACTTGAAAGAGATTGAAAATACAAGAGGCTAGAGGGGTGCATGAGGCCATGTTTTAAAGTTCATGTCTTCTGCCTGAGCATCATCTGTGGAAAGGAATAAAGTTGGCAGAAAAGAGTTAACAGGCACAAGCTATAAAGTTTCTAGTGTTTTTATTTTTAATGGCAAAGGGTAGATAACTATTTGGTGTTGTGAGGTTGGGGGAGGGGGGAGGGACAGCATTAGGAGATATACCTAATGCTAAATGACGAGTTAATGGGTGCAGGAAATCAACATGGCACATGGATACATATGTAACAAACCTGCACATTGTGCACATGTACCCTAAAACCTAAAGTATAATAAAAATAAAAAATAAAAATAAAAATAAAAAGAAATTTAAAAGTAAACACACACACAAAAAAAAAAAAGAAAGAAAAGAAAAACTAAGAAATACAGTTGCATGCTCTCAGTTTCCCAGATCTTAAGTGGACACATAGCTGTTCATGAACAGAATGGTGAGCAGTCTTTGTTGTCTTTCATTTTGAGAGTTGGTGAGGCAGGAGCAGGAAGAGGCTTTGTGCCTTCTTCAGCCTAACCTAGCACATTCCTAAAGACCAGGGAAACGTAAGTTCAATCAAATGTGTATTCTCTACCAAAACTTATCTCTGATTCAGATACAAGTTGATTGAATCCACTGAGAAAGCCCTCAGAAAATCAGAAACATTTCATTCACATTCGTGCTAGTAATTGAAAAGTTATGCAAGGATATCCTTTACACCTTCATCTTAGAATTCCTGTAGCACCAGGTAAACTAAGCTCTACAGATCTCCAAGGCATCTTTGAAGTTGGCTGGATCTGAACAGATATTGTGTTCATGAACCCAGGTTGGAATGGTCAAAGAGGACGTGCATCAGATAACTCCATATTCTCTCCCGCAATTGTTTGGTCCTCATGCCATAGATGATGGGATTTAAGGTGGCTGGGATGATCACATACCTGTCAGCTAGCAGCACTTGGGTGTTCAAGGACACTACATCCTGCCCCAACCAGGCCGCATAGATGGATGCCATCCCAGGTAGATAGTACAAAGCCATAACCCCCACATGGGAGCCACATGTGCTTAATGCTTTCAACTGAGCAGTCTTTGAGGAGAGAACAAATACTGCCCTGAGAATTAAGATATAGGAGGCAGCAATGAAGGCCACATCAGAGCCCACCATAATAGAGGAACCAATCAGACTGTAGAGACCGCTGGGCATGGGGTCAGCACATGCTAACCTGGCCAAAGCTATGTGCTCACAGTAGGAGTGGACAACCACATTGGAGCCACAGAAAGGTAGATGACTCACCATCCAACTCAGTGGAGTTATGGCTATGATGGCTCTAATGGTGATGGTCATATTCATTCCCAGCATCATTTGAGGTGTGAGAATTATCTTGTAGTGTAGAGGCTTGCAGATGGCTACATAGCGGTCAAAAGCCATGGTCAGCAGCAGCCCCGTCTCCACAGCTGTGGCTAAGTGGACAAAAAACATCTGAGTGAAACAAGCATTAAAGCTGATGGAGCTGTCTCCTGAGCAGAAGATGCTCACCATCTTGGGTACCACCGAGGAGGCCATAACAATGTCCACAGCAGCCAGAACACACAGAAAGCAATACATGGGCTCGTGCAGAGTGGAATCCATCCAGATTGCAGTCACGATGAGGGTGTTTCCTAACAGGGCGATGATGTACATGGCACTCAGTGAGATGGCCAGCCAAAGATGTGAAGATTGCAGTCCTGGGATACCCACAAGGAGGTAGGAGGCAGGGGTTTCCATTGTGTGATTGTAAGCTGGCCCCAGCATCACAGGTGAGACTTCTTGCCTATTAATGCATAAATGATGTAAGAGAAGAATGCAATCCTGTAAGATTTGTTGACACATGTGGTGCTGGGAAAACCTAGGGATATTCTCAGCTTGGTGGTAATCTCAGGATCAAAAATGTGGCATCTGACAAAATTATCCTGTGCCACTTTTATCCTCTTTAATATTCTTCCCTTACAAATTTGTATTCATTGTTCATGGATCAGCTCATGGCTTACCTCCTTTGGAAAGCCTTTTCTGCTTTCTTCCTTCCCCATTCCATACCCTTTCATCTGAGCTTTCATGCAATCTCCTGTCGTGACCTCAGAGAGAATAAATTGATCATTGTAATGCTCTCCCTAGACTTTATTGTGTGCATTAAGGTGTATGTCTCTTGTTTATGATCTTATACAAAGGGTGTAATCCATAATTGAGGTCACAAGTCTATTAAAAGAAGTCTATTAATATATATTTATTATGGTTAAGTTTCCACAGAATGAAGGATAAACAGAGAAATGAATCTGTCTTTCATCTCTGTATGCTCAGTTACTAATTATTTTATGAACAAAAACTTCCTGAGGTCAAACATGTCATATTTTTATCCTTGGTATGGTGCCTATATAAAAATATGAAAATAATATCCTTGTGGTAAAATAAATACATGAATGAGTTGGGAAAAATAAGATTAGAGAACAACATAATCACCTTCCATAGGATATAATAAAGTACCTGGAAATATTTATAATCCTTACCTTCTCTAAACTTTGCCCTGAATATCCTATTTACTTAGGTTCAATTAATAGATTAAAATACTACAAAGAAAACCTTGGGACTACCTTATAGATGAACTTTCCCCAATAAGCTTTTATGATTTTTCAATGCTATTTTTTCATGATAAACTACCAAGACATTCCAGGCAACAAGGAAGCTTTATCCTTTAGAAAGTTAAGCACTTTATTATGAACATAGTATGTGCTAGTACTATGTTAAAAAGTGTAGTATTCATAGTCTGAGTGTATTCCTCCATTTGTAAAATAGATCAAACGTCCATTCCATACAACATAGTTTGTATAACTTAAATGAGATTAAATATTCTAGCCAAGATCATGTAGTAAGTGTGTGATAAGTTTTGGGTTTAAGCTATGACTCCCAGGTGTCCATCCAGCCCAACATGGATAGTCAAGAAGACAGCTGTGGATAAAACCAGATTAGGGGTTTCACTTGGCCAGGTTTGATGAGACAAAGATAGGCACTGCTGTTAACAGCCAGCAGCTGAGCTCTGCCACTTGTTGATCTCTGTTTATTGCTGCATTCACCATCCATTACCTCTTTCAGGTGTTACCATATCATATAATTTGTAATAATCTGGCTGGAGAACCCAAAATGGCAGTAGTCAGCCTAAACTACTATTACAATCCTGTGTGGTAGCCCTTTAGTTACTTTCTCCTTAGGATGATTGGTTTCAATGATTTCATATGGTGTTTGGTCATGGACACATTTTCCCAGCCATGTGAGAATACACCTTGCAAGGGGCGCTGCTTCTTCTGGTGGTAACATTCAGCTTTGGGAGACATTGGCTGATCTTCTTCATGGAACCCCTAGGTTTTTTCTTCAGAATACAGCCTACAAATCCTGCATACTTTCATGTACCACACTCAAAATGTAGTACTGTTCTTACGTCATCAAGAGGCAGAATAGCAAAGAGGCAAAAAGTATCGGTTCTAGATTCATACCCATAGACTTAAAAATCCACTCTATCACTTGCTAGCCACTTTGCCTTAGTCAGATTATGTAAACACACCAAGCCCCAGTTTCCTCATCCATAAAAAGGAGATAATAGTACATACATCATAGAGATATTTTGAGACTTAAGTGATAAGCTTTGTAAAAATGCTTAGCATGATGCTTGGTGCTTAGGTGCTCAATAAAATGTAGCTAATATAAAATGAAACTGTTTTCCCTGCATAAATCCCATACTTTTAGATTGCTCCAAGTAGCTTCCTTAAATGGGTGTGTGTGACTTGAAGACCACTATTAAAAAGTAAAAAGCCACTCAAACCACACTGCCTGAAGCTTTTCTCCTGTCCTCCCATGATCTACCGCTGAAGATGTCTCAACCACAGGCTATACACAGCAAGATTCTTCTAATTGGACTGTGATGAGGAGCCCACTATCTGTCCCATTATAGATCAGTTCTCCAGTTTAGAATTTTTTTTTTGTTTGCTAGCTTGCTATTTTTTTTCTTCATCACACCTGTGACAACATCTCCCTTACTTTTGCCTACAACCCATCTTTAATAAGAAAGCCTAAGAATGGTTCCACTTCTGCTGTCATATACCAACTCTTGCCAAACTGAATTCAGATTAAGGAGTGGAGACAGGTGTGACAAATATTTCTTTTTCAGGCTAAATTGCTACTTCAACTCTTTTTCCTATTGCCATTAGATCATTTCACTTCCAGAGAAATGGACATGTAGGTTGGTCACAGACCTGAACTCCAGATGCCAAGAATGGACTAGAATATGTTAAGGACACGTGATCTCTTTTGTCAAACCTTCATGGTTCTAATTGTATCTCTCAAGGCCTCAGCCTAGTAGTTCACCACATCAATTGTGTGATTTGTGTTGACATAACAGTAGTCATATATAGCCCAAGAACCGTCTTAGGTGTTCAGGCACTCTTAAATGATGTGTGCTTATTTGCCAAGCCTCAAGACTAGCTTGCTTTATCTATTTCTTCCTGTGCCTCTCCTGAATAAAGGGTTTCCATAGTAAGAATCTGCCATATCCCTACCCTTGTATACTGTCTCTAGTTTCCCCTTTTTAAGTTCTCATCAGGGGCATCACTTCTACCTGAGTGATGAGATGGATCAGATTAATGGAATTCTATGCTCAGAATCCCATCTACTGCAGTAGACATTTTCTCTGTTAGCCAAGCACTGGAGGAACATTTACCAGGTTCTCAATCCTAACCAAAAGACATATGTTTGCCCCTTCAATTAACCTCCTAGAAAGCCTAGCACCGATTCACTCCACACCCATGTGCCAACAACAACTGTGATAGGAGTCCTCAGTTGTTTTCGAAAAAGCCAAATTTCTGGGACATGATTACAAACTGTGGTCTGTATAAAAGAAATAAACCTACAACAAGAAGAAAACCCCTGAGTTTAAGAAATGCTGTATCATGGTACAGATTGAATACAGTAGTGAGCTCCACATCACAGTTTATAGGAGCTTACTGTAAACTGCTGGGACACTAGGTGAGACATCTTAACTGATGGATCACAAGAAAATGAGGGAAAGCTTCTGAAGTAGAATGGTAGTAAAGAGTGAAAGAAAATTCAGGATATGCTTGAAACTGCCGCATGTGTTCTGAATGCCACAAACTCAGGCTTGTGCATTATTGCATAAAGGACTGCAGAAAGCTTGAGGATCCAAACAGCCTCTTCCCCACTCACCTCTGATCCAGGTTATTCCTCCCCTGGCTGCCCTGTGTAAATTCACCTTTCTTCAAGAGGCAGCCTCAACTGATGCTTGCCTCATCCGTCCTCTCACCAGCCCTGGAAACTAACTGGGCATACCTTTCATGCCCTCGAGAGTGGTGTCTTTTTTTTAATTCTTCATTTACTTTTCTTCTTAATTAGCACTGCTAGAGGTTTAATTGTAAGTAATCTTTTCAAAGAACAGGATATTTGATTTTGTTGGCTGTTTCTTTTTAAAATATTTATTTTACTCAACGTATTGATACTGAAAATTTCTTGGCTAAGATCAAATGTCAACTCCATCAAGGATCTGTTGCCAGTGACTCTTTTTCTTCCCGTTTTACCAAAACATCTCACACAACTGCCTGTTCCTTCATTTTCTGGTTTTGTTTTTGAGCCATTATGGACATGCTGGAAAATGCACAAATCTCAAGTGCTCAGTTAGATAAATAATTACAATGTGAACACATGAACACACCTATGTAGGAACAAATCAAGCTATACATACTATTGCTCTCAGGCTGGTAAGGCATACTGTTTTCAGAATGCTCTGTCCAAGGTCTCCTAAGACATATTTCTAGCACTGCACCTGCCTTTGTTTTTAATCCTGTGGAAACATTCACCTGCAGATCTGGAGGGCCAATCGCCGAAAAGTAGCTTTAAAATGTTCGATCGGGCATGGTGGCTCAGCCTGTAATCCTAGCACTTTGGGAGGCCGAGGTGGGAGGATTGTCTGAGCTCAAGAGTTCAGCCTGGACAACATGGTGAAACCCTGTCTCTACTAAAAATACAAAAAATTAGCTGGCCATGGTGGCCAGCACCTGTAGTCCCAGCTACTCAGGAGGCTGAGGCACCAAAATTGCTTGAATCTGGAAGGTGGAGGTTGCAGTGAGCCAAGATCATGCCACTGCACTCCAGCCTGGATGACAGAATGGAGACACCATCTCAAAAAAAAAAAAGAAAGAAAAAAGAAATAAATATAAAAATAAAAAGTTTCTTAATGTCAATAACTCATGATTCACAAAGCACAAGACCTGTGAGGATTTTTCATTTCTATTAAAAGAGTGGGAAGTACATAATTCAAGTTGAAATTGTCTTAAAGGTAAAAGAACTAATGCATAACTCATTTGAATAGAGCCTTTCCCTTTATGACAACCCTGTGCCTTTTCCTGAGTACCTCCACTGTCCCACCAAGCATACTCCCAGTCACCCCTATTGCTTGGATTATTTTCTTATAACTTCTCTTGGTCCCTGAAAACTGTTACTCCACCAACTCAAAATTGGACTTACCCTTTCCTCTCTCTGCTTTGAAGCAAAGTAATCATATTTCCGTTCCCTCTCCACCTCCCTCATCCAAACATCATTTCCATAAAGTCTTGATAGCAGATATACCACCAGACCTAGACAGCCCTATATGGGAGGCATGAGGGCTTATAACTTTCATTCTGGGGTGACCCAGCCTTGACGTCATGTCATCAGCCCGATACTCGATCTCTATCAGCCCAACACCTGATTCCCAGGTCAGTTACCTACATCCTTGGAATTTTCTCTATTCAACTTTCCCTGATGGGTTGATGCCCAGTAGTCTACATTTCTTTTACTCAAAAGAAGAGGGATTTGTACAGGACTCTTCAAGAGGAGCAGGAAAAAATGACACAAAATCAATGAACAATGGAGAGTCATGGGGAGAAGTATTTTCTTTTCCAAAGAATTCCCATTGGGAGCTCTCTTTTCCCTCTGGATACTCTATCATCCTGCCTTGTCCCTGGACACCCACCTTACCTTGGCCTCTGCCCAGCAGCCAAACACTGCAACTCCTCCAGAGACTGCTTTTTTCTTTGTGCTCTGCCCCTGGGGCTTTCCAGATTGCAGGAGGAGGCAGATGCTTAGTGGCTGGAGAGTCCTTGTTTCTTCAAGTCCTCAGAGGATACCTAAAAGTTAGACCAAGAGTATAGAGTACGAACTGAAGGAAAAAAGAAGATCCAATATTGGTAGGATTTGTGAAAAGCCACTGTGTGCCAGGCATCCTAATAAATGCTTTTCAAAAACTATCTCAGTCAGTTTTCAGAACCTCCTGAAGTAACTGTCATCATTGCATTGACATCTTATAGATGAAGCCGAGGTTCATAAAGGTCACAAAGTTAGTAAGCAAGAGAGTTAAGATCTAAATTCTGATAACCATAAGTCACTTTATTTTATTATAGAACTATTCACACTAATAGTGTACTTAATATTTCAAAGTCCAGTTCACTTCCTCGTTCTGCCTGGGGACTCAAGGTAGCCTTTGCTAGTTAAATGTTTCCCATTACAGTACTATAATGTCCTGTTGAATAGAGAAGAGAAAGAGAATGTTGGGGAGAGCAAGGAAGATGAGCTTTTCAAACTGGAGATAAGAAATGTGCCTGAGCACAAAGGTATGATAAGGGAAATGTTCTCCAAATAGATAATAAACCAGAGGTGGTAGAGTCAGGGGACTTCAAAAGGAATGAAAATACAAGAGGCTAGAGGGGTGTATGGGGCCATGTTTTAAAGGTCATGACTTCTGCCTGGGCATCATCTTTGGGAAGAAGTAAAGTTGAGAGAAAGAAGTCAACAGGCAGAAGATATAAAGTTTATTGTATTTTTAATGGCAAAGAATATATAAATATTTGGAAGTATAAAAAATCAGGAGACAATGCTGCATATTCCCAGTTCCCCCAATCCTCAATGGAGACATAGATATTTATGAAGATAATGTTCAGAGGCCATTTGTTGTCTTATTTTGAGGGGTGATGAGCAAGGAGTGGGAAGAGGCTTTGTGCCTTCTTCAGCCTAAACTAGCACATTCTTAAAGACCAGGTGGACTTCAGTTTAACTTCACATCTGATAGAAGACCCATTCTTCAAGCCTGCAAAATGACTAGTCCTACTAACACCTGCTTAGTATTTTGAACTCCAAAACCTGTGCATCCTGTTTCCTGTAGGGTCATTCAGAGAGCAGGCCATAACATAAATATCAACTAGCATATTGAACATTGATAAGTGAACAATCAAATGCAGAAGACAATTAAGATATGATTTAAGTAGCCCCAGCATGAGATGAGTCAGCTAAACTGTGATACTCTCTGCTAAGATTCAACCTGTTCCTACTGAAGCATTCAGAGCAGTAGTGGATCCTCACAAACAGATGGTTGCCTTAAACTTACTTTTTCATTCCCAATCCCATGGCAGAAGACTTCCAAATAGAAATATTCCAAAAAGGACAAAGACCTAATGTAACAGAATAATGATACAAGAGAAGATATTCTATGTGGAGGCAAGAGCTTCCAACATCTTTGATTTTCCCTCCTTTATCATTATTTGCTCATAGTCCTTGCCATTCAACCTTTTTAACCTGCATCATATAGAAGAATGCCTAGGATGACATAAAACCAATCATTGAACAAAGCTGCCATAGCCTGTAAGAGAACAGAAAAAGCAGAGAAAAATACGTAAGAGTTGTATATCTCAAAAATTGAGCAGAAATGTTTGACTTTGTGTCCAGCTAAAATTGCTTTCTTGTGTTCAAGATAATATGGCTAAAGAAACCCAAGAAATACTGACAAGGTCTTCAAACTTCAGAAAACAGTTCAATTCCTTCATCTCTCCCTTTTCAAATCTCCACACTATACTCCAACACAAAAGAGGCATTTAGAAATACATAAAGATCTATCCTCAGGAACACACATGTCATCTAAGTCTATTAACTTGGCTATTTACATTAGTTGATGCAGAATCTTGAGGTCCTGAAAGTCCCCTGCCCCAAATATTACTAAGATTCCCCAGGAGGTACCTGTAGTAGTTATCACAAATGAAACCCAGTGTTCCATTTCTAGCATTCGTGCCCCAGTGTAAGCCCCTCTTCCTGAGTGGTACTGGACCTAATGGTTCACTTCTAATGAATAGAATTCTGCAAAAGCGATGAGATTTCACTGTCCAAATTAGTTATAAACACACATTGCTTTCCATCTTACCCTGTCTTACTGTTTTTCTCACCCTTTAAAGGGTAACACAGTATTGATGATTAATGTTGATGGCTGAACTTGGCAAAGAGTGTGCAAAAAACAAAAAAGACTAGTCTTCTTATAAGAACTGACCCAAAAATACTAAATAAAATATTAGCAAATATTGGAGTGGTTTGGAATAGGACTTCTCAAATGTTAATATGTATACTTTTTACATCAGTGTTGTAGGCATTAGGGGTATGTTAAGCTCCAGAGTGAAGCCAAGAAAGAGAATTTAGATGAAGTTCTAGCTGATAAAGTGACATATACGTCTATATTCAGTAACTCTAATGTGACTCCAACCTGTTTGGATCCATTTTGTAGTCTTTTTTATAATGGAAATTTGCACTTAAAACGGACTAGGACACACATTAGGCAGCTGAAGAACGTATAGCATAAAAGGAAGAGATGATATAGTCGACAAGTGGCTAGATTTTAGGGTATAGTGGAAATCTTTGCCTGCAGACATTATAACCTCAGAAGTTATGTTGAGGGGAACTAGGGATTAAGTCTGCAATTCATTAGGCCAAAGCTTTGTTCATATTTGCCACCTCAGCATAAAGGCAAGTGTCAGGCTTGTGTGTGTACGTGTGTTTGTGTGTGCATACATGCATGCGTGCAAGTATTGATACACAAGTCCCATTTCAGTCACACAGCCCTTTTTGCTTGAGCTAATTTTCACTAGGAAGAACCCTGTCATATTTTCCAAGGGAATAAATTCATTTTGGGCCATCAAGAGGCCATAATACCACCTAATGAAAAAATCTGCAAGATTCTAGTTATTTCTTCACAAAAGTATCTCTTTTTTATTACAGAGAATGCAACAGAATTGTTCAAACAGCAGAATATCCTTAGAGATGGATCAGCTTAATGAGTCTCTTGAGATTGAGGTTCAGGTCAAGACACATCAATTCCTCAAGGTCTTTGGCCTCCTGCCAGGAGAATTTATCACTTCCAGCTCTCTACGTGTGTCCTTCTCTACAATTTCCATTGCTAAAAAGTTAACCAATAAATACAAGCACATTTTAAGTGAGCTTTAAATGTATTTTCCAAATTTGTCTCTGATATTTTCATTCCAATAGTTTTGTTTGTGTTATTTTATGCCTGAATCTTTTGAAAACCAAAATTGAGAAGGTGAATATATTTTTTGTCTGTTTATATTGCTTCTTATTGACTTTTATTTATTTTTGGTCCTCATTATATTTTTAAATTATGTTTAATTTTATTCTACCTGTTTCATAATGTCTTAACAAACAGGAACTATGATAAGAAGCATGAGACCAACAATAGGAGAGTCCATTCTATCATCAGGAAAAGTCTGACCATTTATTCCCTTCACCCATGGTAAGGTATATGGATGTGTTTTGGTCAAGGAATAAGCCAAGGCAGATTTCCAGGCCTGCATGATTCAACAAGTTTGTTGCACAGGTGCACACTTCTACTTGTTATATAGATTGTTTGTGTAAGTTCATACTTGGCTCTGAGCCACTATTGTCTGTAAAAGGTATAATTGCCCTGCTAACACTGTACAGGGGCTTTTGGGGCTTGGCTCAACTCAGCATGGCTCTAGTGCAGGCGCTGGTGCCTAGAGAAAGAGAGCCAAAGCTGTCCATGTTGCAGATGGACAGAGGGGACCCACAACATGGCTCATGCTGGTGCCCAGAGAGAGAAAGAGTTAAGCTGCTGACCCTGAGGCCAAGGGAGAGCCGGCTATGCAGCTGCAGGCATGTGGGTGGCAGGAGCCACAGGAGCAGACAGTTGAGATAAAGGTGGACAGTGTGAGAAAGTTGTTAATAAGAAGTGCTGCTGAATGAAGTCATCTTTCACCTGCCTATGGACCCCTGAGTGTTCTTTCTGTTCATCCACCCACTCCCCTCGGACTTCAGCATGGGCTGGACCTGAACCCTGGGATCTGACACCCATCTCAAGTCCTCTCAGAAGACTAATCAGATATGAACTTTCCCCAGTTGTAAACTGTGTAGCTCCACACAAATCCCCCTTGAAGCACTCATTACCTCATAAGCTGGGAGCTATCAGCTGCTGATAGTTCACACCTACATTTCTTTCCAGGAATTACCTTCAGCCAAAGGGAACTCTATTACCCTAAATTAGCCACCGTCCATTTGCAATGATTATATTTAGTGACTAGTTGATGGTGAGTGTAAAGGCCTGACTCCCTTGCCTAACTCAGGACAAGTGTGTAGGACCAGCTCTACTCCAGAGTTTCTCGTAAATCAGCTGGGAAGTCTGATGAAACTGCGTTGTAATTCACCTTCTCCCTCTGCAAAATTCTGCTTCCTTTGCACCTGTTGAGACATTGTTTCTGAGCTTACTTTCTGATAAACTTTCAGCATGGAAAGGTCTCAAAGTCAGTTTCTAAGGAACCCAACTTAAGACAGTTGATAGCAGGACTGGCCCCAGAAAGTAGTCTCTCAAGTGTGATTATAAGCTGGCAGGCTGGAAATGAGGACCCAGAAAACTGTTTTCTAAGTTGTCCTGAACACAATTAGGACAGGAGAATCCTTACCATGCTAAACCATATGCTTCCCTTTTCTTCTTCTTTTGCTAGTTTAAAAGACACTTTTTGATAGAGAGGAAAAACTCACTGAAAGTTAACTAATATTGGTGATGTGACTTTATTCTGAGTTGGTTCTAGATCTGATCATAGAATCTAGGGAGTGATGTATATTTCACAACGTAGTTCATTTTCTTTACTGTCAAGTTTAAGATTCTAGCCCATGTCTGGCAATTGCAACTTTTTTTTTCTTGTGAATCCTGATGTTAAATTTTGGAAGGTGAATTATGATACTGTAGTTACAGGTGAACACACTCAGGAGTCTCCTAATTTAAAAAATCAGCACCAGCTCTCAGCTGCCACTTTGCTTCTGGTTTAGTGGGTTCAGGAGCCTCCGTGGCTCCAGCCAATCCAGGCTTCAAGAATTCTGACCAATGGCGTTCTCTCACCTTCTACTTAAGTTAAACTTCAACTTCCTGTAGGTTCTGTAAGCCCCTGACTGAAATGAGGTGGGTGGGGTCTGGGTAGTTTGGGGGGAGACTTCTAAGTTAGTTTCTCCTTTCTGTGTCTTTCTCTCAGCTTTTTCTGTTTCTGCTTACTTTAAGAGTTAAGAAATTCCCGCTGATTCTCTGTGAGAGAGACAAAATGAAAAAGACACCTAGGTTTAGTCCTATTTCTTCCATCTCTCTCATAATCCCACGACTTGCCCAGGAAGTGAAGACTCGAACAAGTTCAACATTCCTCGCTTTCACTAACGAAATAGTGAAAATCAGCACTGAACTGAGATGCTTTGGGCTAGTGGAATACTAGAAAATACTTCTTAGTTCTGGTAAAGCTCATCCTTCCTCTCACCACTTTCTTTCTGTGGTTATTGTGGGGCCGTTGGAATAACCCCAGACTAGGAACAGTTCCTAAAGAAGGGCCTCACTAAGAGGCTGGGATGGGAGCATTAACCCTGCTTTCACTAGGAAGGCTGTTTCTAATTCGTGGGCTTAACGTCCCTTACAGCAGAAGGCTTAGAAGAAGGACCTTGGTCGGGCGCGGTGGCTCACGCCTGTAATCCCCGCACTATGGGAGGCTAAGGCTGGCAGATCACCTGAGGTCTGGAGCTTGAGTGCCAGCCTGATTCAACATGGAGAAAACCCATCTCGGTTAAAAATACAAAACTAGTCGGGCATGGTGGCACATGCCTTGTAATCCCAGCTACTTGGGAGGCTGAGGCAGGAGAATCGCTTGAACCTGGGGGTAGGAGGTTGCGGTGAGCAGAGATTGTGCCGTTGCACTCCAGCCTGGGCAACAAGAGTGAAACTCCGTGGGTTTTTTGGTTTTTTTTTTGCCGGAGCAGGGGAGAAACCCTCTAGTTGGCTCAAGCTTCACTTGTAAGTCAGGCACAATCTCCTCTTAAGAACTGGCCTTACCATTATTGATAGGGAAAGTTGTGGGCTACTTCCCTGCCAACTCAAAATACTCCCCATTAGAAGGAAGCTGCTTATACATACATATCCCATTCTCTTGATGCCTTTACTTTATAGCTTTCTTTTCTGAAGCCATCTAAACATTCTCTCAGGAAGGGCTCAATGTTACTTCACTTTCTAGGATGCTTGCCTTGGCTGAGGCTTTTTTCCCTAACAAAGTCTTTTTTCAGAACATGAGAGTTCCATTATTCTGACTTAAGTTTTCTTCTCTCCCTTCTCTCTCAATTGACCTTTTTGATGGCTTGAGATTTGGAAGACCCTTTGGTGTTCATTTAGGTTCTGATTCCACTTGTCTTGATGGAAACTGGGAGACCACAAGGCTAGGGAGTGATTTTTACTGGGAAACGGACGTATCACTAGAGTGTTTATAGCCACTGTTCATTGTTTCCTCTTCCTTTGCTGTTCAAGCTTAAAAATCTAGGCCGGGCATGGTGGCTCACACCTGTAGTCCCAGTACTTTGGTAGGCCCAGGCGGGTGGATCACGAGGTCAAGAGATCGAGACCATCCTGGCCAACATGGTGAAACCTCATCTCTACTAAAAACACAAACTAGTTGGGCATGGTGGTGCATGCCTTGTAGTCCCAGCTACTCAGGAGGCTGAGGCAGGAGAATCCCTTGAACCTGGGAGGCAGAGGTTGCACCGAGCCAAGGTTACACCACTGCACTCCAGCCTGGCAACAGAGCAATACTCCGTCTCAAAAAAAACAAAAACAAAAACAACAACAAAAAAAAACTAGGTGTGGTGGGCGCTTGTTATCCTAGCTACTCAGGAGGCTGAGGAAAGAGAATCACTTGAATCTAGGAGGCAGAGGTTGCAGTGAGCCGAGATGGTGCCGTTGCACTCCAGCCTGCGTGACAAGAGCAAAACTCCGTCTCAAAACAAAGTTTACAACTCGATTCTTTTGTCCTTATAGAGGTATACATGGTCCCTCTTACTACATACTTTAAGTTCCTAGGTGTTTTCTTGGGTTCCTAGATGTTTTAGTCCTTGAGATTACTCTTTCCTTAGTAGTTTGTTCAGGATCCCTTATGACCTCAATTCTAGACTAGAATTGATCCTCACACTGTTATCTTGCTTTTCTTGTGGGACCATAGACCCACAAGTTCTTTTCCATACTTCGTATAGAATCTACAGATTTCTTGACCCCATTTTCTAATAGGGATCTCTGATGTTCCTCAGCTGATGTTCCTACAGTTGAGGGGTCTCCACTTAACTTCAATGTTCTCTGCTCTGAGCAGCAACATCTCTGAAATGTACATGGCTAGGGGGATGGAATTGGACCGGTAAATGGGATTGTGATGCTGACCCTAGAAGTTATCTTCCTTCCTTCATCCTCCAAGACATTTCTGCCTCAGAATGGAAGAACCCTGATAGAGGCAGAAGTCATGAAGTACCCTGAGACCCTTGTTGATGGGTAAAACCTAAGTGTACACAGCTATATAGGGTAGAATGACAGACCCTAGAGACTCAGAAGGGTGGGGAGAGGATGGATGAGAAATTAATGGGAACAATGTACGTCATTCAGGTGATGACCACTAAAGGCCCAAACCTCACCAGTATCCATTAACAAAACCGTATAACCCTTAAACATACACACACACAAAAAAATCTAAGTGCCCTTCCTGTAAGGACTCATAGTTGCCTATTGCTTAAAGGGCTTTCAAAGCATTTTCCTAGGAGTTTCATGAATAGCTACTTCTGCCTGACTGAGGGCAGAGTTATGCCTTTAATTCGGGAGCTCACAGATGCCTTTCATCACATACTGAGACTGTCAAACCAGTAAAGCTAGCCACCCTCACCTGTGGCTGCCTTTCTTTTGAAGAGCTTATCTTGATTCAGGGTAAAATAAAGACTCCTGTGTTTCAGATTGTGATGGCTCATGATAGGAAACATCCAAAAATATCCTTTTAAACTTCTACAGAGCCTTTAACTTAGATAAGGATGTGTTCATACACCAGGCCAACCACCCACTAACAGTGCCATCTAGTGTGGTGATGGGTGATAACGGCCACACCTTGGCAGAAGATGATAAAAAGACCTTGCTTTAGGGTACTGTGTCTGGCCTCAAGGATGACCTTCAAGGAATGCAGCAGTGCCCTGGGAGTAAGGAAGTACTGCCCAAGCTAATACGCACTTTCAGCAGCTGCTGTCCAAATATAACAGCAACGAGGGGTCTCTGGTACCCTTTTATAAAGGCACTAATTCCATTTACAAGAATTCTACCAATTACCTCCTGAAGGCCTCACCTCCTAACTTACCTGGTCTCAATTTATGAATTTTGAGGGTGTACACACATTCAAACCATAGCAGCACATAAAAAGCATAAGCTTAACAAACACTACCTAATAAATCACATGAATTGTTAATGTCTGAGTTTTTTCACCCCACTTAAAAGTCAAAGTTCCAAGTTGGATTAAACAAGACCCATACATAATGACACTTATAAACTCAGAGTTGGAAAAAATCATACGAGTGGGGGAAAGGAGTCACTATTACATCAGATAAAGCAGACACTAAACCAACAATAAAGGGAATTACATAATGATAAAGGGTTCCATTCCACAAGACTTAACTATCATAAGTACATATGCATGCAACATTGCAGCACCCAGATTCATAAAACAAGTACTTCCAGACCTATGAGAAGACTTTGCCACCCAATAGTGAGGGACTTTAACACCCCACTGGCAGTGTTAGACAGATCAAGTCAGAAAACTAACAAATCCTGGACTTAAATTTGACACTTAACCAATTCGACCTAATAGACACAGAATACTCCATTCATCAACCACAAAACATACGTTCATCTCATCAGCAAAGGGGGAACATAATCTAAGATCAACCACATGCTCAGCCATAAAGCAAGTCTTAATCCAAAAACATATCAACTATATACTCTAGGACTACAATGAAATAAAAATAGAAATTGATGCCAAGATCTCTCAACCACAATTACATGGAATTTAAACAACTGAATGACTTTTGGGTAAACAAAATTTGTGGTAGAAATTCTTTGAAATAAGTAAACAAATGCAATATGAAAATCTCTGGGATGCAAAAACAGTTGAAAGTTATGGCATTTACTGCCCACAACAAATCTAGAAAGATTTCAAACTAATCATCTAACATCACATCTACAACTAGAAAAACAGGAACAAACTAATCCCAAAGCTAGCCCAAAAAAAAAAAAACCACTAAAATCAGCTGAATGAAATTGAGACCCAAAAATCCATATGAAGAATCAACCAACAGTTGGCTTTTGAAAGGATAAACAAGATATCTAGACTGCTAGTTAGACTAACAAACGAACAAAAAGATTTCAATAAGTGCAGTCAAGTGAGAGGTGACAATACAACTGATCCCACAGAAATACAAAATATTATCAGACTGTAATGAACACCTCCATCCATACAAACTAGAAAAACTAGAGGAAACATAAGTTTTTGGAAACACAACCTCCCAAGATTGAATCAGAAATTAAAACCCTAAAAAGACAAATATGGAGTCCTAAAAGTAAATCAGTAATAAATCAGTAATAGACCTATCAATCAAAAACCCTGGACCAGATGGATTCACAAATTCTACCAGACACATAAAGAGCTAGTACTAATTTTACTGAAACTACCTCAGGAAATTGAGGAGGGACTTGCCCTAACTCATTCTACAAAGGCAACATTACCCTAACACCAAAACCTGGCAAAGACAATGAAACTGCCAGCCAATATCCCTGAGTATGGACACACAAATTCTCAAAATACTAGCAGGCCAAATCGAACAGCACATCAAAAAGTCAAATCATCATAATCGGATATACTTTATTCCAGAGATGCAAGGCTGTTACAATATAGCAAATCAATAAGTGATTCATCACAAACAGAACTTAAACAACCTATGTGCTCATTGCAATAGACATAGAAAATGCTTTTGATAAAATTCAACATCACTTTGTAACAAACCCTCAACAAATTAGGCATCGAAGGAACATACTTCAAAATGAGCCATCTATGACAAACCCACAGCCAATATCACACTGAAATGACAAAAGCTTGGAAGCATTACCTTTGATCTAGAACAGGGGAAATGTATTAGTTCCACTTGGCTGCAGAGGCCTCACAATCATGGTGGAAGGTGAAAGTCATGTCTCACATGGCAGCAGACAGAGTTTGTGCAGGGAAACTCCTTTTGAAAACCATCAGATCTCGTGAGACTTCCTCACTATCATAACAGCATGGGAAAGACCTGCCACCATTATTCAATTGCCCCCCACCAGGTTCCTCCCGTAACACATGGGAATTCAAGATGAGATTTGGGTGGAGAGACAGCCAAACCATATCAGCAAGGGTGCCCACTCTCACCACTCCTATTCAACATAGTACTGGGAGTTCTTGCCAGGGCAATTGGACAAGAGAAAGACATCCAAATAGGAAAGGTCAAACTATCTCTGATATAATCATGGACCTAGAAGATCCTAAAGACTGTCAAAAGCCTCCTAGAACTGAAATAACTTCAGCAAAGTTCCACATAGAAAACCAATGTACAAAAATCAGTAGCACCTCTTATACGCCAATAACATTCAAACCAAGAGCCAAATCAAGAAGGCAGAATGAATATCACTAAAATGGTTGTACTGTCCAAGGCAGTCTATAGATTCAGTGCTACTTCAAACTACCAGTGTCATTTTTCAAAGAACCTAGAAGAAGCTATTCTAAAACTCATATGGAACCAAAAAACTTGAATAGCCAAAGCAATTCTAAGCAAAAAAAGCCAGAGGCATAACATTGCCCAATTTCAAACTATACTGTAAGGCTACAGTAACCAAAACATCATGGCACTACTACAAAAACATTTAGACCAATAGCACTGAATAGAGAACACAGAAATAAAGCCACATACCGACAGCCATCTGATTGTTGACAAAGTTGACAAAGATAAGCAATGGGGTAAGGACTCCCTATTCAATGGATGGCTCTGGAATAGCTGGCTAGCCGTATGCAGAAGAATGAAACTGGACCCCTACATTTCCCCATATAAAAAACAAACTTAAGATGGATTTAAAGATTTAAATGCAAGACCTCAAACTATAAGCATCCTAAAATCTAGGAAAGATCATTCTGGACATTGGCCTTGGGAAATAATTTATGACTAAGTCCCCAAAAGCATTTGCAATAGAAACAAAAATAAACAAGTGAGACTTAACATAGTTTCTTTTGCTGTGCAGAAGCTTTATCAGAATAAACAGACCTACAGAACTGGAGAAAATATTTGCAAACTATGCATCTGACAAGGGCTAATACCCAGAACCTACAAGGAACTTAAACCACTTAAGCCAAAAAAAAAAAAAAACCATTAAAGTGACACCATGAATGCTTCTCAAAAGACATACAAGCAGCCAGTAGACAAATGCTCAATATTACTAATCAGAGAAATGCAACTCAACCACAATAAGATACCATCTCACACCAGTCAGAATGGTGATTATTAAATCAGATGCTGATAAGGCTGTGGAGAAAAGGAAATGCTCACCAACACTTGGTAGGAATACAAATTAATTCAGCCACTGTAGAAAGCAATTTGGACATTCCCAAAGAACTTAGAACTACCATTTGACTGGACATATACCCAAAGAAAAATCATTCTGCCAAAACACGTGCACTTCTATGTTCATTGCAGTGCCATTCGCAATGGCAAAGACAAGAAATCAATCTAGGTTCCCATAAATGGTGGATTTGATTGGGGAGGGGGGGGATATAGTACATATACACCGTGGAATACTATGCAGCCATAAAAAAGAATAAACTCATGACCCTTGCAGCAACATAGAGCTTGAGGCCATTATCAAATGAATTAACACAGGAATAATAAAACTACCACATGTTCTTATAAGTGGGAGCTAAACATTGGGTACTCATGGACATAAAGATGGCAACTGTAAACCCTGGAGTATACTAGGAGAGAGGGCAAGGGCTAAATTATTGGGTACTATGCTCATTACTTCGGTAATGGGATCATTTGTATCCCAAACCTCTGCATCACACAATACACTCATATAACAATCTGCATGTGTACCCTGAACCTAAAATAAGTTGATTTTAAAACTTCCCTCTTTTCCACCAAGTAAGTGATCCTTGCTGACAAAAACAAGTTACTGTGCCTACAAAAAGACCATAATAAGTGGTTGGCAGGATTGGTGGATTTTGGGGGCTGGGTTTCAGGGGTTAATCCAGAGAAAGGACACAGAAAACGAGAAGGGTTTTCCAGATTAAACAAGATTCTTTAGATAAAACCAATAAAATGTTTGTACACACAGAACTACAAGGAATTGGCAAGTTAGAAACCCAGGGGAGCTTATGGTGTAGTTCCAGTTTAAGTGTGAAGGCCTGAAGACCAAGAAAGGTGATTGTGTAAGTTCCAGTCCAAAAACTAGGCTCAAGACAAGAGGCAACATTTCACTTTGACTTGAAGGTGGTCAAAGACCAATGTCCCAGCTCAAGGCAGTCAGGCAGAAGGGTGCTCTCAATTACTCTGCCATTGTTCTTCTACAGAGGCCCTCAACTGATACGATGAGGCCCAACCACATTAGGGAGGGTAGCCAGCTTTAATCTAAAATTTCAAATACTAATCTCATCTAGAAACCCTTCAGACACCTAAAATGTTTGCCCACGTGTCTAGACACCCCATGGCCCTTTCAAGTTGATAACATAAAATTAACCATCACATATGTCAGGATTTAGAATCAAGAGGAAGATAATAAGAGGCCCCAAAGACCAAGTGACTGACAGAAGTAGCTAAGATACTGGTATTGGGATGCAGAGAAGACCTAGTTCAGGAACTGAGCTGGGAAATGAGGGGCTAGCTTCCCCTTGTCTGCTCAGGGGAAGGGGTCTAGAATAAAAGCTAATAGAAGGAATTATGGGAAATTCCCAAATAATACAAAGTTCACAATGAAAGTGATATACCTTGAAATACTGCCCTGAAGTTTCAGGACAATGCTTACTCTGCAGCTCCAGTGTGCAAACCCTAGCTGGAGTCTTAGTCAGAGTCTTTAGACTCAGAGTGGACATTAAGACAATGGCTCTCTCAAGAAATGAGATGCTCCTGAATAATGCCACCCCCCACCCCCTCCCACCCCCTCCCACCCCACCTCAAGTTGTCAAACCTCAAGGTCAAGAAGCATTAAATGCTCTAACTGGCCCATTACCCTGATAGCTGGAAAAAGGATTCTATGTGGCATGTCAAGACTTAAAATGTCAACCTTGTTGTCCTTCTCAGGAGTTATTGGAGTTAAATTGAGGGGACAGGTTTCAACAGGCATCTTCCATCTGATATCAGCACATCTGAATCTTTAATCTCAGGGTTAGGTGTCCTGAAAACTTCAAAACTGCCAGGATGGGCAGAAATGGAAGAAGCCAAGATGTTTTGGTGAATGGTAAATTGAATTTCTGTAGCACATAGTTATCTTCCTATGTGTGCCACCTCCTAGAGCTCTTTCATTTCATCATAGCTTCACTTGCCCTTCAAAGACCTTGCTATCTGGAACATGTGTCCGGTGAAATCTCTATTTCCTGGATCTCAGCCCTTCTACCTGTGGGAGCAATGAAACACCAGCTTCTATGTGACTTAATGGATCTTATCATGCTTTCTGGTTAGCAGGTCAGGTTTGTGTTGAGACATAACTATTAGGCCATGTCTTTTTCATGTCTATGGGGAATGTCTTACCCTGTCGTTTCTAGCTGGATCTCCTAGAGACTTCTTGGTGCCCCAGCCATTAACGAGCATAACAATGCCATAGAATTTGAATGGCTTTAGAGCTACTTTGGTAACAGTAATTATCTTTCCCCTTCTGGCCACGTTGATTTTTTGATCTCTTGTGGTATGAAATGAAGTGGCTACTTCAAAACTTCTAAATATTTCTGGGATCTTCACAGTATCTGCTCAATTTTGGTGCTTCTCTTCTGTAGACAGGCTCATGCACTACTCCAATCCATATGCCTCTATTGCATTCCAACTTGTTACAGGTCTTCAGTTATTTTCTCCTTTCCTGCCATTGACCAGCAGTAAAGCAATTTGCCACTGACCATTAGTATATGTATGTAGCAGCCATCCATTTTTTCTTTTTTTTTTTTGCTCGTACTCGATCTGATCCATCTGTGAAACAAACTTCGGCATTTTCTTAGTGTTTATTCTTCATGCTCTGTAGTATATGAGCCTTAAAGCTACCAACATGCAACACTGCAAGTGTTCAACAGCCACATGTGACTGGCCATTGAATTGGACCGCACTGATTACGAAACACTTCCATCAGAATATTCCGTCCTAGTACTGCTCCAGGTCTTTGTAGGGAAAAACTGTGTATGGATCGTGTTTTACTTCATGTGGATGTGAACTATTTGAAGTCCCTGCCCTGATGTAGAAAAACATTTGCAAAATCAATGACTGCAGTATGGTGATTATTAAATCAGATGCTGATTCAGGTGTTACTGTGCTGTGGCAGAGATACCATATCTGGCAAAGCAGCTTAATTGGGGCTAACATTTGGTTGAATTTGAGGGACTCTTTCTCTAGGATCTTTGTGTTTTGAGTGCTATACTGGTGAACTATATGGGGATATGATGACCGTCATTAACTGCATCCTTGAAACCATTTTAAGTGTCACTCTCTGTATCCCTTCTGTTACATAACACTATTTACTGTCTTGCCCAGAGAAAGGGAAGTTTCAAAGGCTTCTGTCTAGCTTTTCCCACTGACACCACTTGTCTCATAGGCCAAAGTTTTAAGTAGACATATCTATTCTGACTATACATTTGGGGAAAATGATCACCAGGTGCATTCCAGAATCGGGGGGATCCACTATGAGCTGGCTATCCATTACACTCCACTATGAACTAAAATCTATTACCTGGCCTCCTATTCCCCCACTGACTAGGGAGCCATAATGAATTTTGGGTTGCTGGGTATCAGTGTTCTCTAAAGCTTACGTCAAACATTCTCCAAATGGTTGGTTATTCTTTTTTCCAGTGTAAAACTACCGGAACCGAATAGCCATAGGTCCCCCTAAGGGAAGAATTAGGGGAATCACTATCAAACTCGTAGCAAGCTGTTGACACCTTCCTCAAAGGAAGACACATGCAATCAATGTGTCCTAAGCCTAAACGCAGGGGAAAGGGTTATAAATATCGTAATGTAATAGACTATAAAATGGTTATGGCCTTTTTTTTAAATAAGTTACTCAGGTCTTACGTAAGTTTGTCAGTAGTTACCTTCCACAAAGTCTAGAAAGCCCAGGAATCTAGTGGTCAATGTTCCCCTTATATATCCAACCCCCCCCCCCCCACCACCCCGAGAAATCCAAAAAGCTCAATGCATGAGAATTTCAAAGGTCTGTATTCCTACTAGAGAAGTGCTGCTATCTAAGCATCTTTGTATTTAATAAATAAGATGTTCGAGAATTGCATCATTGGAACTGCCTGACCTAGGATTACTATTTTCAAAGTCTACTAGCAAATGCTTTCTTTCAAAGCCTAAGTACTTTTCAGCCACATGATCTGTTTCTACATTTTCTAATAAGATAAATTGTTTCCTTATCAGCAGTAAAATTATACCTGACAACCAAGATTAGCAGTTGATGATGGAATAAGAGATAAACCAAATTAATTCCTAACATAACGAAAGTCTGTATGAACTCCAAGCCTCCATGTTAGGTATCTCCCCCAACACCCTTATAACATGCTTATAGATGTTTTCTAACTAGACTATTGAGTAAGGCCCTCCAATAACTCATATTACTGAGTTAAGACACACATGAAAGGAGCTGATTTACTTGAAACAAATGGGAGCGTTCCCTAAGCCCCCTCTCACAGGATGTGTGACAGGGGTGTGGCTAATGTTTGGCCGAGACCCCTTACACACTGAGGGGTGTGCACACTGAGACCCTTACAGGAGGGGGAGCATGCAGATGGGCAGATGCAGGAGCCAGTGTGAGTGCCCCTGGGCTCTAGCCCCATGGTAGCATCCAGGGGTGTGGGTGCCTGTGACTCCCAAAGCCTAAGTGGGCATGTGTTACAGTCTGCTCTTTTAGCTTTGCCATCCCCAGACAGCTAAAGTGTTAAGCAGCTCAGTTGACCCTCTGCCTTTTCACAGGCCAATGTGACAGCTTTCTGTATTCCAAGCTCTTGTCTGGTATCCAGGAAAAATCGGGTCACGCACAGACTCAAAGGATGAACTCACGGGTTTTATTGAGTGGTGGAAGTGGCTCTCAGTGGGATGGGTGGGGAGCTAGGAAGTGCATAGAGTGGGAAGATGATCTTCCCCTGGAGTTTGGCCATCCAGTGGCCAATCTCCTCTCCAACTGTCCACAGTTGAACTCCTCTTAGACGTTGCCACCCTCCCACCGCCCTCGGCTTAGGGTTTACAAGGGTACAGGGTCCTGCCCTCTTCCCGCCGCCCTCCCACCGCCCTTGGTTTAGGGTTTACAAGAGTACAGGATAGTTAGGTATGGTGGACCAAATGGTAACTTTTGGGCACAAAAACAGGAATGCCTGTTCCCATTTAGGGCTGTGGGTTTCCAGGCTTGAGGGTGGGACTTTGCCAGGGAACCGCCTTCTACACAGTATTTCCCTGTCTCCTGTCCGTATCAAAACTGGTCTGAGATCGATCATATCTGGACTCAGGAGCCTATGACACACATCTTGGACCTATATAACTGAAATAACAAACTGGAATACCAGTGCAGTGATCCATGTCAAGGTGTAACATACACATTTTCTTCTCATCCTTGTCAACCATTCACATCCCTGCAGGGGTGAAGGATCTGAGGACTAAACTGACTTTTTTTGTTTAATCTTGCCCAAGTTCCTATCTAAGGGGTCTGGGGACTCATGCCCTACAAACCATAAATTCTCATCAGATGGGTTTTATTTAACATATATATTGTGACTTTCCAATCTGTCTCTGGAACATTACGTGACAAAATCAAAATACTTCACCCCAAAAAACATGTTTCTTTGGCATACTTTGAAATGGCCCTGCAAAGCTGACATTTGTGGGGGTAAATCTGCATCTGTAAAGAATCTAACAAAGGTAGATCCT
This sequence comes from Hylobates moloch, assembly GCF_009828535.3. NCBI lineage: Eukaryota > Metazoa > Chordata > Mammalia > Primates > Hylobatidae > Hylobates > Hylobates moloch. The sequence continues at coordinate 43,045,582 of NW_026652286.1, forward strand.
TTTTCTTCCAGGCCCTCCCAATCCTGAAGAGATTAGCTGAGTCGAGCACCTTTTTTTTATTATTATTGTACTTTAAGTTTTAGGGTACATGTGCACAATGTGCAGGTTTGTTACATATGTATCCATGTGCCATGTTGGTGTGCTGCACCCATCAACTCGTCATTTAGCATTAGGTGTATCTCCTAATGCTATCCCTCCCCCCTCCCCCCACCCCCCATCCCCCAACACAAGGGAGTGTGATGTTCCCCTTCCTGTGTCCATGTGTTCTCATTGTTCGATTCCCACCTATGAGTGAGAACATGCGGTGTTTGGTTTTTTGTCCTTGTGGTAGTTTACTGAGAATGATGATTTCCAGTTTCTTTCATCCATGTCCCTACAAAGGACATGAACTCATCATTTTTATGGCTGCATAGTATTCCATGGTGTATATGTGCCACATTTTCTCCAGCACCTTTTTAAAGGTTTGAATAGGAAACAGTTATCTATTGTCTAAGGGCAGCCACTATGAGACTTCAAAAGAACTTTGGTCTCCACAGTCTTTTAACCTGAACATTTCGTTTATTGATTCCAGGTCTTTTAGATAAACCAGAAAATTTTTTGTCAACGAGAAAATGTAAGCTCACCTATAGCCTGGAAGCCCCCCACCCACCCCATGTACTTCTTAAATGTATTTGATGTCTCATGTCTCACAAATGTATAAAATCAGGCTGTGCCCTAACCACCTTGGGAACATGTTCTCAGGACCTCCTGAGGGATGTGTCATGGGCCATCATCAGTCATTTTTGGCTCAGAATAAATATCTTTAAATATCTTTAGAGTTTTTGACTCTTCTCAACAGACAGTTGTGGGGCTTCTCATTGAGATTGAGGATAGTGGACTGCTCAACTTCCTGTCCTCTCTATAAAACTGAGTAAACTTCATGCCAGGTTAAAGCCTTACTGGGTCTTATGGACATACTAATTCAAACATGTGAACGCTGCTGATAATGGCTAAGCTGTTCTAATGATTTTTCTGATGGACTCAATTCAGCTGCTTCTGAAGTACTTGTTTCTCAAATGTCTTTGTTTTGTCCCGTTGCATTTAGGATAGAACACATAGTCAGGTGGTATCAGGTAATACACGTACACCAGACTTCCCAGCACCAATGAGAGGGTAAATGAGTGCTAGGATGAAAAGGCCAAGACACCAAAAATGAATAGCAAACCTGGCCAGGCGCAAAGGCTCACGCCTGTAATCCCAGCACTTTAGGAGGTCGAGAGTTCGAGACCACCCTGACCAACATAGAGAAAACCCCATCTCTACTAAAAATACAAAATTAGCCTGGTATTGTGGCGCATGCCTGTAATCCCAGCTACTCAGGAGCCTGAAGCAGGAGAATCGCTTGAATCTGGGAGGCAGAGGCTGCAGTGAGCTGAGATTGTGCCATTGCACTCCAGCTGGGGCAACAAGAGCAAAACTGTCTCAAAAAAGTAATAAAAATGAATAGCAAACCTTCCCTCCCCACAAAATGAAACCTATGGCCCCTAGGGAGAAGCAGATCTAAGAAGAATTCTTCATGAATAAGTAACCAGTGCTGAGAATATGAAAAAATGGTGGGAGCACTATATTGCCTAGTCACTCTCTACCTGCTTTTCATGGCTTTCATGAGCACAGGGCTTCCCTGCTGCCCCGAATGTATTTCTGGGGACATATGAACCAGGGCTCTGAGTTCATGCAAGTGTTACCTAGGCACTGTTTGTTCCAAGGCAATGCAGGCGACTAACAAGGCCCAGACTCTCACAGTTCGCTTTCTATTGCATCTTCCCATAGCTGTGCTTAAATATCTCCTGTCTCTGGCCAAGGCTACACTTCATAAACCTACCATTACTCTTCAGCCCAGCCTTCTTCAAAGTCTAATTTGTGTTTTTGTACATGTGGTACTTCTCAGACTGACCTTGGTAAAAAGGAGCTAGCAGTTATGCTAGTTTGCCACCAGTCTCACACCTAGAAAGAGTTTCGGGGATGCTTAGAACTCAGTCTTTAAAAGCTACTCTTAACTCTGTTTGTTCAACTTTGTGATTCTAATAGGCTCTTCTAAGATTCGTCCATGTTTGTGGCATTTGTATAATGGATTCTATATTACAGAAGAATACTGGGTTTTTTTTTTTTTTTTTTTTTTTTTTCAGGTAAATGAATCTACTTGTAAAACCCTAAGCTTTTAGCCAAAGTTCTTCAATAGCATTCAAGGCATAGAGGTTGCAGTCTGAGTAGGAAGCTATGTTTCATTGGAGAAGAAACTTAATTTCTCAACACTGGTAAGGTTGTGGTTGGGACAGACTCCTGCAACAGTGAACAGATTATCAAGAAAACAAGTTTATTAATGTGTCCTGTCGTGCATATCACAAGGCCAAAACTTCAAAAGATAACCCTAGACTTAGACCTTAGGCTTATGTAGCATCTCCAGCACGCCCCCCACTCCCCACCGCCCCCCACCCTGCCCCACTCCACCAAAAAAAAAAAAAAAAAAATTGTAGAGAAACAACAAAACAAAGTGACCTTTAGGCTTCCAAAGGCAGGAAACTGGGAGGGTAAATACCTAAGAAGCCATAATGGGAGTAAGGTTTGTAGACTGATAGCCTATTTCTAGGCAGAAAGTGGGGAGGATGGAGGTCTCCTGTTTGCTGCTTAATTGCTTTAGTTCAAACTTCTATGTTGAGACATATTTTGGGGTAACATATTCTGGTTTCCTTCAATCTCATGTATGAATTAAATTTCAACACTGTCACTAAGGATGGGAAAAGACCATTAGCTATAACTGTCCTAATCTCGAAGCTTTAGTTTTGGGCTGACACTTCCCTTTTAGGTAAAAGCCATAAAATAACCGACATCTGCCAAGAGTGGCTCTGGAGTAGAGGGTAGACTAGCCTTAGTGGGGAACACAGTGGGGCCTCCACATAGGAAGTACCCACACAACTAAAAATTCAGCTGAGTGACTGAAAGACTGAATTTCCTGAGTTAAGATAAATGTGAAAACTTAACAGTATTTCTCAACCCAGAACTATCCAGTTTTGTCCCAGCAAAGGTCAAGCCCTTAGTCACATTTCTTATATCCTCCCACTTGTTCTGAGCCCAAGAAATGGGAAGGGGAGAAAGGAGCAGTTCAGAATAAAAGCCTCAAAGCAAGAGTATTTAGTTCTGTATCCATAACTAGGATTAACATAAAAATAAGTTCCTACTGGAGAAAATCAAGCTGGATTGTAATTTTCAGTCTGCTAGTTCAGAGAAGTTAACAGCTTATTCCTATAGCTGTGCTTTCATGCCCTTTAGGTGTATTAACTGCATATAATGCCTATAAACGTCAAGGGACCTGCTCTGCATTTAGGCTGTACCTTGAACTCAGAATGCTATGGGAGATGACTAACACCAAGTCATTCAGATTTATATCGGCACTAGAGCTGACCTCCCTAAAATGAAAAAGGGAAAGCATTGCAAAATTGCATATTGAGTGTTGTGATGGTTGCATGGCTTTTTTTTTTTTTTACTTTAAATTCTGGGATATATGTGCAGAATGTTACACAGGTATAAATACGCTGTGGTGGCTTGCTGCACCTATCAACGCATCTAGGTTTTATGCCTCCCATGCATTAGGTATTCATCCTAATGCTCTCCCTCTCCTTGCCCCCCACCCCTCGACAGGCCCCAGTATGTGATGTTCCTCTCCCTGTGTCCATGTGTTCTCATTGTTCAACTCCCATGCATGAGAACATGAGGTGTTTGGTTTTCTGTTCCTGTGTTAGTTTGCTGAGAATTATGGCTTCCAGCTTCATGTCCCTGCAAAGGACATGAACTTATTATTTTTTATGGCTGCATAGTATTCCATGGTGTACATGTGCCAAATTTTCTTTATCCAGTCCATCATTGATGGGCATTTGGGTGGGTTCCAAGTCTTTGCTATTGTGAACAGGTCTGCAATAAACATACATACGCATGTGTCTTTCTAATAGAATGATTTATCATCCTTTGGGTATATACCTAGTAATGGGATTGCTGGGTCAAATAGTATTTCTGGTTCTAGATGCTTGAGGAATTGCCACGCTGTCTTCCACGATGGTTGAACTAATCTACACTCCCACCAACAGTGTAAAAGCATTCCTACTTCTCCACATCCTCTCCAGCATCTGTTGTTTCCTGACTTTTTAAAAATTGCCAATCTAACTGGTGTGCAATGGTATCTCATTGTGGTTTTGATTTGCATTTCTCTAATGACCAGCGATGAGCTATTTTTCATGTTTGGTGTCACAAATGTCTTAGAAGTATCTGTTCATATCCATTGCCCACTTTTTGATGGGGTTGGGTTTTTTCTTGTAAATTTAAGTTCCTTGTAGATTCTGGATATTAGTTCTTTGTCAGATGGTAGATTGCAAAAATTTTGTCCCATTCTGTAGTTTACCTGTTCACTCTGATAATTTCTTTTGCTGTACAGAAGCCCTTCTAGTTTAATTAGATCCCTTTTGTCATGAAGTCTTTGCCCATGCTGATGTCCTGAATGGTATTGCCTAGGTTTTGTTCTAGAGTTCTTACGGTTTGGGTTTTACATTTAAGTTTTTAATCCATATTGAGTTAATTTTTGTATAAGGTGTAAGGAAAGGGGTACACTTCCTGTAAGGAAGTTTCAGTTTTCTGCATATGGCTAGCCAGTTTTCCCAGCACCATTTATTAAATAGGGGATCCTTTCCCCATTGCTTGTTTTTGTCAGGTTTGTTGAAGGTCAAATGGTTGTAGATGTGTGGTGTTATTTGAGGCCTCTGTTCTGTTCCATTGGCCTGTACATCTGTTTTGGTACCAGTACCATGCTGTTTTGGTTATTGTAGCTTTGCAGTATAGTTTGAAGTCGGGTAGCATGATGCCTCCAGCTTTGTTTTGGCTTTTTGTTTTGGCTTTTTGTTTTGGCTTTTTGTTTTTTTTGTTCTTAGGATAGTCTTGGTGATATGGGCTCTTTTTTGGTTCCATATGAAATTTCAAGTTTTTTCTAATTCTGTGAAGAAAGTTAGTGGTAGCTTGATGGGAATAGCATTGAATCTATAAATTACTTTGGGCAGTATAGCCATTTTTATGATATTGATTCTTATCCATGAGCATGGAATGTTTTTCCATTTATTTGTACCCTCTGATTTCATTGAGCATTGGTTTGTAGTTCTTGAAGAGGTCCTTCACATCCCTTGTAAGTTGTATTCCTAGGTATTTTATTCTCTTTGTAGCAATTCTGAATGGGAGTTCACTCATGATTTGACTCTGCTTGTCTATTATTGGTGTATAGGAATGCTTGTGATTTTTGCACATTAATTTTGTATCCTGAGACTTTGCTGAAGTTGCTTATCAGTTTAAGGAGTTTTGAGGCTGAGACTATGGGGTTTTCTAAATACACAGTCATGTCATCTGCAAACAGACAATTTGACTTTGTCTTTTCCTATTTGAATACCGTTTTTCTTCCTCTTGCCTGATTGCCCTAGCCAGAACTTCCAATACTATGTTGAATAGGAGTGATGAGAGAGCGCATCCTTGTCTTGTGCCGGTTTTCAAAGGGGATGCTTCTATCTTTTGCTCATTCCGTATTATATTGGCTATGGGTTGTCATATCTTATTTTGAGATATGTTTCATCAATACCTAGTTTGAGAGATTTTAGCATGAAGGATGTTGAATTTTATCAAAGGCCTTTTCTGCATCTATTGAGATAATCATCTGGTTTTTGTCATTGGTTCTGTTTATTTGATGGATTATGCTTATTGATTTGCATATGTTGAACCAGCCTTGCATCCCAGGGACGAAGCCAACTTGATCGTGGTGGATAAGCTTTTTGATGCGCTGCTGAATTCAGTTTGCCAATATTTTACTGAGGATTTTCACATCAGTGTTCATCAGGGATACTGGCCTGAAATTTTTTTGTTGTTTCTGCCAGGTTTTGGCATCAGGATGATGTTGGCCTCATAAAATGAGTTTAGGGAGGAGTCCTTTTTTTTCTACTTGGAATAGTTTCAGAAGGGATGGTACCAGCTTCTCTTTTGTACCTCTGGAAGAATTCGGCTGTGAATCCATCTGGTCCTGGGCTTTTTTGGTTGGTAGACTATTAATTACTATCTCAATTTCAGAACTTGTTAATTGGTCTATTCAGGGATTTGACTTCTTGTTTTAGTCTTGGGAAGGTGTTAAGTGTCCAGGAATTTATCCATTTCTCTAGATTTTCTAGTTTGCATAGAGGTGTTTATAGTATTCTCTGGTAGTTTGTATTCCTGTGGGATCAGTGGTGATATTCCCTTTATCATGTATTGTCTATTTGATTCTTCTTGTTAAAGTCTAGCTAGTGATCTATTTAGTTAATCACTTCAGTAAATCAGGAGGTGGTTTGATTTTTTCGAAGTGTTTTTAGTGTCTCTATCTACTTCAGTTCTGCTCTGATGGTAGTTATTTGTCTTCTGCTAGCATTTGAATGTGTTTGCTCTTGATTCTCAAGTTCTTTTAATTTTGATAAGATCTCAATGTCAGATCCTTCCAGCTTTCTGATGTGGGCATTTAGTGCTATAAATGTCCCTCTTAACCCTGCTTTAGCTGTGTCCCACAGATCCTGGTACGTTGTCTTTGTTCTCATTGGTTTCAAAAAACTTTATTTCTGCCTTAATTTCGTTATTTACCCAGTAGTCATTCAGGAACAGGTTGTTCAATTTCCATGTAGTTGTGTGGTTTTGAGTGAGTTTTTTTAATCCTGAGTTCTAATTTGATTCCACTGTGGTCTGAGAGACTTATGATTTCCATTCTTTTGCATTTGCTGAGGAGTGCTTTACTTCCAATTATATGGTCGATTTTAGAATAAGAGCTGTGTTGCTGAGAATAATGTATATTGTTGATTTGTGGCAGAGGATTCTGTAGATGTCTATTAGGTCCACTCGGTCCAGAGCTGAGTTCAGTTCCTGAATATCTTCATTTTCTGTTTCGTTGATCGGTCTAATATTGACAGTGGGATGTTGAAGTCTCCCATTGTGTGGGAGTCTAAGTCTCTTTGTAGGTCTCTAAGAAGTTGTTTTATGAATCTAGGTGCTCGTGAATTGGGTGCATACATATTTAGGAGAGTTAGCTGCTCTTGTTGGATTGATGACATAAAGGTAAACTTCATGTAATACCCTTCCTTATCTTTTTTGATCTTTGTTGGTTTAAAGTCTGTTTTATCAGAGACTAGGATTGCAATCCCTGCTTTTTTGTTCTGCGTTTGCTTGGTAAATATTCCTCCATCCCTTTCTCTTGAACCAATGTGTGTCTTTGCATATGAACTAGGTCTCCTGAATACAGCAATACCGATAGGTTTTGACTTTATCCAATTTGCCAGTCTGTATCTTTTAATTGGGGCATTTAGCCCATTTAAATTTAAGGTTAATATTGTTCTGTGTGAATTTGATCCCGTTATCATAATGCTAGCTGGTTATTTTGCATGTTAGTTGCAGTTTCTTCATAGTGTCATTTGTCTTTATATTTTGGTGTATTTTTACACCGGCTGATGCTGGTTTTTCCTTTCCATATTTAGTGCTTCCTTGAGGAGCTCTTGTAAGGCAGGCCTGGTGGGGACAAAATCCTTCAGCATTTGCTTGTCTGTAAAGGATTTTATTTCTCAGCTTATGAAGCTTAGTCTGGCTGGATATGAAATTCTGGGTTAAATTCTTTTAAGAGTGTTGAATATTGGGTCCCACTCTTCCTGCTTGTAGTTTCTGCAGAAAGATCTGCTGTTAGTCTGATCGGCTTCCCTTTGTAGGTAACCTGACCTTTCTCTCTGGCTGCCCTTAATAGTTTTTCCTTCATTTTAACCTTGGAGAATCTGATGCTTATGTATCTTGAGGTTGTTCTTCTCTAGTATCTTAGTGGTAGCCACTGTATTTTCTGAATTTCAGTGTTGGCCTGTCTTGCTAGGTTGGGGAAATTCTCCTGGATAATATCCTGAAGTGTGTTTTCCAACTTGGTTCCATTCTCCCTGTCACTTTCATGTACCCCAATCAAACATAGGTTTGGTCTTTTCATAGTCCCATATTTCTTGGAGGCTTTTTTCGTTCCTTTTCATTCTTTTTTCCCTAATCTTGTCTTCACACCTTATTTCAGTAAGGTGATCTTCAGTCTCATATCCTTTCTTCTGCTTAATTTGATTTGGCTACTGATATTTGTGTATGCTTCACAAAGTTCTCATGCTGTTTTTTCAACTCCCCGAGGTCATTTATGTTCTTCTCTAAACTGGTTCTTCTAGTTAGCAATTCCTGTAACCTTTTATCAAGATTCTTGGCCTCATTGCACTGGGTTAGAACATGCTCCTTTAGCTCAGAGGGGTTTATTACCCACATTCTGAAGCCTGCTTCTGTCAGTTTGTCAATCTCATTCTCTGTCCAGTTTTGTGCCCTTGCTGGAGAGGAGTTGTGATCATTTGGAGAAGAAGCATCCTGGTTTTTGGAATTTTCAGCATTTTTGTGCTGGCTTTTCCTCATCTTCATGGATTTATCTACCTTCAATCCTTTGAGGCTGATGACTTTTGGATGGGGTTTTGTGTGGGGGTCTTTCTTGATGATATTGCTTTCTGTTTATTAGTTTTTCTTCTAACAGGCCCTTCTTCTGCAGGTCTACTGCAGTTTGCTGGAGGTCCACTCCAGACTGTTTGCCTGGGTATTACCAGTAGTCTACAGAACAGCAAAGATTGCTGTCTGCTCCTTCCTCTGGAAGCTTCATCCCAGAGGGGCACTGGCCTAATGCCAGCCAGAGCTCTCCTGTATGAGGTGTCTGTCAACCCTTGTTGGGAGGCCTCTCCTAGTCAGGAGGCATGGGGGTCAGGGACCCACTTGAAGAGGCAGTCTGTCCCTTAACAGATCTGGTGCGCATGCTGGGAGAATCCCCCTTGTCAGGATCAGCTGCTCTCTTCAGAGCTGGCAGGCAGGAAAGATTAGGTCCACTGATCTGCACCCACAGCCGCCCCTCCCTCCAGGTGCTCTGTCCCAGGGAGATGAGAGTTTTGTCTGTAAGCCCCTGACTGGGGCTGTTTTCCTTCAGAGATGCCCTGCCCAGTGAAGGGGAATCTAGAGAAGCATTCTGGCCACAGCAGCTTTGCCATGCTGTGATGAATTCTGCCCAACGCAAACCTTCCAGTCTCCTTAGCACTCAGGAAAACTGCCTACTAAAGCCTCAGTAATAGCGGATGCCCCTCCCCCCACCAAGCTCTATCATCCCAGGCTGACTCCACACTGCTGTGCTGGCAGTGAGAATTTCAAGCCAGTGGTTCTTAGCTTGCTGGGCTACATGGGAGTTGGGACCTGCTAAACGAGACCACTTGGCTCCCTGGCTTCAGCCCCCTTTCCAGGAGAATGAACAATTGTCTCGCTGGGATTCCAGACACCACTGGAGTTCAAAAAAAAACTCCTGCAGAAGCTAGCTCGATGTCTGTCCAAACAGTTGCCCAGTTTTGTGCTTAAAACCCAGGGCCCTGGTGGGAATCTCCTAATCTGTGCATTGCAAAAACTGGAAAAAGTGTAGTACCCAGGCCAGGTAGCACAGTCCCTCATAGCTTCCCTTGGCTGGGGGAGGGAGGTCCCCCAACTCCTTGCACTTCCCAGGTGAAGCGATGCCTTATGCTGCTGCTTCCTACTCTCAGTGGGTTGTACCCGCTATCAAACCAGTCCCAATGAAATGAACTGGATAACTCAGTTGGAAATGCAGAAATCACCTGCCTTCTGCATTGGTCTTGCTGGGAGCTGCAGACCAGAGATGTTTCTATTTGGCCATCTTGGCCCTCCCTCCTTCATTCCTTCCTAAATGGCTATGAAAGAAGTCTTTGAAAAGAGATCTCAAGGGACTCTACTCATAACAGGTATTCTTCCCAACGACAGACTGCTGTGGGCATAAAACTGAAGACTTTCCTGTGGGACTTGACATAATTGTTAGAATGGATCCTTTCAAAAAAAGATCAAGATAGAATTAGATAACTCAGAGGTTTATTGAAGGAGGCTGGAGGAGAAAATGGCCATAAAGGAAGATCGAGAGAGGGATCTCAAGAGGCTAGAAGAGCCATGAGGTCACAATCCAAGTATCATCTTTGGGAGACGGAAGGAAAATAAGGAAGGTCTTAGGTTTCTGTGATTTTTCTAAGCTTTTCCAAGGTTAATGGAGACCTTGAACCAAAGGCACCTATAAGGAGTCCAGCATCTCACAGGATTAGAACTGTCTTAATAGCTCTGTGCTCATTCATTGGTCAGAAACAACCAAAGGGAAGTGAAGTCTAGACAATGCCATGTATTTCTAGAGCACAGTGACTGAGGCAGGCCATCCAATATGCTCTCTCTGCATTCAAATCTGAAAGGCATGTTTTCGTGGCCACCACAGTCTGTTCTTGTACTGTGTGGATCTCCTTCAAACAGATGTGGGGAGCATCTTCATAGTTCCAGTGGGCCTCCCTTGCTGAAGGGGAAACTTAGAAGATTAGTAGAACAAACTACAGCCCTTGTCTCTGAAGTTTTAGGCCACTACTCTTCCCTGCCATTCCTTCGCTGCTCAATTCTTCTCACCTTCCACTATCGCCATTGCAAATCTTGGTGGCTTACCTAGTAGAGTGACCCCAATCCTTTATTCTTGAGGGGACTGACATGTTAATCATACCCTTATCTGGGGAATGATCCACATGTATGCCCATAGTCACAATGGGTCAAGGAAGCACCAGAAAATGTCCAAATGGATCACCTGGCTTCACATATTTTACATATCTCTTCCTTTATACATTGTATAAAGGTGACCCTCTCTTCCCGCTAATGAAGATCAATTACTTTTGCCAGTATGGCAACTCCTCCTCACCTGTTGGTCCTAGGTCATAGTAGTCCAAGGTATCCTGATGGCAGCTGTAAGTTTGTAGCTCAATGGGACCTTGAGTCCCTTGCCCAGAGTGAACCCGTTTTGGGAATCAAAATCTCCAACCCTGCAGAGCCAAGACTTCCAGAGATGGGAAGTAAGTCTCCTAGTGGACTATTAGAAATGACTACATAAGGATATTCCTGTTTTTACCCCCTTGGCTTCTGGTATATGGTACTTCTCCTATTGGAGACCCAGCACCATATTGATCTCTAAACACACATAATGTATTCTGAAGGCTAACATTCTGCTTCTGTGAAGTGTTTTCTGAGATGCTGCTTTAGTTGGGTTCTTAGGTAGCCTCAATATTCTCAGGCCAGCTGCTTCTGGTAGTCGAGATAATGTCATACTACTAGTGAAATCCCATGGTTGGCAGCCCTATTCTATCCTGCATATCCTTTGCTGTGAAATATGTCTACTCCTTTGATCTTGTGCCATGTGGGGTCCCTTGCCTATAGACAAGGGATTTTGGAAGCCTTCAAAGTAGTACTAATAGCCAAGGCTCTGTGGACAAGAAAGGCAAACCTATGTTCAAAACAAACATAACTGGAAGCAGAAACCACTGGCTCTTCCAGAATAAAGAGGCTCAATGCAGTTCTGAACTGCCACTAAGTGGCCTCCTTGAGGAGCAATACATCTGGGCTTCAGTCTGACAGATTGAATATCCAGAGGTGGTGGCAGCAGCTAGTCAAAGTTGGCCAATGGGAGCCTGCATGGTTGGAACCATACATAGGATCTTCTGCTGCCACTGATGCCACTTCTGTAACCCATAATTCCAGTTCTGAGCTGAACAATGAAAGCTAGATAACTTCAACTGGGAGAATCACTTCATCTACTTGATCGTTCAGTGTCTCTTCTGGTAGATATCTTCTACAGATACAAGAATCTTCACAATTTGTGCCTAACTCCCATATACTCATTTATGCCCCTCTCCCAGTCCTTCTTGCTTCTAATCATCTGGTCTCTAAGCCCCTGACCAGACAGAAGGCCATTGACTACTGCCCAGGGATTTAGAGAAATTCTCATCTTGGGCCACTTTTTCTTCCACAGGAAGTGGATAACCAGGTATAACAAGTTTCACTAATTGAAGACTACTTCTCCACTCTCTTGAAACTGCCCCTGGATATGCCTGTAATGCACATGCCATGCATCTTAGACCATGGCTTGCCAACCCATCTGTAAACAGGCTCTAGCTTTTTTCCTTCAGTTGGTCATATGGCGCACTACTCCATAGGGCCACAGATGGGATATGTGAGGAAGGAGGACTAGTGCAAATATTGTGGGTGCCTTGAGTCTGGGCTGCCTGCTCATGCAACTTACTTATGCTCTCTGGTTCTGTCAGGCTTGGTCCCACATTAACCACTTCCATCTCATAGACCTGGACAGGTCTAGTGGAAGTCTATGGTGTAGTAGGTCAGACAAACCCAATTCACAAGAGGCTGTTTTGAATACATGATCACTTGGTACCCCATGACCACAGCCCAGTAAAATACCAGGAGCTATTTCTCAAAAGATCTACAATTGTTTTGCTCTAGATAAGACTAATTTCAAAATACCAGGGATCTCCATAGTGATAATTCCATAAGCTTCATCTTGCATCTCTTCATACCACTGGTACCTCCAACACTAGTCTGTCAGTTCCTAAGGCTTAAGTGGCAGTGATGCTTTCACCAAAGCCTGGACCTGCTGTAGCACTCATTCCTGCTTTGGGACCTCTTAAAGTTGGAAGCTTTTTATGACTTTTTATATATGGGCCAGGGCAGGATTCCTAGGTGGCAAATGTTATCTCCAGAATCCAGAGAAGCCTGCCATTCATTGTGCCCTCCTCTTTGGGATAGAGAATGCAAGATGAAGTCTGCTTCTTTACTCTGAAGACATTCAATGTAACTCTGATCATTGGGCCTAATTAAATACTATTGACATGATGGGTCCTAAAAATTCTTTGGATTTGTCTCTACCCTCTGGAGCATGTGTCTTACTAAGGCCTTTACTGTACAAAGCACCTCGTGTGTGTTTGGCACAATCAGCATGATACCATTGGATCACTGCGATATTCTCTGGGATGTTCAGGCAGTCCCTGTCTTTTAGGACTATATTATGACACATGACAGTAGAGTTAATGTGCCCCTGAGGCAAACTGTATGAGTCCTATTTTTATCCCATATGAATATGAACTTTCTGATCCTCTTATAACTGGAATAGAAAACAATACAACTGCCAAGTTATCTATCATGCATTTAAAAAGCTTTCTATTTTGGTGGGGAGGGCATTTTCAGAACAGTCTATATGGTAGTTATTCAAAAAACCTGGCATAATAATTTAACTTTCTTAAGTGACTAGAAAAATAACCAGTGAGTGGGTCTGTGGAACCAGGATACATGGAGACTGTTTAAAGTAGGGACTCTATTCTAGATATTAGTCTATGCAGTAAATAGAGGAACAATGACTATACTTCTAATTTCTATATATCAATGTCGACTCAAACTGTTCAGTAATCCTTAATGTCTAGTTCTTTTCCCAAAGTACAATTGCCTGAGTAAATTATCATAGGTAACCTTGAGAAGGAACTGTGATAATCATGGTATATAATCAGGACTTTTCTACAAGGATTCAGGTACCTCTTCAATGAGTTCTAGATCTAGAAACTGACACAAGTTTGGGAACTAGGCAAGAAAGTGTGACTTCATTAGTGACCATCTGAGCCTTCTGATCTTCCATTTTTGCCTTGTTCATAAGTGGTGAGCAGAGCCTTGCTGGCTGCATATCTAATTTGGTCCTTGGGGGACAATGCTTAACAATCTCCAACTCTCTGGGTCAAGCCCGCTTAGTGTCTCCTCTGACCTTGCCAGCTCTTATAGAACTGCAGCCTTCTGACTTCTCAGGGTTAGATGTTACTACCTGGCCTCACTATAGCCCCCTTATCCCCATAGGTATTGATAAGCCTATGTCTGACTACCTCTGCTCCCATGTGTTCCGGCCTGAAGAAAGCCATCACTGCACTAAATAGTGTTGGTGTCCATGTCATCAGATCATTTATGATGGCCTTGGTGAATATTGTCCTCTGGATTCTCTCATTGGACATAATCCTCTGGATCTTCTGCCCTTATAAATCTATTATAATATGTTCCCGTCCCTCTTCTTCCTCTACCTTCTTCCAGGGCAATCTAAGTATTTTTGCTTTGCTGAGCACTGGTTGTCATTACTTCTCAGGCTTACAAGAGCCACCCTAGTGAAAGAGTTCCCCAGCCCCCATTGCAGGACATGTGACAGGGGCATGGCTCATCTGTTTGACCGTCATGCACACTTAACACCTTACAGGAGGGGGAACATGCAGATGGGCAGGTGCAGGACCTGGTGCTCCAGCCCCACAGCATCATGCAGGGGCAGGAACCTGTGACTCCTGAAGCCCAAGTGGACATGCAACACTATGTTATTTTATCCTTGCCATCTGCAGATGGCATTAAACAGCTCAGTGGACCCTCTGCCTTTTTGCAAGGGCAGAGGGCCAGTGTGACAGCTTTCTGTATCCTGAGCTCTTGTCTGGAGTCCAGGAAAAATCAGGCTACACGTGAACTTGAAGGACAAATGCGGGGGTTTTGAATGGTGGATGTGGCTCTCAGCCAGATGGATGGGGAGCTGGAAAGGGGATGGAGTGGGAAGATAACTTCCCCTGGAGTTTGGCCATCCAGTGGCCAGTCTCCTCTCTGACCGCCCCCAGCCAAACTGAGTTCATATGTTCCTTTTCTCTTTGCCATGCTGTTCTGTTCTTCTGCTCTTCTGTTCATTTCCTTGTCTGCTCATCTGCTCATCTGTTTGTGGAGCCTGGGGTCTGGGGCTTATATGGGTTACAGGGTAGGGGGGCATGGCAGGCCAAAAGGCAAGTTTGGGGCATGGAAAACGGGAATGCCTGTTCCCATTTAGGGCCACAGGTTTCCAAGCTTGAGAGTGGGGCCTTTGCTGAGGAGCTGCCCTCTTCTACCCAGTATTTCCCTGTCTCTTGTCTGTTTCATTTCCCTCTCTGAAGAGGCACATCTAACTGCTATTAGAATATGGATAATGACCAATCTTAGCTACTTCCTGCTGACAGGGGTGGTGGTTAAGGAAAACAGCAGTCAGATTCCTCCCAGAGTTTTATTTAAGGGTCCTCAGCAAAGGGAAGCCATCGTCTGAGGCTCCAGTTGCCTGACTATTTGGAATTTGGCCACCAGGCAAGAGAAATAAAGCTTTATAAGTGTTAAGTATGCATGGGTTAAATGTGTATTATACAAGGAAAGAATCTAGTGCCAAAGATTATGGAAATAAAAAGTGAAATATACTAACAACATTGTACCCTGAGCTGTTTCACCCTGGTGAAAGAAATTAAACCTCATACAGAAGTGGCTAAACTTTAGATGAGGTAACTGTTCTTGCCACATCTGTAGCAATTAATAGGTGCATACTGGGAATTCTGGGGTTTGTGGGCTTGCTTGGTGGCCACAGAAGCTGCTTCTGCTTTTGTGTCTCCCCATCTTTATTGTAAAAGACTGAGGTAGCCACTTTCCAGAGCTCCTCTAAAGTACCGTCTGGTCCCAGGGCCCATTTCTGCAATGTCCTCCTGATATCAGGGGCTGCCTGAGTAATAAACTTATCCTTCATAATTAGTTGTTCCTTGACTGGATCAGGAGATAGAGAGATGTGCTTTACTAAGGGCCCTTTTAGCCTTTCCAAGAAGGCAGTGAGACTTCTATTAAATCCCTGGTCTATCATGGATAGCTTCCTATAATTGAGGCTTGGTCCTAGTTCTACATAAGCCCCCCATTATACGCACCTGAAAGTGTCTCCTCTTCCAGACTCCCATCTCATCATTGGAATCCCATCCAGGGTCATTTGCTGATACCGCCTTTCTTCCAGTTGGATAGTTTTCCCCCCTCCCTGATGCTATATGTGATACAAAGCTTATCCCCAAATTTTTCTGCCACTTGCAGAGCAGCTTGCTTCTCAGTGTTCATCAGGGTTTGATTTCAAAGTAACACTTTTTTCAGGAGAGCTTAAATACTTGGGTTAAATTCTAAAAAGCCTCCATATATATATCGAATATCATATATGAGATATATGTATCATATATGAGGATATGAGAGAGAGGATATATATATGATACATATCAGGGTTATCTGAAAACTTACCAAGGTCCCCTTAATTTGCTTTAAGTTCTGTAGAGAGAAGAGGACCTGGACCTTAATGGGACCAAATTCACCAGGCATCTGTTGAAAGGGCAAGAGTGAGACTGGGGCTTATCTAAGGTGAGAATTTCTAGGAGGGAGCAGGAGAGAATGATGCTGGAAAAGGAGGTTGACATAGACCTGGAGGAGCAGGGCTGGAGGGAGTTGGCTTTTCTGCTGGGGGTGCCTCTGGAATTTATTTTTTTAGTTCTCTGGGATTGCCCCTTACAGCCTTTCCTGAGATGGCAAACAAGAAGGCTGGATTAACCCTACACTACTGGCAAAGCTCTGCATTGCCCTGCAAGGTATAGAAAACCTGTACATATGGGGCCTCAGACCATCTGTCTTCATGCCTATGTAAAAGGTCCAACTTCCCAATGGTATTGAAATAAATGACTCCTTCCTGAGGCCAAGCCAGTCCTTTATAATTTGGCCAAACCTTTGTGCAGAGGGCTATGAGGCATTTTTCCTCCAGATATTGAGGGTTAAAGCAGTCCCAATGGTTCAGGATACACTCCAGAGGAGTATGAGCCGGGGTTGGTGAAGAGAGCTGGTTGCCCATTCTGAAAGAAAGGGAAATAGAGGCATTCATTTCCCTTATTTCAGCAAAAACTTGGGATGTGAGGAAGACAAAGACATTCTCTTTTTGTTTTTTTGTCCCCAAGTCCCAGTGACCCTAGACAGATGCTACCCATGGGTGCCATTGCGACCTGCAGCTGTGAAGCGGGGGGCACCTAGAGAGTAGGGATTATCCACCATTGCCTATGCCTTTTATTTTCCCTACTGTCAGCAACCTTTGAGTTTCCTGAGTCTCATCTATGCCATAGAGCATGGCCTCCTTCCATGAAGCAGGGGTTTAGTCAGCAGGAATGTTCTGCCTATTTACATTGTGCCTGTCACCTGGCTTTGGATTCCTCAGATCTGGTTTTCCTTTCTAGGGCCTCAGCCCTGAAGCCTGGAATTGAGTCTGGGACGAAATATTTCAGGGGCTGCATGTATGTAAGTCTCAAATGGGCCCTGCCAGATTTGCAGCTATTAGCCAGCAGGGGGTCGCTCCTTCATTTTTTCTATCATAAGCAGAGTGCTGGGGAAAGGAACCCTCTCACTTAGAGAAGGGGGAAAAAAAAAGAAATGGGGAAGGGAAAAAAACCACAGCTTAAGGGACAAAAGGGGGAGGTCCTGGAGGAAGAACCTCCATGCAGGGCCCCAGCGGCAGCTGCAGTTTTCTCCTGCCCCTTGTTGGCATTGGGCATGGCTTGTGTGTACTGCAGACACACCGAGGCACCTGAGCTGGAAGGGAAGGCACCATGCACCACGTGTACCTGCGGCTGTTGGGGAGGGGGTGGGGATGGCACCTCTATGAACAGACCACATGGTTCTGAGCTGCACCTTTTGATGGCTAAGCCAAATGCCATCATTTAATATCATTGCCACAGTCTGTAGCAAAACCGTTAACATTATAAAAGAAGAGATAAGAGCCATTTCAAACCGTGAAAGAAGAGACACCATAACAAAGTCTGGGGGTCTTGGCCAATGGAGTTCAGTGTTGGAACCTTCCAGCAAAAGACGCCTTCAGTTGCCTCAGGGCTTTACTCCAGTCCCATGTGATGGCTAGACCTCTATGAAGGGAAATAGAGCCAATATATTCCCTTTACCTCCAGGAAAGAGTTGGCAGAATCTTGGAAAAGAGACAGATCTGACAGTTCTGCATTTTAACTTGTTTTTTTTTTTTTGTATCCCCAACAAGCCCCCAGATGAGTTACCTGACCCCCATCGCAGGACATGTGACAAGGGTATGGCTCATCTGTTTGGCTGTGTGTGCTTAAACCCCTTATGAGAAGAACACACAGACAAGCAGGTGTAGGAGCCAGGGCAAGCACCTTGGGCTCCAGCCCCACAGTAGTGTCTGAGATGGGAGCCTGACTCCTGAACCCCAAGTGAGCATGTGTTATGGTGTGCTCAGTGGGATGGGTGGTGAGCTGGAAAGGGGATGGAATGGGAAGATGATCTTCTCCTGGAGTTTGACCGTTCAGTGGCTGATCTCCTCTCTGACCACCCCCAGCCAAACTGCTTTCAGTGTTCAGATGCTGCTTCTCTTCACTCAGCTGTTCTGCCATTCTTCTGTTCATCTCCTCATCTGCTTGTGGGGTCTTGGGTTTATAAGGGTACAGGATAGGGGGGTAAGGCAGGCCAAAAGGCAACTTTTGGGTACAAAAATAGGAATGTATGTTCCCATTTAGGGCCGTGGGTTTCCAGGCTTGAGGGTGGGGCCTTTGCCAGGGAATATATGTTAGTTAACTCTAAAAACCATTCTGTTGTATAGTTACTTCCTCTTCTATCAGGCCCTGCCTATTCTCAGCAAGAATATGCTGTCTTTACCCCTACATATCATCCTGGCAGCCAGAAGAGGTGAGAGCAGCTCCTGAGGGAATACCTGTTGCTGCACCAAAGTGTTACCTTCTACTAGAGAAAAGTGGGTCACCTCTGAAAGCCCAAAGCATTTAGGGTATTGCAGTCTCAACATCCTCAAGGGCATCCCTTCCCATGCCATGTTTCAGTGTCTCATGTTTTCCTAAATATGGCCCTGACTTTAGAATAACACTCTTTGCTGAGCTCTCAAACATTTCTGGAGCTCTGTACTTGTAACACTTGTCCTTAGCCTGCTTCTCAGCTGTGTATCATTGCAGGGGGCTTGCTCTGGTTGCTTACGAAGAGACCCTTAAGTTCTCACGCCTAGCCATTAGCTGTTTAATAGCTCTCAATTGCATTATTCTGCAGGGGCATCAATATAACTTAGAAGAGATATAGACCAATGGAACAGAAAAGAGCCCTCAGAAATAATGCCGCATATCTACAACCATTTGATCTTTGACAAACCTGACAAAAACAAGAAACGGGGAAAGGATTCCCTATTTAATAATGGTGCTGAGAAAACTGGCTAGCCATATGTAGAAAGCTGAAACTGGATCCCTTCCTTATACCTTATACAAAAATTAATTCAAGATGTATTACAGACTTAAATATTAGACCTAAAACCATAAAAATCCTAGAAGAAAACCTAGGCAATACCATTCAGGACATAGGCATGGGCAAGGACTTCATGTCTAAACCACCAAAAGCAATGGCAACAAAAGCAAAATTGACAAATGGGATCTAATGAAACTCAAGAGCTTCTGCACAGCAAAAGAAACCACCATCAGAGTGAACGGGCAACCTACAGAATGGGAGAAAATTTTCACAACCTACTCATCTGACAAAGGGCTAATATCCAGAACCTACAATGAACTTAAACAAATCTACAAGAAAAAAACAGCCCCATCAAAAAGTGGGCGAAGGATATGAATAGACAATTCTCAAAAGAAGACATTTATGCAGCCAAAAGACACATGAAAAAATGCTCATCACTGGCCATCAGAGAAATGCAAATCAAAACCACAATGAGATACCATCTCACACCAGTTAGAATGGCAATCATTAAAAAGTCAGGAAACAACAGGTGCTTGGAGAAGATGTGGAGAAACAGGAATACTTTTACACTGTTGGTGGGACTGTAAACTAGTTAAACCATTGTGGAAGTCAGTGTGGTGATTCCTCAGGGATCTAGAACTAGAAATACCATTTGACCCAGCCATCCCATTACTGGGTATATACCCAAAGGATTATAAATCATACTGCTATAAAGACACATGCACATGTATGTTTATTGTGGCACTATTCACAATAGCAAAGACTTGGAACCAACCCAAATGTCCAACAACGATAGACTGGATTAAGAAAATGTGGCACATATACACCATGGAATACTATGCAGCCATAAAAAAGGATGAGTTCATGTCCTTTGTGTAGGGACATGGATGAAGCTGGAAACCATCATTCTCAGCAAACTATTGCAAGGACGAAAAACCAAACACCGCATGTTCTCACTCATAAGTGGGAATTGAACAATGAGAACACATGGACACAGGAAGGGGAACATCATACACTGGGGCCTGTTGTGGGGTGGGGGGAGGGGGGAGGGACAGCATTTGGAGATATACCTAATGTTAAATGACGAGTTGATGGGTGCAGCACACCAACATGGCACATGTATACATATGTGACCTGCATGTTGTGCACATGTACCCTAAAACTTAAAGTATAATTTAAAACTCTACTATCTTAGGTCTAATCCCATCTTAGTATCTTACTGAAGGATATGCTTGTGAAGGAGAATGCGGGAGGGAGCTGGAGGAAGTTGAGAGAACTAATGGAAAATGCCAGCCTGACATCTGTAAAGGATTGAGAGAGGGTGCTAAGGAAAGATCTATAAACTTTGGCCTTGCTGAAACTTTTAGAAAGTTCCATGTGAGAGTCCTGGAGTCATAGTTCCCTGTCAGAAGTGTGCAGTTCCAAATGGGCCTCTATGTCCCTATCATGCTGGATCACTGGGAACAGCTTCTGGGAAATGTGGCCTCGGTAGGAGCATGGGGATAGTAGATGGCAGCAGTTAAAGCTGTCAGTCAACTGCATTCACTGTAGAAGATCTGGAAGGTACACTTAAAGGTTGCCACAATAATTTTCATGGCTTCTTTTATGTTTCATATGTTGTTTCACCTTTTATGCTTAGGTGGCCAACTTAATGTCTCTTGGCTACATTTAGATTTCACAACTTCAATATTACAATAAACGAAAGCTAGAATTATAGGAACATGCTATTCTATAATCTGATACAGACTGAACAACTTTAGGAGAACGAAGACAAGATTCATTCACATGATAGGCTGAATTCCAAGAAATTCCATAAATTGGGACCCAACTCATATCTAATTTCTTCCAGTATACTTTCCTCCAGAAAAATGTGCTGTGGGAGAACAGCGAGGTTTCTATATCTCTCCTAAGGTTAACCTTATTAGATGACATTTTAAAATCACATCATAATTCTGGGTCATTGTCCTTTGCCCTTTCACCCCTGCTCCACAGAGAGCTGGTGAGCACAACTTTGCACTGATTCCAAAAGTCTTCTTCTGGTTCCCAACCATGGTGGGATAGGTAAAGCAGAAGACTTATCTTATGATTGCTTTTCCATTCACAGGAAGAACACTCAAGTCCTCTAAACTGGGATGAAAGTTTAGGGAAAGCTACTCATTATGGTGTGATAGGATGGAAGTTAGAGATGCATGTAATTGGATCCCAAAATGATCACACATTCCAGATGTCCCATTAGCGGAGTGGTTTCCATTCTCTGGACTAGCCAAAGAGAAACTAGAAAACAGTTTCTCTGGTTTCATGCAGTGCTCTTTCCTTTGCACTTGACTTCTCCTTCAGTCAGTTTGGTTTCTACCTAAAGCCTAGTGTATTCAACATTTTCCTGACTTTATGGAGTTGTAGAATTAGTGAGCAGACCTAGATTTACGTTTTGTCCTTCCTCTGGAAACAGCACTGTAAAAGAGACTGCTTTTTGATCTGTACACTTCTGACTTTAGAAATAATGGGTGTAGCTAACGTCTAAGTGCATGACAACTCAGATCTCCAGGAAAGACCTTTCAGCACCCTTCCTCAGTTAAGGAAAACGTGGATCAGAGAGGCTGGAAGCCTTTGAGCTTTAAAAACAAACTTGGCTGAATTCCTGGTTCACTGTTGCTCTCTGAGTGACCTTGGGCAATTCTATCACTTCTGGGAACCTCAATTTCTTCATTTGCAAAATGGAGTAATTCTTACCTTACAGTGTGGTTGGGAAGACTGTCAGTAATTCTGTCAATAGTAACTAAATGCTTTATCCATATTAACTATGTTCTAGTCATTGAGCTAACAATCTGGAGGACAAAGTCAGTGTCTCTATAAACTATATAACTCGCAACTTGATGCTGATTTATTTTAAGGATGTAGCACACTATCGGCAGGAATCCTACAGATGGATTAGGGTTTGGGGAGTGTTTCTGTGGGAAAGGGAAGACTTATTTCCACAGAGTCCTCATATGCATCAAGCCTGCAGAGAATACAACAAAGGCAATGTTGAGACATGGTAACCTTGTCTCATTTTCCTTCATTGACCTGACAATTTTTTTTCAGGCCACATTCTGTTTCATAAGTATCCCCAAATCTTCTGGGCACATACAAATGAGTCTTCTAGTACACATTATTACAGGCAGTTTGAACAGCATCTCAATTACGAGAGGCTTAACTCAGGAAGTGTCATCTTGCAGCTAAGGAAACTTCAATTAAATGACTTAGTTTTTAGAATTTACCTTTTAAAGGATATACAGAAAACAAAGAATAGAAAGTATTAATACATAACTTTACAATGTATTACAAACTCCAACCAAACGTGGAGCTAGGCAGCTTAAGTAACTGTATGTAGTTCATAAAGCAAGGGTGTTCTGTCCTATTTCCTCATACCTCATGTCAGGACATTTTCAAGAATTACATGACACAATGCTAAATATTAGCAGCTTGTCACTATCATGGTTGGTTTACCTTCTTTGCAGCTCAAATATCCTTTAGTTGTAAGTTTTATATTTTCCACCTTTTAGGACTTAGAGTTGTATACTTTCTTAGAATTCCTTTGGAACTACAAAAGTTGGAGACCGCAGTGCCTAATACCTCAAACTGCTTGTAAAGTTCCTAATGGGAAGCAGCCTACCATATTTAAACATCTTCTCCATGAACTTCTCCATGAGCTTATTTGAGAGAGAAGAAAATAGTAATCATCTAATCTTCATTTCTATCCTCGGGATTTGGAGAAGCCTCTCTCAGATCTGCCTGGTGTGAACAGCATAGACTATAGGATTGAGGATTGGAGGAATGAGGAGATAGAAGTTGGCCAGCAGAGTGTGGACTGGAGGAGGCACACAGTGACCAAATCGGTGAATCAGGGAAGAAACAGCAATGGGAACATAAAAGATCAGGATGGCGCAGATGTGAGAAGTGCATGTCCCCAGGGTTTTAAGCCTGGCCTCAGGAGTAGCTAGCCCCATCATGGCCCTGAAAATCATCACATAGGATGCAGCAATAGCCAATGTGTCCAGGATCAATACCAGAAAGCCAGTGCTCAGTCCATAGACATTATTTATCCTGCTGTCGCCACATGTCAAGGCAACTACAGCCATGTGCTCACAGTAGGAGTGGGAGATAACATGGGTTTTATAAAGGGGCAGCCACAGGCGGATCATCAGAGGCAGAGGTACAATGTAGAGAGCACCCCGGAGGAGAGAAACAAGCCCCAACGACCCACCACTGTATGAGTGAGCACCATGCTATGACGTAGTGGGTTGCAGATGGCCACATGGCGATCAAAAGCCATGGGAAGATGCCTGACTCAACAGTGGCAAAGCAGTGGATAAGGAACATTTGGCCCAAGCAGGCATCCAGGCCAATGTCACCAGCACCAAACCAGAAGATTCCCAGAAGTTTGGGCATTATGGAAGTAGACAGAACCAGGTCAATGGCAGCCAACATGCACAAGAAAAATTACATGGGCTGGTGCAGGCTGTGTTCTACCCTTACCACAGCCAGGATGGTCACATTCCCCACCACAGCCACCAGGTACATGGAGCCAAAGGGGATGGAGAGCCGGATGTGCAGCTCTGGGATGCCAGTGAGCCGGAAGGAGCTGGGTACTGAGCAGACATTATGAAAAGTGAACATGGCTATTTATATGTGAACCTTCTCACTTGTCCCACTAAATGTAGCAGGATGTTTTTCCTGGAAATAAAAGATAATATTTTACTCTAAGTTCCTATAATAATAGGGTCACTGACTAGATGTTAGATAAGTCATCTTTAGAAGAAATTCTAGAATGTCAGTGTCACATTATACTAAAATGTTCACAAAATCTTACAAAGCACAAGCCAAACACTCATTTGAATGAAATATATCTTTTTGCAGTATGACCTTCAAGGAATGATACTCTTGCATCAGTGAATGAATTGACCTAAAGCAAATAACTGTGTGGTCATTTACCACTGCAGGTAGGCTATGAGGTGGTGCTTGAGATCATGTTGGAAGGCTCTAGAGTATACAGCTCCTTGAAAGAAAAGGAGATGCACTAAAGTGTCAGAGGGTCAGAGACATCTGGGACTATCTAGGCTCTATGGTAAATGAAAGCTTAAGCCTGGGACCAGAATTGACTACTGCATGAGCTGAAATGTCTAATTTGCAGGCCAAAGTCACAAGGCAGAGACTTGGGATGGTAAAGATGAGACCTTCCAGAGGGTGGAAACAAAGTGATTTCTGAAAGATGAAAGCTGACCAAAGCTCAGTTTATGTGTATTTGATGCCCAAAGGCAAAGCCTGGCAAGGGTCTCCTCCCTTCATGAAGACTGAATATGAAGATAAGGCTCCAGAAACAGAGAGGGTTATCAGCAGGGAGGAAGAAGACATTCAGTGTAGAGTGGCATGAAGCCTAAGACAAATGTTTGGACGTGAAACACCCTTACTTAGAGTCCAGAGCAACTCACTAAAAAGATGTCAATTTAAAGCAAATACATGAAAACAATGTGTTGTCTCTGATTTTTTTTTAATCTTTCTCTAAAAGATCATACCAGAATGTGTTCCTTATATATCAGAGGAATGTGAAAGAAGGTGAGGAGCGTGTAAGAAGTTTCATACTCTACATCTTAAGCCTAGTTAGGTTGACTACAGAATAGTCAGCAATCTGGGCTTAGGACTTTTCTAGATCTGTCTTCAGATCTTGGCAGTGAGAGCTTAGGCGAACGGCTTTATCCCATTAGTGAAATACAACTAACCACACTTTGCAACAAACTTAAAGCTATGGCCTAGAGAAGTTGTCATGACTAAATGAAAATGCAGGGTCTGACAGTAACACTAAGCATTAGCTCTTTATTCTGTTGAGACTAACATGCAAAGCCAAGAATGTTCAAACTTCAAAAGACTCTGGAATGTCTATCTCCAGGAAGCTGTGGTGCTTGGGAGGGTGACTGCTGTAAGTCTGACATTATCCCATAAAACCTCTCCATAAGCTGGGATCACCTTAAGATTCTCAAAGATTATGACAAGTGGACATAATGTTGGCAATAACTGCAAATAGGGAAGATAAAAAGGCTGAGTCATTGGGGCTGGGAAGGAAAGGGAGTACACAGGAACTGGCCTGTGAAGTCATCAGGGTAGAATGGAGTGATGGATTTAGTTGGAAGGAGGTGGCTTGGCTTCCTTAACCTATATTCTGGTTGTTCTTCATTTGCACCCTCCATTTGCATAGATCCCTGTTCTATGTCTCAGATGCTATATTTTACTCATGGGCTGTATCACCTAGATTCCCTTGTCCTCTATTTTCCAGGTGGGCTCAGTCAATATGAGGCACCAACAGGAGATATGAGGGTAAAACCAGAGACTAGAGACCTACTCTCTAGTTCCCTTCCTACCAGCTATGTTTGGCAGTGTCTTGGTCTTCTACCAAAGGCCCCAGCTCCTGAAGTGACCCTTCCTGTATTCTGGTAACCATGCCCTGCTTTACCCGGTCAGTTCTAGGCTAAGTTGTGCTGCTTACTGTTAGTCCCGGTGCCTCCCCATCCCTTGTCAAGTTCCTTAACTCTTCTCATGCCTCTGCAGATAGTCCCTTCAACTGCCGCTTTGACTATGCCACTTGTTATTTCATGAATATATCAGACCAGATCCCAACAGTATATAATCTTTACCCAGTATTATCTCTTGACAAGAAGATTGCTTCCTCAGTAGGACACAGAATCTGAAAGTTGACAAGTCACAGAACTAATCCTAAAGGCAAAAGAGCTATAAACTCATGACAATCAGGGGCTAGATAATCTTTCCTCTGATATTTAGATTTACAATAAAGGGGGGCTTTTCTATTTTACTTGTATGTCTAATCAAATGGCTTTTATAGCTTGAATATGTCCTACTAAACAAAGCTGTAATGTGGAAAAGTTTTGTTCTACTCCAGAAATGTAGAGTTCTTGAATGGAAAAATTAGCAGGACTCAACCAAGTGGATTTTTCTGTTGCCATGATTCCTAAGTACAGCTATTACCCCTCCTATATTAGTGAGAAAGCTGTTTCAGGGTCCATCTTTCCTTCTAATGCAATTTGAATCCCTTCACTTCTTCCCTGGCAAATGGCTCCCTTCTAGATTTGTGCAGAGATCATGTTATAGGAGGAACTTACAGACGCAAATCACAGATGAGACCAAGTGTGAATTGGTCTCATATGTGATCTGAATTGCTTGGTTAATTGTGGACACAGAGGAAGTGACTTTTCATGAAATCCAATAGGCCTCTGGTTATCACAGACCTTCTTCCAGCCATGTCGGATGTCCCCTCTGGACTAACCTGAAACTCTGGAGAAGGTATAATTTATCTTCCCTCGCTTTCCTTCCTCATACCTGACAACATACAGGGCTGTTTCTTGATGGATACCTCCATTTCATCTCTTCCTATTCATTTCTGGGAACATGTTGTGAAACTGAAGAGCATATCCTTGACTAGAGAGATACACTTCAGCTGCTACATGGGGAGGACCGACTCTTGGGATAAGTTTTTGACCCCGTCTTTTCCCCTAAGATCGTAACACTGAGAGTAGCTCTTTAACTCATACCTCATTTGTCAGGAGCAGTTCTTATACCTTAAATACAGTAGTCTACTGCAGCTTCTGTGCAGGGATGGTATGAGCATAAGCATTCTGCAAAGCAACCTCTCATCTGAGTGATCCATCCAGACATATCCACCATAACCTGCCCTGGCTGTTACCATTCCTCACCCTGATTCCTACCTTCCATGAGACTGCATTTTTGTTTCCCAACTGCAACACGTCCTTTTGCTTCTGAGAATAATACATGTTCTTTCCTGATATTGAAATGACATTCTTCCTTCCTCCCTCACCTAGTAAATCCTTACATGTTCACCTTGCCATAGCTTAGATATCCACTTTGGTGAACCTTGCCTTGATTCTTGGTTCCATGCCCTAGTTCTGTACTGTCTGGATAGTTCTCTGAATTGTCTTCTGATGTATCTTTCCCCAAACAAGATAAGTTCTAAAAGGGTGGTGATCTTGCCTGTCTTACTAGAAGTCATGTGCTAGCACAGTACCTGGCTCTGTTGAA
Organism: Hylobates moloch; assembly: GCF_009828535.3. Classification (NCBI taxonomy): domain Eukaryota; kingdom Metazoa; phylum Chordata; class Mammalia; order Primates; family Hylobatidae; genus Hylobates; species Hylobates moloch. The sequence goes on from NW_026652286.1 coordinate 43,072,723, forward strand.
TAAGAATAAAATATTGTGTCTATTTAAAGAACATGGTGACATATTAAAAGGTCTTGTATTGTCATTAGTGAATTAGAGTCTTCATGAGACTCCTTGTTTGTGGCTCTGTGGGAACTCTACCCATTCTAAATCCCCTTCCCAGAGAATCCCTTTCCTGAGTCTTGCCTTAGACTTATAGGAGTATGAGCTAAGTTGACTGCCCAAGGTCTATTCACCCTTATAAGCTGGGAACTCCTCCCTATGACCCCTATTCTCTTTCTGTATCATTCTTTGTAAGATGTTCTTACCTGGGCTGGGTCATGTCAGTAAGAGCCTGGGGCTCTACAAATGCCTCAGAGACCTTGCACTTATAAGCATTCTGCTCAGATGTCTAGGGAATTCCATCTGGGATCTGAGCCCTCCCCACTTTCCTCAGCACAGAAAGTTAATAGCAGGCTTTGTCCCAGAAGGATGAGCACAGAATCTAAACTTAAGTACAGCTGTTTCTGGCATGCCAGGGTTGGTCCAGAGGGAAGGAACAGACCCATTAACTGAGTCATAATCTCTTGTATCCAAGTCCTCTTGTTTCTTGCATCTGGCCTTCCTGGTATCTGCAACTATTCTAGGGACACCAAGTAGAAATCAAAGACCTTCCCAGGGTAGGGATGAGTTTCCTGGGGCTCAGGCTGAACTCCAATCCCCTATCTGTCTAAAGTCTAATCTCTTTACAGTATTAGGGAGTGATGGTAGGGTCCTAAATTATTTAAGACAACTGAATAGCAACTCTTCAAAATTAGATATTGAAGAGATTTTTCCCCCACTCCAGTTTATATTGTGGAAAGACTCTACCTTGTGGGTGGAATGGTAGATCTCCTTTGCATCTTTTTGAATGAAACCTTCTCTAACATCCCTTTTCTCAGTGAAAAACTGAAGAAGCCGTTTTTTTCTTCAAGTGTTCCAATGGGATGTTCATGGGTTGAAGCGTCACACTTCAGGATGTGTGACAAGGCATGGCCTCTGAAGCTTCAAAGGCTTGAGTTTGCAAAGCCAGGCCGGTTACATACTCACTATGTGACCTCAAGCAAGTTACATCATTTCCAGTTCTTCAAGCATAAATTGAACAATCTCTTTGGATTACTTTTGGATACTGTATATGAAGGGCCTAGTAAGACAAACATGACAAATGCTTAAACAGCATTATCACTATTACTGCTGTCCCTGTGTCTTCAGAAAGGGCTAGCTCTAAGCCTGGGAGATACAACCTGACCTTCTCTTTCAGGCTAGGAGCTAATATAGTCAGGGAAGGGGGCTAATGCAGTAGAATCATTATGGGAAAGATCTCATTTTCACTTCCACTCTCCTTTCAGAGGATTCTAACTCTATGGAAACTTGGGAGAAGCTGGGAACTTCCAGAAGCTTGCAACCTGCTCCCCAAGCTTACATTTTATTCTGTGTGAAATTGCTGGTGGTGGCCAAAATATACAGGATCCTTCTATCCTGCATGTATGCTGTACCCTTAGCCAAGTAAAAAAGTAGGACTATCAGTCTATACAGATTCATATCTAGATTTTGAAATTCATATCCAGATTCACATCCAGCATTCACCACCTCCAGTGGCTAAACTCTGCTTTGATAAACTTAGTATCTCAGTCTATTCTGTATCTGGATGCCTTGTACAACATTTAAAAACTAAAAGTATCCAATAAACCAATGTACTTGTTGAATTATCCTTAAGGTTACAGTAAGGCTTCATCCCTTAATTTGATGCAAAAACTTTCAAAACCTCATTCTTCCAACTTAGGGAGATATGCCTCAGATGTGCAGGAAAAAAGTATTAACTTTTGCTATAGGAAAATATCTTAACCAGAAAGAGATACGTATTCAACCTTGGAAACAGATCTGAATCAGAAGCAAACATTGACATTCTAACACTGTCCCCATTCTAACGCTGTCCAAGAGAGGGCGCCGTGGCCCCAAAATGAGATTATGCCACTGGCTGACGGGGCTCTGCAACACAAAAACATCAAGTTTGGTGTCGTTAAATATCTTAAACCTTCATTTGGATGCAACTACTCAGATTTTCCCATTCAATCCTATTTTATAGCTAGGTCTCCCATATGTAGGTCAATCAAAGATGAAAAGTCAGACCAACACAATACCACCACCACCAAGTTGACTATTGAATATTGGACTCTTAGTTTATAACTTTATCAGTTCAGTGTTATAATTTCTGAAATAAACATTGTTCATGTTCAATTCTGGAGTAAAATTCAAACTTCTTAGCCCAGATGCTTAAGTGGAGTACATGGAGATAGATACCAACTGAGGGACTTACATACATCTCTGAAGCCTGAGAATTTCCCTCAAATGGGAATACTGATGCTATAATAGGGAAAGCATTTTTCTTAAAGCCACCTTCCCAACCTCACAAGGGGTACATCCAGGATTCGGGCTCTGAGATCAAACTTGAGCTCATTCTTGTCCATGACAGAAGTGGTATACTGCCATGGTTGAGTGTAGACCACAGCCCCAGTGCCAGTTCTGACACAAGATTTGTCTTTGACCAAGTTATGCCTAAATCTTTAGACTTCCTTTTTCACCCCTGATCTCCATTCCTATGTCTCGTTTCTTTTATTTCAATCGATTTTGGAAAGCGGGGGGTTTTGGTTACATGGGTTAGTGGTGATTTCTGAGACTTGGTGCACCTGTCGCCCAAGCAGTAAATGCTGGACCTTTTATTCCTTTTTATTCCGGTGTGTAGCCTTTTATTCCTCACCCCCTCCCATCCTTCCCCACCGAGTCCCCAAAGTCCATTATGTCACCCTTATGCCTTTGCATCTTCATGCCTTTGCATCCTCATAGCTTAGCTCCCACTTATAAGTGAGGACATACAGTATTTGGTTTTTCATTCCTGGGTTACTTTCACTGAGAATAAGGGTCTCCAACTTTATTCAGGTTGCTGCAAATGCCATTATTTCACTCCTTTTTATGGCTGAGTTGTATTCCATATTATGTATGTATACACACCAATTTTCTCTATCTACTTGTTGGCTGATAGACATGTAGGCTGGTCCCATGTTTTGCAATTGTGAATTGTGCTGCTATAAACGTGTATACAAGTGTCCTCTTTATGTAATATTGTCTCACTTCTTTTGTGAGTTTACCTTCTGCAGGAACAACCCTACGAGAGAAAAACTTTTTTTGAAACAGGGCCTCACTTTGTTGCCCAGGCTGGAGTGCAGCAGCACAAACATAGCTCACCACAGCCCCAACCTCCTGGGCTGAAGCCGATCCTCCTAAGCATCTGGGACCAGAGGCACATGCCACCACACCCAGCTAATTTTTTAATGAGATATGAACTTCTTTAATCTCCACTTCTCAGATCAGAGATGTGAAGTACAGATAGTCTAAGCAATTTGCCTAAGATTTCCACAGTGATTAAAAGCAAAAGTTTTGGGTTTGTGTGCCCTAGGTTCAAATTCTACATCTTCTATACATTGAGTGTACTGTGTTCTCAACTTCCTGGAACTCTTCCGTAAATACTTCTAAAATGTCAAACATTCCAAAACTGCAACAGTGGGGGAAGAGGGAACTTTTTAATCAGGGACACTATTTACCCTTAGCCCTCAATGGTGGTCAATCACTTTATTGCATGCACCTCAATACAAAACAGATAAGCTTGGGGTTACTTATTAGTGTTTCCAGAGTTTTGTTCTTCCATCTTTTGTCAAAAGCTCATGACCATATGGCATAAGCTGCAAATGTCACCCTTTTATCGTTCCTCCTTACTTAAAGACATGTTGAAACTTATGGAAGAACATCATTGAGGATTTTTCTACCTGGATAAGCTTTCTACTTCATCCCGGTTTCTGGTATCCATGGAGGAGACATTGACTCTGCAGACAAACAGTTCAACTCCATAACTGACTTCTGAACCTCCTCCGTCCCACTTTCATTTTTTTAATTATGCTTTAAGTTCTAGGGTACATGTGCACAACATGTAGGTTTGTTACATATGTACAAATGTGCTGTGTTGGTTTGCTGCACCCATTAACTCATCATTTACATTTGGTATTTCTCCTAATGCTATCCCTCCCCCACCCTCCCCCCACCCCATGACAGGCCCTGGTGTGTGATGTTCCCTGAACTGTGTCCAAGTGTTCTCATTGTTCAATTCCCACCTATGAATGAGAACATGCAGTGTTTGGTTTTCTGTCCTTGCAATAGTTTGCTCAGAGTGATGGTTTCCAGCTTCATCCATGTCAGTGCAAAGGACATGAACTCATCCTTTTTTATGGCTGCATAGTATTCCATGGTATATATGTGCCACATTTTCTTAATCCAGTCTATCATTGATGGACATTTGGGTTGGTTCCAAGTCTTTGCTATTGTGAATAGTGCTGCAATAAACATATGTGTACATGTGTCTTTATAGTAGCAAGATTTATAATCCTTTGGGTATATACCCAGTAATGGGATTGCTGAGTCAAATGGTATTTCTAGTTTTAGATCCTTGAGGAATCACCACACTATCTTCCACAGTGGTTGAACTAGTTTACACTCCCACCAACAGTGTAAAAGTGTTCCTATTTCTCCACGTCCTCTCTATCACCTGTTGTTTCCTAACTTTTTAATAATGGCCATTCTAACTGGTGTGAGATGATATCTCATTGTGGTTTTGATTTGCATTTCTCTGATGACAAATTTTTTTCATGTGTCTGTTGGCTGCATAAATGTCTTTTGAGAAGTGTCTGTTCATATCCTTTGCCCACTTTTTGATGGGGTTGTTTGATTTTTTTCTTGTAAATTTAAGTTCTTTGTAGATTCTGGATATTAGCCCTTTGTCAGATGGGTAGATGGCAAAAGTTTTCTCCCATTCTGTAGGTTGCCTGTTCACTCAGATGGTAGTTTCTTTTGCTGTGCAGAAGCTCTTTAGTTTAATTAGATCCCATTTGTCTATTTTGGCTTTTGTTGCCATTGCTTTTGGTGTTTTAGACATGAAGTCCTTGCCCATACCTATGTCCTGAATGGTATTGCCTAGATTTTCTTCTAGGGGTTTTTATGGTTTCAGGTCTAACATTTAAGTCTTTAATCCACCTTGAATTGTTGTATAAGTTGTAAGGAAAGGATCCAGTTTCAGCTTTCTACATATGGCTAGCCTGTTTTCCCGGCACCATTTATTAAATAGGGAATCCTTTCCCCATTGCTTGTTTTTGTCAGGTTTGTCAAAGATCAGATGGTTGTAGATGTGTGGTGTTATTTCTGAGGCCTCTGTTCTGTTCCATTTGTCTAGATCTCTGTTTTGGTACCAGTACCATGCCGTTTTGGTTACTGTAGCCTTGTAGTATAGTTCGAAGTCAGGTAGCATGACCCCTCCAAATTTGTTCTTTTTGCTTAGGATTGTCTTGGCAATGCAGGCTCTTTGTTTTGGTTTCATATGAACTTTAAAGTAGTTTTTTCCAATTCTGTGAAGGAAGTCATTGGTAGCTTGATGGGGATGGCATTGAATCTATAAATTACCTTGGGCAGTATGACCATTTTCATGATATTGATTCTTCCTATCCATAAGCATGGAATTTTCTTCCATTTGTTTGTGTCCTCTTTTATTTTGTTGAGCAGTGGTTTGTAGTTCTCCTTGAAGAGGTCCTTCACGTCCCTTGTAAGCTGGGTTCCTAGGTATTTTATTCTCTTTGAAGCAATTATGAATGGGAGTTCTCTCGTGATTTGGCTCTCTGTTTGTCTGTTGTTGGTGTATAGGAATGCTTGTGTTTTTGCACATTGATTTTGTATCCTGAGACTTTGCTGAAGTTGCTGATCAGCTTAGGAGATTTTGGGCTCAGATGATGGGGTCTTCTAAATATACAATCATGTCATCTGCAAACAGGGACAATTTGACTTCCTCTTTTCCTGCTTGAATACCCTTTCTTACTCCTGCCTGATTGCCCTGGCCAGAACTTCCAACACTACGTTGAAATAGGAGTGGTGAGAGAGGACATGCCTCTCTTGTGCCAGTTTTCAAAGGGAATGCTTCCAGTTTTTGCCTATTCAGTATGATATTGGCTGTGGGTTTGTCATAAACAGCTTATTTTGAGATACGTTCCATCAATACCTAGTTTATTGAGAGTTTTTAGCATGAAGGACTGTTGAATTTTGTCAAAGGCCTTTTCTGCATCTATTGAGATAATCATGTGGTTTTTGTCTTTGGTTCCGTTTATGTGATGGAATTACATTTATTGATTTGCATATGTTGAACCAACCTTGCATCCCAGGGATGAAGCCCACTTGATCATGGTGGATAAGCTTTTTGACGTGCTGCTGGATTCGGTTTGCCAGTATTTTATTGACGATTTTCACATCGATGTTCATCAGGGATATTGGTCTAAAATTCTTTTTTTTGTTGTGTCTCTGCCAGGCTTTGGTATCAGGATGATGCTGACCTCATAAAATGAGTTAGGGAGGATTCCCTGTTTTTCTATTGATTGGAATAGTTTCAGAAGGAATGGTACCAGTTCCTCCTTGTACCTCTGGTAGAATTCGGCTGTGAATCCGTCTGGTCCTGGACTTTTTTTGGTTGGTAGGCTATTATTGTCTCAATTCAGAGCCTGTTATTGGTCTATTCAGGGATTCAACTTCTTCCTGGCTTAGTCTTGGGAGAGTATATGTGTCCAGGAATTTATCCATTTCTTCTAGATTTTCTAGCCTATTTGCATAGAGGTGTTTATAGTATTCTCTAATGGTAGTTTGTATGTCTGTGGGATCAGTGGTGATATCCCCTTTATCATTTTTTATTGCATCTATTTGATTCTTCTCTTTTCTTCTTTATTAATCTTGCTAGCAGTCTATCAATTTTGTTGATCTTTTCAAAAACGTCTTGCTCTGTCACCCAGGCTGGAGTGCAGTGGTGTGATCTCAGCTCACTACAACCTCTGCCTTTTCTGAGCCAAGTAAAGCTTGCAGTTGAGTGACACAAGCATTCTTGTGTCTACCGCAACTATAATGAGAACTGAAGCCGGTACAGCACTCGGTCTTGCCCAAGGCCTGCTATAACCACTCCTTGGCTACTACCTATGTTTATTTAAGGTCCTTGGCCTCTACAGTGGGTTGGTAAAGCAAGACAGACTTGTCTCCTTCCCTTCAGGGAAGCAAGATGCCCTAGGTGGGTCCAGAGTTGCTGTCCAAGAGTCAGGGACTAGAGTCAAAAACCTTAGTCTATCAGGTGTTCTAATTGTACTGCAACCGAGCTGGCACCAAAAACAGAAGATGCAGTCCTTCCCACCTTTCTCTCCCCTTTCCAAAGGCAAAGGAGCCTCATCTCATGGCTACCACCACCTTAGGCCCGTGGAAAGTGCTGTCAGACCACTACCAGTGTTCCCTTTAGGACCCAGGGCTCTTAAGTCAGCTTGTGGTGAAAGCTGCCTGGCCTGGGACTTGCCCTTCAGGGCAGTGGGCTCCCCCCTGGCCCAGGACAGGTCCAGAAATGCCATCTCAGTCAAGTCCTGAAATTGGGGACCCCAAGAGCCTACTTGGTACTCTACCCCCTCCCACCATGCCTGAGCTGGCATGCTTTACTTTACCCTCTGCTTTTCTCAAGTGGGAGTTTTGCCCCATAGCTACCACAGCTGATAATGGGCTGAGTCTTACCCGAAGCCAGCATGTCTCAGAGGTTCAAAGTCCCTTGACGTAGTACCTGGGTATTGCTGCTGTTTATTCAGGGCCCAAGGGCTCTTCAGTTAGCAGGTGATAAATGCTGCCAGGACTGGTTCCTTTAAGGTAGCAGGTTCCCTTCTGGCCCAGGGTATATCTAAAAATGTCATCTAGGAGCTAAGGCCTTATGACTCTGACCAGTATCCTATTCTACTGTGGCTGAGCTGGTATCCAGAATGCAAAACAGTCCTCCCCACCCTTTTTTTCTTTCCTCTCCAAACTGAAAGAAGCGCGGTCTCTTATCTCTGTGAGCTGTGCAGCCTGGGGGAGAGGAGTGATGCAAGCACTGTTAGCAACCCTGGCTTGTGTCTCAGTAGGTCATGTGCTCCCCCCGTCTGTCTCTAGGCCCAGTTCCACACTAGCACTCATCTTATAGTTGCAGTTCTCATGGCCTAGACTGCCTTTCAAGTTTAGATCCCCAGAGCACTTTAGCCCTCAGTGGCGAGGTTTGCATGAACTCATGTTCTAACTGTTGGGATTGGTGATTCTCCTCTGTCTAGGGATGGTTTAAGTGTTTCCTCTGTGGATGGGCATCAGCTGAGTCTGGGATGATTGTCCTGTCTGCTCTAACAGGACAGCACTGAGTTCATTGCCTCACAATTGCTGAGTTCTCCCTCCCACAGCACCTAGAGATGCTCACCACACTGCCACTGCTAGAGGAAGTTGGGGGTGGCTTCAGCACTTTAAGACTTTTTTTCTACCTCTTTAGTCCTTCTTTCAGTGATACAAAGTTAAAACCAGGTACTATGAGTGCTCACTTGATTTTTTTTTTATTGTTATTATGAAGGGGCTGCTTGTGTATGTAGATAGTTGCTAAATTGGTGTCCTCGTGGTAGGGACTATTGGTGGTGCCTTCTATTCTATTTTGCTCTGCCTCCTGGAAAGAACTCTCCCAGCTTGCTTTTCATTATTAGCAAAAGGATGGAAAAGAGATACTATGCTTTTAATCTGTGTCTTTATATTTAAAGCAGACTTCTTGTAGACAACATGGTTGGGTCTTGTTTTTTGTTCTTTAATCTGCTCCAAACTTACTTTTAAAAATAAAAAGTCAAAACTTGAATACAAACAACATGGCTACAGATCACATACCCTTAAAGACAGGACTGGTTAAACATTATTTTTTAATCCTAACCAGACTCAGCTGACCTATTACTGTCCAGGTCCTGAGGCTGAAGAGGTATCCTGGAATGTCTAATTCCTCTGGATTCTGAACCTTCTTTCCTTGTTCATATTGATTTAGTCATCTTTGTACCCATCTTGCATTGGAAAATTGGAATACATTAGAATTCTGGGGATTACTCTGGAAATACAGGGAGCAGTGACAACAAGAAAGCACAGTTCACAAGTTTCTTGCCCAGGAATATCGCACAGAAAAGCAACCTATGAGGTATCAGAAACTCTGTCCCCAGAGAACTTCAAAGTGGCCATTGTGACTAAAAACAAACATCTCTCAATACCCTTGAATCCCCTCAAATTCTAGATTGCAAGTATATCTTGGGGGTGCTCTTTCATCCTTGCTATACAACTCAACTTTTGGCTTCACCCCAAGACTCACATTGTAGCATGAACATAGTATATTGGGGAAAGAGAACAACTTTTCCACACACAGTATACCTAATGCCATTTGTTCTCTCATATTACAACTTGAGACAAACATATTAATTTCAGGGAAGATAAAATGATGCCAGCTATCTCAATTTAAGTCAAATCTTAACTTTGGAATTCTAAATTGATGTGACTTCTCTAGGATATTTAACGGAGAAGTACAAATCATCTTACAGGGTTAGTTATGCACCCCTGGCTGGAGAAGTACACATACTAGCTGAGAGATAATTGTACTGTTGACTTTGCAGAATGCTTCCTAGATGAAAAGTTAGTAAAGGAAATAACAGCACTGCCACTTTGCAATGACAGAGTAACTCATCCAATTTAGAGATTTGATTGCAATATGAAGACTGGCCTGATATCTCATCTGAAATAATCATACTTTTGCTTTACAAATGAGTGAATCTCCAGATATAGATGGACTTGCCAGTTTGCTTGTATTTGTCTGTTATCAGCACAATAAATCATGAAAAATCTTCAAAAAAAACATAGAAGTACAAAAGCAATTAATGACAATAAATTATATTACTTTAAAAGCCTGACATATATAGCTATTTAAATCCCACAAAAATTAGGGAAATTGATTCCATCAGCAATGTTTGATAACTGAAGTTTATCATACTAGTCAGGGTTCTGCAGAGAAACAGAACCAACAGGATGAGTGTATATAAAAAGATACATTATAAAGAATTGGCTAACATAATTATGGAGGCTGACAAATCCTAAGTTCCACAGGATAAGTTGCCAAACTGAAGACCTAGGACAGTCAATAATTTAGTTCTAGTCTGAAGACCAACAGGCTTGAGACCCAGGAATAGTCAGTGTTTCAGTTTGAGTTCCAAGGAAGGAAAAAAGCTGATGTTCCAGTTTTTGAAGGCTGTCAGGTAATAAGGATTCTCTGATCAGGGAGGGTCAGCCTTTTTGTGTAGTTAGGGCTTCAGCTCATTGGAAGAGGTCTACCCACATTAGAGAGCAAACTGCTTTACTCGGTCTGCCAATATAAATGTTAGTTTATTTTTAAAACATCCCACAGAAATACCAAGAATGATAGACTGGATAAAGAAAATGTGGTACATGTACACCATGGAATACTATGCATCCATAAAAGGAATGAGATCATGTCCTTGCAGGGACATGGGATGAAGCTGGAAGCCATCATCCTCAGCAAACACAGGAAGAGAAAAGCACCTCATCTCACTCATAAGTAAGAGTTGAACAATGAGAACACATGGACACTGCAAGGGGAAGAACACACACCGGGGCCAGTTGGAGGGTGGGGGGTGAGAAGGGAGACAAGTAGGACAAACAGCTAATGCATGCAGAGCTAAAAACTAGGTGATGGGTACATAGGGTGCAGCAAACCACCATGACACATGTATACCTATGTAACAATCCTATACATTTTGCACTTGTATCCTGGAACTTAAAGTAGGCAAAGACATGAATAGACAGTTTTAAAGTCAAACAATAGATGCTGGCGAGGCTGTGGAGAAATAGGAACGCTTTTACACTGTTAATGGGAATGTAAATTAGTTCAACCATTGTGGAAGACTGTGTGGCAATTCCTCAAGTATCTAGAACCAGAAACACCTTTTGACTCAGGAATCCCATTACTAGGTATATACCCAAAGGAATATAAATCTATTTGCAGCACTATTTAAAATAGCAAAGACATGAACCAACCCAAATGCCCATCAATGATAGACTGGGAGGTGTAGGTAAAATAACCACAGAAATAGACATAAACTATTTCAACTTGTGATTATACATATTTTTAAGCAAAAACAACTTTTAAAAAATAGAAGTAGAATGCAAATTTACAATGTGAACAACATTGGTATTTAAGTAATTTTCTTCTTTGTATAGCCTAGATTTTTATATTAAGATTTTTTGATGATAGCAATGATTAACCAAAGAAAAGTGTTTATGTTGGTTAGGCCAATACCCAAGGGGTTTTGTCGCACCTTTTTTTTTTTTTTTTTTCTTGGTGAACTCTCTCAATATCCCTCTTGGCATCCTTGAGTACCTCTGGTCCAAAAGGGGATTGTCAGAGACCTGGGGCCAGCCAAGAGCCCAGAAGCGGGGAGGTCCCAGAAGCGGGGAGGTCCCAGAAGCGGGGAGGTGAAGCGGGGAGGTCCCAGAAGCGGGGAGGTCCCAGAAGCGGGGAGGTGGGAATAAGTCTGTGTTCCAGTCCTTGGAGGTAGAATGTGATGGGTGGAGTGGAGACTGTTCTCAGGAGGGTAACTAAATGTCCAGATGGAAGTGTGCAGGCTTCTCTGTGCAACCCTTGGGAAGTAACTGGCTGTTTTCAGAACCTAAAAAAAAAAAGCACAGAAGAAATTGAAGAGATCAGCGGCATGGCCTCCCCTTGACAGTCAAATTTGTTCCAGCATCCACACAAGAGATGACCACTGTTAAGAAACAGAACCCAGAGCTCTACAGACAATACCCCAGTGGGTAAGTACATTCCAGAGAAGGGGCCAAAGTTATTGGAAGCAATCTCCAAGTTTCAGAAACTATATTTGCTTTTGGTCCATCTAGATCCTTCCTCACAGATCTAGTCACAAGTAGAGAAAATAAGTTGAGTATAAACTGTCTGAGATTGAATCAAAGGAGAAGAGAAGCCCCAAGGTGGAAGGCTTGGTTGCCTAGTACTTCTTCAGAACAGGAGAGAAGATTGGACTATTTCTGCCTGATCAGTCTTCTTGTCTTCTGCTTCACAGTAAGGCAGCCTTCTCTCCTGACATTCTCATACTATTGGCAGGTCTCTTCAATTGACTGTGTCCACATTAAAGAGGCTAATCACACCATGGGAAAAAATAAAGTCAAAGGTCATATGAAATAGCACTGTCTGTATCCTGTGGAAGGGGTCAAAGAACAAGGAGGAAGAGCAGGTAAAAAGAACACAGCACCCGTTCAGAGGCCAGGCATCGTAAACCTTGGCTTTCTCTGTGTATACATACACACATTTGCAAACAGCTCATTTAATACATGAAGCAGCTCCAAGGTAGCTATTGCTCCCCTGCTTTATACAGACCAGAAAACAAAATGAATACATTGCCTAATGTCACGGAGCCAGAAACAGTAGAGTTAGTATTTGAACCTAATCTAATCCGTGCTTGTCACAATAACAATCTTTCAAAATCCTTGGACTCACCATCAAAATGCCTCTCCCAGGGTATGTCACCAGTGTCCAGATAAGATGCCTTCAAGTGGGCTGACACAGAAAATATTTCAGTTCAGACCACCATTTAAGATGCCAATAAGCTATATATATATAGCTATATATATATACACACATACACACACAATAACAGTATGTTCAACTTTCGCTTGTCCCAGCTTTCTCTGGACACTTTTTGTGATGAGTAGCCATTGTGTTGACTTACCCTCACATTGAGTAATTGGGTTCCTTTCTGCTTTAGGATAATGGTCCACCACAATTTTAGAGAAGATGTTAGGTATTCTCATTTTATATATAAAATTGCACATTCACTAATGTTCATCTTGGATCCCTGTTCCATCAATACAGTTCCTACACTTTTGCAACATGTTCTAATCTAAGATGTCTTATGTAACAAACACAAGGAAATCACTGCAATATATAAAATGTAAATTTTAGTCTATTCCCATATTAAACAGCAAGAACTCGGGGAAGGGCAGCTGCTGTCATGTGCCAAGAGCTTCACACTCATTTGTTCTATATACTTATCCTTTGCAATATTCTCCCCACTTCACATATAAGTAAAAGGGAGGCTTCAATAGGTTAAGCAATTTGCCTAAGGTAAGATGAAGGTCTGGAAGAGAAATCTGGCTTGTTAGTGGCAAGTCCGGTGCCCTGAGCAGCTGTGTGGAGCTGCCTTCCAGGACCTCCTTTTCTTTCCCATCTTATCCAATGAATCCAGAGCAACCTTACTTCTGAACCCAGAGGAAATGACTTTACGTGCATTATAACTTATTTACATACTGAAGAATTAGTCACTAAAGGATCAGTTAACATGGAAAAACTCATGAACCATTAAGTTCACAAAATTTTCATATTTCTATTTAGCACTCAGTCAATGCCTGACCAAATATTAACTCATAAAAGCATAAACTGAATGTTGGAGCCTGAATTAAGGAGCCATGAGTCTGCACAGGAATGTTTCTTATGCTTATTTGCTACAGAAGTGTAATTGCTATTTACATTTTAGATAAATTGAAATGTGCATGGGCTGGTTTGAGACAATTTGGGATAATGTGGCGACTATGGCATCTCTTCCCTCTTATCCACCCACTCTGGTATAGACTAGAGATACCAAAGAAGGGTGATCTGGGATAAGGGCCTCGAAGGATATAAAATTTCCCTAGGTAAAGACCAAAGAGGTGGTGAAACTTAGCAAAAATGTGTGGTGTCATGAGACTTGCTGACTAATGGTAAGAATGGTCAGGAGGGCAGGCCTGAGACAGAGGACATGTCAGACCCTCTGATTCTGAACCCTGAGGATATGAACAATAGGATTTCCTTGCTAGACTTTTAGAAGCATTTAGAGGACAGAGGGCAAAAAATAGGCAAGGGTTTTTATAAAGTGATCTTCCTGTCTCCTCACAAGGAAGCCAAGAAGGATGTGATTGGGCCTAAGGGTCTTGCTGACTGTCTTATATCAGCCCATCCTTTTTAAATCCCTATTAGATGGACAAAATATCTAGTAAAATTTGCCCAAAGATGTATTTCTTCTATTATCTCAAATTATAGGTGATATCAAGATTCTTGCCAGGAAAACTTAATAGACCCTGTCCTTAGAATAAACATTCTTAAAAACTCATATGTTTTCATTTTGTTTAACCATCAAGTCTGGGCAACTTTAAATGTGAGTGGATCATGAGGTCAAGAAATCAAGACCATCCTGGCCAACATGGTGAAACCCCGTCTCTACTGAAAATATAAAAGTTAGCTGGGTGTGGTGGCACGTGCCTGTAGTCCCAGCTACTTGGGAGGCTGAGGCAGGAGAATCACTTGAACCCAGGAGGCAGAGGTTTCAGTGAGCCAAGATCGCACTACTGCACTCTGGCCTGGCAACAGAGCAAGACTCTGTCTCAAAAAAAAAAAAAAAAAAAAAAGTGAGTCCTGTGCTAAATATCTTTGATCAACTAGATTTGACAATCTGAACAAACCAATATTAAACCCATTCAGAGAAAAGGTAATGTGCTTCCTTAGTACATTTACCATAGCAAATTTTCTCTTTATATTTTTAGCAGGTTTTGATATTTTATAACCTTATTTTTAAAGCTCTTAATCATTTTTAAAGGCATAATAGAAAAAAACACAAATCTCATTCACCCAAAATCAACAGACAAGCTGGGTCCAAATCTTCCTAGACCCTTTTCTATTTAAGGGTATGTGTTTCTCTCTCACGTGCATACACTTTAACACAATTAAACAATAGTTTAATCGGCCTCCTGCTGTTTCCTAACTTATTATACTATGATGTGAACATTATACCAGGAAGTGCTTATCTTTAAAAATATCAATATAATCTAATTCAGTGAATGGAGGTACTAGAATTTAAACAATGCTGTATTTGTGAGCACATTATTACAACTTTTCATTAGTAAAAATTAGTTTTAAACATCTAATCAGTATGTTATTAGTGTTGCTATTGATCAGTGATAAGAGAAGCATATGCAGGCACTGCCTAAACATGATACATGGATTTACATTTAACTGTTACATGTAGAATTCTTGTATTTTTTCCTGCAGAAAAAGTTCCTTGGGGTAAAATTATGAGTTAAAAGGAGATGCATAATGTTGGGGATTTTTACATGTGGTAGGGCGATTTAGTAAAAATCATGAGCATAATTACGGATCATTAACAGTAGGTATCATTACGGATAATTTATTTTATAAAACAAAATGATTTTTCAACTTGGCATTCAGAATTCTTCTTTATCATAGGCACCACCAGTCACCCTGGATGGAAATGAAAGTCTAGTCTACAGTTCCCAGAAGCAGTATCATTCACAAGAGTAAAAATCTAAAAGAGCTCCTGTCTCCTGGATACCCCAGATCCCTGAATATGTTAACCCCTAATAATGCCTGCTCCGTGCCTACCTCTTTCCGGCTCACTGGCATCCCTGGCCTGGAATCCCTGCACATCTGGCTCTCCATCCCCTTTGGCTCCATGTACCTGGTAGCTGTGCTGGGGAACATGACCATCCTGGCAGTGGTAAGGATGGAGCACAGCCTGCACCAGCCCATGTACTTCTTCCTGTGCATGTTGGCTGTCATTGACTTGGTCCTGTCAACCTCTACCATGCCCAAACTACTGGCCATCTTCTGGTTTGGTGCCCACAACATTGGTGTGAATGCCTGTTTGGCCCAGATGTTCTTCATTCATTGCTTTGCCACTGTTGAGTCAGGCATCTTCCTTGCCATGGCTTTTGATCGCTATGTGGCCATCTGTGACCCACTGCACCATACCTCGTTGCTCACCCATGCTGTGGTGGGTCGTTTGGGGCTGGCTGCCCTCCTCCGGGGGGTAATCTACATTGGACCTCTGCCCCTAATGATTCGCCTGAGGTTGCCCCTTTACCAGACCCAAATCATTGCCCATTCCTACTGTGAGCACATGGCTGTGGTCACCTTGGCATGTGGTGACACAAGGGTCAACAACTTATATGGAATGGGGATTGGCTTCCTGGTATTAATCCTGGATTCACTGGCCATCACTGCCTCCTATGTGATGATTTTCAGGGCTGTAATGGGCTTGGCCACCTCTGAAGCCAGGCTTAAAACCTTAGGGACATGTGGCTCTCACATCTGTGCCATCCTCGTCTTCTACATCCCCATTGCTGTTTCCTCTCTCACACACCGCTTTGGCCATCCTGTGCCTCCCCATATCCATATCCTTTTGGCCAACCTTTACCTCCTCATCCCACCTATCCTCAACCCAATTGTTTATGCTGTCCGCACCAAGCAGATCCAAGAGACTCTTCTCCATATTAAGGCAAGGACTCAAACCAGGTGACTGTTCTATATCTTTTTATTTTAGGTTCAGGGGTACATGTAAAGATTTGTTACATAAGTAAACTCATGTCACAGGGATATGTTGTACAGATTATTTCATCACCCAGGTATTAAGCTCAGTACTCAATAGTTATCTTTTCTTACGGGGCATATAAATACTTAGTCATGACAGGACAAAGCTCTGACAGCTCTGACTGGGGAAGCCCATGAGATGTCTGGGTCCTACCTGAACTTTGAGGATAAGAGTCTAAGAGCAATCCTAGAGTCTATTCTGTTTGATCATGGATTTTCTATACGGTATAGACCTAATATCTGAAAGTGAAGAAAATCAGGGCATGAGTTTTTGTACTACAATTCCCTGTTTGACTATAAAATTAAGCAACATAAGCATACAGGCCACAGAAAGTAAAATTTTTATCCTTTACTTTTTTGGTATAAAACTTCATTCCTCTTTGTAGAATGTTAGAAAGCAGAATTTCTAGAAGGCAGAATTATGTTCTAACATCTTGGGCAGTTTACAAATTCTGTTAGTAAAGGTCTGGAAAATCTCAACTGTGTTGACAAGCCTTTCCAACCTTTTGGCTTGCCCCAGAAAAGGCCTTCAGTTGAGCATAAAAATAAGTATGAGAAATCTTAATAGGACTCGGAGTGAGACCTTGGCATGCACAGGAATTAGAATCCTCAAACCAAGTCCTGCCCAATTTAAACAGACAGATGAGTTTGCAACATTCTGTATCTCCTAATAATAGGGTTAGCTGAGAGCAGGGAAGACTAAACAGAGAAGGGCATTAGAAGATTCCATTTCAGAGGCCCTGAGATTGGCATATCTGGTAGACAGGAGCCACACCAAAATAACGAAATGGCGTAGAGGGAAGAAGGTAATGGGATTGTGAAGGGGGTTGGGGTAACTGATAAGCCAAAGGTGATGAGAATAGATGGAGGCCCTGTGGTGCATGTAAACTTTGAAATGCTTCCAGATCTCACTGGATAATTCTTGTTGCTACTTCTGAATTATGATCTGACCACTTTCATTATTCACTGATCACAAAGGTTCTGTAATGAGGACTACTTCAGGCCAGAAACCTGCAGGAATTTTGTGGCAATGCATGACAAGCAGACAAGTAGAATGAAGCAGTCACTCCCAATCCTAGTGATCCAGAATTAGGATTATGTACATCTTAGTTCTCAGATGTTTCCAATCTTAAATCATTTAACTACATTTACAAACAATAACATCTAAGAAGGCTAAAGTGACTGATCTTAGGTTAAAAATAAGTTGCTCTAGTATTTTTAAAGACAAAATTCTAAAGAAGCCCGTAATCAAACCAGAGCTAACATATAAACTTCATATCACTCCCACAACACCCACCCCTGCCCCCGCCAAAAATGCAGGAAACTGTAATTGCATGAGCTCTTTTCTAAAGTTTAGCCTAAACCCCTGAACCCCTGACTAGTTCTAAATTTCTATGTCCTCAATCTATGCCTAACTCTCCAGGATCAAGTTGAGTCACATTTTATTTAATTTTCTCTATCGTCTTGACAATAAGAGGTGGTCATTCCTCCATATTTATCAGGGTCTCTGCAGTCCAATGTCTGAATCTAACTATTGAGAGAATATAGGCTTCTATGAACATAACTTTAGTGCCAAACGTAATCTACTGATTAGTATCTTTTCCTCAACTCCAAATAAAAGTCTGAGCCAGAAACTTATTTTACAGATGATCTCCTAATCGTAAGTCCAGGCATTGCAGAAGATGATATTCAAGTCCAACAGTAGCACCAGTGCTGAGGAAAGTGACCAGGAACTTTTGTCACAGGATATCTTTGGCATAATGCCTAAAATCTTTTTATACCATGTAAAGCAGAGTGTGTATATAGTGTGGGGCTCTTAAAACCTGGCCTTAATTAAAACTGGTAGGATTAGTATTATACTAAAAACTTCCTGAAAGAATAACCTTAGAAAACACACATCAAAGTATTTTTCCCTGGATGATCTGCTGGGTCTATCACAGACCAAGACCAAATACCAGTCATCTCTAGTGTCTTCACATGGTGTTGAATGATAGCAGATAAAGAAAATATCACTTGTATATATGCTACTAGTCTATCCAGGGACAACCACTCATGACAAGTTCTATCATACTTGGGGTATGAGCTGAAGTACATTACAGCATTGAATCCCACTGTCAGCAGTAGTCATGGGTAAGCCTCTTCATGGTGAAGGGGTTATCTCAAAACAGGATGGAAGGGAATATACACTGGAGAATGCATATTATAAAGATGAGACAAATAAGTCCAACAATTGAATCTCTTATTCAAAGCCAATGTCACATTTCCCTGTCACACAAATGTTTCTTTCCCATCACTAACACTTAAAGTGGAAATAAAATACAATACCATCAGCCCCTTTTGAGTCTGCAAGTCTTCACGGAAAAAAGCGAAGATTGGGAGACAGTTGAGAGAGGAGGCATTATTGTGATTTTATGTTCTTAACAGGTGGCTAAGAACCTCTGCTCTGAAATCAAAGAGCAGAGATGGACCTGAAACAGTATCTGTCAGACCAGACATGTTGTATAATGTAAGCCTCAGTTTCCTCTTGAAAATGAAACTAATGGCAGCCCCTTACAGATTTTTTATAAGGATGTGATAATGTAAAATGCTTCTATAGTGCCTGGCACATAAAGAATAAAAACATGCCTCTTAATACTTACCATACACTAAAAGGCTCTGGGGGGTTGGAGGTGGTGATAATGTGAGAAGAGTAGCTGGAACAAGTGCCAGGAAAGGCCAGAGAGTGTTCTCATCATGACTTATGAATGTACTGGCCTTGGCTTTAGAAAGCTCCCTCCATTTGCTTCTCTGCAGAAAGTTGTATAAACAGAGCCAGCTTTTCTCTCCTCCCCTTGGCTGCCTGGCACCCACTCACGTACATCTGAGGCTTTTCAACTAGAGTTATACCCACCTAATCAGCTCTGTGTTGGTAAAAACAAAATACCCCTAGTCAATTCCTTGTATAACAAGCATAAAACTTATAGTCACAGATCCAGTTATGTAAAACTATAATTGCCTTCAGCTTTTTCTACGTCAGCCAGAATGGGTCTTTGAATAAACATAAAATGAGTCATAGACGACAGCCACATTCTACCAAATCCAATTAACATTGATCTTAGTCGATTCGTTTATAATTCATTCTGATACAATTTTCAAAACACCCCCAGGAGTTTTTCTATCACCTTCCTGTGTTAGATTTAAAACTGCAGTAGAGGATGAAACGGGCTTTTACAAAATTGTCACAATGGAAGTCACACGAAAGAGGAATGCCTTCTGCTTGCTGTTCCTTGTCTGGCCTTTAAGCCAGATGTGTCTTGTGCTGTAACATATGGTGCTGCTTCACATCATGACCTGTGGGCACTGACCTCCTGGATTCTCTGGTATTGTTGATCCACTGAAATCAGTCATAGGATCTTGGAAGAGACCAGCTGGTCCACATCTGTCTGGAAGCCATCCTTCATCCTGACTGCAGGACTCTGTGCAAACTGGCCAGTATGATCATTCTTGCTCTCAGCCAAGCTCCTCATCTCGCTGTGTCCCAGGAGCACTCAGAATTCACCCCACAGCACTGGGAGTCTTGGGAGCCTCAGCTTGAGGGTATTGGGGGTGTGCTGATCCCAACGAATGTCTCCTCTACTGCCAGGCACCAGAGGATCTTTTGTGCTTAACCTAATCTGAAGCCAGGAAGAAAAACCTATTCTACCACTTTAGATCCTTATAGAAGTCTTTTTCTGTATTTTGTGATCAAGACTTTTGAACTAAAAAGATAAGAATTGGATGTATTTGTTCTCTGACCTGATTTGACATCTCCCTGAGGTAAACGGTGAGTCCAGAATTTGCAGACAGAGTAGAAGTGGTCACAGAAGAAATGAAAATAATTCCCTAGGGAATTATTTGGGATATTCGTCTTTGTCTCCATAGTTTAATGTGACCATCCTTCACGAATTATGCACTGTCCTGCCATTCCTGAATACTTGGTCAGTCAGAATGGAGGCTTTTGAAGAACCATTTTTTCCTTTCTATCATTTGCAAGCCTCAAAGTTATATTCATGGCATAGTAGCCTGTGTCCTGCTAGAGAGGCTTAGTAAGAAGCCCTGGCTGTCACGGCCTTCTCTGGCTATACTCTAGCAGTTCAGGTATTGGCCCTGAGAAATGCCTCTGCAGAAAATCTGAGAATAAAAGCCTAAATCTGAGGGATATGACCTTCTGGAAATACTGCCTGACCAACACAAACCAGTATTATGTCTTCAGTGTTTTAAAATAGACTAATCTCCTTTTTAGGAAATATGTTTGACTACTTTTGTCTTCAGCAACTAGAGAAAGTAAGTTCACGTGGAACAAATCGACACTAGCCCAAGTGTCCAATTATATTACCAGCAATGATGAGTTGGAATGAGCATCTTTCTGTAAGAATATTACTTCCTGTCTCAGTCCTCATTGGTGAAACAAGTTGGATAAAGATGAATGTGATTAATAGATACATAACCTTTCAAGGGGATACAAGTATGAGGGAAAGGGAATAAATTTCACCCTTTGGAATAGCTAAATTAGAAAGATAATTAGATATATGACAGAGAAAATAGGTGGGCTGATGGACCTTTACTTAGAGGAGCCACTATTATTCTCCATTTAGCTGAGACTTCTCAGATGTGTTTAATGCCATAGGGGCTTTGTACTATGTCATCTTGACCAAGCTGGAACCACATTACCCAGACTTCCTTTCCCTCTGTGGTTCCTGGCTAGGCTGGCCACAAAATATAGTTTTGTGATGCCAGAAGGCAGAAATGAAGCAGCAACAATTCTCTGAAGGTCAGCATAGAGCATCTGGTACTGCTGCAGCTCATGCTCCTTATCATTGATTGCAGGTTCACCTCATTGGTTTGGGGCGTCATCTCTTGTTTAAATCCCTTTCTTCTGTTTCTCCAAGTGCTAGACTAGACTTGTGCAGCTCTATGGTAAATGGTACCAGCTCCTTTTGAAAAGTTTGAAATAATGAAGGACAGAAATAGACTCTAGGCTATCCTTGTATATTCCAGTCCATCCTGGCTGCTGTTTAATTCTTACTTTCTGTCAATTCACATTCAGGTTTTCTTCCTGACTGTTAGCCCTGCTGACCTAAGATGTTATACCTATAATAAGCCTTATATTTCATATCATTCATAGTATTTCTGCCTCTTTAATCAATGCTAAGAAGCTTGATACATCAGACTTCTCTACGTACCCACTCCTACCAATCAAAGGCAGGAAGGAAAATCTACTCAGCACTACTCTATAAAACTTTTTAGTGGAGGCATAAATTCATTTTCTTTCTTTAATGATTCCTTATGTTATCTTGCCCAATCATTTTGGCAGTAAGAATGACATCTATCCACAGTGCTAGGATAGCTTGCTTCTAAAGGCTGCTTTCTCCTCTTGGATTCAGTGTTCCATAGAAATGGGATTATTTATAAATCTTTTATGATTATTATCTTGAAGAGCTGAAGAACCAGAGAAATTGCCTCATTGTTGAGCTACCACTTGAGAATAAACCATTTTTAGATAGCCTCATTATAGACTATACATTCCCCTCATCTTTCTACACTGGAGCCTCTGCTGCACTTAAGCCTCCTCACTCCTAATTTTACCTATCTCCTGCTGCTCAGATGTGTTCAGGCATGGCAACCTCCACAGTCTCTAAAGCATAATTGCATGGGCAGATGTTCCGGACTGAGGCTGCTGCTTCCCTTTTTCACTCTTATGAACCTAAATACTTTGGTAATCAGCCAAATTAGTCAATCATGCTCTTTATTTAGGTGCCCTTAGCCTTGAACAATGGTGAGGAGTGAGAAGCAGAAACAAGCTTATGTCAAGCTGCCAACGTCCCATGACAAAGCAAACAATCAAGGAGAATATTTTCAGGAACAAGAGCTAAACGCTCTCATGCATGGCATTCTTTCATGACCAGAGGAATTGGAGAGAGGAGTAAGATACCATAAACCCTAAAACACAGGTGATCTTCTCATGTTTTCTTTTAAGTTGATATTTCTACAGGAAAAACTGGACCAAGAATTCTATCCTGTTTAAAAGGAAGTAGGAGCTATTTAACTTTTAAGTTCGTGGGTACATGTGGAGGATGTGCAGGTTTGTTACATAAGTAAACGTGTGTCATGGTGCTTTGTTGTACAGACTATTTCATTAAGCCTGGTATCATTTTTCCTGATCCTCCCCTTCCTCCTACCCTCTGGTAGGCCCCATATGTGGTATTCTCTATGTGTCCATGTGTTCTCATCATCTAGCTCCCACTTATAAGTGGGAACATGCAGTATTTGGCTTTTTGTTCCTACATTAATTTGCTAAGAATAATGGCCTCCAGCTCTATCCATGTCCTTGCAAAGCACATGCCTTTTTTCTTTTTTATGGCTGCAGAGTATTCCATGGTATATATGTACCACATTTTCTTTATCCAGTCTATCATTGATGGGCATTTAGGTTGATTCCATGTCTTTGCTATTGTGAATAGTGATGCAGTAAACATATACATACGTGTGTCTTTGTAACAGAATGATTTATATTCCTTTGGGTATACACTCAGTAATGAGGTTGCTGGGTTGAATGATATTTCTGTCTCTAGGTCTTTGAGGAATTGCCACTCTGTCTTCCACAACGGTTGAACCAATTTATACTCCCATCAACAGTGTATAAGTGTTCCCTTTTTCTCCGCAAACTTGCCAGCATCTGTTATTTCTTGACTTTTTAATAATAGCCATCTGACTGCCATGGTATCTCATTGTGGTTTTAATTTGCATTTCTCTAATAATCAGTGATGTTGAGCTTGTTTTCATATGTTTATTGGCCTCATATATCTTCTTTTGAGAAGTGTCTGTTCATGTCTTTTGCCGGCTTCTTGATTTTTTTTTTTTCTTGTAAACTTAAGTTCCTTATAGATGCTGGCTATTAGACCTTTGTCAGATGCATAGTTTGCAAAAAACTTTCTCCCACTCTGTAGGTTGTCTGTTTACTCTGATAGTTTCTTTTGCTGTGCAGAAATCTTTAGTTTAATTAGGTCCCATTTATCAATTTTTGTTTTTGCTGCAATTGCTTTTGGCATCTTTATCATGAAATCTTTGCCCATGCCTATGTCCTGAATGGTATTGCATTGGTTATATTCTAGGGTTTTTATAGTTTTGGGGATTTTTTTTGTTTGTTTTTAATACACATATATTTTTTATTGTACTTTAAGTTCTAGGGTACATATGCACAACGTGCAGGTTTGTTACATATGTATACATGTGCCATGTTGGTGTGCTGTACCCATTAACTTGTCATTTACATTAGGTATATCTCCTAAAGCTATCCCTCCCCCCTCCCCCCACCCCACAACAGGCCCTGGTGTGTGATGTTCCCCTTCCCGTGTCCAAGTGTTCTCATTGTTCCATTCCCATCTTGAGTTAATTTTTGTATAAGGCATAAAGAAGGAATCCAGTTTCAACTTGTTCTCCCAGCACCACTTATTAAATCCTTTCTTCATTGCTTGTTTTTGTCAGGTTTGTTGGAGATCAGATCGTTGTAGGTGTGCAGCCTTATTTCTGAGTTCTCTATCCTGTTTCGTTGCTCTATGTGTCTGTTTTTGTACTGGTAACATGCTGTTTTGATTACTGTAGCCCTGTAGTATAGTTTGAAGTTGGGTCGCATAATGCCTGCAGCTTTGTTTTTGCTGAGGATTGCCTTGGCTATTTGGGCTCTTATTTGGTTCCACATAAATTTTAAAATATTAGGTTGCTGCAAAAGTAGTTATGGTTTTTGCTATTGAAAATATTTGCAAAAACCCCAGTTACTTTTTCACCAACCTAATAGTTTTTTCTACTTCTGTGAAGAATGCCAATGGTAGTTTAATGGGAATAGCATTGAATATATAGATTGCTTTGGGTAGTATGGCCATTTTCACAATATTGATTCTTCCTATCCATAAGTGTGGAATGTTTTTCCATTTGTGTCATCTGTGATTACTTTAAGCAGCGGTTTGGAGTTTTCCTTGAAGAGATCTTTCATTTCCCTTCTTAGCTGTATTCCTAGGCATTTTATCCTTGTTTGTGGCAATTGTGAATGGGAGTGAGTTCATTATTTGGCCCCTGGCTTGACTGGCATATAGGAATGCTAGCATTTTTGCACATTTCTTTTGTATCCTGAGACTTTGAAGTTGCTTATCAGCTTAATAAGCTTTGGGATTGAGACAATGGGGTTTTCTAGGTATAGAATCATGTCATCTGCAAACAGGGATAGTTTGGCTTTCTCTATTCCTATTTGTATGCCCTTTTTTTCTTTCTCTTGCCTGATTGCTCTGGCCAGAACTTCTATGTTGAATAGGCATGGTGAAAGAAGGCATCCTTGTCTTGTGCCAGTTTTCAAGTGGAATGCTTCCAGCTTTTGCCCATTCAGTATGTGATTCATCACATAAACAACTAAAGACAAAAACCACATGATTATCTCAATAGATGCAGAAAAGGCTTTTGATAAAATTCAACATCTCTTCATGTTAAAAACTCTAAGTACTGAAGGCGCACACCTCAAAATAGAGCCATATGTGACAAACCAACAGTCAACATCATACTGAATGGGCAAAAGCTGCCAGGCCATTTCTAAAGAGAATGTTTGTTCAAGTAAAGCCTACCCTTACCTACAATCCTATACTCCTGCATTCTTAGACTTTGTTCCAGTTTGACCCCACACCTTGTGTTGCTTCTTATTTGAGAAGTCTACTTGAAACACTTCAGCTCAATTACCATTACATCTGATGTCTGGCATATCAAGGAAAGTATAGGAAAGAACAAGGCATATAGAAATGTTTTACTCTGGGACCAGAACAAAAGTTATGACCTAAAATAGAGGTTAAAAGTTAATATGTAGAACCTTAGGGGTATTACAGCACAAGGCTCTGGGTGTGAAGTAGTTTCACGATGCAATGGTTACCAACTTATCAGAGGCTTATGAGACAGAACACCCACACAATTTACATGGAGCAGATTTATTATTTACAGGTAGGCAGCAAAGGGCAATAGAGGCCTAGAATTCATGTCAAGCTGGTCCCCCAAGGCTCAGGAAAGCTGACCAGGATAGGTTGAGTTTCATCTGGGTGTGTGCCACATTTGAACCACACCTGAGGGACCCTAGAAAGCAGCCCCCTCTGGGTTTTGTTCCTGAGGCAACATGACATCCTGGGCTAAAACATTGAAAGACATCCTGTTTCTAGGGAGAACTAAAGTCAGAGCCAGTCTGTTCCATCCAGTTCTTTCGTATCTCAGGATGTTGTATTCCCTGCACATTCTATAATTCTTTAGAACTAAAAACAAGGGGAGAACCAGGTCAGTACAAGGCCACCCAGAAAACTGTTCTACACTGGGGAGAGGATCTATGGCATTGGAGCACTATCTATACCTGAGGTTACAAGCTAGAACTAGAGGGAAACAGTAACATGCCATTCAGAAAATTTAGGGATTTAGTGTCAATGACAGCAGTTATTGAACTTTTTTCCTTTGGTCAGATACTAACCTGGGTACTTTCTGATCATGATGGATACAGATGTCATCTTCAGATTCTTGTATCTACACACTCCCTTTTCTGTGGGTGATACTGCTGGGAATAGCAAAAGCTTAGAAACATAGGTCAGCTAGAGTCAGGAGACTAGAAGCAGCAAGACATCAGTCACCAAATAGACTGCAGTTAGACTTCCGACTAAGTCCTCAGAAAACTCTGAATCAGTCATCATAAAATTAGGCCATAACTAAGCGTATGAGACGGGAATTCTGGCAGCACTGGGCTGTTAAGAATTGGGTTTGGAGAGAGGAGACAATGAAGATACTTGGTGCTGGTCCTTCACACTTGGTCTCCTGTCCTGTTGCTCTCATCCTGTAATCCTTGAGCACAAGAATTCCATCTTTGATATATTTAATCCCCATAAATTTAAGGCCTAATAAATATTTGAATGACTGAAGTTTGAATGGATAAGACAGTTAAATTGTATATCACCCATGGAGTTTATATCTTGATACAATTAGGATGTTACTATCTTGAGGCTTCAGGAAAAAAAAAAATCTTAGAGCTATAGATAGCTATCTGTTCTACCAACAGCCCAAGCCAAATGCTTGGCAACAGACTTGGCAATTATTAACAATCAAATATTTTCACTGTTTTGCATACAATATTAGATCCTCAGTTACTGCTTAACCTCAAGAAGGACTGAAACTGAAAACACTAAAGTCCTAAAGTGGGGGTGAAGAGTTTTTAAAAATGTTTGTAGACTGATAATAGGATCATCTAAATCTTTCCCATTCTGGAAGTTTCAGATCAAACACCAGGGCTGAACATGTTCTTTAGAGAGATCCTCCAACATTTGCCATGAACTCCTTAAGTGCATGAAGAGATGTATAGTTTTTAAAATCATTTTAAGTTTACAACTCAATTTTTATCAGATTAAATAATTTTAATACAATTCCTGGACTATAGTAAATATTGACATCTTAAAATAATACTGGATGTCATTACAATGGCAGAATAGAAGATAACAGGCAGAGTAGAAGATGCCAGCCTTCATTTCCCCATGTATACCTACCCACACAACAAATAGAGAGCTATCCACAAATCAAAATAACCCTGCGGGGCCTCAAGAGCCAATTTAAGAATCTGCAGCAACACAGTGGAGCAAAAGTAGAGAATGTCCACACAAAGGATCACTGATGAGAAGGGCATACCTGAGGTGGCTACAAACAAAGAAGACAGGGGTGATTGTATCAGCCATGGGGCAGGAACCACTGTGGTTCCCAGTGTGGTCTGCTCTGAAAAAGAAACCAGCATCTTCTTCAACTTAGGCAATCAATGACCATTCATACTGGAGAACCCCAGAGAGGGAGACACAGCTGTACACACACTAAAAAGTGGCTGCCGTTGTGCCACTCCAGAACTAGAGCTACCACTTCTCCCCATACTGCATGTGCCCCAGGGTCCCAAGCCATGGCCACTCTGCAAGTGCCCACATTCCAGATCCTGGCTCTGTGGCTGCATTGTGCCTACCCATGCCTCTGACACCAGATCCATCACCACAGCAAGCTAATTCACACCCAGACCCTGAAGCCAAAGTCTCTCTGTGCATGCCAACACTTGAGACACCAGCTCAGCTACCACTAAGAAATAGCTAGCCTGTGCTCCAGTCCTAGATCCAAGGCTGCACAATGTAGGCCCATGCCTCAGACACCAGAGCAATTTGCACCCAGAGCTAAGGTCTCAGCATGTACCCATAGAGAGCTAGACCCCAGATCCATTGTAGCTTTACGTACAACTGTGCTCCCATCCATGGCTGCTTCACAAGCACCCACACTTCACATATCATTACCAATTTAACCATATGAGTCCTGAACCCCAGGTCCTGGTGTCATTACCACCCCAGGCCAAAAGCTATGGTCTTTCTATGCATGCCATACTTCAGGCCTCCATGAGCACTACTCACCAGACATGGGTGCCATTGCCAACTCAAGCAGGCCTGCAAGTTGTACCCCACGCTAAGAGGGATCCCCTCAGCAGTAACTTCCCTGAGGGGAGAAAAGGATTTGAAGGACTCCAGCAGTCACTGCCACAAAAGACACCCCAATAGCCCTCACTGCTTCTGCAGACATCCACAGGGTTGGCCACTGAGGATCCCTGCAATTTTAGTTAGCATGATCTCAGCAGACAGAGCTGCATGGAGACTATACCGACGTGCCATCTTCAGTGCCAAAACCACTGATCCCCACCCAGCCAGTGCCTTCACCCTTCTTTTTAGGGGAAAGTCTTTCCCCACCAAAACCAGTCTATAAAGTCTGGAAGAGATGACTACTCCACCAAATGAAAAGACAATGTATGACAGAAACCTGAAAAGCAAAGCCATCACCATAAAAAACATGATTTCCTAGTAGCTGACCCCCAAAAATGGAGATCTATGAACTACTTGATAAAGAATTCAAAATAATTGTTTTAAAAAATCTTAGACTCAAGAAAATAGAGAAATAATTCAAAAAAAACTAGGAAGACAAATGTAACAAATGAAATTTTTAAAATTCCGGAGCTAAGCAATACAACAAAAATGAAAAAACCTCAAATAGAATCAACGGCAGAATTGATCAAGCAGATGAAAATTTGAAAACAAAGGAGAAAAAGGTAAAAAGCCTATGGAACTTATGGGACAATACCAAGAGAGCTAATTCTTGAATTATAGGAGTTCAGGCAGAACAAGAAGAGGAGAAAAGGACAGAAAGCTTAATTTAAAAAATAGGTAAAAACTTCCCAATCTGGGAAAATATATAAATATCCAGGTACAAGAAGGTAAAAGGTTTTAAATAAGATTCAATCTAAACAAGACATCAAGGCATATCATAGTCAAAGACAAGGAGAATATCCTGAAAACAGCAAGAGAAAAGTCACCTATCAGGGAGTTCTATAAGTCTGATAGTGGATTTCTCAACAGAAACATTACAGGCCAGACAACATACTCAAAGGGCTGAAGGGAAAAAAGACTAATGAAGCAGCATTTACCCAGCAAGATGTCCTTTGGAAATGAAGAGAGACAGACTTTCCCAGACAGCCAGGAGATGAGGGAATGCATCAACACCTGACCCGTTTTACAAGAAATGCTAAAGAAAAAATTCAAGCTGAAAGAAAAGGGAGCTAATTTGTAACATGAAAATAGCTCACAGTATAAAACTCACTGGTGTTTTTTTTTTTTTTTTAAAGTACATGCTCAGATTCAGAATACTCTGATACTCTAATGGTGATATATAGTAATATGTAAGTTACTTCCATCTTTAATATGAAGGTTAAAAGACAAAACTGAAAATAGCTACACTAATCGTTAAGGGACAGACAATATGAAAGATGTAAATTGTGACATCAGAAACATAAAATGTGGGTGAGGTTGAGTAAAGCATAGAAATGTTTAATCAAAGTTTTCAGCTTAAAATAGCCTATTACAATGTTTTCTGTAGACTTCCTGTAAATGTCAAAGCAAAAACTTATAGTAAATACACAAAAGATAAAAAGTAAAGAACACATACCACTACAGAAAATTTTCACAAAGGAAGATAACAAGATAGAAACCGAAGGCCCTAAAAAAAAAACAGGAAACAATTAGCAAAATGGCAATACTAAGGCATTACTTATCAATAATTACCTTGAATGTAAATGAATTAAATTGTCTAATCAAAAGACAGAATGGCTTAATAGATTAAAAAAGACTCAACTGTATGCTGCCTGAGACTCACTTCACCTGTAAAAACACACACACCAACGGTGAAGATGGTAAAATATATTCCATGCAAATGGGAACCAAAAACAGAGCAGGGGTAGATATACTTAGATAAAATAGAATTTAAATCAGAAACTGTAAAATGATAATATATGTTGATAAAGGGATAAATTCATCAAGAAGATATAACAATTGTAAGTATATATGTGTACCCAACATCAGGCCACCTGAATATATAAAGGTAACATTAATAGACAAAGAATGTATAATCAATTACTTAGGGGACGTCAATAGCCCACTTTCAGCAATGTACAAATAATCTAGAGAGAACATTAATAAGAAAACAGACTGAAAACACTCTAGACCAAATGAACCTGATAACCATATGCAGAACATATAATCCAAGAATAGCAGCATACATATTCTCAAGTACACAAGAAAACATTCTCTAGGATGGATCACCTTAATCCACAAAACAAGGCTTAACAAATTTTAAAAAATCAAAATCGTATCAAGTATCTTTTTAGACCATAATAGTATGAAACTAAAAATCAATAACTGGAAGAATTTTTGAAACTTAAACATTTTCCTGAATAATCAAAGGGTCAAATAAATTAGAGGGGAAATTAAAGATTGAGATAAAAATGGAAGCACAACACACCAAAACTTATGGGATACAGCAGAAGCAACCTAAGAAAGAAGTTACAGAAGCAATCTAAGAAGAAAGTTACAGCAATAAGCGCCAACATCAAAAAAAGATCCCAAACAAACTGCCTAAATGTTACACCTCAAGAAAATAGAAAAAGAAGAAACTAAGCCCAAAATTAGTATGAGGAAAGAAAAGCATGAGCAGAAATGACACTAGAAAAACAATAGAAAATATAAATTAAAGTGGGTTGTTTTCTTAAAGAAAACAATATCAACCTTTAGAAAGGCTGAGAAATCTCTACAAACCTAAGAAAAGAATGCTCAAAATCAGAAATGGAAAACATTGTAACTGATACATATAAATATGAAGGATCACTGAAGACCACTATGAATAATTATATGCCAACAAATTGGATAACTTAGAAGGTTATATGTTTAGATTCCTAAACTTATAACCTACAAAAACTAAATCATGATGAAATTTAAAATATGAGCAGATGAATAGGTAATGAATCAATAATTAAAAATCTTCCACCAAACAAACTCACGAGCTGATGGCTTCATTGTGCAATTCTACCATTTAAGGAACCAATACCAATCCTTGTCACACTTCAAAAAAATCAAACAAGAAATACTTCCAAACTCATTTCACAAGGGCAGCATTTCCCTGATGCCAAAGCCAGACAAGATATAAGAAATGAAATTTATAGACCAATTTATTTCTGAATATAGATGCAAAAATCCTCAACAAAATACTAGCACAAAATTCAACAGCACCTTAAAGAATCATTTAACCATGACCAAGTGGGATTTATCCCAATGATGTGAGGATGGTTCAGTATATGCAAGTTTATAAATGTAATACACAATGTTAACAGTATAAAGGACAAATCATATGATTATCTCATTAGATGCAGAAAAAAATTGACAAAATTCAACATCCTTTAGTGACTTAAAAAAAAAACTATCAACAAATTAAGTATAGAATGTTGTACAACAGCCAGGTACAGTGGCTCATGGCTGTAATCCCAGCACTTTGAGAGGCCAAGGAGGGTGGATCACTTGAGCCCCGGGGGTTGGAGAACAGCCTGGGCAACATGGTGAAACCCCATCTCTACTAAAAATACAAAAAATAGCTGGGCATGGTGTCACATGTCTGTAGTCCCAACTACTCAGGAGGCTGAAGGTGGGAGGGCCACTTGGGCTCTGGAAGATTGAGGCTGCAATGAGCCATGATCATACCACTGCACTCCAGCCTGGTGACAGAATGAGAGCATATATTTAAAAAAAAATTGTACCTTAACACAATAAAGATTGTATATGATAAACTCACAGCTAACAACACACTCAAAATGAAAAGTTGAAAGATTGTCCTCTAAGACTGGAAACAAGAAAAGGGTTCCCACTGTCACCAGTTGTATTCAACATAGTGCTGAAGTCTTAGAGCAATTAGGCAAGAGAAAAAATAAGATCTCCAAATGAGAAAGAAGTTAAACTATCCCTGTTTACAGATGAAATAATCTTGCGTACAGAAAACTAAATATTCCACACAAAAAACGGTTGGACTAATAAATTTAGGAAGTCATAAATAAAAATCAACACATAAAAATCAAGTGTTTCTATACACAAACAATGAAATATCTGAAAATAAGACAACAATTCCATTCATGATAGCTACAAAAAATAAAATGTAGAAATACATTTAACCAAGGAGTTAAAGACCTGTACATTGAAAACTATAAAACAGTGAAAGGAGTTGAAAACACAAATAAGTGAGGCCGGGCGCAGTGGCTCACACCTGTAATCCCAGCACTTTGGGAGGCCGAGGTGGGCGGATCATGAGGTCAGGAGATTGAGACCATCCTGGCTAACACAGTGAAACCCTGTCTCTACTAAAAATACAAAAAAAAAAAAAAAAAAAAAAAAAAAAAAAAAAAAAAAAAAAGCCAGGCGTGGTGGCGGCGGGCGCCTGTAGTCCCAGCTACTTGGGAGGCTGAGGCAGGAGAATGGCATGAACCCAGGAGGTGGAGTTTGCAGTGAGCCGAGATCGCGCCACTGCACTCCAGCCTGGGTGACAGCGAGATTCCATCTCAAAAAAAAAAAAAAAAAATACAAATAAGTGAAAAGATAACCCAAGTTTATGGATTAAAAGAATATTTTTAAGTGTCCATACTATGCAAAGTGATCTACAAATTCAATGCAATCGCTATTAAAATTCCAGTGATGTTTTCCTCATGAGTAGAGGTGAAAAATTCTAAATTTTATATGGAACCACAAAAGTTGTGAATAGGCAAAGCAGTCCTGAACAAAAAGAACAAGTGCTGATGAGGATGCAGAGACAAAGGAACATTTGCACACTGTTGGTGGGAATGTAGATTAGTACAGCCATTATGGGGAAAAACTATGGAAGTTCCTTAAATTAAACTCTCATATAAAGTATAACTCTCATATGATCCAATAAACCCTCTTCTTGATGGATATCCACAGAAAATGAAAACCTCATGTTGAAAATAGGTCTGCACTCACATGTTCATTGCAGCATTACTACTATACCCAAGATATGGAATCAACCTAAATGGCCATCAACAGATGAGTGGATAATGTGGTATGTATACACAACGGGATACTATTCAGCCTTAAAATCCCATCACTTGCAACAATATGGATGAATGTGGATGGCATTATGTTATAAGCAAGGCACAGAAAGACAAATACTATATAATCTCTCATATGTAATCTACAAAAGTGGAGATATATGATGTTCAACAAAATCAGCAATAACAAGCAATAGGGAAAGGACCCCTATTCAATAAATGGTCCTGGGATAACTGGCTAGCCATATGCAGATTACTGCTGGACCTGTTCCTTATACCATATACAAGAATCAACTCAAGACGGATTAAAGATTTAAATGCAAGTCTGAATAAAAAAACATATCTGATACCAGCCCTGTAGTTTGAACCTACTTCAGGGAATCCTTCAGTTCAGAGAAGTTGGCATGATTATGGATCCTGTGAGGGACAATTCTGCTTCAGAGAAAGAGAAAAGCAGGCTAGGGCTCCAAGGGAAAATCAAGGTACAAATAAGTGAAATTATCAAAATTATATGATATTATCTGGGCCCGAAACAATTCATTCCTGGGAGGGGAGGTATATATCTAGGAAAATTTTCATAGAATTGATCATTCTTAGGTCAAGCCTAGAAAATCGAAGTAGAGAAACTAAGGGTTCTAGAAGATTCATTCCACTTTGCTAGCCCAGATTACCAAGTGGTTATTAGTGCTTTAAATTTGTCATCTAACAAACAGATCAAACACACAGATAAATGAGTTCATCACTGCTTCATCTTAGTGCCTCATAGAGACACAACAATTTAATGACACTAGTTATATAGAATTGTTTTTAAGTAGGGGAAGCTCTAGGATTATAATTACAGCCATTCCCAAAGACCATCCAAAAAATGTAGCCAAAAGCCACCAGCCAAGACAGAATTTGTAAATCATTTAGATCATTAGAAACAAATAATACCCATGCCGCATTCAGGAAGTGAGGAAGGTCAAAGAGTCACATCACAGGTACTCTTATTCATTTCCCTGTCATTCCAGCCTCCTCATCTTTTTGCTCTCTCCCACCTCCTCCACCCAGGAGTCAGATTGATCAGATTCCAGGATTACTAGACCATGTTCTTTATGATATTGGTTATTCCAGAACCAGCAATGCTGGCATCACCTGGGAACTTGTTAGAAATGCAAATTCTCAGGCTGTATTCCCTAGAGAAACTCTGGGGTAGAGCCCAGAAATTTGTGATTCTGATGCCTACTAAAGTTTAAGAACCACTACTCTAGGAGATGGGTGCATTTTGCATTAAGAGTCGGAAGACAGAATGATTTCTTTCTCTATCCATTTCCCTACTTGCACCTTTGTGATAGCACCCAGGCCTCTATTCCTTTGTACCTACTGCCAACTCCACAAGTCTTGAATCCTATAGCCAATGACCCAGAGAAAAGAATAGGTAAAGTAAATGTCTCCTGTTCATGGTCTGACAGGGTTGTTGATGCAACAACAGAGAAGATATCCCACCTCCACTGCCCAGATACTGCCCTGATACTGCCCTGGCAGGGAGGCTGGCACCTGGCCATATCTTCAACTCCCCTGGCTTCTTTCAGCTTATCTAAAAGAATTAGAGCCACTTGTAGCTGTGAGAAACTGGGTTCTTTATGGAAATTGGTCCCAGCTAAGTCCAGAAGGAGGAAATTAACCTCACCATCATAAGGGCTTAATACATTTAGCTGTCATTACTAGCTTACATCCCTCAGTATGGATTCTTGAATATATTACAAAAATTACAGAAAGTTATATTGTAATGTTCTTTTGATTAGAAGTAACTGAATTATTCAGAAAATGGTAGAAAAATGGCTTATGAGATTAAAAGCTATTCTCAGCTTTTAATCCTTATATCAAAACTGAAATAAATAGAATAAAACAGCAAGTGGTAGTCCATTAAACTTCTCACAAAATCTTTTCATGTTTCATTCTCTGAAGTTGGAGTTTGATAAAAGAATTGTCCATAATATATTAACCTATACCTTTTGTAGTAAAAAGCACTAGGTGTTTATTGTTTCTAAAACTTGCTTGTACTTCAAAATCCTCTGGGCATCTTTGAAAAATTTCAAAGCTCAGGTTATACTCTTGACCAATTGAATCATCAATTATGAGGATAAGACACAGGCAGCCGTATTTTTTGAAGTAGGGGACAATAGCAATGCAGAAGCATCCTAAGCAAAACCTGAAATTCAATTAATTTTATTTCTAATGCATTTGCTAAAATGTAGACTGAAGCTTGCCTGCTTTGTTTTGTTAAATCTGTATTCTGACTCTGTCGTTTGGCCATTTCCAAGCTATCAGCACACTGGTGGTGTCCTAGCTAAAACGGATGTCTGGATCAGTCAGGGATCCATGTAGAAGAATTGTACAGGCAAATACTGACAATTACTCAGGCTCTCCAGATAATTCACTCTGTGACCCAGCCAGCTACATGTTTTCCTTTGCAGGTTTAACCTAAGCTGGGATCTTGAACATTTCCAGACACTGATGAAGTTGTTGAGATTGTCATTCAAAACACTGAAGATCAAACATGCTAAACACACAGAAACTAGCCCCAGCCCAGGGCCAAAGTCCTTGAACCCTCATATAAGCCCCATAATCTGACCCCTCCTTGCTGACATACCTAGGTAGAGTATCTCTTTTTCTCGCTGTCCATCACAAGGACCACCACAACACCCTCTAAGTTTTCCTAATAAATTCTTTGGACTGTCACTGTGGTTTTAGTGTTTTTCTTTGGAATCCCAGTCAGCCCCATCTTGGGATAGTTTAGGGCAGTTCATTGGGGGAACTCTCCTCCCTCCACTGTTGTGGCTACTCCAGCTAGGAGTTTGGTCAGAGGGAACAATGATACGTCTTCAACTATAGAAATACCATGAGAAATATTGTTTTAATGAGTGCTATGCTCTATCTAAGCACCTGGTGTCACTATAAGAAAGAAAATAATTTTATTTGTGACCAAAGTCAAGTTTATACTGTTGTTGCTTGTATGATAATGGAGTTCATATACTATCAAACTTCTATGTGGGACAAAATCACTGCCTATGAGAGGGTATGAATATCATTTGAAGGACAAGATAATTACTGCGCCAAACATGAGCAAATCAGATCTTGCAGCCTGGAAATACTCATTTAATCCATTATACTATATCCACTGTATTAAATAATAGACAAATAGTTAGTTTCCAGAATGTATAAGTCTGTTATTTTTGTGGGAAAAAAAATACTCACAAAATTTCAGTGACATACAACAATGAAAGTGTATTTCTCACACATCTGAATATTTGCTGAGATGACTGCCGATCTCAGCTAGGTTTGTTTATGCAACTGCAGGTTGGCTGTGGATTGGCTAATCCAAGTCAGGCTTGGCTGTGAGGCTCTGCTTCAAACTGCAAGTTGGTCTGGCAGCTCTGCTCCACTTTTCTCTTATCCTTGGACCAGGGAGCTAACCAGTCACATTCTCATGGTGTGGCAAGTCAGAAGACGGCAAGCCCCACTGGACAAGCAAACTTTAAGCTTCTGCTTTCACCAGACCTACTAATTACTCCTCCCCCTCACCCATGGAAGTGGTGCACATGACAAAGCCTATAGTTAATGTGTGGGGAAGTATACTCTGGGAGAGTGAATGTTATTCAACAGTAATCTAATATACAGAATGCTCCGTGTCAGCTGAGGCACACCAACCGAGAGTTTGAAAAGTTTCCATCGGAGAATCAGAGGTACTTAATTTATACCACTTTCTTGCTGTCCAATACCTGGAGAAGCTTACTTTAATGTCTGGAGGAGTGAGATACCTGAGAACTGTGAAGAGACCTGCTTAAACTATCATCCACCACGTGTGTCTGTAAAGTAAGCATTAGCACAGCAGCATGGGCTGTGGGATGCTTTTTCAGAGCCTATCAAATTTTGATTACTTTCTTGAACTTGAAGGGATTCATATTACTGTTCAAAGGGTTACAAAATAAAAAAAGAACACAGTATAATGTAGGTGGCAAGCCAACCATGTGCCAAGGCAAGAGACCGAGGGCACAAGCTGTTCCAGTATAATAAAGAAAACATACAAAATAAGAATAGTTATACTAGAAATAGATTAGATATGATGATATATGAATATTATTAATCATCAGTTTGTAGCATTACTCTTTATTCCAATATTATAATAATCCTTGCTCTATAATTATAACCTAGGAAAAACCAGGCCATAGAGAGAGAGGAGCTGAAGGGGCACAGTGAGAAGTGACCAGAAGACAAGTGTGAGCCCTCTGTCATGTCCGGACAGGGCCACTAGAGGGCTCCTTGGTCTAGTGGTAATGCCAGTGCCTGGGAAGGCGCCCATTACCTAGTGGACTGTGCTCTAGCAGTAGCGTCAGTGCCTAGGGAAGGCACCCGTTACTTAACAGATCAGGAAAGGGAGTCTCCCTTTCCCTAGGGGAGTTAGAGAAGACTCTGCTCCACCACCTCTTGTGGAAGGCCTGACATCAGTCAGGCCCACCCACAGCCATCCAGAGGCCTAACCATCTCCCTGTGATGCTGTGCTTCAGTGGTCATGCTCCTGTTTCACTTTCACGTTCCACCCTGTACACCTGGCTCTGCCTTCTAGATAGCAGTAGCAGAATTAGTGAAAGTACTAAAAGTCTTTGAAATGCATAGAAGATATAATGGCGTAAGCTGTCTTCTCTCTCTCTCCGCCTTGGCTGCCAAACAGGGAAGGGCCCCCTGTCCGGTGGACACGTGACTTATGTGACCTTATCAATCATTGGAGATGACTCACACTCCTTACCCTGCCCCCTTTGCCTTGTATTCAATAAATAAGAGTGCAGCCAGGCATTCAGGGCCACTACCGGTCTCTGCGTCTTGGTGGTAGTGGTCCCCCTGGGCCCAGCTGTCTTTTCTTCTCTTTATCTTGTGTCTTCATTTCTATGATCTCTCATCTCTGCACACAAGGAGAAAAACTCACAGACCCTGTAGGGCTGGTCCCTACAGTATAAGTAGATCATGTAAAAGTATGTATGGGAGCTTCTTTTTGTAGAACTGACTGAAGAAGTGTTCATTATGAGAGTTTGAAAGACAAAAGCAGAGATAAGTGAAATTAATAATTTTATGATATTCTGTAAGAAGACTGTATTTTCTTTAAATATTCAGTCTTGAGCTGTCATGAGTTGAAATGCAAGGTAGAACTCACAACTCCAGCAATTGGTGTTCCTTGGGTAAGGCTATGAAACAAACAACTCCCAAATTTCAGTGGTTCACTACAAAAACAACAAAATCATCCTTGTTCATGTTATATGAACACTGTGGGTCAGTTATGACTATGCTACAGGCAGTGAGTCAGATTCACATCTGCTCCATGGATCTTCATCATGAGCCTAGGCTGTGATATGCTTATTCTTCTGGTAGAGGGAAAGAATGAAAGATAAACCAAGCCTTCCAGCCATATTTTAAATTTTAATTTTTGTTTTTAGCAGCTCAAACACAGTTTATTTCTCATTTACACTTCTTACTCATTGTGGGTGGACTTTGGCTTTGTCACAATCTCTAACTGGAAATTTGCCGGGTTTTGTAGCAGAGGGGAAAGAAAGGAGGAAAGTTAATGCACACTTTAATTTGCAAAGAATAATGACCTCTAGCTCCATCTATCTTCCCACAAAGGACGTGATCTTATTCTTTTTGATGGCTGCATAGTATTCCATGGTGCATATGTATCACATACCTCTGCAATAACACGTGTCTATATGGACCAGGCAACTTCTTGTCTTTCTGTTCCTTTCCATTCAATCTTTGCACCAATATAGTGTCCTGTTTAACTTTTATTTTAGGTTAGAGGTACATGTGCAGGTGTGTTATATAAATAAACTTGTGTCACGGGAGTTTGTTGTACAAGTTCTTTAATCACCCAGGTACTAGGCGTAGTACCTGATAGTTATTTTTCCTGATCCTCTCCCTCCTACCTTAAATAGGCCCCAGTGTCTGTTCCTCTTTGTGTCCATGTGTTCTCATTGTTTAGTTCCCTCTTATAAGTGAGAACATGTGGTATTTTATTTTTCTATTCCCCTTTTAGTTTGCAAAGAATAATGGCCTCTAGCTCCATCCATGTTCCTGCAAAGGACATGATCTTATTCTTTTTGATGGCTGCATAGTATTCCATGGTGCATATGTATCACATTTTCTTTATCCAGTCAACTGTTGATAGGCATTTAGGTTGATTCTGTGTCTTGGCTATTGTGAATAGTGCTACAGTGAATGTACACATACGTGTTATCTTTAGGGTAGAACAACTTAGGTTCCTTTGGGCACACACCCGGTAAAGGATCACTCAGTCAAATGGTATTTGTTTTTAGGTCTTTGAGGAATCACCCACAGCTTTCTATAATGGGTGAAATAATTTACACTCCTACCAGCAGTATATAAGTGTTTCCTTTTCTCTACAACCTCACTAGCATCTATTATTTTTTTAATACGCTTTCTGATTCTCGAAGTACATTTCAGGGCTACTCAAATTTCATTGGCCAAATCAAGTCACACAGCAAAGTTTAAAATTGGTGGAGTGAAGGAAATACCCTACCCATGATAGAAGGACAGGAGACTAAATATTGGTGGACAGTAATACAGTCTACCACAACTACAATCATGTCTAACTAGTCATATATTGCTTAATGATGGGGATACATTCTGAGAAATGTGTCCTCAGGTGATTTTATCAACCTGTGAACATCATAGAGTGTACTTACACAAACCTAGACGGTATCGCTTGCTATACACCTAAGCTATACGGTATAGCCTGTTGCTCCTAGGCTACAAACCCAATATTGTAGGCAATTGTAACACAGTAAGTATTTGTGTATTTAAACAGAAAAATAGCTAATGAATACTAGGCTTAATACTTGGGTGATGAAATAATCTGTACAACAAAACCCACATAACATGGGTTTACCTAGATAACAAACCTGTACATGTAACTTAAAAGTTAAAAAACATACAGGAAATATATGGTACTATAATGTTATGCAATCACCATCATATAGGTGATCCATCACTGACCAAAACTTCATTATGCAGTGCGTGACAGTATTGTATTTTCTTATTTTCAGAAGTCTCAGCTTCAAGAGGGAAGGGTGTTATTTCTGTTTTCATGGTCCATAGTTCAAAGATAGTATTCAGCTCTTCTATCCATTCATTTAATAAATATTACTAAGTATTTTGGAGGGAAAATACATGCATGTGAAAAGCTAGATACATGATATAAATTGATAAAAAGGAACATCAGTGGACTCTTGATAAGTGTTCACTAAAGGAATTGGCCATGTCTATCAGGAAGGAAGTAAAAAAGGAACTGACTTAATGGAAGAAATAGATCTACTTATAAATGGAGCTGTCTAACTGTAGAAATAAAATTGGAAGATAGTAAGCTATAAAGAGTGGCAAAAGTGGCTGGGCGCGGTGGCTCACACTTGTAATCCCAGCACTTTGGGAGGCCGAGGCGGGTGGATCACGAGGTCGGGAGATCGAGACCACAGTGAAACCCCGTCTCTACTAAAAAATACAAAAAATTAGCTGGGCGTGGTGGCGGGCGCCTGTAGTCCCAGCTACTCGGAGAGGCTGAGGCAGGAAAATGGCGTGAACCCAGGAGGCGGAGCTTGCAGTCAGCCGAGATCGTGCCACTGCACTCCAGCCTGGGCAACAGAGCGAGACTCCGTCTCAAAAAAAAAAAAAGAAAAAGAAAAAAAAAGAGTGGCAAAAGGTGGAGGGTACTTGTCAGAAAAGACATGGGGGTAATTTCAGTACTAAAAGGAATAATGGTTTTGGGGTCACAAAACTTGTGGTACATTTCCTCACTCATACCAGGATAAAGAAGTCACCTGTTTGGGTAACTCAGCTGTTTGGGCCAATCTCAGCCAATATTCCTACTGTCTTTCACCTAGATTACAATACCACTTTGAGAGGTTTGTCTTCCTTAGCCATGTGATGAGTCTATGACAATGGGAAGGTCAAACCTCTGCTATCGGACCAGACTATAGGTGCACTCCTGGATTGACCTGACTCGTAGATCTGTGAGGAATGAAACCTCATTTTCCTTGTCATACTAGAGAATTGCCAAAGACATTCTGCAATTTTCCTTTTTAGATTTTTCCTCTCAACCCCAATCCAGCATTCTCATTACTTGGCCAGTGGGATAAAAAAGAAAACTATCCATCTACATGTTCTTTCTCTGGAATAGACTGAGCACATAATCACGAATCTGCTTGGTCTTGACTCCATATATGATAGGATTGACCATGGGTGGGAAAAGGAGATAGAAAATAGCAAGGAGTATGTGGACATGAGGGGCAGCACAGCGGGCTACACGGTGCATGACTGAAGAGATGACTATTGGAGTATAGGTGGACAGGATGGCACCTATTTGAGACACACATGTCCCAAATGCCTTGTAGCGGGCCTCCTGAGAGGCAAGCTGGAGAACCGCCTGAAGGATGAAGACATAAGACAGGATAACAAAGAGCAGATCCAACACCACAATAAACATGGCCACAGCAATGCCATAGATATTGTTGAAGCTAGTGTCCCCACACGCCAGACTTACCACAGCCATGTGTTCACAGTAGCAATGGGCAATCGCTGGGCCTCGGCAGTAGTGGAAGCGTCTCAGCAGGAAGGGGAGTGGAGTCATTAGTGTCACAGCCCGGATCACAGCAGCCATGCCAATCTTGGTAATGAGGGACCCAGTCAGGACCATGGTGTAGTGCAGTGGCTTGCAGATGGCCACATAGCGGTCAAAGGCCATGGCCAGCAGCACTGCTGATTCCATGATGGAAAAGGAGTGAAGGAAGAACATCTGGACCAGACAGGCAAAGAAGTTGATCTCCCGATCCCTGAACCAGAATATGGCAAGCATTTTGGGCAGCGTTGTAGAAGAAAGAACCAAGTCAATGGTTGCCAACATGGCCAGAAAGAGGTACATGGGCTCATGGAGGGCTGCATCAGCCTGGATAACAAAGAGAAGGGTACAGTTGCCTAGCAGAGCCAGAGTATAAGCAAAGCAGAAGGGGATGGAGATCCAGGCATGCAGGTGTTCCAAACCAGGAATTCCTGCCAACAAAAAGGTAGCTGGATGTGTTGAGGTGATATTAGAGGGAAGCATGGCTCCTGGAAAATCTCCTTGTCAATTTTTACAGGGCTTCTTCACCTTCTATATATACTTTCTACAGTATATATGATTAGAGTTCAATCTGTGATATCCCACCTGCAAAGATTACCTCTTGTTTCCATTGCTAGACGTTAAACAAAGTAACCTAGCAGCCTTCATAAACATGGAGAAGCATAATCCATATTTTCTACCCTCAAAGAAATTTGAATCTCATTGAGTAGATAGAATATTAAATATCCGTAGAATGGATATCCCAAGACAACTGTCATAAAGGAATGGAGTATATGTAGTGTTTTCTGTGTTCTTGGTGATGTCATGAATACCTTGAAAAAAGAAGTGAAAATATGTTTAAATCAATTCATTTCTTTAGCACATACATTGGTACCATTCTGCCTTTCAGTTAAGCTAAATTCCCAAATGCAAGAGCCGATTTTCTCTCCTGAAATCTGAGTTGAGTCCATGTATAAGTCAAACCCATTGGTTTCTAATGCCCAAATTAATCACACAATCTGCGTATTTTCCCTAAAACTACTTTATCTGATATGGTTGCTACTAGCCATATGTCACTATGTAAACCTAAATTTATATTTAATTTCACATTTATACAAAACACTTTTCACGTGCTCAATAGCCACATGTGACTAGTGACTACCAAGAATATTTTCATCATTGCAGAAATTTGTTGAAGACCACTGCTCTACAGTATATCTTTCATATCTTCTCAGTATTCACAGGTCTCTGTAAACACAGCCATGCTGCAAGCATACTGAGAAAATGAAAGGTCCTCTTTTGGTGCTCCACTGAAACTCATGTTAAACTCCCTGTGCGTGTGACTCTCCCTCCACCTGTCTTCCAGTTCCTTCTTTTCATCACAGGAGAATTCGCTCTCATCTTTAGCAAGACTGACTTCTGACTTCCAAATATCCTTCTTGTTAACAATTTTTCACCTTTTTATCTTGTTCTGGTCATTGTTCTTTTTTCAGATCCTTAAACACTAGAGTTACCCAGTTTTTACCAAGTATGTTGTTATAAAATTATAAAATATATGTTTGTATAAAATTTATATATTTATACAAAATATAAAATATAGGATCCACTTAATGAGATTCTTTTGAAGATTAAATGAGATAATGCACTTCAAACACTTAATAGTCACAGAACAAAGTAAATATTGAAAACAAAAACTGGGTCTCTTTTTCAAAAAAACTGTTGTGAAATATAATTGCTCTAAGATATTATAGCTAATAGTGTCAGCCATATTTGAGTCCTTCTTTCTACCGATTCCCAAGTCCTAAGTAACTAGGCTTATTGTTTCCACCTAGATGCCCTATATGCAACCTGCATCCAGCATAACCAAACTGAAAACTAACTTCCTTCCATAAGATCTGGAAAATGTTTAGAATCTAAAGTTA
The DNA here is from genome assembly GCF_009828535.3 of Hylobates moloch. NCBI lineage: Eukaryota > Metazoa > Chordata > Mammalia > Primates > Hylobatidae > Hylobates > Hylobates moloch. Next base: position 43,116,117 of record NW_026652286.1, read on the forward strand.
CTGGCTGAAATCATGACTGCCACATATTCTAGTGGCAGACCTTGCACAAATCACTTATGTACTAATTTGTTTCCTTCTCTGTTAATGGGAAATAGCACTGAACTACCTTTATCTGAGGGGTATAGGGAGGTTAAGTGTGATTATGTATAAAATCATTTTGTATAATTCCTTAGTGTGCAGATCTTTGTCATTTATATTTCTCTTCTGTAGAACTGTTACTTTTTAAAAAATTATTTATGTTGATTAATCTACCGTGACATTAAATCCTCCTCCCTTTATTCAAACCTCTGCTTTTCTTTATAGCAAAACATGTAGAAATGTCTACAATCTCCACTCTCTCAAGGATAATTGGTTTTGAAACATATCAATCTGGATTTTATTCCCATCACAAACCAAAAAGTCCTTTTACTGTGAAAATCAATGACCTCCATGATGATGGTGCCCTTATCACTTACCTGGCTTCATGCAACTGGACCTCTGAGAAACTTTTATCTGAATTGACCACTCTCCTGCTTAAAACTCACTTTTCTCTTGTGTACCACCATATTCCTGTTTCCCAGCTCCAGAGTGTCTCACTTCCTTCTCCTGCTTCTGCCCTAACTGTAAGTTATTACATTTCTACAGTTCTCAAGCATCTTTTCAAATTTTAAATCCATGTCATTCAGAAAATATATTAACAATTTAATGACAACTATTTAAATATTTTTACTGAAGAGGTTAAGGAAAAATTTATGAACAAAACAGGTGGATCCCTTAGTAGAATAAGTTTGCTAAAGGTTGGAGAAGGATAATAAAAGGACATCGTGATTAAATTACATATTATACAAAGTTTCATTGTTGTGATTTAAAAATCCAGGAATAGGGCAGTTATGATAGGCATTTCAAGATAGGGAGCAGGAGAAGTTGAAATTTGAAATAAAAAGCTCTAATTATACACCTCATTAGAAAATAAATTTGAGAAAAATTGAATGAGGTGAGGAAATACTTAGCTTCACTTCCTTAAACGTCAAACTAAAATTTCATGCCAGTGGTATATACAGAACAACTATACAGTGAACAAGAATAGGATGAAGGAGTGGAACAGGAAAGAAAATATAGATCCAAAGTTGCCTTTCTGAGATGGATAATCCAATTCCACATGAAGAACCATAGAGAAGGGACCAAAGAATTGTCCACTCTAGACACAGAAGAGGGGAACTTTTATCCACTGGCTACCACACCCCATAGGTCAAAGATGACCCAAGGAGTGTAGATTTCCTTGCATTTTCAGGTCCATACATGCACCAGAATAACAGAATGAGATCCCTGAGGTGCCCATGCAATAAAGCAGAGAAACTGTGGGGTGGGATGCAGCTGAGTAAGGTGCTATCAACCTACACCTGCACTCAAATGGTTCCCACAACAAAAAGGGGAGATGACAGGACATGAGAAGACCATAATAGATTTGGAATATAGGAGTCAACCAGGGGAAAGGAACAGTCTAAGAAAATGGAACAGCCAGAGAAAATACCCCAAGACATAAAAACACCTGTTATTCAAATATCAGCAGACAGCCAGCACAGGTAGGATGAAGCAAATGAGCAGGAGAATCACGTCAGAACAGTGGGGCCAGATCACACAGGGCCCCATAGGCCTTTGTGGACTTTGCAAAAGTTCCTCATTTCTCTCAGAATCAAGGACATTGTTTTCAGCAGAGAGGAGATATATCTGACTTATACTTTTAAAGTTTTCCCTGGCATCTATGATGGAGAATAGCACAAAGAGGGAAGGGTAGAATTGGGGGAAAGTACCTGGAGACTATTGCAGGAATCCAAGGAAGGGAGAACATTGGCTCAGAATCAAGGTAGCAGTGTATGTAGTGGGAAGTAATAGGATTGGGGATATATTTTTAAAATGTGTCAATGGTATTTTTGACAGGTTAGATATAGGAAGTGAGACAACAGGGAGTCGAAGATGACACCCTGATTTTTGACATAAACAACTGATAGGAGCTGCTCCCAACTGAGATGGGGAAAGCATGAAAGGAGGAGCTCAGCAAAATGACATGGCACATGGATACATATGTAACAAACCTGCACATTGTGCACATGTACCCTAAACCCTAAAGTATAATAATAGAAATAAATAAATAAATAAATAAATAAAGGAGGAGCTCAAGACTTCAATTTTTGAACGTGGTGAGTTTGAGATACCAGAAATTCAAGTGAATAGGGTAATATGTATAGAAAATAAATCATATTTAAAGCCACGAAACTGAGATCATCCAGATAGTAAATGTTCACAGAAAAGAGAACCAGAGAACCCAAAACTGAATCCCAACATTAAGAATGGATGGGAGAGGAGTTGGAGCACACTGAGACATTCGCAAGGGAAAGTGACAGTAGAAACTATTAAGATAGTACATTATTTGGGAATGTTTCTTAGTATATAGAATATAGTTTATTAACAAGGGGATTATTACCATGTAAAATGCTACTGATGAGTCAAAGAATTTGAAAACACAATTGGCCTTGTGTTTAGAATTACACAAGAGGATTGGATACCTTGATAAAAGCAATTTTGCTAGAATAGAGACAGGCAAAGCCTGACTTGACTGAGTTAGAATAGATAAGAGGGGAATTGAAGTTTGTTAACATGGCTAACTTTGAGGAATTTGGAAGCAAAGGACAGCAAGTAAATAGGGCACTGGCTAAAATGGAAAGCCAAGTCAAGTGTGTGTGTGTGTGTGTGTGTGTGTGTGTGTGTTAGAACAGAAGTATCATGTCTTTAGCTGAAGAAAATTATCCAGTAGTAGGGGAAAACTTGAAACTTAGGTGAAGAAAGAGAATACTGCTCCTGAAAAGACCTTGAATATTGCATCTTTCTAGGTGGTCTACTTGTTGACCATTGAGAATATAAACATATCCTGAAACAAACACAAATTTACATATCTTACATTCCTTGTAAGCTCCAGACTAGAATATCCAACTCCATACTCGATATCCCCACATATTTTCCTCACAGATATGTCAAACCTGTCATGCCTGAGGCAGAAATCATGACTACTTCTTTTCTTGTGCTGCCCATATCTCAGAACATAACATCCTGCCCAACCAGTTGCTCAACCTAGAATCAAGTCATCCTGGATTCTTCTCTATTCTTCCTGCATCATATTTAATCATCAGCAAACACCACTGGATCATCCTACATAGTAAATCTCCACGTTGCCCATTGCGTTTCCAACACTGCCACCCTTCCAACGCCATCACCGTTGTTCAAGCCACAGCATCTCTCAGCAACTACTGCTACAAAAGAATCCTAACAGGTTCACAAAGTTCCACTTTGTTCTCCAATATTTATCCTTAAGCAATTACCCACCATATCATGAAGTGAAGGGACTAGAGTTAAGAAACTCTACCTATTTTCCTTCTGTAAACCCAGCCTCTAACATACATAGGTGTGGAACATTTCACTAAATAAAATATGACTACTAGATTACTGGAAGACATATTTCTCAGAGTACTACTCCCCTCATGTGACTTAAGCTCAGAATTTGGGTTATCTTCTCATTTAAAATGCATCCAGGATGGAAGTTCTAAGCATCCCAATTACAATACTTTGTCACCTGCACCAGAATAAAATTCTCTTCTTAACGGAAAACACTATTTTAAATATTCATAATGTTTGTGCATTTTTGTCAGGAACAAGCCCTTATGACAACAGACATTTTTATTTTCAAGTACGTATCAGTACTTAGAAACATGCCTGGCATCTAAGAAACTCTTCTAAAATACTATGAAACAATCCCACAAACCTGCTGCACCTTTACCTTATCTCAATATGTATTTTCCACAAAACCCACGTTTTACTTTGAGTCTGCATGTCCGCCTAGATTCCTCCATTCAACTTTTAAACATCACTAACCACCCTGTGAGCTGTCTACACATCTTCATGAAAAAAAAAAAGGCATCTCTTCTATCAGATTTCTTCCTGAAAAGACAGGGTGTCTAACAGTTCATAAATCTTACTTCCTTTGAAGTTCATCTAAAATCAACTCCTCAGAATGAAATGCTCGGAGTAGGAGTGTGAATGGAGCCAGTCTTCTTCCCCTAATATCCAGAAACTAAGACCTCCTCTGTAGTGCAAGTTTTGTCCAGACTGTTCATTGTTTTCGGAACTAAGATGTCCATGCTCAAAGGATTTATCTTCTATTTCTCCTTAAAAGGGGCCTCCGTACCCAGAATGGACTCAGTTAATACTGAATCTATTTGGTTGCCTATACCTTTATCTTAAAAGGATATCAGAATGACATATCTGAAAAACTTAGAACCAGACAAGGAAGGATAATCACGATACTTCAAGACTCTGCTTCTGGTAGAAGAACCTCAAAGATAACGTATTTCTTACCTTTCCCTGCCATCTTTCTAGTTCAGGCCCCATTTTCTTCCCCTTGACTAATGCAGAAGCCCTTTAACCGGGATGGGGGCATTTGCAGGGGTTAAAAAAAGCAATGACAGGAGGTGAGAAGTGACAGATCCAAACTGGAATAATCAGCTAAGACTTCTTGGAGATTGCCCACAGTGTTTGGCATGGGAAGGAAGCAGGCATCCTCTGTGGTGGGGAGAGCATCTGGAGTTTGTGTACCAAACAGTTGGGAGGGACTATCAAGACTTCTGTTCCCTGTATTGAAGGACCAGAGTAGAAGCAATAACAGGGTTGGAGAGCTGATGCCTAAGATCAGGACTGGTTATGGGAAGAAATTGAGAGTGCCCCCACCTTCCTGCTCACTCCCACCTTCCTGCTCACTCCCACCTTCCTGCTCACTCCCACCTTCCTGCTCACTCCCACCTTCCTGCTCACCCCAACAACATCACTTGTTTCCTATTTCCCTGAGTTGCAGCTCTATCCACAGTCCTCAGCCTGACTTACAATCCTGGGCCCTTTTCATTAGCTTCATGCAGCACCAGTGCCGCCTTCCTCTTTCAGTCTAAGGAGTCTTAGGAGGAGGAAGCTGGGAAGCGAGCAGCTGGCTTTAATCCTCACCAACCTCTGCCCTTCTCCCAGAAGGCTGTGGAAGCAGAAACTGCTGCACTTGAGCAGAGTCCTCAGAGACATCTCTGGCCTCCTCTCTCTGGGTTGATGCAAGGGGACTCCCCTGACCCAAGGACTGTATCCTTGTTTCCTACAGCCCATGCCTCCTCCCCAGCTAGTGGCGCTGAGCTGTGACTATCAGGGGTCATGCCCTACTTGCCAGAGGCTGTGAGCATTTCAGGTGGAGCTGGCTTGTGTCTTAGTGTTTGCTGTGCCTCTCCTTACTCTTTATCCTTACAGTGTCTTCAAAGAAAGCCAGCCTCATCAGAAAATATACACTGCAGGCAACTCCTGTCAGAATTAACTTGAAAGGGCAGGGAGTCCAGCCTGACCAGGACAAGGTCATCCATCAGGCATTTTATTTTGCATTCATATTTCATATTGGCCTGAGATATGCATTAATAACCAGCTCGTGACCTTGATCTTGCACCTGTCTGATCCCTGACCTATTTTTCTTATCTCTAAGGTAGAGATAACTTTTACAATATTTTCTAACTCACAAGGATAGGAGGATCTAAGTAGATAAACAAGAGGCCACTATGAATGTGATTCCTTATTAATAATTAGGAAATTACCAATCATCTGTAAATGATAAAGGGTGATCTTTCTACCTACAACTGACTTAATGTGTGCTATTTTTCAAGGGCCTGAGAAGATGCTTTTCACTAGAGTTCTCCATGGATTTTGTCTACCCTAATTCCCCATAATTTTTAAAAGCAATCTCAGAACCCTGTAACTCAGTCATACCCACTCCCTTCTCACACGGGTACCCTGGAATTAACTTCCCCTTCTGTAACAGTTGGCCCTCAAGTGTGTGGACTCGCCCTCCTCCTTGATAAGTCTGATCTTTTGGGATGCTGGGATAAAGTGGAATTCCTACATAGTACATTTAAAGTTGCAGCCTAAATTAACAATGTACAGCCAGGCCATGGGGATACAGCTTGTATTAAAAAGCACCTCACCAAAACCTAATATGGCCAAAGCCAGATAAAAGCCAGACAAGAGCCAGATAGAATAGACAGGGTTTTTGTGAACAAAGCACCTTACTTTGCCCCCAACTCCATTCTGAATGGGTAATCCTGACATCATAGGAGCAGGATAAGAAGCACACGGAGTGGGGGAGTGGGCAGTGGGGCCATTGGCTCAAACTGTGCTGGAGATAACTGCTGGAATATTGGAATACTTTGACTGTGTTTAATTCATTGACATCCTCCCCACCCTATCTTTTCTTTTGTAAAATCTAGATTCTTTTACATTCATATGCATGTTTGCTTTGGTGTTCTTCATTCCCTCCAGCTTTTTCATGTTTCCATCTGGATCATTTTTTTTCTGCCTGAAAAACTTTTATTTTTGCTTTTATTACAGGCCATATAGTGACACATTCCATCGACTTTTGCTCATTTGTAAAATTATCTTAGTGAAAGATGACTCACCTCCTGGGTCTGTATCTAAAATTCTATTTCAATTTGAATAGGTTTTTAAATGGGCAATTCTTCTTTCATCCACTTTAGTACATTAATTGTATTCTGCCTTGACTTGCTTTTTTTGAAGTCAAGTACCTATTAATATCAGTCTTGTTGTTGATCCTGTGGATATAATGTGCCCTACCCATACCTGGGTGCTGCTTTTTTTTTTTTTTTTTCAGTTAGCTGTGATGTGATCACACAGAACATTGTAGGCCATTGTATCAGTCTGTTCTCACACTGCTATGAAGAACTACCTGAGACTGGGTAATTTCATGGAGAAAAGAGGTTTGATTGACTCACAGTTCCTGCAGGCTGTACAGAAGCATGGCTGGGAGGCCTCAGGAAACTTAGTCATGGCAGAAGATGAAGGAGAAGCAAGCAGGTCTTACCACAGCGGAGCAGGAAAAAGAGAAGGGGGGGCAGGGCCACACACTTTTAAACAGAACATCAAGGGGGAAATCTGCCCCCATGATCCTATCACCTCCCACCAGGTCCCCTCCTCTGACATGTGGGGATTACAATTTGAGATGAGATTTGGGTGTGGACACAGAGCCAAACCATATAAGCCATGTAAGGATTTCACTTTGCAAAGGTTCATAATTTCTCTCAGAATAAAAGCCCAGTTTGAGCAGTGAATTGACATTATTTGACATATGTTTTTAAAATATTGCTTCTGACTTAATGGGACAGCACAAGATGATGAGGATGAAAGCAGAGAAAGGATTACAAATGCTATTGTAGGCATCCAGAGAGAAGATGGTGTTTCCAAATCAATGTGTTAATCATATATATGGAGAGAAATCAGATATATCAGATTTTATATCTATTTTTTAAGTGCCAGTGGGAATTCCTGAGAAATTAGCTCTAGGCTGTGAGAGAAAAAGAAATCAAAGACAACACCAAGACTCCTGGCTTAAGGAACACGTAGGTGGGAAGGTGTTGTGAGGGTCGCTAGGCAGAACAGGATCCTATACTCAAGCATTGATCCTACTTTAAGGATGATGTGCAGCTCTGTGTCCTAGCTTGGAATGTTGGGATGACCTAGTTTTTGAGTGATTAGAAGTACTGCCTCTAGGCCCAGATGACTGCATCAAGTTTCCTTTATCCTAATCTTGCATTCTATGTATGGGTATAAAATTATATGTGCCTGTAGGCTACTCATATTTCTTATTCATGTTTTGATTGTGTGCTAAACTCAAATGAGCTCATACAGAAGGTAATTTTCCTTTTACTGTTTGTGACTAATCCTGGCTGTGCTAATGTTATATTGATATATTACCTGTCTATGGGATCCTTATACTACTGGACTTATATTGATATATTACCTGTCTATGGGATTCTTATACTACTGGACTTGTTCTGGGAACTAAATTATTTCTCCACTGAGGATAGATATGACCTTAAGGATGATGTTATTCCTCGTATAAGTCAATGGGAGAATAAGATTTCTCTCGTTGGAAGTAGCTTTTTAAATTCATGCTCTTTTCTATGTTTGTTTACATGTGGTTACAACTTAGTGTTTATTTTTTAGCTGCCCACCTGCCCCAACTATTCTCAGACAAAATAATCAGGAGATGCTGACTACATGAGGCATTTGTCTTTGTGTCTGAGAGATTTATGGGAGCAGTGATGGAATATAAGGAGAAGCAAGAGTGTAGGTTCTTGCAATACCCTTGTCTCCTGCACAGCTTCCAACCTTCTACACCACACCTGACAAATGCTTGGAGATTGTTTCAAAGTTAACTAATATAGAGAGAGATAGAGATACTTCCTCAACAGTAGTCTCTGAGGAAACAATGAAAGGGGTCACAAAAAAAGAAGTACAACAATGTATTTGTGGAAGATGATGTATGAAAATATACTCATTTTCCTGGGCTGTAATAACAAAATACCACAGAGTGGATGGTTTCAGTACAGAAACCTATTTTCTCAATTCTGGAAGCTGGATGTGCAGGTCAAGGTGTGGCATATGGTGGATTCCTTTTCAGGCCTCTCCTCGGCTTGGACATTATCCTCTTCTCCTTGTGTCTTTTCTTATACGGACACCTGTTGTATTAGATTGAGTCCCATCCTAATAACTTCATTTTCACTTAACCTCTTTGAAGACCTTATCTCCAAATACAGTCATATTACTCTGAGATACTCGGGTTTAGGACTTCAACATATGAGTTTACTGAAGGGGGACACAATTCAGCTCATAACACCCTGCCTTCTGGCTCCCTAAAGTCTAGTCCTTCCCGCATGCAAAGCACAAGCATCCCCAATTCCAGGGGTTAACTGTAAATACAAAATCTCATCTAAACGTAATATCTAAATCACTCATGCGACACTCAGGTATGAATCCATCCTGAGGCGAAATTTCCCTCCAGCTATAAACCTGTGAAACCAGACAAGCTACCTGTGACCAAAATATAATGGTAGAACAGGCACAGTGTAGGCATTCCCACTCAAAAAGGAGAAATCAGAATAAAAGTGTCATGAGTCACAAATAAGTCTAAAACCTAGCAGGGCAAATTACACTTGATTTAAGGCTCAGAATAATCCTTTTTGACTCAATGGACAGCAGCCCCAACCCCTCAGTCCTGGGTTAGAGGCACCCTGGCCTTCTGAAGCCAATGGGCTGGCTCTGCCCTCTGGAACGAAGGAAGAGGCAGCCTAGCCTCCTGGATCTGTGTCTTTTGGGCTTGTGGTGGCAGTGGTAGCCCTGCCAACCTCTGAACCACCTTAGGGTATGTTTTCCCTTTTCTTGAAGGATAATGCATGTTTGCAGCTAAATAGCTCTATTGGGCCATCCTCTGGAATCCCGAAAGTCCAACTACCTTCTTTCATGTCATCCTAACTCTGTTCATTTCTGCTGCTAATAAAATTCTCAAAAAGCATGTTGGTCTTTGATGCAATTCATGGGGTCCAAACTATCAGATAAAAGGGATTCCCGTGAGTCTTTCCTGCATAGCCCCATCTCTATTCCTGGCTTCTGCTGAGATGGCTGATTGTATCCATAAACACATGCCTAATCCTTTTTTTAAAAATTGGCACATATTAATTGTACATATTTAGAGGGTACATGCAATATTTCCATACATGTATACAACTGGTAATGATCAAATCAGGGTAATCAATTTGAGATAATCTATCACCTCAAATATTTATCATTTCATTGTGTTGAACATTCAAAATCCACTCCTCTGGCTGTTCTGAAATCTATACTAAATTATTAACTATTGTCATTCTAGTGTGCTATAGAATACTATAACATTCCTTCTACCTAAAGGGCAATTTTCTACCCATTAACCAACTCCTGCCTATACCCTCTTCCCCCTACTCTTCCAAGCCTCTGGTAACCACTATTCTAGTCTCTACTTCTGTAACATCAACTTTTCTTTACCTCCCAAATATGAGTGGGACCATGCAGTATCTGTCATTCTGTGCTGGTTTATTTCATTTAATATACCTAATCTTTTTAGAAAATGGTTGTCCAGCCACACCCTTGATATTCTTTCCAAATTACACTTATTTATTGTAATATGGATATGCTGAGAATTTTTCAATCTTTAATTCCCGATTCCTTTTTGCTTAAATTCTTCTCCCACTTATCTCCCTCCTCTCTCATAAGCAACAAGAACAAACCGGGTCACAATTTCAGCACTTTGCTTAGAAATCTCCTCAGCTAAATATTCAAGTTCATCACTTACAAGTTCTACTTTCCACAAAGCACTAGAACACAATTTGTCCAAGTTCTTTTTCATTTGATAACACAGATCATCTTTCTTCCAGTTCCTCCTTCCTGAGACCTCACTAAAAGCATCTTTAATATTCATATTTCTACCTACAGTCTCTTCAAAGAAATCTTAGCCTTTTTTAACACGCACCTCAAAACTTTTTCAGCTTCAACCCATTACTCAGTTTCCAAGCAACTTCCACATTTTTAGATATTAGTTACAGTAGCACCCTACTTCCTGGTGCCAAAAGTAGTTTTCTAGGGCTTCTATAAGAGGCAAAACAAACTGGGTGGCCTAATAAACAGAAATTTATTTCTTCACAATTCTAGAAGATAGAAGTCCAAGATCCAAGCAGAATTGGTTGCTGCTGAGGCCGCTCTTCTTGGCTTGTACATGGCCGTCTTTCTGTATTTTTACGTGGTCTTCACTCTGCCTGTGTCTGTGTACAAATTTTCTCTTCTTATATAGACACCCATCATATTGGATTAAGGCCCGTCCTAATCACCTCATTTTAACTTAAGTATTACTTTAAAGACTTTATCCCCAAATACAGTCACATTCTGAAGTGCTGGGTGTTAGGATTTTAACATATAAATTGGAAAGAGGAACAAAATTCAACTCATGAGATTCGGTATGAGGGAGCATCAGAGGTGCAGTTCTCAGGATTAATATTAAGGGAATTCTTGAGTACCTAAGTTTGCATGAAACAGAACAAAACCTAAGTCAATATGCCCACATCTCATCTTCTTTGACTTCTCATATTTCTTCTATGCTGGGCCTTGGAATGGTGAGTTTAGAGAACACAAACCATTGGAATTATTCCATCTTCTGTCTGAGGACATAAACGTAAGTCCAGCATCCCTTTCTTAACAGTCTGTGTCCCTGGCTGATAGCACAGACTTGGCTAGATTATTAAATAAGTAAACAATTCACATTCTTGTTGAAAACATAAGATACATCTATGCACAAAGAAAGAGTTATGTGATATATAATAAAATGTCAGAGGATATGGTTTTTCTTCAAAGTATTTAATGAGATGGAATAGCCATGAGGATGAGGAGGTAAAAAGAAGTCAAAGAATACAGACTGGCTTAGTTGAAGAAATAAGCTTCTAACAAGCAGAGCTGTCTCACTTGGAATAAATAGGCCTAAAGGATGCACGTGCACCAGCACTGACAGCGTTTAGGTAGAGTTTAGGGATCAACTATTAAAATATAGCGGAATTCCTGCACTGGATGGAGTAGGGGTCCTAACTCGGGAATTTGAGTGGATAATTCACCAAATGTCCTACAAGTCAGAGATAGAAATTCAGATTTTCACAGCCTTCTCTTAAGCAAATTAACTTGGAAGCATCTTTGTGTCCTTCAGCAAAGTCACCATGAGGCCGGAGGGTCAAGACTCTGTCAAGTTTACTGACAGGAGTCAGGGCTCTGTGAGGAGACAGCACAGTCACCAGGTTCAATCCAGAGGCTACCAGAGGGCAAAGACCCAAATGTCCAACAACGATAGACTGGATTAAGAAAATGTGGCACATATACACCATGGAAGACCCACAAATTCTAAACAGACTATTGGGACTGAGCTTCAGGACATCATTTATTCTTTTGATAATACAAGAAAAGAACTAAACATAGAGTCTAGCAGCCATCTACTCTCATCACAGCCCTGGCCCACTACAGCATTCACTGTGCCCCACTCTTTTTCCACTTATTCCTCACTCTCTATTCACACATCCTTTCTCAGGAATACTCCCAAGACTCTGTCATGGATCTGCTTGGTCTTAACGCTATAGATGATGGGATTGACCATGGGTGGGAAGAGCAGATAGAAATTGGCGAGGAGAATGTGGACATGTGGGGCAGCATGGCGGGCCACACGGTGCATGACTGAAGAGATGACTGAAGGTGTGTAGAAGGCTAAGATGGCACCTATGCGAGACACACATGTCCCAAATGCTTCGTAGCAGCCTCCTGAGAGGAGAGTTGTAGAACTGCCTGAAGGATAAAGATATAAGATAGGATGATAAAGAATAGATCCAACATTCCAATAACATGGCCACAGCAATGCCATACATATTGTTGAAGCTAGTGTACCCACACGCCAGCCTCACCACAGCCATGTGTTCACAGTAGCAGTGGGCAATCACTGGGGCTTGGCAGTAGTGGAAGCATCTCAGCAGGAAGGGGAGTGGAGTCATTAGTGTCACAGCCTGGGCCACAGCAGCCATGCCAATCTTGGTGATGAGGGACCCAGTCAGGACCTTGGTGTAGTGCAGTGGCTTGCAGATGGCCACATAGCGGTCAAAGGCCATGGCCAGCAGCACTGCTGACTCCATGATGGAGAAGAAGTGAAGGAAGAACATCTGGACCAGACAGGCAAAGAAGTTGATCTCCCGATCCCTGAACCAGAATATGGCAAGCATTTTGGGCAGTGCTGAGGAGGAAAGGACCAGGTCGATGGCTGCCAACATGGCCAGAAAGAGGTATATGGGCTCATGGAGGGCTGCATCAGCCTGGATGATGAGAAGGAGGGTGCAGTTTCCAAGCAGGGCCAGTGTATATGCTGAGCAGAAGGGGATGGAGATCCAGATGTGCAGGTGTTCCAGGCCTGGAATCCCCATCAATGAGAAGATAGCTGGATGTGTTGAGGTGATATTGGAGGCTGACATGATTCCTGGAAATTCTCCTTGTTGATCTTCATATGCTCCTTCACCTTCTAGGAAGAGTATCTGGAGTAACTAGGATTACAGAGTTCAATCACCTTCTATGATGAGCCCTTGTTACCATTCCTAGTCCTTAAACAAAATCCACTGGAAGTTCTCATAGACATGGAGAAGCATAATCTATGGTTCCTGCCCACAAGAAACTCTCATTTTTATTGATATCTAAATATCTAGATATCAATAGACCTGATACCACTAAACAGTTCTCATAAAGGAATGCAGAAGTGGTATTGTTTTGTGTTCTTGGTGACAAGATTATCTTGATCAAACAAGTAAAATATGTTTAAATCAATTCATTTAGGTCATACATTGTTACCATTCAACCTACCAATCAAACAAAACTCCCAATCATATGAGTAAATTTTCTGTTGAACTTTCTGGCTTAAGTGTTAACTCTATGGATGTGGCTGAATCTCTCTGCAGAGTCTCCCTAATACAGTGCAAACTAATACGGCAGACTCGATTCTGAACCAACGGCTTCCGCAAATCTTCAGCTGCTACCACGGGAGCATATTCCACAGCCCCTTGTTGCTGGGATCCCCTTGCTCCATGCCAGTCCCTTGGAGGCAGGATACTGTCAAGAGAGGCAAGCCTGGTCATCTCCCGCAGTGTCCACATGACCCACAGAAGACTTGCTTTGCCAGACAGTAGAAAAACAGGCTGATTCAATGGTACCCTTTTCTCAGCTTCTTGTCTTCCTGTATCCCCTTCTCCAAGCTCCAATGACATCAAGCACTCTGCTGCTTTAGTGCCTATAGAAGTCAAACGAACCCTGCAATTCCAGTGCCTCAATTAATCATACAATCTGTTTAACTTATCTGGAAGTATACTATCTAATAGCATTGCCACTTGCCCAAATGTGGCTATTTCTAGTAATCAAAAATAAACAAAAATTCATACCTCAATCACAAAAAATTAAGCGTTCAGTAGCATCTAAATTTAAGTGCTAAATAGACCTAATTTAAGTGCTCAATAACCCCATGTGACTAGTGGCTACTATATTGGACAATTTAGGTAAAGACTATTTCTATCTTTGCAGAAAGCTCCATTAAAGGGCACTGCTCTGTAATACATCTTCCAGGTTCTTTTAACACAAACTTTGAACATACAGCTATGCCTCCAGCTTACAAGAAGATGAAGAGCCTTCTCTTTTGGTTTTCCTTCCTCTAAACTCACATTAACTTTCTTGCTCATGTGGGTCTCCCTCCGTCCATCTTCCATTTCCTTAATTTTCATCACAGAACTCTTTCATCTTTAGAAAGACTAACATCCGGCTCCCCCACACACAAACTTTATGCTTAACAATTTTTAATATTTCTCTCCTCTCTTGCTCATTTTTCTTTCTTCTGTCAAAAGCCTTAAACACTGAAGTTGCCCAGTTTTTACCCGGGCACTCTTGTTAGAATTTATTTAATGAAGTTCTTATGAGAATTAAATGAGATAATGCATCGAGACAGCACAGTCAGTAAGCAAAGTAACTGCTTAGTTATCGGTCTTTTTTCAATATGAGAAAATTGAGTGTTGGGAAAATAATACCTCTAAGACACCATAGTTAATAGTGTCAGTCAGCCAGGTTTGAGTTCTCGCATTTTCCAAATTTAATGTTCTAAATAATCATCTCCTTTTGCTTCTGCCCAAATGCCCAAAGGCAACTCATGTTTTGTACATCCAAATTTAAAACAAGTTCCTTTTTTTCCATAAAGTATGGGAAAAATTTAGAATCTGAAGCCTCGGCCAAAATCATGATGGTCCGAGGTCATGTAGCTAGAAGATGTGGCAAATAGCTTACTTCAAGCCCCTGTTTCTTCTCTGGAAATGGGTAATAAAACTGCCCTACCTTTATCTCAGGGTTGTAGGGAAAATACTAGAATTACACACAAAATGTCTTTTTGTATAATTATTTAGTGTTTTTTTGTTTTGTTTTGTTTTGTTTTGCTTTTTTGAGGCAGAGTCTCGCTCCTTAGCCCAGGCCGGAGTGCAGTGGCGCTATCTCGGCTCACTGCAAGCTCCGCCTCCCGGGCTCACGTGATTGTCCTGCCTCAGCCTCCCGAGCAGCTGGGACCACAGGTGCCCGCTACCGCGCCCGGCTAATTTTGTGTATTTTTAGTAGAGACGGGGTTTCACTGTGTTAGCCAGGATGGTCTCCATCTCCTGACCTCGTGATCTGCCTGCCTCGGCCTCCCAAAGTGCTGGGACTACAGGCGTAAGTCACCGCGCCCGGCCTAATGTTTATTATTTAGAGCCTTATTTGTCATCTCTCTCTCCCTCCACAGAAAACTTATGCTTGAAAAGGAAAAAAAAAAGGTTTCTATGTCGATGAGCACTTTATAATCTTCTCCTCCATGATCTTATATCCTCTCTATTTTTTCAAAGTTTAGCTCTTCTTTGCATAAAAATACCTAGGAATGTCTACATATTCAGATTCAACTCCCACAAATTTCCTGTAGTATTAGCACATTCTAATTTACCTGAAAAAGCGCTCATTTGGGCCAGAAATGACCTCCATATGATGCCATGGTCACATACTTGCCTTCATTCGTGTTGATCTTTCAGCAGCTTTTTTCTGAATTGACCACTCTTCTGAAACTCCTTCTCTCCTCTTGGCTCCCCTTAATACTTACATTACCCATCAAATGAGCTGCTTCTTTCAGTCTCCTGCTTCAGCCCTACCTCAAAACACTGAATTATTTCATGTCTCAAGCTTTAATTCTGTGCAATGCTATGTTCACATAAAATTCAGTAAATATATTTGGCAAATTTAGTACAATAAAAATGTAAATATTTTTGCTGATTCGGTTAAGAAAAAATTCATGAACAAAACAGATCCCTTAGAATAATTTTGCTAGAGGTTGGAGAAGGATAATAAAAGGATATAGTAAGTAAATTACATCATAATATACAAAGGTTCACTGTTGTGATTTAAAAACAAAAAACAAAAAAAGGATCAAGGGTAATGAGGATAGGAATTCCATGGCAGGGAGCAGGGGAGGTTGAAATCTGAAATAAAGAGATCATTGCAGGCCTCATTGCAAAGGGAATTCTAGCAAATATTAAATGAGGTGAGGAAATACTGGTTTCGTTTCTTTAAAAAGCCAAACCTGTAATCCCAGACAAGTGGTATATATAGAAAAATTATATAATGAACAAGAACAGGATGAAGGAGTGGAACAGGAAAGAGAATATGGATCCAAAGGTGCATTATTGAGCTGGATAATGCAGTCATCACTGTATCGAGTTCCACATGAAGAACCATGGAGAAGGAACCAAAGAATTGTCCACTCTAGACACAGAAGAGGGGAACTCTTATCCACTGGCTTCCACACCCTATAGGTCAAGGATGACCCAAGGAGGGTGAATTTCCTTGCACTTTTAGGTCTATACATGCACCAGAATAACTGAATGAGATCCATGAGGTGCCATGCAAAAAAGGAGAGAAACTCTGGGGTGGGATGCAGCTGAGCAAGGTGCTATCAACCTACACCAGCACTCAAATGGTTCCCACAGCAATGGCTACAACAAAAAGGGGAGATGATAGGACGTGAGACAGCCATAAGATAATGTAAGATATAGGAGTCTCCCACGGGAGAAGAACAGTCTAAGAAAATGGAACAGCCAGAGAAAATGCCCTAAGACATAAAAACACCTGGTATTCAAAGATCAGCAGGCAGCCTGCTAGGATGAAGCGAATGAGCAGGAGAATCAAGTTAGGGTGCTGGGGCCAGATCACGCAGGACCTCATAGGCCTTTGTGAAACTTTGCAAAGGTTCCTCATTTCTCTCAGAATCAAAGACATTGTTTTCAGGAGAGAGGGAGGAGACTTACACTTTTAAAGTTTTCTGTGGCATCCGTGATGGATAATAGCACAAATAGGGAAGGGTAGAATTTGGGGAAAAGTGCCTGGAGACTATTGCAGGAATCCAGGGAAGGGAGAGAACTTTGGCTCAGGGTCAAGGTAGCAGTGAATGTAGTGGGAAGTAATGGGATTGGGGATATATTTCAAAAATAATGTCAGTGATATTTTTGACAGGTTGGATATAGGATGTGAGACAACAGAGTCAAAGATGAGACCCAATTTTTGGCATAAACATCTAATAGAAAGGAGTTGCTCCCAACTGTGATGGGGAAGGTATGGAGGGTGGAGGTCAAAA
Source organism: Hylobates moloch (assembly GCF_009828535.3). Taxonomy (NCBI): domain Eukaryota; kingdom Metazoa; phylum Chordata; class Mammalia; order Primates; family Hylobatidae; genus Hylobates; species Hylobates moloch. The sequence continues at coordinate 43,133,242 of NW_026652286.1, forward strand.
TTTCAATTTTGAACAGGGTAAGTTTGAGATATCTATCAGAAATTCAAGTGAAGATGGTGAAATATATGTGGAAAAGAGATAAACAGCACCCAGATAGTAAGTGTTCACAGAGAAAAGAGAACGTAGGACAGAATCTCAATGTTAAGAATGGGGTAGGAGAGGAGTTGGGGCCCATGGAGAAGTTGGAAAAGAACTCTGATAGCGGACAAGTATTAACATAGGAAGATTTTTAAGGCGATGTGCTATATTGATAGTCTATTGAATATAGTTTGTTAATGAGGACATTATCACTGATTTAGTAAGATTATACTAACTGCTATTGATGAGTCAAAGAATTTGAAAACCAAATTAGCCTTGCTTTTGGAATCACAGAAGATCAAATGCCTTGATAAAAACTATTTTGCTAGAATAGAGGAAGGCAAAGTGTTACTTGACTTAGAATAGATGAAAGAGGAATTGAAGTCTATTAACATGGTTCACTCCTTTGAAGAGTTTGGATGTAAAGGCCAGTAAGTAAATAGAACACTGGCTAAAGTGAACAGTAGAGTCAAGAGTTTGTTTGTTTGCATGTCTATGTGTTTATATGTAAATTTGTTTTTAAGAAGGGAGAAATAACATGTTTTTTTCTGTTGAAAAATTATCCAGTAGTAGGAGCGAACTTGAAAATTAAAAAAGGGCATACTGTTCCTGAAAAGACGTTGAACACTGCATCTTTCTTCTTGTTGACCATTGAGACGTAAACATATCGTGAAATGTCAAATATAATTTAAATACTTTACCTTCCCTGTAAACTCCAGACTAGACTATCCCCACATATCGGCCTCACAGATATGTCAAACCTGTCATGCCTGAGGCAGAAATTATAACTACTCTGCTTGTGCTGCCCATATCTCAGAATGTAACATCCTGTCCAAGCAGTTGCTCAACCTAGAATCAAGTCATCCTGGATTCTTCCCTATTCTTCCTGCACCATATTTAACCATCAGCAAGTACTACTGGGATCATCCTACAGACTAAATCTCCAAGTTGCCTGTTACATGTTACATTTCCATCATCATCACCCTTGTGCAAACCACCAGCATCTATCACCAACTACTGCTACAAAAGAATCTTAACAAGTATACAAAGTTCCTCTTTTATTCTCTAATATCTGTCCTTTCATAAATATTCACCAAATCACAAAGTGAAGGGACTGAAGTTAAAGGACTGTGCCTATTCCCTTCCGTAAACTCAGGCTCTAACATACATGGTAAGCGTGGAACATTTCACCAAATGAAGCATGACTTCTAGACTGCTGAAAGACATCCCTCTGACATTCTCAGAATACTACTCCCCTCCCCTCATATGACCCAAGCTCAGAATGTTTGGTTATCTTGTAATTTAAAATGCATCTGGGATGGAAGTTCTAAACATCCCAACAATAACCTCTATTACCTACATCAGAATAAAATTATCTTCTTAACGGAAAATACTGTTTTAAGTATTAATATTTGTACATTTCTTCCAGGAACAAGATTTGACCTCGTAGCAAATAGGTACTATGACAACAAGAACATTCTTTCTCTTCAACTGGTATATCTTCAGTACCATGAACATTGGTTGGTACATAACAAACCTGTGGGATAAAAAAAAAAAAAACACAGCTATTGTACATCTCCCCTTGTAAACATGCATTTTCCTCAATCCAAGCATGTTTTACTTTGTCTTCATATCCCCCTTGAATTCCTCTGTGCAACTTCTGAACATCACTGATCATCTTGAGACCTGCTCACCCATCCTCACACAAAGAAAATGGCATCTCTTAAATTTTTCTGGAAAAGACAGGATGTCCAAGTCCATAAATCTTATTTCCTTTGAAGCTCATCTAAAATCAACTCCTCTCAGAATGAAGGACTCAGAGTAGGAGTGTGAATGGAGCCAGTCGTCTTCCCCTAATATCCAGAATCTAAGAGCTGCTCTGTAGTGCAAATTTTGTCCAGGCTGTTCATTGTTTTCAGAACTAAGATATCCATGCTCAAAGGACTTGTCTGTTTATGTCTCCCAAAACTCCTTAAAAGAGGCCTCCATACGCTGAATGGACTCAGTTAATACTGATATCTATTTGGTTGCCTACACCTTTATCTTAAAAGGATATCAGAATGACAGATTTGAAAAATTAAGAACCAGACAAGGAAGGATAGTCACATATGCAAGGTGCTTCAAGACTGCTTCTGGTAGAAGAACCTCAAACACATGTATTTATTTTTCTCTGACATTTGTCTAGTACAGGCCCCATTTTCTTCCTCTTGACTAATGCAGAAGCCCTTTAACTGGGATGGGGACACTGGTGGGACTTAGGAGAAGCAGTGACTGGATCCAAACTGGAATAATCAGCTAAGAGCTCTTGGAGATGGCCCACAGTGTCTGGCACAGAAAGGAAGCAGGCATCCTCTGTGGTGGGGCAAGTGTCTGGGGTTTATACACAAACCAGTTAGGTGGGACTATCAAGACTTCTCTTCCCTCTATTGGAAGGCAAAGATGAGGAAAATGGGATTTGGGCAGAGGGTAAGGTGTGGGAAATAACTGAGAGTGCCCCCACCCACCTTCCCGCTCATCCCAACAATGTTACCTTTTTCCTTTCTCCCCAATTGCAGCTCTGTTCACACTTCTTAGTCTGAATTAAAATTCTGGGCTCTTTCGCTTAGCTTCATGCAGCCCCAGTGCCACCTTCCTTTTCTAGTCTAAAGAGTTTGGGAAGGAAGAACCTGGGCAGAGAGCAGCTGGCTTTATCCTCACCAACCTCTGCACTTCTCCCAAAAGGCTGAGGAAGCAGAAACTGCTGCGCTTGAGGAGAATCCTCAGGGATCACAGATGGCTCTGGCCTCATCTCTCAGGGCCTTTATAAGGGAACTCCCCAGGACTCAAACCCTGAGGGTTTCCTGCCCCATTTAATAGCACTGAGTCATGCCTCCCAGGGATCATGCCCTACTTCCCAGAAGCTGTGAGCATTTTGGGTGGAGCTGGCTTGTGCCTTGGACTTTGCTGGGCCTCTCCTTACCTTTACTATCATACTTGCAGTATCTCATAAGAAAGACCAACTCACTAGAATGTGTACACTGCAGGCAACTCCTATCCCAATGTGACGTGAAAGGGTAATGATTCCAGTCTGACCAGGCCAAGGTCATCTATTAGGTGTTCTATTTTGCATGCATATTCTATATTAACCTGAACTCTACATTAATATCCCACTTGTGACCTTGGTTTGGCATTTTCTGATGCTTAATCTGCTTTCTCATCTCTAAAGTAGAGATAATATTCACAATTTTTCATAACTTACAGAATGGATGGGAAATTTATGTACATAATTGAGATGACAGTATAAATGTGAATGTGTATGAATAATTACCATTCCTCTAAAAATTATAAAGTGTGACCTTTCTGCCTACCACTGACTTTAATGTCTATTTTTCAAAGACCTGAGAAGAAAGCTGCTTTTCACCAGGGTTCCTGTCTTAGTCTATTTTCTTTTGCTTATAACAGAATACCATTAAATTGGGTAACTTATAAAGAAAAGGAATTGATTTCTTGCAGTCATGGAGGCTGAGAAGCCCAAAATCATGGGGCCTAGGGCATTCTTGCTGGTGGGGACTCCCTACAGTCTCAAGGGACCACAGAACATCCCACAGCAAGGAGCTGAGCATGCTAATGTGCTAGCTCCGGTCTCTCTTCCTCTTCTCATAAAGCCACCATTCCCACCACAATGTTAACAAGCTGGTCTGTTAATCCATTAATCTATTCATGAATAGATTAGTCCATACATGAGGGCAGGGCCCATGTGACCCAGTCACTGCTTAAAGGCCCCAGTTCTCAGTACTGCCACATTGGAGATTTGTATGGCAGGGACAAATATTCAAACCATAGTATTCTGCCCTGCCCCACCCCCTAAAACTCATGTTCTGACATACAAATACATTCATTCTATCTCTATAGCTCCAATGTTTTAACTCATTCCAGTACCAACTCAAAAGTCCAAAGTGCAGACTCTCACCTATGAGTCTGTGAAATCAGAACAGGTTATCTACTTCCAAGATACACTGATGCTATAGACATAAGACAGACATCCTTATTCCAAAGGGGAGAAATAGGCAAAAAGAAAGGAATAACGTGCCCCAAGCAAGTCCAAAACCCAGCAGGGCAGACATTACATCTTAAAGCTAGACAATAATTGCTTTTCATTTTATGTAAAGCCTCCTGGCAGCCCCAGGCAGCCTCACCCCTATGGCTTTGCTGTGTACTCCACTCAACACTGCCTCTATAGGTTTCTGAGGCTTTCCCAGGTAGGCATTGCCTGCTGCTGGTGACGCTACAGTTCTGGGGTCCTGCTTTAATGACACCAGGCATCATCCTGGTAAGAACTCTCTGCGGCAGCTCCAACCCCACATTTTTACTCAGCACAGCTCTAGTGGGGGCACTTAGCAGGGGTGCAGTGGCTCTGCCCCACAAGTCTCTGCCCCAGCTCCCAGGTTTTAATCAACTTCCTGTGAAATCTGCGTGGAGACTGCCAAGTCTTCACAGCTCTTGCTTTCTGCAAGCCTGCAGGATTAGCACCACATGGACACTGCCAAGGCTTATGGCTTGTATCCTCTTAAAGGGCAAGTCGATCTGCACCTGGGGCTGCTTGGGCCATAGCTGGATCAGCTGAGAAGCACTGAGCCAGAATAAATTAGGGAGCAGAATCCCAAGACAGCCCTGGGTAGCAAACCTTTGGAGGGTGCCTCGGGCCCCTCTCTGGAAACTCTTTTCCTTCTAAGCTTCTGGACCTATGATAGGAGGGACAGCCTCAACTATCTTTGAAATGCCTTCAGGGTCTTTCTTCTGTCATGCAAAAGACCACCATGATGGCTAAATAACAGAAGAATTTTATTGGCAATATTAGTTGCAAACTGGGAAAAGATAGTCTCTAACTTGTATCAAAGATTCTCTCTTTGAAGAGGGAAAGGGAAGATTGTTTTTTATGCCTCACAGGGTGTGTATTCCATGATAGTCATACATACTCAGCAGGTTTAGAGAAAAAGCTATACATATTTATGAGGGGAGTTGAGCATATGCATAATGGGTAAAGATATATGGAACATACATCTCATGTTCATTTTGGAGTGACGTTTTAGCATTAAAATGAGGCAGAACTTGGCTCTTTATTTTTGCCTGTTGTCAAAAGACAAACTCTAGGACACAAAGACAGTTTGTGAGGTCTCTGAGCTTGCTGAAACTGGCTTGAGGTCTGCAATTGTTTATCAGCAAAGAATGTAAGGCAAGTCCTCTGTCTAATCAGAATTGTAGTGGCCTGGGTTGTAAATCAGTTAGGAAAGGTTTGACAATCTACCTAATAGCTCCTGTTGTTAGGGAGATTAGCAAGAGTGTGGTTCTTCTTGTAGCCATAAGGAATTTAGGAAGTTCCATGCCAGTCAAGCATGAATCCTCAACCAGTAGGTAACTGTTGTTTCCTTAATCTTAGGGTCCATATCAGTTGATAAAGGGGCATATGTTTTGGTCTCTCAAATTATACTTCCATTGTCCTGAGGAATGCACCTGGTTCCTTTCAATCCATGTTAATCTCCATAGCAAACCACGTCTGGGCTACACTCTTGGTTTCCTTTCCTGAGCACACTTTTTCATTCTTTACATCGAGAGGCTGAGAGTTTTCCAAATCTTTCCACTTTACTTTCCTTTTAATCACAAATCCTGTTTTTAAATTATGCCTTTGCTCCTGAATCTCAGTGTAAGGGGCCAAAATTAACCCCCATGCAGCACCTTCTATATTTTGCTTAGAAACTTCTTCAGCCAAGTACCCTAGTTTATCACTGTCAAGTTTGGCCCTTCATGAAGCCCTTGGGCATGAACACAGTTTAGCTAAGTTCTTGGCCAATTTATGACAGGGATGATCTTTACTCCTGTTTTCAATAATTTGTCCCTCAATTCTATCTGAAACCTTATCAGAATGGCTCTTACACTTCATATTTTTACCAGCATTCTGGCCACAACCACTTAATCTCTAAAGAGTTTCAAATGTTCCCTAATCTTTATCTCCTCTAAGCCCTCATCAGAGTCTAGGCTTTTAAGATACTCTTTCAAATTTGTCCAGCCTCTTCCCAATGTTAGAAACAAATGCTTGATACTACAAAGAAGAACCAGCACTCAGGCAAAAAGTTTTCTCAGCAAGGCAATTTACTTCTGCAGAACGGTGCTACCTGCATTAGCCACAATTGCAAGAGCACACCAAACAAAGGAGAAAAGGGGTTTTTATCCCTAACGCAATTCCTGTTTGTGTCATTTCCCCATTGGCTGGAGTGGACCTTACAATCTAAGCTATCCAGATTGGCTAAGACTTAAATTTCTCCAAATAGGGAAAAAGACTTAAACTTTTCCAGATAGGGTAAACACATACTTTGCGAAAGGAGGGGAGGAAGAGATGTCCATTACTAACTAGGCAGGAGGGAAGGCATGTCTAGGTATGTCTGGGCATGTCTGGGTGTGGCAAGGCAGGAAGGGTTGGTCACAGAACAGAGACAACAAGGAAATTTGAAGCTTTTTCCAAATAAGGTAATGAGATGAGGACTTTGAAGACTGAAGCAGGGAGAAGGGCTAATTTACAGTCTTACAACTTATAACAAGAGAGTTAAGTTTTGAAGAGGAAATTGTTCTAACAAATTTCCCCTTTTCTATTTTATGATTCTTTCTCTCCAAAATGTCTTCACATAATTCAGCTTGATTGTTCCTCTTGGTAGTTTAGAAGTAGGAGTTTATCTGAATAGGGTGGGGGAGAGTGGAGGAAGGCTTTTGTGAGAGCGGTTTCTAAAAGCCTTTGCATTAACCCACGAATACAGGGTATGATACAGCAACTTACAAGAATAAGTACACCTATAACAATTGCAAAAGAAGTAAATATTGAAGTCATGAGTCCTTTCCACTTCCAAAACCATTTCCCATGAGACTTGTAAAAGGGTTATTTATTCCAGAATTTTTAGCTAATTCGTTTGCTAAATTGATAAGACCTTGCAATGATTTTGTAATTGTTTCATCGAGGGCTGTGTTATTAGGAATAAAAATACAACATTGGACTCCAATCATGACACAGGCTCCACCTTTTTCAGCTAATATATCAAGAGCTATTCTGTTTTCCCCAGCCATCTGGCTGGTGGCACCTAATTGTTCAACTATTTCTCTAATGGCATCTCTTTTGTAATTGACAAAATATTGTTGGTTATAGTAAATGTAATTTACCCAATCTATGTTTTTGTTTATAGTTGACCACCAGAATAATACAGATTCAAATCCTGTGGCTATTTGATTTCAGGCTTTAAACTCATCTGGTACCCCCTGGGGCACTCCAATAACATCTATATAAACATGAGGATCAAAAGACCCATGAGGGACACTTCTTTTACTGTGGTGGTGGTTCTTTTTGCTGGGTTGATGAAATGCCAGGGTAAAAGGGATCGCCAATTGTATTAGAATGCAAGTGCTGCTCCAGTTACTTGGCAGAGTACCCAATAGTTGTCTACCACAATACCACCGTACATCTGCTCAGGGATGAACAAGGGCAGACTGATGGGTTAGTTCTTGGAAAGGTTTAGACTCACTGCATCCAGTTAAGCTTCCAAGGAATGCCAAATTTCCCCCCTGCTGTGAGAGACAGGAGGTGAAATTGACATTTATAGCTGGAGGTTGGATGGATGGCCCTTGGGGGCTGACCTGCAGGATGTTTAGCTTCTGGGAATAGCAGTGAGAGGGTTTGACATGCCTTATTGCCCCAGGCTGTGGGGTTTTGGAAAAGAGCTACCATACAGTCCATGCCTGGGTGATACGAGGACCATCCAAATAAAAAGGGGACAATCTGGGTTTCTGGTCTTCCTGTCGCACAAGCATAACAATCACTTTTATTTAGTGTGCGGATGGAATATTTAATCCATTCTAGCCAGGTATTTGCATCTTGATACCCTGTTTCAATAGCTAAAGTTTGCTGTAGGTCATTGACTTCTACTATAGCTACCTTAGTTTTGTCATTTGGTATGAAGCAAGAAATAGTTTGATTTTGTGGGTTTGGTGAGAGGGTGGGAGGAGAAACAAAGTGCATTTCAAAGAAACCCACAGGGTCCCTTCCAGTTATATCTGCTCCTAAACCATAGAAGTGCTCTAAGGTGGGGTTAGAATTATTGGAGGTGGGGTAGTAATGGAGATAAGTAATGGGTTGCACTGATGTGTTTAGCAATTGGGGTGGGGAAGGTGGTCCCTTTGGTGAGGTGGAGGTAGGGCTTTAGGGCAGAATCTGCAGTCCAGCCCTAATACTTGGTGGTCCATATAACCTCTCCCCAAATATAACAAGTGAGGGCCCATACTGTCCTCCCAGAGGGACAAAGATGCTTTTCTGAAGAACCGAGCTGTCTTTGACTTTTTAGGTCCACACAAGATATGGCAAGGCAAGCATCAAATGTAATTGTTTGGGAGAAAAGTGATGGGATTACATTGGTAATAAGGTGTCCTTGGTAACTAAAGGAAAAAGAAGAGGAAATAGGGACAAATTAGACTTTTCATTTTAACGTTACTATGGTGGGAGTTGGCCCTGGGATGATAGTCAATGGCTTTGGAGAGGGTGACACCTTGACTCGGGTATGATGGGTCCACCCCTTTTCAGCAGTTCAGACTGCTGTCTCAGTTGTGAGGAGCATCAGGTAAGGTCCTTTCCAGGTGAGTTCGAGCTTTCTCTCTTTCCAGCTTTTGACAAGGATGTGATCTCTGGGTTGGTGTTGGTGAACTGAAATTTGAGGGGTGGAGTCTGCGCTAGGAGGCCTTGAGTCCTGAGGGAGGAAAGGGTAGAAGACAGACCAAATGCATAGTTTTCAAGGACTGATCTTTTGTTTCAAATTTAGGAAGGTCAGTAATAGAATTTAGGTAGGGCAGCCCGTAGAGCATTTCATAAGGGGACAGGCCAAGATCTTTCTGAGGGGCAGTTCGGATTCTTAGTAAGGCAACGGGAAGACATTTTGCCCATGGTAACCAAGTTTCAAAGATTAGTTTGGTTAAATGATGTTTTTTAGAGTTTGATTCATTCTCTCTAACCTCCCTGATGAGGACAGGTGCCAGGGAGTATGATATTCCCATTTTATCCCTAATACTTGGGCTAGCCCCTTAATGATGTGTGCAGTGAAGTGGGTCCCATTATCCAAATCAATGTTTTCTGTTAGTCCAAACCTGGGTGTGATACATTCCAACAGAGCTTTGACTATATTACTGGCTGTTGTGCTTGGGAAGGGAATGGCTTCTACTCAGTGGGTGAGATGGTCTACTATTACTAGTAAATACTTGAGGCAGCCTATTGGGGGCATTTCAGTATAGTCAACTTGGACACTTTGGAATGGCCTTAACCCTGGATTTCATCCCTGGGAGGTTGCCTTTTTGAGGTTTGCTTATTTAGTTGTAGGGAAAAGAAAGAGAGATCAGACTGTTTCTGTGTCTATGTAGAAAGGGAAGATATAAGAAACTCCATGTTGACCTGTACCCTGAACAATTGCTTTGCCCTGAGATGCTGTTAATCTGTAACTTTGCCCCAACCTCTTTGCCCCAACCTTGAGCTCACAAAAACATGTGTTGTATGGAATCAAGGTTTAAGGGATCTAGGGCTGTACAGGATGTGCCTTGTTAACAAAATGTTTACAAGTAGTATGCTTGGTAAAATCATCGCCATTCTCCAGTCTCAATGAACTGGGGGCACAATGCACTGCGGAAAGCTGCAGGGACGTCTGCCCTGGAAAGCTGGGTATTGTCCAAGGTTTCTGCCCATGTGATAGTCTGAAATATGGCCTCGTGGGATGGGAAAGACCTGACTATCCCCCAGCCCAGCACCCGTGAAGGGTCTGTGCTGAGGAGGATTAGTAAAAGAAGAAAGCCTCTTGCAGTTGAGATAGAGGAAGACCACTGTCTCCTGCCTGTCCCTGGGAACTGAATGTCTCCGTATAAAACACCATTGTACATTTGTTCAATCCTGAGATAGGAGAAAAACCACCCTGTGGTGGGAGGCGAGACATGTTGGCAGCAATGCTGCTTTATTATTTTTTACCCCACTGAGATGTTTGGGTGGAGAGAAACATAAATCTGGCCTACATGCACATCCAGGCATAGTACCTTCCCTTGAACTTATTTGTGACACAGATTCCTTTGCTCACATGTTTTGTTGCTGACCTTCTCTCCACTATCACCCTGCTCTCCTGCCACATTCCTCTTGCTGAGGTAGTGAAAATAATAATAAATACTGAGGGAACTCAGAGACCAGTGCCTGTGCAGGTCCTCTGTATACTGAGCGCCGGTCCCCTGGGCCAAGTGTTCTTTCTCTATACTTCATCTCTGTGTCTTATTTCTTTTCTCAGTCTCTCATCCCACCTGATGAGAAATACCCACAGGTGTGGAGGGGCTGGCCCCCTTTAATTAGTTTTTCTGCACACAATGCAACCCTCCACTATTTGTCTGGTGAGGGTGTCTATTCCTGTGCACCCAGAGACTCTAAGGACTGTATCACACAGATCTTGAGGACCCCAGTGAGATCCTTGATGAAGTTGTGACAATATTTCCCTCATAAGAGGCTTAGATAATATTTCCCTTCCATCTGGTAATACCCACTTTCCTTCTGGGTTTTCTTTAGCTCCTAATTTTTTTAGCTTTTCCTAGTCTGCATGGGAGAAGATGGGGAGTGCAGTTGCAGGGGGAAGGTGAGGAGTTAAATGAAAAATGGGTGCAGCTTGGGAAGAGGCAGCTTGCTTGGCCATTTGATCGGCTAGATTATTTCCCCCACTTTCAAAGGAGAGGTTCTTTTGGTGTCCTGGGACATGAACAACATATTTCCTTAGGCAGCTGGAGATTATCTAATGCTTGTATTATTAACTCTTTGTGGACTAGGTTTTGATCTCTACTGTTGATAAGGCCTCATTCAGTCCAGATTTTTCCAAAACTATATACTACTCCAAAAGCGTATTTAGAGTCAGTATAAATTGTTCCCTCCTGATTTTGTAAAAATTTTAAGGCTTGATTTAGGGCAAATAGCTGGCACCTTTGTGTGGACCAGTCATTTGGTAATCTTCTTGATTCTATTTTTGTGAGGATATCTTCGTCAACTACAGAGTATCCATTATGCCTTTTTCCCTCAATTACCTGGAAGGAATCATCTATGAAAAGATGTTTCCCTGTTTGAAAAGGAGTTTCACATAGGTCTTGTCTAACTTTGGTTTGGCAACTAATTAGGTCTAAACATTTCTGCTATGGTTTCTTTGGGTGTGAGTTCCCTGTTACTTCTGGGTTTGGATTTCCTATTAGGAAAGCAATGGGATTTAGGGAATTCTCCGTGGTTAGTGCTAGGTCATCTCTTTCTAATGGGATAGCTTCATATTTTAAAATTCTTGAGTCAGTAAGCCATCTTCCTGCCTTTTGGTTGAGAATAGTTCTGACTTGGTGAGGTGTGCTAACAATGAGGTTTCCCCCAAAGGTTAATTTTCTGCTTTCTTCTGTTAGCAAGGCAGTTGCTGCTACAGATTGGACACATTCAGGCCATGCATGGGTTACTGGGTCTAGAATTTTTGACAAAAAAAGGCTATGGGTTGCTGGTGGCCCCCATGCTCTTGGGTGAGTACCCCCAAAGCCACTCCCTTGTTTACACTGATGAAAAGGTGAAATGGCTGCTCTAGGGAGGGTAGAACGAGAACAGGGGCAGTTACTAGTAAATGTTTTAATTTTTCTATCTGTCGCATTTCTGGTTGGGTCCAGATAAGGGGGGGCGACTCCCTCTGAATTGAGTTTTTGGCATAGCGGTTTTCTTTCTAGGGCACAAGAGTCAACCCATAAGCAACAGTATCCAACTAAGCCTAAGAATGTCTTAAGCTCCTCTTTTGTTTCTGGCAGAAGTAGGGATATAATACCTTCAATTCATTCAAGCCCAATCCTCCATTTGCCTTTGCTGATTAAAATTCCTAAGTACTTTACTTCAGGCTCTACACACTGAAGTTTACTTTTTGAGACTCTTAACTCTTCTACTCTTAGAAAATTAAGGAAGTTGATTGAAAATGCTGTTACCCATTCTTTGTTTTCCCCTGAAATAAGCAGGCCATCCATGTACTGGAGTAGGCATATGCATGAGGGCAAGGAAAATTTTTCTATGACTTGTTTTAAATTTTGACCAAAAGGATTTGGAGAGTCTGTAAACCCTTGGGGTAAAACTGTCCATGGGTACTGTTGTTTTAAACCGGATCGGGGGTCTTCCCACTCAAAGGCAAATAAGTCCCAGCTGTCCTCCACTAAAGGGCAAGTCCAGAAGGCACCTTTCAGGTTCTACAGTGAACCATTCATAGTTAGGTGGGATTCTGCTGTTAATGGTGGAAGGATTGGGAGCAACAGGGTGTGTAGTTTGAACTATTTGATTAATAGCCCAGAGGTCTTACACTAGCCAGTATGACCCATCTGGCTTCTTTACAGGTAATATTGGTGTATTATAAGGGGGTATACAGGGTTCAAGATGTCTATCATGAACAAGGCTTTCAATTACAGGTTTTAAACCCATCCTAGCTTTTAAAGGAATAGGGTATTGTTTTCTTACTACTTCCCCAAGAGTTTTTAATTTGACCTTTATTGAGGAAACTCATAATTTTCCTTGATTTCCTTCTTTTGACCAGATATTAGGACGGATATACTCTTCATCTATAGTAGTGAGTACGTTTAGGGAGGTGAGAAATTTTCCCTGGTTAACATAGAGGCCTAAGCCTAATTCTAGCATTAAATCTCTTCCTATTAGGTTAGTTCCTTCCTCTGGTATTAACAAAAATTTTATATTAGCAGATCTATTTTTATATATGACTTTTTTTCCTCTAAAGTTTTTGCTTTAAATCCTTCTCCCTTTACTCCTGAAATAAGGAGTTCTTCTTGTGAACAAATTACACCAGATGGGGAATGATAAACAGAGGAGTAAGCTGCCCCTGAGTCAATCAAAAAGGTAATAAGCTTGAATTTGGGTCCCACCTCTAAATTTATCAAGGGCTCTTGGCAGGACTCAATATAGAAAAGACAGAGCCCCTGACCCTCCTAATCTTCCTCAAAAGCCATAAGGGGGATAACTTCCTTTTCTTTTTCCCATTCAGGGCATTCTCTTTTAAAATGACCTATTTTTCCACATTTGAAACATTTATTTTGCTTTTCTGTATTTCCTGGCTGTCTGGCTTGATCCCTTTTCCTTCTGTGTAGGGTCTAACAGCCAGGGACTTAGAAGATTTGTAAGTTCTATTTCCCTGAGCTGTCTTTTGGGGAGTTCCCTGTTGTAAGGTGGACAACATAATTTTTGCCTTTTGCTTATGCTTTTCTTCATCCTTCTGTACACATACTCTTTGGGCCTCTCTTAAAAGTTCCTCTATGGAATGGTCTTTCCAATTTTCTATCTTTTGTAATTCCTTTGTGATGCCTGGCCAGCTATTGGTGACAAAGTGGAGCTTTAACATCCCTTGTCCAAGTGGGTCCTCCACATCTAAACCTCCATATTTCTTCATCTGTTCCTTAAGTCTGTTAAGGAATTCCATGGGCCCTTCATCTTTTCCCTGTTGTATATTAAAGGCTTTGGTAATATTCTGGGTGCAGGGCACCAATTCTCTAATTCCTTTAATTATTTCCCTTAGGTCTCATATTTCTTCAGTAGGCTATATTGTTATCCCATTGGGGATCTCGAGGAGCGAATTTCTGTTCAGCTGCAGGGACGTTTTGACTGGGGGGGTTCTCACGCTCCCAAAAGATCATAGCAGCCCTACAGATCATGCTTCTTTCCTATTCCGAAAAGAGGATGCCTAGGATGTACATTAACTCGGCCCAAGTATACAAGTGGGGTCCTAAGAATTGATCAATTTGATTTGCTACTCCATAGGGATCGTCTAAGAGTGGTTTTAGTTCCCTTTTTAGGCTTCAGACTTTGGAACTGGTTAAGGGGACATTCACAAAGCCAATGCCCCCTCCTCCCAGAGGAACTTCCCTTAAGGGAAAAAAGTTTGCAGCCAATCCTCTAGAGGTAGTGGGGAAAGGGAAGTTTTGGATATCCTTCTTACATTGTTCTATCTCATGTTGAAGCCCTCCTAAGGGATGGCTGGGGACAGCCCCAAGAGTCAGGGTTATAAGGGAGGGAAATAATGTGAGTTGGGGAAGAGTTTGAGGCAGTTGCAACTGCTGGAGGGGGAGGGAAGTTAGTAGTGTTTGGAGGAGGAAGTTGGTCTATAGGAGAGGGAGGGAAGTTTGGTGGGAGAAGGTGGTCTAAGGCGGCCCACGTGTTCGTGGACTTTTGGGGTGAGGGATATTAATTTCTTGAGAGGAAGTAGTTTCTGGCTTGTGTCCTGTAGTTTTATGGACTAGAGGAGGACAGGCCCCTGCCACCAACACAGGGCATAGTCTATTTCCTCCTGGGAGATAGGACTTTTGTTATTGACATACTCTATTAAAAGTTGACAAATCCAATCCTCACTAGACCCAAACTTTGGCTAGAAGACTGAAGGTTTGAGGATAGGTTCTTTTTTCCAAATAAAAAATCAATATTTTATCATTTGTTGCTTTTTCTTATGTTTAGTTCTTTCATTATCCTTCCAATATTTTAACATAAGACCTAGAGGGCTATCCGAGTGTATTTTATTGTCCATCTTTTCCTTTTCATCCTTTCTTGCTTGGGCTAGTTCCCATCCTAGAAGTTTTAGGTGTTTCCTGAGTGTGACCCCTAAGTAGGGGGTCAACATCTCTTACTAGAGATTTCTTGTACCCTCTACTCTAGAGGCTCAACCCCCTTACTGGAGGTTTCTTGCACTCCTTTGCTTTTGCTTTTTCCACCTCTGGCTGCTTCCCCAGAGCAAATTTAGGTCCCTCTTAGCATTGGCGTGTTGGTATAAACCCCACAACAGGAATCCACCATAAGCCATATGAGGTGACCATGGAACTGCAGATCAGGACCACACTTGCTTTGCACTCAATTGTGCAGCTCACTCACACCTTTTCAACCTCCAGGATGCCCTGACCGCCAAGAAACACTTTACTGCCCCTGTGGTTTTTCTTACTGTAGTCTCTGCACAGTTACCTGGTTGCTGCAGTATTTGTAGGCCTTTTCCTCCCACGTTGCTGAGAGTCCTGGTTTATTCATCACACCGGGTGGGGCTCAATTCCTTATTCCTGAGGCCACTGCAGTGAGGCAGTGGGACATGTCTCCTCATGACAGGGGATCGCAGACCGTTCCCCGGAGGAGAATGGGATCCCTGATGAGCCCCCAAATTGTTAGAAACAAATGCTCGATGCCACAAAGAAGAACCAGCACTCAGGCAAAAAGTTGTCTCAGAATGGCAATTTACTTCTGCAGAACGGTGCTACCTGTATCAGCCACGATTGCAAGAGCACACCAAACAAAGAAGAAAAGGGGTTTTTATACCTAATTCCTGTTTCTGTGTCCTTTCCCCATTGGCTGCAGTTGGACCTCACAATCTAAGCTATCCAGATTGGCTAAAACTTAAACTTCTCCAAATAGGGTAAAAGACTTAAACTTTTCCAAATGGAGTAAATGCACAATTTGCAAAGGGAGGAGGGGAGGGAGAGACTGTTATTAACTAGGCAGAAGGGAAGGCATGTCTAGGTATGTCTGGGTACAGCAAGGCGGGGAGGGTTGGTCACAGAACAGAGAGAAAAAGGAAGTTTGAAACTTTTTCCAAATATAAGGTAGTGAGAATGAGGACTTTGAAGGCCAAAGCAGGGAGAAGGGCTAATTTACAATCTTACAGCTTACAACAAAAGAGTTAAGTTTTGAAGAGGAACTTAGTTGCTCTAACACCAATATCTAGTCCCATATCTGCTTCTGTTATGGGTATATAAGGTATCCAAGTTATCAGCAGTGAATCTGTATAGGTTTGCAGCAACCTCAATTCTTGCCTCCTCAGAAAAAAGAATTTGAGGGGCATAAGGCAGAAAAAGAGACCAAGGCAAGTCTCGGAACAGGAGTGGAAGTTTATTAAAAAGCTTTAGAGCGGGCACCAGGTACAGTGGCTCACACCTGTAATCCCAGCATTTTGGGAGGCTGAGGTGGGTGGATCAGCTGACGTCAGAAGTTCGAGACCAGCCTGACCAACAAAGTGAAACCCCGTCTCTATTAAAAATAGAAAAATTAGCCAGGCATGGTGGTAGGCACCTGTAGTCCAAGCTAATCAGGAGGCTGCAACAGAAGAATTGCTTGAACCCAGGAAGCGGTGGTTACAGTGAGCTGAGATCATGCCATTGCATTCCAGCCTGGGTTACAGAGAGAGACTCTATCTCAAAAAAAAAAAAAAAAAAAAGCCTTAGGGCAGGAAAGAAAGGAAAGTACACTTGGAAGAGACCCAAGCAGGCTACTTGAAGGACAAGTGCCCCACTTAATCTTGATCCTGGGACTTTATAAGATGGCCCACTTCAAGGGTCTTGCACCCCTTTCCCATGATTCTTCCCTTAGGGTGGGCTGCCTGAATGCACAGTGCCCTCCTTACCCTTAGGAAGTGAGCATGTGCAGTGTGTTTAAGAAGTTGTACACATGCCCATCTGAGGCTTTCTTCAGTTTTCTGGCAGAATGCCTCTGGAGGGTCATACTCCACCACTTTGTTTTTTAATGAACATGCCCAGGCTCACTTGCTCATTTCCTGTGATTTTACTGGAAGCTGATTACCAATCTCAAGTATTTTCATCTATTTGGGAAGTTGCCTGTCTTAGGTACCTGAATTCAATTAACACTTTAGTGTGGCAGCTTGGACCATCAGGAGATTGTCTCTCCCTGGCACTGATGGCCAAGTTATCATTTTTAGAGGGGCAGTGTGGTAACGGCCCAACCATCACTTGACTATAGTCAGACATTCCTGGTGGGTAGGTGGTAGGGCCCTCTCCTGCCCCACTCATGCCTGTCTAACTACCTGTAATGTTTTCCCCCACTCAAGAGCCCAAGACCCCAAATCTTTGGAGGAAAATGGATGAAGGTCAGTCTTTTTTAACTGCTTTCTGCTGACAAAGGGGTAGGGGTGGTTCTGTGGGTCTTGGCCCCTTGCTGTCAGGGCAGGAGGGTGACTCAGTGGGTTGGCAAAAGTGGTATCCAGCCAGGTCCAAGGGAGACAGAGGCAGAATTTTGCCTACTTTCTGTCCACTGATGAGCAGTCTAGCGGTCCCCTGTAGAAGGGTACCTCTTGAATATTGAGAGGACAGTATCCTTCACTGAGGACCATCTGGAGCTTGATAGCCTGGGGGTGAGAGGAGACAAATTGGGTTTAGAATTTAGAAGACCTGAACCAAAAAGGTGCAAAACTAGGAGAATAACAAGTGGTCCTAAAAAGGAAAGAACCCAGGAGAACCATTTCCAGGCTCCTTCCCAATCTAACCAACCCTGAGAGGCAAGTTCCCATAAATGGAGGCTTGATTTGGAAGTCGTGTGATGTTGTCCTGTACTTTTCACCGTTGGTTTACCCAAAAGCAATATTTTTCATCTAAGGATAAACAAAGTCCTCCTTGTGCTGCCATTAGTGTATCTAGTCCTCAACAATTCTGGAGGGAATGCAAATTAATACAGCCACCCTGAAAAACAGTATGGAAGTTTCTCAAAATACTAAAAATATAACTACCATTAGATTGAGTAATCCTGCTACTAGGTGTTTATTCAAAAGAAAGAAATCAATATGTCAAAGAGATATCTGTATTCCTATATTTAGTACTAGACACAATAGCCAAACTATGGAATCAATGTAAGTGCTATTAATATAGGAATGGATAAAGAAAATATGATACACATGGAATATTATTCAGTCATAAGAATGAAATCCTGTCACTTGCAGCAACATGGATGAAACTGTAGGTCATTAAGTTAAGTGAAACAAGCCAGGTACAGAAAAACAATTATTGTATTTCTCAATCATATGGATGCTAAGAAAGTATAGCTCATGAAAATAGAGAGCAGATTGGTGGTTATTGGGGGCTGGGAAGGGAGGCAGGGAGGATAAGAGATTGATTGAGTATAAAAATACAGCTAGATATAAAAAATAACAAGACGTAGTGTTCAAGAAATCAGTAGGGACTATAGAAAACAGTCTACTGTATATTTCAAAATAACTAGAAGAGAATAATTTTAATGTTCCTAGCATAAAGAAACAAAACATTTAAGGTCATGGATATTCCAATTATCCTGATTTGATCATTATATATTATATGAATATATCAGAATATCACATATACTCCAAAAATATACACATGTAGCATGTAGCAATTTTTTATGTAATACATTATTTCTCTGGGGTATTTTTTGTGTGTGTCAAAGGGAATTATAAGAGCAGAGGTGGAATGTAAGGGGAAGTAAAACTCTAGGTTCTTGCTATACCCTTCCCTCCTGGACAGCTTCCAGCCTTCTACACCCCACCTGACATAGGCTTGGAAATTATCTTTCAAGGCTAAATAATATAGATAGATAAATAGAGAAAGATATAGTGATAGCAAAAGAGATATATAATTTCTAAACAATAATATCTGAGGAAACAAGTGGGTCAGAAGATAACAGCAGAACAATGTATTTATACAGGGCTTGTGTGAAAAGCTTAGCTGTGTTGTCAGGATTAATAGAGAATTATATAGTAGGTAAGTTCACATGAGACAGGAAAAGAGAAACATAAATCAATATTCTTGCCTCCTATCTGCTTGGTCTTGCTCTTCTTTTATTATGCTGGGCCTTGGGATGGAAATTTCAGAACAGAATCTATCATAATTATCATTTCCTTCTCTGTCTTAGGACAAATACACAAGCCTGACACCCCTAATTTAGTATATGTGTCCCCATCCCCTATCAGATTTGGTGGAATTAGTAAATAAATGAGCGATTCTCATTCTTGAAAACATAAGATACATCTATGTGCAAAGAAAGAGTTGCATGATACATAAAGCCAGAGGAGATGTCTTATTCAAAGTACTTAATAAAAGGAATTGGACACAAGGATGGATTGGTAAATATAAGTTAAAGAATACACATACTGGCTTAGGTGAAAAAATGATTTTCTGGCAAGCATAGGTGTCTTACTCAGAACCTGCAGCCCTGGAATTTTGCAAACTTCCTAATACTGAGTGTTTCATCAGAAGCTGGACACCACCAATCAGAATGAATGAAGGATTCCTATGTCAGGTATACTGTTGGCCTTCACCCAGGTCCTGAGTGGATAGTTCACCAAATTCCCAATGACTAAGAAAAGAAACTCGGATTTTCAAAGTCTTCTCTTCAGCAAATGAAGTTGAAAGCATCTTTGTGTCTTTCGGTGAAGTCACCTGGAGACCCATGGGTCAAGACTCTGTCAAGTTACTGATAGGGGTGAGGGCACTGTGAGGAGACAGCACAGTCAGCATGTTCAATCCACAGGCTACCAGAGGACACAGACCCATGAATCCTGAACAGACTGGTGGCTCTGAGTTTCAGGACATCATTTTTTTTTTTCCAAGAAAAAACTAAACATGAAGATCCTGGCAGCCGTGCACATCCTACCATAGCCTGTCCCAGCAGACAAGCCAACCCATTCTTTCTCCACCTCACTCTCTACGTATCCTTCCTTAGGAATACTCTCAAGATGCTCTCACGGATTTGCTTGGTCTTGACACCATAGATTATGGGATTGACCATGGGTGGGAAGAGCAGATAGAAATTGGCAAGGAGGATGTGGACATGAGGGGCAGCATGGCGGGCTACACGATGCATGACTGAAGAGATGACCACAGGTGTGTAGAAGGCTAAGATGGCACCTATATGAGAGACACATGTCCCAAATGCCTTGTAGCGGGCCTCCTGAGAGGCAAGCAGTAGAACTGCCTGAAGAATAAAGATATAAGACAGGATAACAAAGAGCAGATCCAACACCACAATAAACATGGCCACAGCAATGCCATAGATGTTGTTGAAGCTAGTGTCCCCACACGCCAGCCTCACCACAGCCATATGTTCACAGTAGCAGTGGGCAATCACTGGGCCTCGGCAGTAGTGGAAGCGTCTCAGCAGGAAGGGAAGTGGAGTCATTAGTGTCACAGCCCGGGCCACAGCAGCCATGCCAATCTTGGTGATGAGGGACCCAGTCAGGACCTTGGTGTAGTGCAGTGGCTTGCAGATGGCCACATAGCGGTCAAAGGCCATGGCCAGCAGCACTGCTGACTCCATGATGGAGAAGGAGTGAAGGAAGAACATCTGGGCCAGACAGGCAAAGAAGTTGATCTCCCGATCCCTGAACCAGAATATGGCAAGCATTTTGGGCAGTGCTGAGGAGGAAAGGACCAGGTCGATGGCTGCCAACATGGCCAGAAAGAGGTACATGGGCTCATGGAGGGCTGCATCGGCCTGAATGATGAGAAGGAGGGTGCAGTTTCCAAGCAGGGCCAGTGTATATGCTGAGCAGAAGGGGATGGAGATCCAGATGTGCAGGTGTTCCAGGCCTGGAATCCCCATCAACAAGAAGGCAATTGGATGTGTTGAGGTGATATTGGAGGCTGACATGGCTCCTGGGAATTCTCTTCCTCCTTATCTGCTTCCACAGGGCCCTTCCAGAGAATATTCAATATCAGCAGAATTACAATGCTCACATTCAAACTCTGATCATTCTTATAAGAAGATTAGTTCTTATCCCCATTTTTAGACATTAAAAGAAATTAGAAAATAATCATATGTATCATGAAATATTATGCATGATCCTTGCCCTTAAGGTGCTTATAAAAACACTGGGTGCTCAGGACATTTAATTCCAATAAAGCCAGCATTACAAAGCAGCCTTATTGAGAAATCAAGTGGAGGAAGAGCCTTTTGTGACCTGCATGTGGCCAAAAGCAACTTTGTAAAGAATATAGATTGCTGCTTAATTCAAATCATACCCATAAACATTTACTGTCACTGTCTTCCTATTGCCTTCCAGCTCAAACTATACTCCCAATTATGAAAGAGTTTCTGCCCTGAAATGTCAATCTTGGTCATATGAAAAATAAATGTAGTTAGCACTTTCTAATAATTCGCTTCCCTACAAGTTCTTTAGATTTTTTTTCTAGCAGGGGTTTCGTAGGTCCTTATTTGACACTCAGAAATCCCTCCAACTAAAGCCCTACCTCCAGGTAACTTGAGAACATGAGAAGCCCTTTTGTTCTCTTTCACCTAACTGCAGTTTAACCTTCATCTCTACATACCTCTTCCTTCCTGGCCTTCACGACATTCAGAAGAAGAGATGCCCCACACTTACCTTTTTGCAAGACTAACCTATTCCCTTCACACTATTTTTCCATCTGGGATCCTTATCATTCTTTTTCCACCTTCTGTTGTCATTTCCCTTGAAAACGTTTAAATATTTCCTTCCAATATTTTTGACCTGTGCCACCTTTTTTTTCAGTTCCTGCCTAAAAACTTTCTTTTGAGGATTTTGAGATCTTTTAAAACACTTAGCACAAATCTGAAACAGTGCTCAGTAAATGTGGACACTTATGAATTGAGAAAACAAAAGATTAAGTCACTAACAATCAGAACAGTTGGAAAACATCAAAGATGAAACTTCAGCTTTGAGAACTCTGGTTTGCTGCCTCCCAATCCAATGTCTTAAATCACTACACTCTTCTGCTTCTACCTCATTGCTTCCTAAGAAGTATAAATCCAGCAGCATATTCAAGTTAACAGAAATATAACTCAAACTCATTATCATGATATAGGAAAAAAATTAGAATCTAAACACTTGGGTTTAAGAAATGATTGAGCCATCAGCCTACCAATAGAAACTAGTATTAATCACTGAAATTTTTAAAGATTTAGGTTCCTCACCTATAGATGAAGGCATAACCATATCTTCCATGACAATTTTACAGCTTCATCGTGAGGAAAGATAAAATCATGAGAAGAGTCCCTGTAAACTGTAAAGCATTGTAAAACTGTTATTTGTCATTACAATATTCCCCCTCCCACACAAATCTGCCCCCTTTTTTAAAATGTTTTTCTTGACATCAGCACAATCCTGCATTCCTTGGCCTTATATCTCCCTCCATCTAACACCCGCAACTGTTTTCCTTCACAACAACATTTATTGAAAAAGTTGAGTAATTCATTCTCTACTTCCTCATCTCTTAATTTTAAATTCCTTCCAATCTAGTTCCCATTTCCTCTACTCCCCTTATATGATCTTATCATTGCTTATTTATTCCCCTCTCTCTCTCTTCTTTTCTCTCCTCTTTTTGTTTCCCTTTTATTCTCAGACTTCTCTAGGTACTCTCTTAGGTGGTAAAAATGCCAAGAGAAATCAATACTCAGGGAATGCTCAAATGTCTAGCTTCTACTCTGAGTTCCCAGCTAGCATATCCTACTTCCCACTGGATAGCTCCACTTCAAAGTCTTATAGGCATCTCAAACAAAATAGGGCCAAAACAGAAATCTCTCTCCACAAACTCTTTCCTCTCCATGACTTGCCCATCTCAGTATGTATTATTACCATCCATCCCATAGCTAGGTCAGAAACCCAGGGGGTAATCCTTGAGTCAGTCTGCTTCCTCATCCTTTATATCCAATTTCAAAAGGCAAGTGTGATCAACCTATATGTTCCAGTCCCTACTCTTTTGTGTGTGCCTTGCCAAGCACTCTTACTTAAGTCACCATCATCTTTCATCTGGACTACAAAAGTCTCAACTCTTCTCAGTGGTATGGAATCTTGTACCCTCTATAATAACTCATTCTCTGTACTGCAGCCAAAAAGGCCATTTAAGAAAGCAAGTTCTATCAGGCAAGGCCTTCACTAAAGCCTTCATGGGCTACCATTGTACTTACTTCTGGCTTACAAGATCCTGCTTGGTCTGGTCACTACTCACTTTTCAGCCTCATCTCTTCCCCTTCTCCTTTCATTATTCTCCAGGCTTATGGCCTTCCACAGATACTGGAGCTCACGGAGTTCTCAGTCAGTGGTGGTGGCCCTTGATCCTGCCCCTGAATTGTCTCATACTGTTCTTCTCTCCATGCCCTGTGCCTTCCATAATTGACATATCATCATCTCTTTCCTGTGTCAGTATAAAAACCTCCTTAGTTTTCTACCCCTGCTCACCTCATCCACTACAGTGTGACAGACCACATATTTTATTAGTTTAGTGCAAAAGTAATTGTGGTTTTTGCCATTACTTTGTATGCAAAAACTGCAATTGCTTTTGAGCCAACCCAACACTTCTGTGCTGAAAACCACTTATAGGATCTCATTGCTACAAGAAAAATAAAAATCACTAAACACTTGTGAAAACCTATTCCTGCCTAAATTGTTGGCCTTACTCCTTTTAGTCCCCTAAATATTCATCCTAGGTTCAACCACACTGGGTTATTTGCCATTTCCTGAAAGGGTAATGTTTGTAGCTCATACTGTTTATCTGGAATTCTTTCCTCTGTCCCCTTTCATACCTAATCAAGATCCTGCCACCTTCTTGGTGAAGTCTTTTCAGACTCTTCCAGGAAGATGTTCTCAGTCATTTCAATGAAGATTCACTAACGCATTGAATCAAATAGCACAATGAGGGTACCATCTGTGTTACCTCTGCATGTATCTAGTAATCATCAGGCCATGAACTCTTTGAGTACAAAGGCTGTGACTTTATTCACTTCTATATTCAGACTTTATTGAACATGGTTGATACTCAATAAGTGCCTTTTTATTTTTAACCTTTTTAAACTTTTAGGTTCAAGGGTACATGTGTTTGTTTGTTATACAGGTAAATGTGAGTCATGGGGGTTTGTTGTACAGATTATTCCATCACTCAGGTGCTAAACCTAATACCCAATAGTTATTTTTCCTGCTCCTCTCCCTCCTCCCACCCTCCACCTTCAGATAGGCCCCAGTGTCTGTTGTTCCCCCTTTTGTGTCCATAAAGAATAGCACTAGGAAAAGAAAAGTGCTATTTTAAATGAATGCATGAATGATTCACTTCCGGGAGAAACTTACTCCTTCCTTCCTACTGCATAATATACCACCCTCTGATCCAAACTGAGATTTACCTCCACACATGGAAAATTCTATGAAATTTCCCATCACTTTTTGTTACCTCGGTCAGAATAAAAGCCTCTTGTTAGAAACTCTGCCTCAAAGTCTAACATACATCTGTGCATTTTCTCCAGGACTTCGCTTTGGGATGGATGCATGGAAGCCCCATGATGAAAGGACTCTTTTGTGTCTTTACCACAACTATATCCCATATAGGCACTCGCTAACTATTTCTTGAATAAATAAAAGAATGTCCTCTTATACATGTTGTCACCCTTATCCTAAGTGAATATGCTTCAATTCCAAACAGGGCTCCCCGCTCCCTCAGTGGCCTCATCTCCCTTACTCCCAGTGTGCTCCTGCTGCCCACACCTGGCCCTCCCATTTATTTGTCCTCAATCTCACAGCTTGCCTATGCTGTTTTAAAATGCCTGAGAATCCATCAACTTTCCCTCTTTCCAGTGTCCATTCAAATGTACCTCTAATTCCATTCACCATCTGACTCTGCTTATCTGGTCTTCTGCCCAACACCCTTGAACCTGCTTGGCATGAGTGCTTTGTCCGGTCCTTACATGTCATCGTCTTATGTTTGTTTCCTGCCTTCACAGCCAAGATGTCAGCAAACAACAAAAGGAAGACTTTGTCTCCCCCAAAAGTGCATGGGGACTCCATACCTACAGAGTATTCAGTCAGTGCTGTTATCTATGTGGCAGGCCACACCTGTATCCTGAGAGGACCTTAGAATGATGGGTTTGGGAAACTGAGTCCCCAAATGGTCATGGAGGAAATAAGCGGCATATCTAGTACTAAATTTCACATCTCCTCACCCCTAATCCATGCATTAGATTCTCATAAGGAGTGCATAACCTGGATCCCTTGCATGTGTAGTTCACAGCAGGGTTTTTGCTCCAATGAGAATCTAATGCCCTGGCTGATCTGACAGAAGGAAGAGCTCAGGCAGTAATGCTCTCTCACCTACTGCTCACCTCCTGCTGTGCATCCCAGTTCCTAACAGGCCGTGGACCAGTGCCAGTCTGTGGCACAGGGGTTGGGGACCCATGGTCTATAGGACTACTATAAGACCATGCTGCAAACATATAACTAGTTGTTGCTGAAAACTTTAATAAGTAAGTGTACCTGACCTGTCCTTTCTACCTCCTTATTTCAGCCTCCTCCTTTTTATCCTGGACTATTATAGCAGCTACAACTTAGGTTGGGCCAGAATGTGCAGTAGGAGGGAAGTGACTAACATGGTCTGGGCCGTAGCTGAATGCTAAGGTTTTCTGGAGGAGGTCCCTAATGCACAACACAAAAAGGAGTGCATGCCTGAGAGGCAGGAAAGTTGTTCCTCTGATAATGATGGCATGGAGGATCTGGAGCTTGCAGAAGCAAGTATTTTGAGGAGGGTTGAGAGCTCTCCTGTTAGACATATACAGGGATGAGAATGAGAGAAGAGAATCAGGAGATAAGGTAATGCCTGAGATGAAGATAAGTTAGGTTGTCTGAGCATAAGAGATCTGTAAGAGCTGGATTCTGCTCTGTGCACTCCATGGCTCAGCTTCCTGACCTAGCCTATTCCCCTCAAATATTAAACATTCTTCTCCCATCAGGTCTCTGCTCTGCCTTTGGATTTTCCCTCTAGTGATTATTATTTTCAGTCTGATTTCTGCCATTATCCTGGTTGTTCCTGTTTTCACTGCTCCCCCAGCTCATATGCCCTAGACTTGCTCCAGCCCCAGGAGCCAGTTGATTCCAGCATAGGCACCCCTCCCTAGTTGTCTTGTCCCTGGTCCCATCTGTGTCAGCTGTCTCACTGTGCCCTCCATCTGCCTGGTCTTCCCCTTCCACCATTGCCCCAGTTTGTGCTCACCCCTCAGCAGGAAGTTCAATTAATTTGCCACGCACTTTAGGGGAAACTGGTGCAGTTTTCCTCTCTTAGAGAAGGGTTGGGAAAGAGAGTTGGAAAGGGAGGGTCTGGCTATATCCTCATAATCAGCTGCTGTTTTCCCAAAAGAAAAAGGAAACAGGCCCTGTCTCTGAGGAATACCCTGAAAGGGCCCCATGATGAGCCTACTCTCTTCTCTGTGGCCAACTCTAGGAGCCTTCCCTGCTTCAGGCTCTGGTCTTCTGGGATTCCTGCCTCTGGCTTCCTACAGGCCCTACTCCTTCACCATTCTGTGGTATTCGATCATGCCTCTCCCTCGAGGCAGGATGGAGTGTGATTTCAGTAATCGGTGCGCCCTTCTCCACCCTCCCCTTCTTTCTCCACCCTCCCCTTCCTTCCGTGCAGTGCAAACTGCAAAATAGAGCCTCCTAAGAATACACAAGCAGCTGTCTTATGGGTATGCTTT
Source organism: Hylobates moloch (assembly GCF_009828535.3). NCBI lineage: Eukaryota > Metazoa > Chordata > Mammalia > Primates > Hylobatidae > Hylobates > Hylobates moloch. Next base: position 43,159,619 of record NW_026652286.1, read on the forward strand.
CCAGTTGTGACTCAGAAAAGTGGAGTTCAGGCATAACTTGGTCAAGGTTATCTATTCTTTGTTTTATTTGGAGTTTGGATGTTTTTGTTTGCAGACAGAGCTGTGAGTTAAGGTAATAGGTGACAAATCTAGGTTTGTCTCAGCTTGTGACCTTGACAAGGCACTTAACCTCTCTGTTCTTTGGATTGTTTCTTGTTGTGGGGACAATAATCCCAGTCCTTCCCACCTCACTGGGTGGGGTGATCCAATGAGATCATTGAGGAATAACTCTCAATGTTGTTATTGCTCAATTATTAACCATTAATAATACCAACATATCAATAAGTCCTCCTATCACTGGTCTTAGAGCTTGCTATTCTTCTGCCATGGTCCTGAGAAAGGAAGTCGGTTTTTGCAGTAGCCTCTAAGTCCTTTAACCTGAAATAACTCTAGATGGGAGCCCAGTAGCTCCTACTGAGACTGTATTCTGGTCACATTCCCTTTCTTCCCACAGAGACACACAAATCTTCCATCGGTTATCCTAACTCTTGTCCCTCAGAGACAAGGACTTGCCTCTCACACCTAGAGTCTCCAGAACACATTGGGTTGAGGTGGACTTCTACACAGGGCTTGCATTGTGAAAATCTGAATTAAGTTTAGCAGACACAGGCTACATAGAGATGGTGATCCAGACTTGAAGTTCACAAGCTTATATTAGGAACATCATTGTGGAAGATACCAGGCTGTGTTAGGGAAAGATTGAATTATACATTTAATTATTTTGAGAAACCGCCATATGCCATTTTCCACAGTGGCTACACTATTTTGCATTCCCACCACCAGTATACATGGTTCCAACCTTACCACTTCCTCAACACTATTTTCTGGATTTTGATCATAGCCATCCTACTGGCTGTGAAAATAGTACCTCAATGTGTTTCCATTTGTATTTCCCTAATGATAACTGATGTTAGGCCTCTTTTCTTATTGGCCATTTGTATATCTTCAGAAAAATGTTTATTCAAGTCCTTTGCCCATTTTTGAATTGGATTATTTGGTGGGGGGGTATTGTTGTAGGAGTTCTTTATATACTCTGGATAGTAATACCTTATTAGACGTATGCTTTGCAAACACTCTCCTATTCTGTAGGTTGCCTTTCTACTCTCTTGATAGTGCTTCCATGAACAGAAGTTTTTAGTTTCGATGAAGTCCAATTTATATTTCTTTTGAGGCCTATACTTTTGGTGTCATAACCAAGAAAACATTGCTAAATCCAAAGTCCTGAAACTTTTTGCTTATGTTTTCTTGTATGGGTTTGATGATTTTAGATCTTATATTCCATCTTTGATCCATTTGATTTAATTTTTTTATATGGTAAAGGTCCAGCTTCAGTCTTTTGCATGTGGATATCCAGTTTTCCCAGCACCATTTGTTTGAAAACACAAATAATGAATTCTTTTTGTTTTTTCCACAAGTTATTGGGGTACAGGTGGTATTTGGTTACATAAGTAAGTTCTTCAGTGGAGATTTGTGAGAACCGGGTGCACCCATCACCTGAGCAGTATACATTGCACTGTGTTTGTTGTCTTTTATCCCTTGCCCCCTCCCACTCTTCCCCCTAAGTCCCCAAAGTCCATTGTATCATCCTTATGGCTTTGCATCCTCATTTTACCCAACCCCATTTTACCCAATAGCATTTGGCAGTTGAGCATTTCCCAGTTCCTGGTTTCCTGAACAACATTATCTTGCAGGTTTTCTTTCTTCCTCATTAGTGTTGTCTTCTGCTGGCTAGTTCTTTTTTTCCTCTCCTTTGAATCTCTTCTCTTTGTACACTAACTTGTAGGCATTTTCATCATTTTTCATGGTTTTAACTATCTACTCTTTGATAACTCACAACTCTATATCTTCAACTCAGATATCTCCCTTGAACTTCAAATTGGTAAATTATTTTCTTGCTTTTTTTTTTGAATGGCATGCCTGTTTTATTTAATTTTTTCTTTAAAACACTGAAAGTGTGGTCCTGTATCAGCAGCATTACCTGGGAGGAATTCACAGGCTCTCAGGCCCACTCCAGACTTTTTATTATTATTATACTTTAAGTTCTAGGGTATATATGAACAACATGCAGGTTTGTTACATATGTATACATGTGCCATGTTGGTGTGCTGCACCCATTAACTTGGCATTTACATTAGGTATATCTCCTAACACTATCCCTCCTCCATCCCCCCACCCCACAACAGGCCCCGGTGTGTGATGTTCCCTAACCTGTGTCCAAGTGTTCTCATTGTTCAATTCCCACCTATGAGTGAGAACATGCAGTCTCTGGTTTTCTGTCCTTGCGATAGTTTGCTCAGAATGGTTTCCAGCTTCATCTATGTCCTTACAAAGGACATGAACTCATCATTTTTTATGGCTGCATAGTATTCCATGGTGTATATGTGCCACATTTCCTTAATCCAGTCTATCATTGATGGACATTTGGGTTGGTTCCACGTCTTTGCTATTGTGAATAGTGCCACAATAAACATATGCATGCATGTGTCTTTATAGCAGCATGATTTATAATCCTTTGGGTATATACCCAGTAATGGGATGGCTGGGTCAAATGGTATTTCTAGTTCTAGATGCTCGAGGAATCACCACACTGTCTTCCACAATGGTTGAACTAGTTTACAGTCCCACCAACAGTGTAAAAGTGCTCCTATTTCTCCACATCCTCTCCAGCACCTGTTGTTTCCTGGCTTTTTAATGATCGCCATTCTAACTGGTGTGAGATGGTATCCCATTGTGGTTTTGATTTCCATTTCTCTGGCCAGTGATGATGAGCACTTTTTCCTGTGTCTGTTGGCTGCATAAATGTCTTCTTTTGAGAAGTGTCTGTTGATATCCTTTGCCCACTTTTTGATGGGGTTGTTTGATTTTTTTCTTGTAAATTTGTTTAAGTTCTTCGTAGATTCTGGATATTAGCCTTTTCTCAGATGGGTAGATTGTAAAAATTTTCTCCCATTCTGTAGGTTGCCTGTTCACTCTGATGATAGTTTCTTTTGCTGTGCAGAAGCTCTTTAGTTGAATTAGATCCCCCTGTTTGCAGATGACATGACTGTGTATTTAGAAAACCCCATCATCTCAGCCCAAAATCTCCTTAAGCTGATAGGCAACCTCAGCAAAGTCTCAGGATACAAAAATCAATGTGCAAAAATCACAAGCATTCCTATCCACCAATAACAGAGAGCCAAATCATGAGTGAACTCCCATTCACAATTGCTTCAAAGAGAATAACATACCTAGGAATCCAACTTAAAAGGGATGTGAAGGACCTCTTCAAGGAGAACTACAAACCACTGCTCAACAAAATAAAAGAGGACACAAACAAATGGAAGAACATTCCATGCTCATGGATAGAAAGAATCAATATCGTGAAAATGGCCATACTGCCCAAGGTAATTTATAGATTCAATGCCATCCCCATCAAGCTACCAATGACTTTCTTCACAGAATTGGAAAAAACTACTTTAAAGTTCATATGGAACCAGAAAAGAGCCCACATTGCTAGACAATCCTAAGCCAAAAGAACAAAGCTGGAGGCATCATGCTACCTGACTTCAAACTATACTACAAGGCTACAATAACCAAAACAGCATGGTACTGGTACCAAAACAGAGATATAGACCAATGGAACAGAACAGAGCCCTCAGAAATAATACCACACATCTACAACCATCTGATCTTTGACAAACCTGACAAAAACAATAAATTGGGAAAGGAATCCCTATTTAATAAAAGGTGCTGGGGAAACTGGCTAGCCATATGTAAAAAGCCAAAACTGGATCCCTTCCTTACACCTTATACAAAAATTAATTCAAGGTGGATTAAAGACTTAAATATTAGACCTAAAACCATAAAAACCCTAGAAGAAAACCTAGGCAATACCATTCAGGACATAGGCATGGGCAAGGACTTCATGACCAAAACATCAAAAGCAATGGCAATTATTTTCTTTTCTAACATCTATTCTTATCTAATATACATGTCCAACTTTACAGGACCAAAACAGAACTCTGGTTCCTCTCTCCCTCCACCCTTGTAAACCTACTTTTCTCTTCGTGTTTCCTGTGCATTGAAGCCCTTCCCTTTACTCAACTTCTCAGATTGGAGCCTTCCTTGAAGCCCATCATATTCTCATAACCCCACATTGAATCAATCTACCAACAAATCCTATCAACTGGACCTTCAAAGTATATCCCAAGTGTGATCACTTCTCATTGCCTCCCTGCTGCCACTCTGGTCTAAGGCAAAATCATTTCCTGTGTTGGCTATAACAATAACTTTTGTAACAATAACAACTCTTTTATCCTTGTCCCTTACGTTGAACCCGGAGCAGGTATTTTAAAGCTTAAGTCACAGTATAACAGAACCCTGTTCAAAAGCTTCTGATAGCTTTCCACCACAGATCAAACAAAATTCAGTCTTCACCATGGTTTACAAATACCTTTTGGTCTCTGGACCTTTGCTACCTCTCCTACCATCTCCTCCTAGTCACTCCAGTCCAGCAACTGGTGGCCTTATACTGTCCCTCAAATTCACCAAACACGTTCCAGAAATCAAGGCCTGTATGTCTGTTCCTTTTGCCTGGAGCACTGTCTTCCATACAGCTGCATGCCTTGTTCACTTGTTTCATCAAGATTTCTACCAAATGTCACCTTCTCAGAAAGACCTATCATGACCACCCTATCTAAAATTGTGTCCCATGTCATTTTTCTGTCTTATTATCCTGTTTTTACCCACAGCACTTTAATAATTTATTTTTCATTAACAAATTGTATATATTTATCATGTACAACACGGAGTTTTTAAATGTGTATACATTGTGGAATGGCTAAATCAAGCTAATTGACATATATTACCTCACATACTTTTCCATCTTTGTGGTGAGAGCAGTTAAAATCTACTCTCTTCATAAGTTTCAAGAATTATAATACATTGTTATTAACTGCAGTTCCCATCTTATACAATAGGTCTCTTAAATTTATTTCTTTTAACTGAAATTTTGTCTCCTTCAACCAATATTTCCTCAATCCTGACACCCCCACACCCTGGGAACTACCATTCTACTTTCTCTACTTCTGTGTTCAACTTCTTTAGATTCCACATCTAAGTAAGATCATGCGCTATTTCTCTTTTTGTGCCTGGCTTATTTCACTTCACATGAACTCCAGATTTGTATATGTTCTCAAATGACAGAATTTCCTCCTTTTTTAATGCAGAATAGTATTCCATTGTGTGTGTGTGTGTGTGCGTGTGTGTGCGTGCGTGCACCACATTTTCTTTATCCATTCATCCATCCATGAACACTTAGACTGATTCTATATCCTGGCTATTACGAGTACTGCTGCAGTGAACATTGGAGTATAGGTATCCCTTCAACATATTCCTTCAGATATATATCCAATACTGGGATTGCTAGATCACATGATAGTTCTATTTTTAAGTTTTGTTAGTTCTATTTTTAATTTTTTGAGGAAACTTCACACCATGTGCCATAATGGCTATACTAATTTACATTCCTACCAACCATGTGCAATTTCTCTATACCATCTCCAATTTCTCTATACCATCTCCAATGCTTGTTATCTTACAACATTTTAATAATAGCCATTCTAACTTCAGAGCACTTTAATGCTGTAATGAACATCATTGTGGATATCTCTTTAACATTGTTTTAGACATACACCCAGTTCTGGAGTTGCTGGATCATACAGGTAGTTCTATTTTTAACTTTTTGAGGAAATGTTATACTATTTCCCATAAAGGCTGTACTGCTTTACATTCCTACCAACCGTGTGCAAGGATTCGCTTTTCTTCATATTCTCTCCAACACTTATCTTTCATCATGTTGATAATAGCCATTCTAATTTCATGGAACTTTTCAATATCTGTCGTGTATTGATTTTTTAATGCAAATGTCTCCTATTAGCATAGACATCCCATGAAACAAGAACTTTGTCTTCCTTGTTCAATATGGCATTCCTGGTAGTACTTAGAGAAATGCTGACACATAGTGGGTGCTCAATAACATTGTATAGAATAGTTGTTGTTGGCTGAATAAAATGTGCCCCCATAGTATCCTAAGTTAATGCTAAACATCTATGACTGTCCCTGAGACCCATAAAAATAATGAAGAGCTGAGGCTTGGCTCTGATCATTGTGGAGCTGGCAGAAAATGTAAATCATTTCATGTATCTGTTTTGCCACTGTAGAATCAGTTGAGTCCCCGAAGAACCAAATGGGAGAATGACCAAAACTTTGGATCCCCAAACTTTTCATATTTGAAGTGTCATTTCTCTGTGATCTCCCGGGGAACCTATATGTTTGGAAAATAAAGCCTGCACCTTCCTCTTCATCATCTAGACCAAGTCATTCCCCACTAGGTCTTCCCTTCACCATCTGCATTTAAAGCTCCTTAAAAGCAGGAATATTTCCATACCTTTATATCTCCAGGACAATAGCAGATACATAAGCCGTCAATGTGTGTTTGTTGACTTATTGTCCGAAATCAAGTTTCATATCTGCCCAGACTACATTTGATTAGAATCCAATCTGTTCTTTTGACAGCCTTCCCCCAGTACCTAACATCATCACAATCTTCTTTTAAATTCCAACAGAGAGAGAGATTCCTCCTGGTCTCTGCCTTCACAAAGTCTATCATGTAGGAATCTACTGATGATTTACCAGGTTCTAGGCACTTTATTAAAATTGTATATGCGCTATTTCATTTCAATCTTCCCCATTTTTGAAAATGGGGAACAAGAGGCTAAGAGTTGTTACTTAACTTACCTAAGGTCATGCCAACAGTATTTAGAGTGAACTCTATCCCACGAATGGCATTTGATGATGCTGCATGGCAATAGAGAGAAAGGACACACACAGGGTGTCAGAAAAGAATCATGAAAACATTGGCTTTGAATTAGGCTTCAGTGGTCCCCAGAAAATGCCCAATGTCCCTTGCCTTCCAGGTTTTACACGTGCTGTGTCCTCTTCCTGGTGTATTCCTCCCTTCAGACCCACTTTATCTGTCTAAACCCTAAATCCTTGACTAATTCTTTTTTTTTTTAGGGTACCTGTGCACAATGTGCAGGTTTGTTACATATGTATCCATGTGCCATGTTGGTTTGCTGCACCCATTAACTCATCATTTAGCATTAGGTATATCTCCTAATGCTGTCCCTCCCCCCCCCCACCCCATAACAGTCCCCGGAGTGTGATGTTCCCCTTCCTGTGTCCATGAGTTCTCATTGTTCAATTCCCACCTATGAGTGAGAACATGCGGTGTTTGGTTTTTCGTCCTTGCGATAGTTTACTGAGAATGATGGTTTCCAGTTTCATCCATGTCCCTACAAAGGACATGAACTCATCATTTTTATGGCTGCATAGTATTCCATGATGTACATGTGCCACATTTTCTTAATCCAGTCTATTGTTGTTGGACATTTGGGTTGGTTCCAAGTCTTTGCTATTGTGAATAGTGCCGCAATAAACATACGTGTGCATGTGTCTTTATAGCAGCATGATTTATAGTCCTTTAGGTATATACCCAGTAATGGGATGGCTGGGTCAAATGGTATTTCTAGTTCTAGATCCCTGAGGAATCACCACACTGACTTCCACAATGGTTGAACTAGTTTACAGTCCCACCAACAGTGTAAAAGTGTTCCTATTTCTCCACATCCTCTCTAGCACCTGTTGTTTCCTGACTTTTTAATGATGGCCATTCTAACTGGTGTGAGATGGTATCTCATTGTAGTTTTGATTTGCATTTCTCTGATGGCCAGTGATGATGAGCATTTTTTCATGTGTTTTTTGGCTGCATAAATGTCTTCTTTTGAGAAGTGTCTGTTCATGTCCTTCACCCACTTTTTGATGGGGTTGTTTGTTTTTTTCTTGTAAATTTGTTTGACTAATTCTTAATAGTGAATCCCTCCCCTGCCAAAAGAGCCTCTGTCTGTTTTTTAAAGTCTGCATATGTCCCATTGAATTTTAATTGATTTTAATGTCTGTCCATCCTCCAGTCCAGACTGTGACCTCCTTGAGAACAGGGGCATGATCCTTCAACCCTATGCCTTAAAATCTAGCATAATCTTTCACATATAATAGATGCTCAGTAAGTGATTGTTACATTTGATAAAATAAGATAAACGCTTTTTATTGAGGGCTTATCAGATACCAGGCAAAATGATAAATATTTTGTATACATCATCTAATTTAATCTTCACTGCTTCCCTACTTCACATATGAAGAACTAGTGTTCAAAAAAAATAGTTTTTCCTAAATAAACACCAAGAAGCAAATATTTTATCAGGAGTATCCAGTATTTTGGCTGGACCACACTGGAAGTTGTCTTAGGCCACACATAAAATACACTAACACTAATGATAGCTGATGAGCCAAAAAAAAAAAGTCACAAAAAAATCTCATAACATTTTAAGAAAGTTTACAAATTTGCGTTGGTCCGCAGGTTGGACAAGCTGGTTTTAGATGGAGGGAGGGGGCCAGGAGAAAAAAACAAAATTAGTAAAACATTCTAAACTATGTTTCTGTGCCAAGAAAACCTTTAAGACTATTTATGCTCAAGGACCTTTCCAACTACCCCACCTACCCACATGGAACTCGCAGGATAGATCTTCTCTGCTATCCTATCCTTCCCTCTCCCATCAGGGCCTGTATTTCCAGCTTTCAATTTGCTGCCTCTTTCCAGCATCCCAGGGGTCTTTTTAGTGTCTTTATCCTCCAGGGAATGGCTACCCACATGTAGGATGCTAATAATAGGATAAATACCCCAGCTCTTTTTCTTCCCACACTCTAACCCCTGTAGGACCAGATTCCACTATCACATCCTGCCTCAGACCTGGTAAGTTTGTCTCTCTGTCTGTTTGGTCTTCTCAGTGTGCCTATTATATGGTTGAACAAAGACATGACTGCCACTAAGGTAATTTTTTCACTGAGGTTGTCTCTCCTTCAGATTAAAAGGACTTACAAATGAATCACACTTTTGACCACTGTTTTGTGGCCATGTAGTTTAATTGGCTCTTCAGATAACTGTCTCCCATAGTAATTGCCATAGTAGCCTATGAAGTAGGAATCAACCTCTCCAGGTTACACAGATAGGGAAACAGTTTGAGAGAGTTTAGGTGGCTTGACTGAGACCACACAGCTGGTGAGTTATAAAGCTGGGATTTGAATCTGGCTGCCCTTGGGCATCCATGAGTGAGTGCTAAATTCTAGGTTGGTCATTTCCAGACGCTCATGAGCACCTCCAGGATAAAGAACTTGCTCCTTTCCTCAAGAGACAGCCTTGTTCCTGGCATTTTAACTCCTATTCTTATATATTTTAGGTAAGGCCTTTCTTATACCAAGTGCTAAAATAAATAAGAACAAAGCAGAGGAATGAGGGGCATGAAGGAGAGTTATTATTCTGGAGAGCTATCTGGAGGAGGCAGGGAGTCTTCCTTGCCTGATCTCAGTAGGCAGATGAATCACAAGAAAATGACACTAGAGTATAGGCAGAAAAGTGTTCATGGGCAGAGAGTAGAAAGCTTTAAGAGTCTCTAGACATTCACCGTGGAGAGGACTCTGCAGCCATGCCACCTACTCTCAGCCTACACATCACTGAATCAGACTAAAGTGGCAAAGGTTCCTTTGAACACGGTGATGATAACCCATCTTCTGCCTTGCATACTTTCCCAGTGCCCTAAAATCTCATCCTGAGTGTTTTTCATGAGGTCTAACTCAAATATTAGTAGGAGAGTCAAAAAGTGAAGACCCCCAAGGCTCTCACCTCAACCTTGAGCTCTTTCCTAAAATCCAGGAATATTATACTCAACATATGCTCTTCCAACTTCATTTTCCCCATCTGTGCAAAGTGGGTGAGACAAGGGGAAATTGTGGTCATTATGCTGTGTAGTTCCAGATCAAGGGTGGAGCAAAAGTTTTTTGAGTAGCAGTTTAAGGCCTGAGAAAATCTGATTCAATTATTAAAAGACTGAGATGGAAGAAGAAAAGAAGGGAGGGAAAGAAAGTAGGGCCGTCTCATTCACGACTGGATTATTCAGCTCTCAATTTTTTTTTTTTTTTTTGAGACGGAGTCTTGCTCTGTTGCCCAGGCTGGAGTGCAGTGGTGCAATCTCGGCTCACTGCAAGCTCCGCCTCCCAGGTTCATGCCATTCTCCTGCCTCAGCCTCTCTGAGTAGCTGGGACTACAGGCGCCCACCACCACGCCCGGCTAATTTTTTTTTTTTTTTTTTTTTGTATTTTTTAGTAGAGACGGGGTTTCACCGTGGTCTCGATCTCCTGACCTCGTGATCCACCCACCTCGGCCTCCCAAAGTGCTGGGATTACAAGCGTGAGCCACCGCGCCTGGCCCAGCTCTCAATTTTCTCCACAAAGGGTACTGAAGCAGGGACACTCCAAAAACAATGTCTTACATAAATGTATGTCCCTGTGTCTTCTGAGTACAGCCTTGCTCATGCATCTTGCACAATAACATATATAGGTACACACAATCACATGCCCAGCCAAACACTGCATTCTCATCAAATGGAACAGTTCTACATGCATCATTTCACAAGGTTCTTCACACTCTAATTTCTCTATCCCAGACCTTTCAGCTACCATGAAGGCTAAAATCTCTTCTAGGCTTGCTTGGACCCCAGCTGGATGGTGGAAATCCAGGGAGATACAATAGAAGAGAAAAACAGGAAATACATGAAGGGATGATAAGACAGAAAGGAACAAGATGACTTGCTCAATATGAGAGTGACAGCCACAGTTGACACTGGGATGGAAAGGAGGCATCCTGGACCACAGTTCTTTCCTGAAGATCACATTAGAAGACCTTACCCTCTTCCTTCCTGCTCCTACCTCTTTCCCCAAAGCAGTTTCCTATGATCTCTGGGTATGGGTAGCTGATACTAAGGATTGCAAGGAGCATTGCATTTTAAGATTAGGAATACAGATGAGCATCACTATAGGGTACAATTTGTTCCACTATCTCTGTTTCAATTAGCAATTGGAACACAGTCACATACAATTATATTAGAAGCTCTTTTCTTTTGATAGAGGTACTTTTCTTTCTACTCTCTCCTACGTCTATTTCTGGTTCTTGTTCTCATCTTTTTTATCTCACCACCTCTCCCTCTACTGTCCCCTTCCTGCCTTTTTTTGTTTAATCTTTCTCTCAAATTCCCAATTACTACCTGGTTAGATAAGAAAAAAATGAGATAAAAATATATTTTAAAATGTAGGTGAGGGAAGATCAGGAGGGTGTTTGAGGGTAATAGACAGGAGATATGGGGAGATGTATGGAAGCACAGTACTGTCATTTGGTCAAACTTGGGTCTCCATTTTTGCTTTCAGGGAATGATTCCATGTTCCCAGTTACTAAAATTTACTTCTTACCTCTTTCTTTTATGTACTTTTGATTTTTATGAGGGAAAATGCCTTGTATTCAATCATTTCTCAATGACCTTAACAGATTATTTTTATAGCCAAATTAGCCTGATCCCTACCACTGATCAATTGTGCATGATCACAGCTGTTTCTACCAGCATCCATACAGAACACCTGAGGCAAGTGCAAGATCCCTGTACTAAACGTAAGCCAGGCAATCTTACGCCTGTATCAGACTATGAGAGACTCAGCCTATCACCTCTGTTTTGCTGTTCCTGGTCAGAACCTAGGTTCTGAGCCTCATCTATGGGTTATTATAGGCTCAATGGCTTGAAAAATCCATCCAAGATCTCTCCCTCTTCCTATCAATTCCCTTCAGACCTGATCTTTCCATCTTGAAAAGTAACCACATTTGAGTCTTCCATCGAATCTGCCTGACTTTTTATCATTAATATTACTTTTATATTTTCACACAGGCAGATGAATCCGAAGAAAAAAATATTAGACTATAGGCAAAAGAGGGCTCACAGGTAGAAGAAAGCTGTAAAATTCTCTAGCCACAGCCTGTCACCATAGAGAAGTTTCTACAGCCATGCCACTTGCGCACCACCCACAGCCTGGACAACATTGAATCAGATAGAAGTGTAAAGGGCTCCTGTGAACCTTGAAGATAGTAACCCACCTCCTGTCTTGCATTATCTCCCAGTGCCCTACCATCTTCCCATCCTGGATGCTTTTCATGAAGTCTAATGCAAATATTTCCTGCTGCTTTTCAGCCATAGCATAAAGATGAATCCCAGTTGCTTCATCTCTCAGGGATTCCTAGGACTCAGAGCAAGGCAGTGAGGTCTTCTCTACCCACCTTACTTGGCCATGAAACTCATAAACCATAGCCATCAGAACCCAACCTCCTTTCTGCTCATGGGAATTCCAGGCCTGGAGGCATCCCACTTTTGGATTGCTTTTCCCTTCTGCTCCATGTATGCCCTGGCAGTGCTGGGAAACATGGTAGTGCTGCTAGTGGTACATTCAGAGCCTGTATTGCACCAGCCCATGTACCTGTTCCTCTGCATGCTATCCACCATTGACCTCGTCCTCTGCACCTCCACTGTGCCCAAGCTCCTTGCACTTTTTTGGGCAAAGGATGCTGAGATCACCTTTGGGGCCTGTGCTGCCCAGATGTTCTTTATCCATGGCTTCTCAGCTGTAGAATCTGGTATACTGCTAGCAATGGCCTTTGACCGCTACTTAGCCATCTGCCAGCCTCTGCACTATGGCTCATTGCTCTCCCCAGAGTCTGTAGGCAAGCTGGGGGCTGCAGCCGTGCTTCGTGGCTTGGGACTCATGACCCCACTCACCTGCTTACTAGCAAGACTGAGCTACTGCAGTCGAGTGGTGGCCCACTCCTACTGTGAACACATGGCTGTGGTGAAGCTGGCTTGTGGAGGAACACAGCCAAACAACATCTATGGCATCACCACTGCCACACTGGTGGTGGGCACTGACTCCATCTGTATTGCTATCTCCTATGCATTCATCCTCCGGGCTGTGTTAGGCCTCTCCTCCAAGGAGGCAAGGGCTAAGAGCTTTGGCACTTGTGGCTCCCACCTGGGTGTCATCCTTCTCTTCTATACACCAAGACTCTTCTCCTTCTACACACAGCTGTTTGGCCAGCACGTGCCCCGGCACATCCACATCCTCCTAGCTGACCTCTACCTGGTTGTACCACCCATGCTCAACCCCATCATCTATGGCATGAATACCAAACAGATCTGGGATGGGGCCCTCCGGCTTCTGAAGTGGGGCCCTGCTTAGTCATAAAGTCTTCAACCCCACGCTGAAACCTTTATCTTCGCCCCTCAGCCCTCGGGGGAGACTGGTGGCTCCCAACATGATAGGGACACAGAAACTCATGCTCAGTGGTACCCGTACTTTGATAAGGAGCAGCAGCAAAGTCAGATGGTGGAAGATCTGCCAGGTGTTTCTTACTTATGATGTAGATATGGTTACAAAGCTCAGGGAGCCCCTGTCTAATGGGAAATATGGCTACCAAACTGATGATGGCCTCCCAGGGAATCCAATTCTGCATCTGACATTGTTCCTACCTTCCAGAAGATATTGATAAAATGGGAAAGCTATAGCTACTGGTCTGACAAGGAGAAATAACCCTCATCCACAGGCAGGTGTTCCTACTCTGATAGGAATACATACATACCTCCCTTAGCAAGTTCTACATCTGACTAGGGAGAAACACACCCACACCCATACATAGAATCGGGCAGAGAGGCAGAGATGAGGCACTTAGCAATTAGCCATAGGGATAATAACAACAAAAGAAGGAGAATCCTGGGCAAACTGTCCAGTGTACACAAGAATAAGTAACAAGGTATAATGTCAATCTAGGAAGGTTCTCTGGAGTAGTTTTTATCTTTTCACTGAGCATGAACTATGGGCCAAATATTTTGCTAAAATCTAGGGCAAATTAAGTCAAAGGCCTCCTCTTGTGATGACTGCTGTTAGAGGAAACACACATAAGGAGACAGTGGCCAAACTGAATCATACTATTTCAGTTGTCCCTCCATATATGCGGGAGGATTGGTTCCAGGAACCCCACATAAACCAAAATCTGTGCATATTCCAAGTGAGACCTAAGAACAGAAATATACAAAAAGTTGGCTCTCCTTATTTGCAGATTTTATATCCTGCAATTCCGATATTTTGATCTGTGTTTGGTTAAAAATAATCTGCCTATAAGTGGACCTGCATATTTCAAACCCATGTTGTTCAAAGGCCAAACTGTAATATGGTTACGGTAAGCACAGAGACCATGGGTGTAAGAACACCAACTTGCTCAGGAGAAATGAGGCCCCAGGCCACACCTCATCTCACCCCATCTCTGTATGCAGGTAAGGCCATGCCTGGGTGTAAGGTGCAAGAGCAAAGCCTAATGCGAGGTGACATCCTAAGTATTTCCTTCTATGCCCTGGGAGTGGCCTTGTGCAGATTCCACTAAGCATCAAAGTTCCAGGGAAGGAACCAGGTCCCTTCTTTGGGAAGCAAAAACGGAACTCTGTCCAATTTGACCTCCTGAGGCAGGTTTATAAAAATGAAAATTATAAAATGATGGCAGCCACTAGAGAGCTATTTGGCTCCTGGAGAAAGCAGTTTAATAAGCTTGGAAAGAGCTTAAACAGGAGAAGGCCTCTAATGGGCTCAGGATTCCCTGGGTCCTCAGAACTGCAGTCAGTTGCCACAGTGGATTAGTTTCACATTGTGCAGTACACCAAGAGAATTTACTGTACACCAAGTACGTTTACTGTAGTCTCATAATCATCTGATGAGATAATTATCCCCAACTTACAGGGCCAGAGGCAGAAGATTAGGAAGACAGTTGCTTGCCCAAAAAAGCAAGTACATTTCTAATTTGAAATTCCATGCCTTTTACTCTTTACCAGGTGAGTTCCTATAAATCTAGACCCTAAGACCAAGAATCTAGTAAAAGTCTGATCCAAGGGTGAGAGGATAATTTTTTTCCTAACATCACTGACATTTCTGAGAACATGAAATATACCAAATGCTATTCTAGGTGTTGGACTTATTGGTGATTCAGGAAGATAAATTTTTGACAACTTAAATATGGGACCCCAGCAAAACTCCCCCGTGTAATCTCAGTGACTGTCATATTACTCAACCTGAAGCCATCCAAATAATTCTTCCTTCACCCCAGGTCTCACCACAAATGAGTTTGGTAGTCTTAATTTGCCCACAGACACCTCAGGTTGTCAGATAATCAGAGGCCACAGATTAGCCAGTAAATTCTATTCTCCAGGGTCCTTAACTCAAGCTGTAGGGGAAGTCAGGAAAACTTGCTACATCCTATTTGGGACTATATTGGCTATGGCTGGATTATTTTTCCCAAAGCTCTTTTTTAAATGAGCTATAATTTACATAAAATACATCTCTGAAAAATACGTACACATCAGTATAAACACCATCTTAATCAAGACGCAAAGTATCAGCTGGGCACCGTGGCGCATGTCTGTAATCCCAGCACTTTGGGAGATTCAGGCCAACAGATTGCTTGAGCCCCACAGTTCGAGATCAGCCTGGACAATATAGCAAGACTTCGTCTACAAAAAATACAAAAATTATCCTGTAGTCCCAGCTACTCAGGAGGCTGAGAGGTGGGAGGATTGCTTGAGTCTGGCTGAATCGAGGCTGCAGTGAGCTGTGATTGTACCACTGCTCTACAGCCTGGGTGACAGAGTGAGATCTTGTCTCAAAAAAAAAAAAAAATTCACAATCACAAAACGTTCCCCTGTGCTCCTTCCCAGCAATACCCTTGACCCTCCATGGAGATAGCCATTGTTCTACTGTTTAATTTTTGATCACCTTGGATTAAATTTACCATTCTAGAAATTCACATAAATGGAATTATACAATACGTATACTTTGTCTGACTTCTTTGGCTCAACATAACGTTTTTGAGATTCATGTTGTGTCCATCAACTGTTAATTTCTTCTTATTGCTAAGTAATTTTCCATTGTATGAACATACCAAAGTTTACTTCTGGATACCTGAGTTTCCCATATTTTACTATTATGAATAAAACTGCTATGAATATTTCTTAACCTAGCAGTGAAATGGCTGGGTCAGAGGTTAATAGAACCTGCTTTTTCAAAGTAATCACACCATTTTCTAATCTCACTGGTGATGTTTAACAGTTCCCAGCTGTTCTACATCCTGGTCAGTCCTTAACATTGTCATTCTTTTTTTCATTTTAGCCAGTCCATTGACTAAAAGTAAGCTAGTAACTTGTGATTTTAATTTGCATTTCTCTGATGTTGAGCAACTTCTCACGTTTTCTGTTCATGCATAAGCCTTCTGTAGAATGTTTGTTAAAGTCTTTTGCCCACTTCTAATAAATTTTTTATCTTGTTGATTTGTACTAGCTGTTTATATATTCTGGATACAAGTCATTTGCCAGATATACATAGTGAAAATATTTTATTCAATTTTGTGACTTGCCTTTTTTAATTTTTGGATACAGGGTCTCGCTCTGTTACCCTGGTGGGAGTGCAGTGGTGCGACCTTGGCTCACTACAACCTCAACCTCCCAGGCTCCAAGTAATCCTCCCACCTCAGCTTCCCAAGTAGCTGGGACTACAGGCATGAGCCACCACACCCAGCTACTATTTCTTTCTTTCTTTCTTTCTTTTTTGTAGAGATGGGGTTTTGCCATGTTCCCCAGGCTGGTCTCAAACTCCTGGGCTCAAGTGATCCACCCACTTCAGCCTTCCAAGTGCTGTGATTACAGGCATAAGCCACAGCTCCTGACCTTCATTTTCTTACTAGTATCTTTTGGTTACAGGAAATTTTTAATTACGATGAAGTCCAAATAATCAATTTCATTCATGGTTACTGCTTTATCTTACAGATTTAGCTTTTAATTTGAGGCCTATGATCCAACATGAAGAAAAATTGTGTACGTTGTAACCTAGAGTTCAAGATTTATTTTTCACATGAATATTCCATTGTTTCAGAATTATTTGTTAAAGATTTTCTTTTCCAAATTGACTTGCCTTGGCAACTGGATCAAGAAAGTGTCAATACTACACTTTCTTAATAATAGTATTAGTAGTAAGTCTCAAAATGAAGTAGTGTAAGTCTTCTAACACTATACTTCCACAGTGGTTCTTATTATTCTGGGTTCTTTGTATTCCCATATATATTTTGAAATCAATTTGTTCATTTCTATAAAAATTGCTAGAGTTTTGATTGTTCGATATTTAATTTTTAAAATTTTATCGTACTGGCTAGGACCTCCAACACATCGTTGAATAAAACTAGTAAAGCAGATATCCTTGCCTTGTTTCTGATATTTTTCTTTTGTTAACACCTTTATTGAGATGATTCA
This sequence comes from Hylobates moloch, assembly GCF_009828535.3. Classification (NCBI taxonomy): domain Eukaryota; kingdom Metazoa; phylum Chordata; class Mammalia; order Primates; family Hylobatidae; genus Hylobates; species Hylobates moloch. The sequence goes on from NW_026652286.1 coordinate 43,176,961, forward strand.
AATACTATACAATTCACCCATTTAAAGTGTGCAGTTCAATGGTTTCTAGCATATCCACAGATACATGCAACTGTCACCACAGTAAATTTTAAAACATTTTCCTCACCTCAAAAACAAACTTCATACCCTGTAGTTATCACCCTCATATTCTCCTGTCCCCACCAGCTCTAAGCAACCACTAGTCGACTTCCTCCTGCCTCTCTAGATTTCCCTACTCCAGACTTTCATATGAATGAAAACATAATATATGCTACTTTGGGAATGACTTCTTTCACTTAGCATAATGCTTAGTTTCATCCATGTTGTAGCATATCAGTATGTCATTCCTTTTCCTAGCTGAATAATATTCCATTGTATGAATATATACCACATTTTGTTTATCCATTGATGAGTTGACAGATACTTAGGTTGTTTCCACCTTTTGGTGATTACAGATAATGTGACTATAACATCGTGTACAACTGTTTGTGTGGACATTGTTTTCACTTCTCTTGTGAATATACCTAGAAGTAGAGTTACTGGTCATGTAGTAACTCTGTTTAACCATTTGAGGAACTGCCAAAGTTATTCTAGAACAGCTGCACCATTTTACATTTCTCATACCAGAAGTGTAGGAGAGTTTCAATATGTTCACATCCTAATGCCTGCTATGGTCTCTCACTCTCATATTAACAGCGTTGAGGTATAATTGATATGCAAAAACTTGTACCTATTTTGTGTAGACAGTTTGAGTTTGGACATATGCCTGTATCCATGGGCTTGTTTCTGAAGTCAGGAGGATAGCATTCAGTCTTTCATGATGAAATATGTTAACTATGCACTTCTCACAGATGCCATGTTGAAAAAGTACACATCTATTGAAATTTGTTGCAAGTTTTCATCAAGAATTTTGTTGAATTTGGTAAGTTATTTTTCTTCACATACTTAGGTAACCATCTGGTTTTTCTCCCTTATGCTGCGGATGCAGTATACTATACTTGCTTGTTTTTATTTTTATTTTACTTTTTTTTTTTTTTTTTGAGACAGAGCCTTGCTCTGCTGCCCAGGCTGGAGTGCAGAGGCACAATCTCAGCTCACTGCAACCTCCACCTCCTGGGTTCAAGGAAGTCTCCTGCCTCAGCCTCCCGAGTAGCTGGGACTACAGGCTTGCACCACCACACCCAGCTAATTTTTGTATTTTTAGTAGAGACGGAGTTTTGCCACATTGACCAGGCTGGTCTCAGACTCCTGACCTCAGGTGAACTGTTTCCCTCAGCCTCCCAAAGTGCTGCAAAATACTGCTTATTTTTAAATGTTAAATCCCACTTGGTCATGATGTATTATCATATTTATATATTGCTGGATTCAGTTTACTAATATTTTCATAAGGTTATGTTTATGTTCATGATAGGTATTGCTTTTTTAATTTTCTTGTAATTCCGTATCAGGTTTTTATATCAGGGTTTTGCTTGTCTCACAAAATATACTGGAAACTAATCCGTTATACTCTATTTTCTGATAATATTCATGTAACATTTATTTTTTTTAATATTTGATAGAATTCTGCATGAAAGAAACCCAGGTGTGAAGGGGGTTTTTTTTTTATTTCATGTTCAATTTTTAATGGATACAGATTTATTAAGGTTTGTATTTTCAAAATTTTTCTATTTCCTCCAAAATTTCCTCTAAATATAACTCAAAATGATATACCAATGTTAGTATAAATGTTCATAATATCCCCTTATTATCCTTTCATTTCTATAGGACTTGTCATGTCTTTTAATTCTTGGTTATTTGTGTGTGCTTTGTCCTGTTCTGTAATGCTAGTTTGTGCAGGAGGGCATATCCACTTTGTTAATTTTTAGAACCAAATTATGGCTTTTAAAATTTTTGTGTCCATTTTTCCTTGCTAAGACTGTCAGGAGCTGGGAGCCCACATTTTCCCCAAGCCCGTGATGCTGTTGTGCGTTAGCCAAAATTAGGTCTAATCCTGCTCTGCTCAGAAATAAGCTTAGCATAAACCTGCCCAGACCAAGTACCTGTAACCAGGAAGTCACAAGCTCTCCACAGGGTCCCCAGCTCCCTCCAAAACAACTCAGACCCCCTTCACCCATGTTGCTTCAAACAGACAGCTTTATGTCATAGGGATGAATGCAAGATGTGTGGGGAAGCTTCCTTTTCTCCACAGCTCCTTCCTTCCCACACCATTTAAAAACTGAGAAATACTAAGGAGTTGCCATTGAGTTTTAACACAGGACTTGGATCCTGAAAGCTATCAATGAAATTGCAGTGAGATCTGACTAAAATAAAACTGGAGTTACTCCAAGGGTTTTAGTTTATGTATAGACTTAAGATCCATATAGAAAAAAATCATTATTAAATAAATCTGATCCTGTTTTGTTAAATTCTGTCCTTTAATCTCTTTAAATATTTTAAGCAGTAGATCCTCTTTAAATCTGACCATAGAAATATTGTCTCACATTCATAGTTGGCAACCAAAATCCTTGATTAAGTTTAAGTGGTGAAGCCAGGATCTGGAGTGGATCAGGAATATCTCTAGTATTGAAAGACATTAAATTTTAAGTGATAGATGGGTGGATGGATGGATAAATAGATAGATAAATAGACTCAGCCTGGTACAGAGGCCTTTATGTGTAAATCTGGCTCCTGTGAATATTTTGTAACCTGGCCTTCTGTGATCTTCCCTCCAGAATACAGATACTGCTAATCTATCTGTTAGCTGCTGAGATATCTGCAAATGTGATCTCTCTTTAACTTCCTTGAATATTTTTAATAGCACAAATAATGCGTATTCTATTAACAGCATGCATCTCATATTGGCATTTCAAAAGTTGGGACAGGTTGGCATATTTTATATATTTTATTCTAGGTAGGCAGCACAGGGTTAGAAGTGTGTGCTCTAGACCCAAACTGAGTTTAAATCCTGGCTTTACTACTTATTAGTTGTAAGACTGTGGGCAAATTTCTTAACTCCTCTATGTCCTGTGTTCTTGTCCTGAGGGAAATAAGAGAACTTCTGTCATTGAGTGGCGGTGAGGTTAAAGGAGCTCACGAAGAAATCCTGAGACCCGAATAAGTGGTAACTATGATCAGCTATTACATAGCTGACAGCCTTCTGACTTGAGTTAGCCTAGGATAAGATGGAGGGTAGCTCCCCTCTGTCCCTCCTCAAACTAGTCATAATATGCCATCTAAGGGGAGGTTTATGCCATCAAAGCAGCTAGACCCAAGGTTGAGGCAGAGTCCATACTGTAGGCCTGTTTCTGTCCCACAAGCAGAAGTCCCACAGTAGGATTCAGGACACCTATCAAATTCAGCCTATGCTACGAGCAGCTACCACAGATGAACCTGGAGGACTATCAATACATTGTTTTTCTCATATTTGACCAGTTGGTCGAGGATTGAAGAGGAACATTGTTGCCTTTGATCATGAGATGACCATGTTCCTGGATCATCAAGGAATAGTCCAACCCAAAAAAGGTAATGTTGTGATAACAGTCCATCACAAATACCCACCCAAACTCATTATTTTATAAGAAGGAGGATCAGTAAAGGCCTTAAGGTAACTCTTCTCAGGTTATGGAAGGACCTGAAGTTGCCCACCCTAAACAGATTCCATTCAGGCCAGTGGTCCAAGGCCTCAGAGCTCAGGCTCCCCAGGCCAGACCCCAGCTTTGACACTCCAGCCCCTGAACTCACCACACCTCCAGAGCTTGTATCTCCTCTCATCTGTTCCTCTGTTTGTGAAAGTCATTACTTGCTGTGTCAGTAAAAGTCAACACTTTATAATCCTCTTGATGGAGGTAGGGATATAATAGGTCTGCTGGGATCCAGGTGCAAATCCAAGAGATTTCCACAATTTAACTTCCTGAACCCCCTGAGTTCTGAGCCAGGCAGCTTTGGGACATGGAAGGATGCATCAGGCAGTGTATCCTAATGATTCACACCTGAGGATTTTTATTAGAGGGCATCAGAAGGATATTAAGATGTCCCATGGCCAGGGGCCGTGGCTGATGCCTGTAATCCCAGCACTTTGGGAGGCCGAGGCAGGCGGATCACGAGATCAGGAGATTGAGACCATCCTGGCTAACACAGTGAAACCCCGTCTCTACTAAAAATACAAAAAATTAGCCAGGTGTGGTGGTGGGTGCCTGTAGTCCCAGCTACTTGGGAGGCTGAGGCAGGAGAATGGCGTGAACCTAGGAGGCGGAGCTTGCAGTGAGCCGAGATTGTGCCACTGCACTCCAGCCTGGGTGACAGAGTGAGATTCCATCTAAAAAAAAAAAAAAAAAAAGATGTCCCATACTGCATACCTGCTCTTTCCAAAGAGCCAGGCTATGAATTGCCTGGTGGCAAATGGAGGCAAGTTGGGGGAAACAGGATGGTTAGAGACTGAGACACACTCTGTCCTTTAGGGATAACAGAGGCCATGAGTAATTCCTGCTTCTAGAAAGAATGAACACTGGCTCTTTTCAAATTCTGCCAAAGAGATATCAGGCAGTGTAGCCAAAGATATGTGCATGAGTGCTTTAGACACGAGAGCATGTTAGTGAAAAGAGGTTCTCTGTCTAACTTTATGCCTGTACCTAGAGAATGTAGGTGACTGAAAATCTATATTGATGAAGCAATATCCCTTTCTCCCAGTAACACCCTTGGATATTATTTATCAAGCATAATATAGTGAAAAAGCCATGATCTATTTCAGAATCTGTCACTTGTCTACTGTGAGCAAATTATCTCCTCCTTGATAATGAGCAAATTATCTCCTTGAGCCTCTTATTCTTTATTCGTAAACTAGGGATGATGGTTATTTCATGAGATCATTGCTAGTGTTATATTAGAATATACAAAGGGTGCAAAAAAAAAAAAAAGCTTGCAAGCTCCACACATAACTTCCTCTCCAATAGGAAACTGAGAACTGGTTCAATAACCTGTCTGGATTCCTCTATGGCCAGCATGTCATACTAACCCTCCCCCACCGTTCATGGTCAGAGCTTTTTTTTTCTTTTTAATAAGTTTTATTCTGGAATAATTTTAGATTTACAAAAAAGTTACAAATATAGTTTATGGAGTTTCTGAATGTCCTTCACCCATTTTCCTTAATGTTAACATCTTACATAACCATGGTAAGTTAGTCAATACGTTAGTCAAAACCAAAGGACTAATATTGGTACATCGCTATTAACTAAAGTCCACACTTTATTTGGATTTCACCTGTTTTTCCAATGTCTTTCTTCTGTTCCAGGATCCAATCCAGGATACCAAATTGCATTTAGTCATTATTTCTCCTTAGTGTCCTCTGGTCTGAGATGGAAGTTTCTCAGTTTTTCCAAGGTTTCCATGACCTTGAGAATCTTGAAGAACACTGGCTAGGTATTTTACAGAAGATCAGAGCTTTTAATTAACCAACTTTAGCCATCAATTCCTCCTCCATTTCTAGGATGGAGAGGACAATCTAGAGTTGAAAGACTTTGCTACAGATGTCCTTTATTCCCAGTGTGTCCTGGAGATTAGAGAAGAGAAAATTTCTAAGTTCAGTCTGCTCAAGTCCCTTAGTTCCTGAGATCATCCAAGTTGTTCTTCCAACCTGGAGACCAATCTCTTACCTCCATGGGCTGCAACCCAATACAGGCATTCCCATATCTATCATACATCCTATGTTCATGCATTGAAATTTCAGTCAGAAATTTCACAGGTTCTTAACAAGTTTCAGTCTCTAAAGTTAATAAGAATTTTTTAAAGGATTTGTATGTGTATTTTGCTGAAATGCTAACTTCTCTCTGATGAAATATTTTCTTTAGCTTCTCTACAGCCTGTCTCTAGAATCCTTCATTTGCCTTAAAACTAATAAATGTGGACACAATCAGATTGCCAGTCACATCTGGGATATGAGAGAAAATGATAAATGGAAGTAGACAGGTGAAACACAAGATCGATTCTTTCTGCTCGTATGGAGACTACTGCCATTCACCAACTTCAGCCATCCCCTCATCCTCAATCTCCAACATAGGGTAGCCTACAGGTGAAAGGCTCAGTTACAGATGTCCTGGAACTCTGTAGTTCTCTCTGTTTCACTGCAGTCCCAGGGTGTTTTCTTCATTCTAAAATCTACATTTTCAAGTCTTTTCAGTGATTCACAAAATTGGGGTTTCTTTATGCACTGTGCTTTACTTAGAGATTAACCAGGTACCAATTCTGTTCTCAAGTAGCTATGACCTTAAAACACAGTAAACCATGTGTAAAAACTGAACTGCTACGTTACACTACACCCTAGCCGATAACAGAGAAATAAGACTTCGTGTAAGAGAGGATAGTATTGGAGACTTTGAGGATGTGTTAGCCTTAAATATATAGCCATAAAAGTCTTGCCAGCATTGTAGTTAACTGGATATGAAATCAGACAGAACTTAAACTCCTTATTAGCCAAGTGGCCCCAGAATAGATACCGAGCCTCTAAAAGTATCAGTTTCCACTCTATAAAACTGAGATACTAAAACAATCTGGAGCAGTTTAAGTGAGATGTTATATATAAAACAGTGGGCCTTATTTTTCACTGTTTCAGCATCTTTTTTATTATACTTTAAGTTCTGGGATACATGTGCAGAACATGCAGGTTTGTTACATAGGTATACATATGCCATGGTGGTTTGCTGCACTCATCAACCCATCATCTACATTAGGTTTTTCTCCTAATGCTATCCCTCCCCTAGCCCCTCACCCCCTGACAGGCCCTTGTATGTGATGTTTCCCTCCCTGTTTCCATGTGTTTTCCTTGTTCAACTCCCACTTATGAGTGAGAACATGCGCTGTTTGGTTTTCTGTTCCTGTGTTTGTTTGCTGAGAATGATGGTTTCCAGATTCATCCATGTCCCCGCAAAGAATATGAACTCATCCTTTTTATGGCTGCATAGTATTCCATGGTGTATATGTGCCACATTTTCTTTATCCAGTCTATCATTGATGGGCATTTGGGTTGATTCCAAGTCTTTGCTATTGTGAACAGTGCTTCAATAAACATATGTGTGCATGTGTCTTTATAGTAGAATGATTTATAATCCTTTGAGTATATACCCAGTAATGGGATTGCTGGGTCAAACAGTATTTCTGTTTCTAGATCCTTGAGGAATCATGACACTGTCTTCCACAATGGTTGAACTAATTTACACTCCCACCAACAATGTAAAAGCATTCCTATTTCTCCACATCCTCTCCAGCATCTGTTGTTTCCTGACTTTTTAATGATCACCATTCTAAGTGAGATGGTAACTCATTGTGGTTTTGATTTGCATTCCTCTAATGACCAGTGATGATGAGCTTTTTTTCATATGTTTGTTGGCCACATAAATGTCTTCTTTTGAGACATTTATATCCTTCTGTTTGTTCATATCCTTTGCCCACTTTTTAATGGGGTTGCTTTTTCTTGCCAATTTAAGTTCTTTGCATATTCTGGATATTAGCCCTTTGTCAGATGGATAGATTAAAAAAATGTTCTCCCATTCTGTAGGTTGCCTGTTCACTCTGATGATAGTTTCTTTTGCTGTGCAGAAGCTCTTTAGTTTAATTAAATCCCATTTGTCAATTTTGGCTTTTGTTGCCATTGCTTTGGTGTTTTAGTCATGAAGTCTTTGCTCATATCTATGTCCTGAGTGGTATTGCCCAGGTTTTCTTTTAGGGTTTTTATGCTTTTAGATCTTACCTTTAAGTCTTTACTTTATCTTGAGTTAATTTTTGTAAAAGGTGTAAGGAAGGGATCCAGTTTCAGTTTTCTGCATATAGCTAGCCAGTTTTCCTAACACCATTTATTAAATAGGGAATCCTTTCCCCTTCCCCATTGCTTGTTTTTGTCAGGTTTGTCAAAGATCAGATGGTTGTAGATGTGTGGTGGTGTTTCTGAGGCCTCTCTTTGATTCCATTAGTCTATATATCTGTTTTGGTACCAGTACCATGCTGTTTTGGTTATGGTAGCCTTGTAAGATAGTTTGAAGTCAGGTAGCATGATGTCTCCAGCTTTGTTCTTTTTGCTTAGGATTGTCTTGGTTATACAGGATCATTTTGGTTGCATATGAGCTTTAAAGTAGTTATTTCTAATTCTATGAAGAAAGTCAAGGGTAGCTTGATGGGAATAGCATTGAATCTATAAATTACTTTGGGCAGTATGGCCATTTTCACAATATTGATTCTTTCTATCCATCAGCATGGAACATTTTTCCATTTGTTTGTGGCCTCTCTTATTTCCTCGAGCAGTGGTTTCTAGTTCTCCTTGAAGAGATCCTTCACATCCCTTGTAAGTTGTATTTCTAGGTATTTTATCATCTTTGTAGCAATTGTAAATGGAAGTTTGCTCATGATTTGGCTCTCTTTTTGTCTATTTTGGTGTATAGGAATGTTTGTGATTTTTGCACACTGATTTTGTATCCTGAGACTTTGCTGAAGTTGCTTATCAGCTTAAGGAGATTTTGGGCGGAGACGATGGGGTTTTCTAAATATACAATCATGTCATCTGCAAACAGACAATTTGACTTCCTCTCTTCCTATTTGAATATGCTTTATTTCTTTCTCTTGCATGATTGCTCTGGCCAGAACTTCCAATACTATGTTGAATAAGAGTGGTGAGAGAGGGCATCTTTGTCTTGTACTGGTTTTCAAAGGGTATGTTTCCAGGTTTTGCCCATTCAGTATTATATTGGCTGTGGGTTTCTCATAAATAGGTCTTATTATTTTGAGATACGTTCCATCAATATCTAATTTGTTAAGAGTTTTTAGCATAAAGAGGTGTTAAATTTTATCATAGGCCTTTTCTGCATCTATTGAGATAATCATGTGGTTTTGTCATTGGTTCTGAAAGAGATACAGACAGGAAAAATCCTTCAAAAAATCAATGAATCCAGGATCTGTTTTTTAAAACTAACAAAATAGACTGCTAGCCAGACTAATAAACAACTGAGAGGGAGGTGGAGCCAAGATGGCCAAATAGGAACAGCTCCAGTCTACAGCTCCCAGCATGACCGACGCAGAAGATGGGTGATTTCTGCATTTTCAACTGAGGTACCAGGTTCATCTCACTGGGGAGTGTCAGAAAGTGGGTGCAGGAGAGTGGGTGCAGTGCACCGAGCGTAAGCCAAAGTAGGGTAAGGCATTGCCTCACCCAGGAAGTGCAAGGGGTCAGGGAATTCCCTTTCCTAGTCAAAGAAAGGGGTGACAGATGGCACCTGGAAAATCGGGTCACTCCCACCCTAATACTGTGCTTTTCCAATGGTCTTAGCAAACGGCACACCAGGAGATTATATACCACGCCTGGCTTGGAGGGTCCTATGCCCACAGAGTCTCACTCATTGCTAGCACAGCAGTCTGAGATCAAACTGCAAGGTGGCATCAAGGCTGGAGGAGGGTCGCCCACCATTGCTGAGGCTTGAGTAGGTAAACAAAGCAGCCAGGAAGCTCAAACTGGGTGGAGCCCACTGCAGCTCAAGGAGGCCTGCCTGCCTCTGTAGACTCCACCTCTGGGGGCAGGGCATTGCCAAACAAAACGCAGCAGCATCCTCTGCAGACTTAAATGTCCCTGTCTCACAGCTTTGAAGAGAGTAGTGGTTCTCCCAGCACACAGCTGGAGATCTGAGAACAGACAGGCTGCCTTCTCAAGTGAGTCCCTGACCCCCAAGTAGCCTAACTGGGAGGCACCCCCCAGTAGGGGCAGACTGACACCTCACATGGCTGGGTACTCCTCTGAGACAAAACTTCCAGAGGAACGATCAGGCAGCAACATTTGCTGTTGACCAATATCAGCAGTTCTGCAGCCTCTGCTGCTGATACCCAGGCAAACAGGATCTGGAGTGGACCTCCAGCAAACTCCAACAGACCTGCAGCTGAGGGTCCTGACTGTTACAAGGAAAACTAACAAACAGAAAGGACATCCACACCAAAACCCCATCTGTACATCACCATCATCAAAGACCAAAGGTAGATAAAACCACAAAGATGGGGACAAAACAGAGCAGAAAAACTGGAAACTCTAAAAATCAGAGTGCCTCTCCTCCTCCAAAGGAATGCAGCTCCCCACCAGCAACAGAACAAAGCTGGATGGATAATGACTTTGATGAGTTGAGACAATAAGTCTTCAGACGATCAAACTACTCCGAGCTAAAGGAGGAAGTTCGAACACATGGCAAAGAAGTTAAAAACCTTGAAAAAAAATTAGACGAATGGCTAACTAGAATAACCCATGCAGAGAAGTCCTTAAAGGACCTGATGGAGCTGAAAACCAAGGCATGAGAACTACATGACTAATGCACAAGCCTCAGTAGCCGATTCGATCAACTGGAAGAAAGAATATCAGTGATGGAAGATCAAATAAATGAAATGAAGTGAGAAAAAAGAATAAAAAGAAATGAACAAAGCCTCCAAGAAATATGGGACTATGTGAAAAGACCAAATCTACATCTGATACAGGGAGAATGGAACCAAGTTGGAAAACATTCTGCAGGATATTATACAGGAGTACTTCCCCAATCTAGCAAGGCAGGCCAACATTCAAATTCAGGAAATACAAAGAATGCCACAAAGATAGTCCTTGAGAAGAGCAACTCCAAGAAACATAATTGTCAGATTCACCAAGGTTGAAATAAAGGAAAAAATCTTAAAGGCAGCCAGAGAGAAAAGTTGGGTTACTCACAAAGGGAAGCCCATCAGACTAACAGCTGATCTCTCAGCAGAAACTCTACAAGCCAGAAGAGAGTGGGGGCCAATATTCAACATTCTTAAAGAAAAGAATTTTCTTTTTTTTTAATATTTATTTTTTTATTATACTTTAGGTTTTAGGGTACATGTGCACAATGTGCAGGTTTGTTACATATGTATCCATGTGCCATGTTGATTTCCTTCACTCATTAACTTGTCATTTAGCATTAGTTATATCTCCTAATGCTGTCCCTCCCCCCTCCCCCAACCCCACAACAGTCCCTGGAGTGTGATGTTCCCCTTCCTGTGTCCATGAGTTCTCATTGTTCAATTCCCACCTATGAGTGAGAACATGCAGTGTTTGGTTTTTTGTCCTTGCGATAGTTTACTGAGAATGATGTTTTCCAGTTTCATGCATATCCCTACAAAGGACATGAACTCATCATTTTTTAATGGCTGCATAGTATTCCATGGTGTATATGTGCCACATTTTCTTAATCCAGTCTATCGTTGTTGGACATTTGGGTTGGTTCCAAGTCTTTGCTATTGTGAATAGTGCCGCAATAAACATACGTGTGCATGTGTCTTTATAGCAGCATGATTTATAGTCCTTTGGGTATATACCCAGTAATGGGATGGCTGGGTCAAATGGTAGTTCTAGTTCTAGATCCCTGAGGAATCACCACACTGACTTCCACAATGGTTGAACTAGTTTACAGTCCCACCAACAGTGTAAAAGTGTTCCTATTTCTCCACATCCTCTCCAGCACCTGTTGTTTCCTGATTTTTTAATGATGGCCATTCTAACTGGTGTGAGATGGTATCTCACTGTGGTTTTGATTTGCATTTCTCTGATGGCCAGTGATGATCATTTCTTCATGTGTTTTTTGGCTGCATAAATGTCTTCTTTTGAGAAGTGTCTGTTCATGTCCTTCGCCCACTTTTTGATGGGGTTGTTTGTTTTTTTCTTGTAAATTTGTTTGAGTTCATTGTAGATTTTGGATATTAGCCCTTTGTCAGATGAGTAGGTTGCAAAACTTTTCTCCCATTCTGTAGGTTGCCTGTTCACTCTGATGGTAGTTTCTTTTGCTGTGCAGAAGCTCTTTAGTTTAATTAGATCCCATTTGTCAATTTTGGCTTTTGTTGCCGTTGCTTTTGGTGTTTTAGACATGAAGTCCTTGCCCACGCCTTTGTCCTGAATGGTATTGCCTAGGTTTTCTTGTAGGATTTTAATGGTTTTAGGTCTAACATTTAAGTCTTTAATCCATCTTGATTAATTTTTGTATAAGGTGTAAGGAAGGGATCCAGTTTCAGCTTTCTACATATGGCTAGCCAGTTTTCCCAGCACCATTTATTAAATAGGGAATCCTTTCCCCATTTCTTGGTTTTGTCATGTTTGTCAAAGATCAGATGGTTGTAGATGTGTGGTATTATTTCTGAGGGCTCTGTTCTGTTCCATTGGTCTATATCTCTGTTTTGGTACCAGTACCATGCTGTTTTGGTTACTGTAGCCTTGTAGTATAGTTTGAAGTCAGGTAGCGTGATGCCTCCAGCTTTGTTCTTTTGGCTTAGGATTGACTTGGTGATGCGGGCTCTTTTTTGGTTCCATATGAACTTTAAAGTAGTTTTTTCCAATTCTGTGAAGAAAGTCATTGGTAGCTTGATGGGGATGGCATTGAATCTATAAATTACCTTGGGCAGTATGGCCATTTTCACGATATTGATTCTTCCAACCCATGAGCATGGAATGTTCTTCCATTTGTTTGTATCCTCTTTTATTTCATTGAGCAGTGGTTTGTAGTTCTCCTTGAAGAGGTCCTTCACATCCCTTGTAAGTTGGATTCCTAGGTATTTTATTCTCTTTGAAGCAATTGTGAATGGGAGTTCACTCATGATTTGGCTCTCTGTCTGTCAGTTATTGGTGTACAAGAATGCTTGTGATTTTTGTACATTGATTTTGTATCCTGAGACTTTGCTGAAGTTGCTAATCAGCTTAAGGAGATTTTGGACTGAGACAATGGGGTTTTCTAGATATATAATCATGTCATCTGCAAACAGGGACAATTTGACTTCCTCTTTTCCTAATTGAATACCCTTTATTTCCTTCTCCTGCCTGATTGCTCTGGCCAGAACTTCCAGCACTATGTTGAATAGGAGCGGTGAGAGAGGGCATCCCTGTCTTGTGCCAGTTTTCAGAGGGAATGCTTCCAGTTTTTGCCCATTCAGTATGATATTGGCTGTGGGTTTGTCATAGATAGCTCTTATTATTTTGAGATACGTCCCATCAATACCTAATTTGAGAGATTTTAGCCTGAAGGGTTGTTGAATTTTCAATGCAGAATTTAATATCCAGCCAACCTAAGCTTCATAAGTGAAGGAGAAATAAAATCCTTTACAGACAAGCAAATGCTGAGAGATTTTGTCACCACCAGGCCTGCCCTAAAAGAGCTCCTGAAGGAAGCACTAAACATGGAAAGGAACAACCAGTACCAGCCACTGCAAAAACATGCCAAATTGTAAACACCATCAAGGCTATGAAGAAACTGCATCAACTAACAAGCAAAATAACCAGCTAACATCATAATGACAGGATCAAATTCACACATAAAAATATTAACTTTAAATGTCAGTGGGCTAAGTGCTCCAATTAAAAGACACAGACTGACAAATTGGATACAGAGTCAAGACCCATCAGTGTGCTGCATTCAGGAAACCCATTTCACGTGCAGAGACACACATAGGCTCAAAATAAAGGGATAGAGGAAGATCTACCAAGCAAATGGAAAACAAAAAAAGGCAGGGGTTGCCATCCTAGTCTCTGATAAAACAGACTTTAAACCACCAAATATCAAAAGAGACAAAAAAGGCCGTTACATAATAGTAAAGGGATCAATTCAATAAGAAGAGCTAACTATCCTAAATATATATGCACCCAATACAGGAGCACCCAGACTCATAAAGCAAGTCCTTAGAGACCTACAAAGAGACTTAGACTCCCACACAATAATAATGGGAGACCTTAACACCCCACTGTCAACATTAGACAGATCAATGACATAGAAAGTTAACAAGGATATCCAGGAATTGAACTGAGCTCCGCACCAAGCGGACCTAATAGACATCTACAGAACTCTCCACCCCAAATCAACAGAATGTACATTTTTCTCAGCACCACATCATACCGATTCCAAAATTGAACACATAGTTGGAAGTAAAGCACTCCTCAGCAAATGGAAAAGAACAGAAATTATAACAAACTGTCTCTCAGACCACAGTGCAATCAAACTAGAAATCAGGATTAAGAAACTCACTCAAAACCACTCAACTACATGGAAACTGAACAACCTGCTCCTGAATGACTACTGGGCACATAAGAAAATGAAGGCAGAAATAAAGATGTTCTTTGAAACCAAAGAGAACAAAGACACAACATACCAGAATCTCTGCGACACATTCAAAGCAGTGTGTAGAGGGAAATTTATAGCACTAAGTGCCCACAAGAGAAAGCAGGAAAGATCTAAAATTGACACCCTAACATCACAATTAAAAGAACTGGAGAAGCAAGAGCAAACACCTTCAAAAGCTAGCAGAAGGCAAGAAATAACTAAGATCAGAGAAGAACTGAAGGAAATAGAGACACAAAAAACCCTTCAAAAAATCAATGAATCCAGGAGCTGGTTTTTTGAAAAGATCAACAAAATTGATAGACCGCTAGCAAGACTAATAAAGAAAAGGGAGAAGAATCAGCCTGCCTTCCTTCCTTCCTTCCTTCCTTCCTTTGTTTTCCCTCTGGGGCCCAGGCTGCAATCTACTCCGCTCCCTGCTGCCCTGCCCCGCGGACTGCCTGGGACTGCCGGCGCCAGCCACCACCGCTGCCTGCTTTTTCTCCTTTGCCTGCAGGCGCGGTTTTGCCATGTTGGCCACGCTGCTCTCCAGCTCCTGACCCCAAGTACTCTGCCCGCCTCGGCCTCCCGAGGTGCTGGGACTGCAGACGGAGTCTCGCTCACTCGGTGCTCCGTGTTGCCCGGGCTGGAGTGCAGTGGCGTGGTCTTGGCTCGCGGAAACCTCCGCCTCCCAGGCGCCTGACTTGGCCTACCAGGGTGCTGGGATTGCAGCCCCTGCCCAGCCGCCACCCCGCCTGGGAGGCGGGGAGCGTCTCTGCCTGGCAACCCATCATCTAGGAGGTGAGGAGCGCCTCTGCCCGGCCGCCTCGTCTGGGAAGTGAGGAGCGCCTCTGCCCGGCCGCCCGATCCGGGAAGAAGTGAGGAGCGCCTCTGCCCGGGCGCCCTGTCCAGGAAGAAGTGAGGAACACCTCTGACTGGCCGCCCCCTCGGGGAAGAAGTCAGAAGCACCTCTGCCCGGCCGTCCTGTCCAGGAAGAAGTGAGGAGTGCCTCTGCCCGGCCACCCCGTCTGGGAAGTGAGGAGAGCCTCTGCCCGGGCGCCCCATCTGGGAAGTGAGGAGAGCCTCTGCCCGGCCGCCCCGTAGGGAAGTGAGGAGCGCCTCTGCCTGGCCGCCCATCGTCCGGGAAGTGAGGAGCACTTCTGTCTGGCCGCCCTGTCTGGGAAGTGAGGAGCGCCTCGGCCCGGCAGCCTCATCTGGGAAGATAGGAGGGCCTCTGGCTGGCCGCCTCATCCAGGAAGAAGTCAGGAGCGCCTCTGCTGGGGCGCCCCATCCAGGAAGAAGTGAGGAGCGCCTCTCCCTGGCCGCCTCGTCTGGGAAGTGAGGAGCGCCTCTGCCCAGCCGCCCCATCCAGGAAGAAGGGAGGAGTGCCTCTGCTCGGGCGCCCCGTCCGGGAAGAAGTGAGGAGCGCCTCTGCCCGGCCACCCCATCTGGGAAGTGAGGAGCGCCTCTGCCCGGCCGCCCCGTCTGGGAAGACGTCTGGGAAGTGAGGAGCGCCTCTGCCCGGGCGCCCCGTCCAGGAAGAAGTGAGGAGCACCTCTGCCCGGCCGCCCCATCAGGGAAGAAGTGAGGAGCGCCTCCACCCGGCCACCCCATCTGGGAAGTGAGGAGCGCCTCTGCCCGGCCGCCCCGTCTGGAAAGAACTGAGGAGTGCCTCTGACCAGCCGCCCCATCTGGGAAGAAGTGTGGAGCGCCCCTGCCCGGCCGCCCCGTCTGGGAAGAAGTGAGGAGCGCCTCTGTCCGGCCGTCCCATCTGGGAAGTAAGGAGCGCCTCTGCCTGGCCGCCCCGTCTGGGAAGTGAGGAGTGCCTCTGCCCGGCCACCCATCATTGGGGAAGTGAGGAGCGCCTCTGCCCAGCCACCCCGTCTGGGAAGTGAGGAGCACCTCTGCCTGCCCCCGTCTGGGAAGTGAGGAGTGCCTCTGCCCGGCCGCCCATCGTCTGGGAAGTGAGGAGCGCCTCTGCCCGGCTGCCCTGTCTGGGAAGTGAGGAGCGCCTCTGCCTGGCTGCCCCATCTGGGAAGAAGTGAGGAGCGCCTCCGCCTGGCCGCCCCGTCTGGGAAGAAGTGAGGAAGGCCTCTGCCCTGGCGCCCCGTCCAGGAAGAAGTGACGAGCGCCTCTGCCCGGCCAGCCCATTTGGGAAGTGAGGAGCGCCCCTGCCCGGCCCCGTCTGGGAAGAAGTGAGGAGTGCCTCTGCCCAGCCGCCCCATCTGGGAAGAAGTGTGGAGCGCCTCTGCCCGGCGGCCCTGTCTGGGAAGAAGTGAGGAGCACCTCTATCCGGCCGCCCCGTCTGGGAAGTAAGGAGCGCCTCTGCCCGGCCGCTCTGTCTGGGAAGTGAGGAGCGCCTCTGAATGAACACGCCTGCCCCCCCCGGGAATGAGGACCCTCTGCCCGGCCCACCATCCTGGGGCGAGGAGTCTGGGAAGTGAGGAGCACCTCTGCCTGCCCCCGTCTGGGAAGTGAGGAGTGCCTCTGCCCGGCCGCCCTGTCTGGGAAGTGAGGAGTACCTCTGCCCGGCCACCCATCATCGGGGAAGTGAGGAGCGCCTCTGCCTGGCTGCCCTGCCTGGGAAGTGAGGAATGCCTCTGCCCGGCCGCCCGTCGTCTGGGAAGTGAGGAGCGCCTCTGCCCGGCTGCCCATCGTCTGGGAAGTGAGGAGCACCTCTACCCGGCCGCCCTGTCTGGGAAGTGAGGAGCGCCTCTGCCCAGACGCCTCATTTGGGAAGATAGGAGGACCTCTGCCCGGCCGCCCTGTCCAGGAAGAAGTGAGGAGCGCCTCTGCCCGGGCGCCCCGTCCGGGAAGAAATGAGGAGCACCAATGCCCGGCCACCCCGTCCAGGAAGAAGTGAGGAGCGCCTCTGTCCGGCCGCCCCGTCTGGGAAGTGAGGAGCACCTCTGCCCAGCCACCCATCGTCTGGGAAGTGAGGAGCGCCTCTGCCCGGCCACCCATCGTCTGGGAGGGGAGGAGCACCTCTGCCCAGCTGCCCCATCCGGGAAGAAGTGAGGAGCGCCTCTACCCGGGCGCCCCGTCCAGGAAGAAGTGAGGAGCGCCTCTGCCCGGCCGCCCCATCCGGGAAGAAGTGAGGAGCGCCTCCGCCCGGCCACTCCGTCTGGGAAGTGAGGAGCGCCTCTGCCCGGCTGCCCCATCTGGGAAGAACTGAGGAGAGCCTCTGACCAGCCGCCCCATTTGGGAAGAAGTGTGGAGCGCCCCTGCCCGGCTGCCCCATCTGGGAAGAAGTGAGGAGCGCCTCTGTCCGGCCGCCCCGTCTGGGAAGTAAGGAGCGCCTCCGCCTGGCTGCCCCATCTGGGAATGAGGAGTGCCTCTGCCCGGCCGCCCCGTCTGGGAAGTGAGGAGTGCCTCTGCCCAGCCACCCATGATCGGGGAAGTGAGGAGCGCCTCTGCCCGGCCGCCCATCGTCTGTAAAGTGAGGAGCGCCTCTGCCCGGCCGCCCCGTCTGGGAATTGAGGAGCGCCTCTGCCCGGCCGCCAAGTCTGGGACGTGAGGAGCGCCTCTACCCAGCCACCCATC